>NC_090396.1:55993732-56610970 GCF_036365525.1 Heterodontus francisci | reverse complement strand
TTTCATTGTTGAGAGGCAAGAATCATTTTTATAAAAAGAACTAACTTCTACTTTTGTCATGTTAATGCCTTTTTAATTCTATTCTAAATTGATTTTTCCTTTTTGTTATAATTACCTTGTATAACATACACGAGAAGTTTGTCAATGATACTTGCATTTATATTGTTGAGGCAGAGACCAGTGCATCTTTTAAGGGTAAATTGGAGAAACCTTTGAAGCAGAAGAGGATACAAAGGTATGAGGAGAGTGTGGGGCTGTGGAATTCATGTTAGCTTACTGTAGCAAAGGTGCAGCACAGACATGATGGACTGAATGGCCTCCCTCTATGCCGTGAACTTCTATGATTCTGTGTAACACCTTATCACATCAAAATTACAATGTACTTCATGCAATGAAATGGTTTCTGGAGTGCATTGTCTGTGGTGCAGGCAAACAAAGCAACCATTCTGAACCAGCAGCCTGTGAAAAACTGTGAGATGAATTATCAATTACACTATGGCAGTTGTTGATAAAGAAATGTTGGCCAAGGCATTGGAAGAATTACTTCCTCTTTTATGAATTAATATCATAGGATTTTTAATGTCCAGATGATCAAATGTAACTTCTGTTGAACATCTCAACCGAAGGACAATACTTCCAACATGCAACACTCCCTCAATAATGCAATGCAATGGTCATCCTCGAGAACAGGTTCAAACCCTCAATGAGGCTCTAACCAATAAGCTTCTGACCTATGCTGCCAAATGAACAAAGCGGACACATTTTTCATATTGGTTCTATTTCAGGTTGGCCAGGATTTTGGGAACAGCAGCAAAGGAATGATTTTTGAGTTCTTCGGCTGAATTTTATGAGCCCTCTGGCATCGGGAGGGGCGCCCGGAAAATTCTACTGGGAGAGGCCCGCCATGATCCCTGATGCCAAGAAGGCCCTGCCGCATTTTACCAGCGGCAGCCAGGCCTCTGTGCAGCAGGGCCTTCCTTTCAATATGAAAATCATGGTAAACTCATTCAAATGAACCAACCTTGTCCCAGCGACTGTCCCACGCCAATATTCCGGCCACTGGCCGGAACTCCTGTGCCTTCGAAGCGTGACACTGGTTGGTAAGGGGAAAGAATGAAATCTTCAGGTTGGGAGGGGGTTGTGGGAGCGGGGGAAACTGCTCCGATTGGTTGTGGGGATGGTGGGAAGGGGTTGAGGGTCAAATGTTCTGTAGATGGGGGGGTGTTAAAGTTCAGCATTTTCAAAAGTGTTTTTTTGGAGGGAAACGTCAAAATTATTAAATGAGAGCTCAGTTGGGCCGGGGGGAGAGGGGAATCAAGGGTAAATTAAAATTTTCTGCACTATCTACCAAAATGGCACCTTTAACCATGTAAATGAAAGTGAAGGACCTGAAGCCCTTTAAAAATGGCACCGGCGCCTGCACAGCGGCCCCTCTACATCATCGGGGCCGCCACTCTGCCCCTCCACTTAAATAAGCCTCTGCGCAAAATATCGCGGGGGCTTGGCGACAGCGGATCGGCGTGAGCGGATCACTGAGATCAGAGCGCACCGCCACAATTTGCGGCGTAGTCGTAAAATTCTGCCCCATTATACTTACAGCTGCCAGAGACTTTTTTTGTGGGCTCTTGCACAGCGACATGCAGTAATTTCAGTTCAGCGTCCTCCACAGAGGATCCGTATCATGTGAGAACAGGGCAACCAATAGTTTGTCTCCCCAACCAATCAGATTGAAGAATCCTCAGTGAGACACACAGAGTAAAAGCCAGGAAGTATAAATTAGAATAGTTATTCAAGGCAAAATGATGTACAGAAAGAAAATTTCAAAAATGAAAGGCAGATGGAATTGAGAAAGATACAAAAAGAGACCGAAAGAAAAAGCAAAAAAAATTTTTTACATTTTAAAAATCTCCAACAATAATTAAAATCTGTAGGAATGAGGCACCACACTTCTAGAAGTTAATTTTCAGTGCCAGAGAGATTGTTTGACAGTAATTAAGGTTTATCATGCCATTAAAAATTCACTTATGCTTGCCAAGCCCTAACTTTTTCTGCCATGGGTATCTAACGGGCAAGTACCACAACTACACAGCCTACATGTCAGTGAGGTGCCAGTGTAGTGGTGTTGGGAGAGACAGGACAAATAGGTTGGCAATTTCCTGATTTCCGCATTTAACTGTGCATATGGATGCCGGAAGTTTCTGTCTGATATGCTCCATCATAATTGTGGCAGTATTGGCTTCATCCTTATTCTTCCCACAAAATCGAGGCTGCTACATTTTTGTAATTAATATACAACAAAATTAAATGACAATCATAAATGAGGGGAATAATGAAACACCTAAATAGGTATGATATGACATAAAGGAGTCAGTATGGATTTATAGGAGGGAAGTTTTGCTGAACAAATTTACTTCAAGTTAATGGAAGACCTTGTAACACCAGAAATTCTGTGGATCTGATATATTTAGATCTCAACAAATTGTTTGATGCTGTGCCATACAAGCATTTAGTCACATACAAGGGGCTGGATTTTAAGAAGCCCTCGACATCGTGATCCATGGTGGGGAAGGGGGGGGATTGCCTGAAGATGGTTCCAGATGAGGCCCGCAACGGACCTTGACGCCAGCAGGGCCTGGTCTGATTCTCCCAGCGACGGCAAGGCTCCTTGGCGGCCCGGCCGCCACTGGGCAACAGGACCACAATTTGAATATTCAAATCAATAAATTTAATTAATTTATAGACACTTACCTTAGATCTTGAGGGCCCGCCGCGATCTTTGGTGTGGTGGTCGGCACTCCCGTTTCTTCAGATCCCTGTCCGGGGAAACAAGGCACGTCACTGGTGGGGAGGAGGGAAGACGTAAGTTTGTCAGTGCAGGGGGGGTGGGGGGAGACGGGGTCAAATACAGGTAATGGGTGCAAGGTTGAACCTTAAACCTTGTGCAGTTTTGGTGGGGAAGGTCAGATGGAAGGGTAAATAGTTACCGTAATTGTTATTGAGGAGAGTGGGAAACGGGCAAATAAAATGTATTTAATTTTGGTGTATTTTTCTTTAAATATTTAAATAAGCCAGCAGGGCTGGCTGTCCTTTAAAAATGGTGCCTGTGCATCGGCAGCTGACGCCATTGCCGGGGACGGACAGCCCGCCCCCTCCACGTGATTGAGGGGGGGAGGGGGCGTACCGCCCCGACTATTTAAATGAGCAGCCGCGCTTAAGATCCTGGTGGCTCTTTGGCATGCGGCCCGCCATTTTCTGAGCTCGCCGCCAAGATCAGCGGTGGGCTGATAGAATCCAGCCCATGGATTTGGACACAAACCTCCTGAGAGGGACTAAAATTTGATTCGACAGGAGAATACTAAGCGTGCTTGGGAATGGAGCTGCATTGCAGTGGTAAATTATCACTGCTGTGTTGTCACAGCGATCAGTGCAGAGGCCATTCCTGGTGACAGAAAGAAAACTGTCGAAGTGTGCAGATTACATCCAATTTGGGAGGGGAGGTACAGCATAGTAGTAAAATACAAAGGGGCCTAGGCAGATGGGAAGTTGGACTGGTACAAAATAAGGATGGTAAATTAACAATGGGAACATAAATTGAATGGTTCTATGCTACAGAACATAAGAGAGGAGCTGGATCTTGGAGCAGTGGTGGATTGCTCATTGTAGCCAAAACTGCATCACACAGCAACAGTAAAGAAATAGAATTCAATGAAGTGTCATTTCGGGCAAGGTGTAAACAGGGTGTCTGACTGGAAGGGTTAGGTTAAAATCAGGGTTTTCATTTCAGGAAAAAGCTGCTGCAGGTGATATCCTTTAAAGGCACAATATTTCAAAATCATTATATTTTATACAACTGGAGTAATTTTTGTGAAGCGAAGATTATAATGAATGAATTTGTAGAAGTGGAATAATGCAATGCTACCGTATGCTTCCTGTTTCAATAATTACAATATAGCACCTTGGTAGTCATTCCACTATACTAATACCCAATTAAATTGTGCGTTTCAGTGGTCAATAAAAATTTGCTGGAGATAAACTGCTCAGAAGCAAAATTTTTCTGTAAAACTATCCTTTATTGCTCCTTTTGTCTTAGACAGCTCTCATTTCAAATTGCTTATGTATTGCACTCAGTGTAGAGCTTCTGAAAGTGTGGCTTGGCTGAACATCATTAATCATCCTGTGATCTTTGTATACTCTAGGTGAGTTGGAACTGTGATAAGTAAAACTATTACAATAAAATTCAAGTGGCCTTTAAAATACAAATGATCTGAATGAAATAGCATAATTACTGAAAGTCAAACAAGGAATCCCTCCTTTCATCTTCTTTAAAATGTTGATATTGGCATGAAAGGGCAAAGAAAAGGGATACTGAGACTTTATAAATCATATAACTTAAACAAATTATATATTTCCTGTTCAAATTTACTATATCAGCAGGAATCCTCTCACTGCTTACCTATATCACTAAATTAGTTAATGGCATCATTAATTACATCAGATCCTGCGCATCATAAATCATGCCCTTCAAAATTGCTCAACTTCCGTTTGAAATACTTTTATCCATCAAATTGTACTGAATATGATAACTGTGCTGATGACTGATCTCCTGTTTTATTAGAAAATTACTGAATATGATACACCTCAATTAACTAACAGAGTATGTAATGTGTTCCATTGTACAATTAATCCTTTGGGCCCCAGTTAACACAGCAACAATGTTTTATGTCATACAGTATGAGAAAGGTATGGCTGAATTAAATCCAACACCAAAGAAGAAATATCTCTTAAAATTTTTCAGTGCACAGTTTTACAGATTATCATTAAGTTTCCACTGAAAAATCAAAAGCACTGAAATCACAGCAACAGAAAGAATCAAAGGGATAATTTTATTAAAGGTAAATACAGCATAACAATGTGCTTAGAAATGGTGTCACAAAACTAAGGGTAATAAACCAATGCCAAGATTTTAGCAGTAAAAGGATTGGGATTTTTCCTTCTATTTGATTATATGTTTGTAAAGTAACATTTAATTTTAAGTCAGGCTTGCTCCTATCAATGTATTGGTATTGCGGTCAAACTGCTGATAGCAGCAAAAGCACCTCCTCTACATACAGAGAATTTAGTGAAGTGCTTCAGAAACAATAAAGTTGAGTTGAAGTTTATTCCCGTCTCTGGAATTGTCACAAAGATCTTTTACTTACTTGTAAAAGTTTGATTCACCCATCAATTGCTCTGTTGATTTCCTGGGGTAAAACAGCAACTTTAGCTCTCAAGCACTTTTTGTACAGGCTTTTAATAATTTTAAATAAAGCTTTCCCCTCCACTACTATTAGAAAATGGACATATTTGAACTCACGAGAAAGTTAACTCTGTAAAACAATTGCATGAACAAATGCTCCAATCTGGGGAAGTGCCACTGAAACTGGACTGGGTTAAAGAAGTTTCTGTATTAACAAGGCTTTCTGTGCTTTCACTTCTTTCTAATGTCAGCAGAGCAATGGTTTGTAGTGTTTGATTGATCTGGATTTGATTTTATTAGTCTGTCCACTTATCTGTGTTCACTATGTTTGATTGCTTAAGTCTATGGGTGGAGCCAAAGAGTTAAAAGTGAAACTAAAAGACACAGCTTGGATCTTGTACAGAAAACACACTGAGTATTATGAGGAGACATGTACTGAAATCGTGTAAGAACTGATATAGTTTAATGTGCTGTAAATAAACCAGTTGGTGATTTAATACAAGTGTGATATCTGCATTGCAATGAAATAAATCAGACATACTTACCATATCCAGCAATTCAGCGTCAACACAATATGGTTAAACCCAGTAACACTAATACTTAACAATATGAAAACAATCTTAGCAATTCAGTGATAATTGCAATAATACAAAATAGATGGGGAGGGTATCTTTTGGGCTGTAGTTTGCTCTTCATTTGCATGTACATTAAGTATATATAAATATAACCTGTTTCAAATTTGCTGTGTCAAACAATCCAAGTTTAACAAGGATTGAAGATTAACAAGGATCGTTACAGCATTAATATATTGTACTTCAGCATTTGCAATTTATAACATGAACAAACTTGGATTTACTAATTAAAAATTCCAAAACTACTATCTCAATCATTTCACAAGTATATAAAGGATAGTTATGATTCAAGTTCTCTCAATATACTTTTTCTCATGACTAGTACACAGAGAACTACTTCCATAGTCAAGGCCTTATTTCACATGAAAGAAAGAAAGACTTGCATTTGCTAGAGTGTCTTTCATAACCTCAGGATATCCCAAAGTGCTTTACAGCCAATGAAGGACTTTTGAAATGCAGTCACTGTTGTAACGTAGGAATCACGGCAGGCAATTTGCACACGCAAGGTCCCACAAACAGCAATGAAATAAAGACCAGATATTCTATTTTTGTGACATTGGTTGAGAGAAAAATATTGGCCAGGATACCAGGGATAACACGTCTGCTCTTCTTTGAAATAGTACCACATAATCTTTTATATCCACCCGAGAGAGCATTTTGACGTTTCCCAAAAGATAGGACTTCCTACAGTGCAGCATTCCCTCAGTACTGCACTGGAGTATCAACTTAGATTTTTGTGTGCAAATCTCTGCAATGGCTCTTGAACTTATGGCCATCTGACTCAGTGGTGGGAATGCTACCAATTAAGACATGGCTGGTATTCTACATGAATACAGCATATTTGGGGTAAACAATAAATCCCTATATTGCTCATAAATAGTAAGTCTGAACCAGTTGACTCATGCACAAGTAACATTCTGATTGCCTGGGACTGGAGCACCAATTTTCCTCTCCAGGCCCCTCCTTTGAGGCCTCACAGGGGCAGTATGCTGTAACAGCACTATGCATGTGAACCGAGCAATGCAATTTTTCTGGCCCAAGAAATGGTGCACTCTCAATATAGGCTCAACCTCTGCAAGAGCCTTGCACTGGTAACAGAGAAGCTGAGGAATAGAACTATAGGCCGGAGAGGCTTGTAGCGACTCTCCTAGGCACCGACATTGGGAATTTCTGGCTGCCACAGGAGAGTGTTCTTCATTTTGTTAGTCATGGCAGCCTCTGTGCATTTAATCCCTGCTGCCTGCCAGTTCTTTGTATCATGTAATACTCTTACTCCCCATATATCTATTTTCAGAGATTTTGCATTTTGGTCAAAAATCTAACTCAAAATCTTTTCATCAATCCTAATCACGACCTAGAATCAGATTAGATAAAAAGTTAATGTTGCTACCACAATTCTGTACAAAGCAAAGGTTAGATTGCTTGCTGCATTACTCCCTCTTTATGGAAACTGAATCATGCCCAAGTGCCAAATAACACGAGTGTAAATGAAACATCGGGCCAGATTTTATTTGGCCCTTGGAGATAGGACTGGAAGCAGGAGTGGTATTACATCGGGGCAGGGTGTCCCATCCCGATTTTGTCAATGGTAGCATCATCTATCCATGTGCAAGACCAAAGATATATCTGGTGGATAAAGAGGTCTGATCAGGACAACACAAAGTATTAGCGATAAAATAATAAATCAAAATGAATATTTCATGCCAAATACTCACTGAGGATCAGTTCCAAATGTTCTGTGGCATAAATTACCCACATTTGTACTAACCTTGAATGTTGTTTTACTCAAGAAAACTAAGTATTCACCAATTAGCTAAATTTATTATCTTTGACAGCTGTTTAGCCACTGAATATATTCAAGATCATGTAACTAATTCTGTACAGAGCAAAGATTAGATTGCTTGCTGCATTACTCCCTCTTTATGGAAACTGAATCATGTCCAAGTGCCAAATAACACGAGTGTAAATGAAACATCGGGCCGGATTTTATTTGGCCCTTGGAGACAGGAATGGAAGCGGGAGTGGTATTACATTGGGACGGGATGTCCCATCCCGATTTTGTCAATGGTAGCAAATATGGAGGGCGGAGAGCAGACATCGACAAGTCAGGCAGGCAATTAAGGCAGTTAAGAAGCCTATTGGTAGCGACTTCATTCGCAGTTTCTAATTTTGTTGATGGAGTTCGGAAATTATGGGATTTCAGAGCCTTGCCTGATATAGGGAGGTGACGTGGAGGTGGGAGCTCAGTGCTGGCTACAATTGGAGGCCATAAGGAGAGGCAGCATCAATTGCAAGGCAGGGAGGAAAAGGGAGGGCATCAGAAATAATCTGAGGAGGTAGAGGCAAAGGTCCCAGAACTGCAAGGGATCCATACAGGAGTGGGGGGGGGGGAGGTGCGGGAATGGGGAGGGGGGTGGGGTGGTGGCGATAGGCAAATGGAACCTTGTCAGCAGTTACATGGGGGAAAGGAGGTGGGGGCCATTGACAGTGAAGGCCTTGCACTTAGGGAGAGGCCACCTATCATGGGCCTCTTTCATCCAGGTTTTGGGGATCCTGTTGTTGAAGAGGTGCAGCAGAATGGAAGGGAGGTGCAGGCACTGGCAGTGACACCACAGCAACCTGTAAGCCCACATGAGAGTCAGCATTGGCCTCCAGGTGATGGAGAAGGCCACAGAGGGAAAAGGCCAACAGCCTCCTCCGCGTAAAAAAGCTACCCTCCAGAGGTCTACCAGACAAGGCTCAACTACCTCCAGGCATTGTCCGTCAGGCAATGCCAACAAAGACTCCGCCTCTCCAGGGAGGCCGTCACAGACCTATGCCCTGTGATGCAGGAGACGGTGGGAATCCAGAGCAAGTGGTACAGAAGGTCACGGTGGCACTGAACTTGTACACTTCTGGACCATTCCGGGATCCACTGGGGACATGTTTACGATCTCACAGTCAACAGCCCATTGGTGCATCAAGCAATGCCCTTTTGAGGAGGGCCGGCCACTATGTGCACTGTCCGCCACCGTTCACATTATTGGACGGCCCCCATGCCTCATGAAGCTTAATTAGCTGGTTGCCATTTCATTGCATGCGACCTGTCCCTCATGGCCCCGACGGAAGCCGCACCCTGCTTCTTGTCCCGACGTCGGAACCTGCGGCTTCTGACAAAATTCTGGCCTATCATGTCATGAAAAGCTTCAGAGTTTTCCTAATTGCTCTCATAAAAGATTACTTCACTCAGTTTTGATCACATGGAGACTTTTGACTTCTTTCACTTTTGTTCAGAGTTGAAGAATCTGGTGATCCAAACAGTGAGCTTTTCTCATGACTGTCACTGGCATTGCTGTAGTGGTGTGTGTCCATAAGGAATTCTTAGCCAACACTAGAAATATATGTACAATTTTTATAACTCTCCTTTTCTACCAATTTTCTCCTTTCCCCTCCTCCTCCTCCTCTGAAAGCATTGACTGCTGCCTGGGGCACAGTCAATAAGCACTGTCACTAATATAAAAGCAAAATACTGCGGATGCTGGAAATCTGAAACAAAAACAGAAAATGCTGGAAACACACAGCAGGTCAGACAGCATCTGTGGAGAGAAAAACAGAGTTAACAGGTCTGTGTGATGAAAGGCAGTTCCTTCAACATCGCTGGGTCAAATCCTGGAACTCCCTACCTAACAGCACTGTGGGTGTACCTAGACCACATGAACAGCAGCTCACTACCACCTTCTCAAGGGCAATTAGAGATGGGCAATAAATGGTGGCCATATGAAAAAAACCCACATTCCAAGAAGAAATTTTTAAAAACTGCAGAAAGATGCAGAGATTTATTTGTCAACCAAACAGATCCTTATTTAAAAAAAAACACTTTTCCTTCCAAAAAAGGAAGTACTCTATTCAAGTAATGGAAAGATGATCGAATTACAGGTAGTATAATCAACAAAATGCTGCTCATTCTTGGATTCATTGCCTTTTCCCTTAATGTCTCGGAGACATACAAGGAAACAGTGAACATTATCTAGAAATCGTTTCTTTTGATATTTGCTACAAAACACAGAAACTGCAAGCTAATATAATCAGAGAACAGCTTATCACAGACAGCTAGGAACACAAAGTTGATGTCAATCTGCAATCTAGGCATCCCCATTCCAGGGAACATACATTAGTTCTGGGAAAGGTCTCTGTCTATCCTGATGGCACCTCGGATTCATTTGATCAATGACAGCACTAGGCCACCTAATAGTAGTAGATAGAAAAGCACAGGGACTGCATAAAACTATATCACACTCAATTTAAACCTGTAATTAATGTTTCTGTATTTTCATATAATTCTATATGGTTCTAGCACAGACATGAAGTGAGAATATTTCATCATTAGGTTTTTGTATTTGTTTTTGTGGAAAATGTCTGGTGATTTTATAACCCTTTGAAGGTTAGAGGTTTTATATATGTATATTTTGACCTTGTCCTTTAATCGACATTGCTCTTTCAATGCATACATATTTAGCTTCTATTGTACAAGAGGTTAAAAGTGTTTTTGATAGTTTCCACTGCTAATTTGTATATGAGAAATCTATAGATATGATTTTCCAGAAAGTTAAAAAAAATATTTTTTTGTATGGGTTTAAAAATGCTCTACAATAAACGAAGGATTACAGCTTCAAATTTTGCCAGTTATATTTTTTATTATGTGCCTGTTTTTGATTGGTCCATTTACTGGACTTCTGGTTTTGACAGAAGCTTTTTATTATTAGCTGTGATGACTTTAGAAGTCCATAAGGCTCTGTTGGTTCATCACTGATGGAGGAATTGCACTGAGTTGATACATTACAGATGGGTTCTGGCCTGACTGTTCGTATGATCAAAATAAGCACAACGTCACTCAGTCCAAAAATATTAAAGCAGTTGAATACGATGTATTTAAAATACAGTCTTTAAAAAAAATCCTGTCCTGTCTGCTGCCATTCCTCTTTCTTTACTCTCTGTGTTTTTATCAGTCTATTCTAGTTTGCCTTTCTCATCCAAGATGCTCTCCTGTTCCCTGTTAGCTTGCATCTGTACTTTTCCCAACATCAGGCTGACGTTCACCTCTTGCTTCTTGTCTGAACCCTAATTGTCAGTCTTGTCCCTCTTTGGTGGACCCTTACCTTGATCTTCACTCTGACCCTGCTGCTGTTCTTTGCCAACACTCCCATGCCAATTCTTTGCTGCTTATCTTCGTGCTGAGCCGCAAAGCACAAACAAGTATTTGCAGCACAATTTATCCCATCTTCAAGCAGTTTATATATTTCCAAAATGTTATGAAAGTGCTTCCATTTTTAACATTTTTGAAGACTCGTGTTTAAAAATTGTGGAAATTGATTCATTTGAAAGACTGAAGAGATTCCATAGATGCTGGACCTTGTTTTTAAAAAAAAACAAGGTCATGGAAGGACTTGGGACTTTGTTTGAAAACAAACCCTTACTGGAAGCCACATGACTCAAGCTAAGTAAACAGCAGGAGTTTTGCTGACTATAGGAGCTGTTTACAGAGAAGTGACATGTCAAGATTTATGGTGGTCAAGAGTTGATTTCGTTTTGGATATTGTTTTGGTTCAGTTGGGGTAAGCCTGCTAAGAGAGAAGCCACAAGCTCATCCTTTTTCCACCTCTTTGAGAAACCCTGAGAATCCAGTATGATAGCTGAAACCCCGATACAGTGATTCTCCTGGAAAACCTGCCAACTAATCCTTGATGTCACCTGAAAAGAACTGCTCCAAAAGATCTCAGTAACAGTCGTCTACACATATTTGTACACCAGAATAAAGGACCAGCTGGAACATCCCATACCTTACCCTTTATTCTTCAAGAATTAACAAGTATTTGGCCAAAGTATTTTTTAACCTCCTTGTAAAGAGATCTCTGCAGAGAAAACTTTTTTATTTTTTCTTTAACCAGTGTGTGTGTGCGTGCGTGTGTATTGGGTTAATTTAGAAGGGAACTTTCATGTTTCAACCTGTGTGTTAATAAGCTTTGTATCTTTATTGAATGAGTCCTGTTTTATAATAAATTAATAATTTTGTTGTTTATTAAAGAAACCTGTTTGGTGCATTTTACTCAGAAACTAAAACAGATAAAGTATATAATTAGCCATATTGGTAACTGGGCTAAACATTTACATTTATTTTGTGAATTGTAGAGAAGTGGAATTATAGAATGACAGTGCACTCACTCCTCCTACCTCAGTCGTAACAAAAATCACGTTTACAATCTCCTTGTACCTGTATTTGTAATCTTCAATCTCAATCTAGAAAAGATCGGATGTCCACCAAAGCTACTAAGTACCATCACCTCATTCCATGACAATATGAAAGGCACAATTCATTATAGCGGCACCTCATCAGACCCCTTTCCTATCCTGAGTAGCGTGAAACAGGGCTGTGTTCTCGCACCTACACTGTTTGGGATTTTCTTCTCCCTGCTACTCTCACATGCGTTCAAGTCCTCTGAAGAAGGAATTTTCCTCCACACAAGATCAGGGGGCAGGTTGTTTTCTGTTTTTATTTCAGATTTCCAGTATCTGCAGTATTTTGCTTTTGTTGAAGATAGAAACCCAGTATGAGTTATAATGGATTCAATTCAACAACACTCCTGTTAAAAAACATTAGCTTGGAAGTAAAATCTATTTTGGGATTGTTGTATTTGGTCGACCATTATTGAAAAAAATGAATAAATATTGAAAAACCATTTACATTTACAAGTATCTTACAGTATTCTGGCAATATCCCAAAACACTTCACAAACAAATTACTTTTTGAAGTGCAGTCTATCAGTTATTGATGGGGCTACAAAACAATTGTATTCCCCCCTTTACTTCCCACAGTGGATTTTCAATTCTTGCTGAAGCTGCTGCTAATGTAGAACTGCACGAGGGAGGGTTTTCCAACTGCCGAGTCTCCATTGATCTGCTGTGGTCCCAGCCTGGCAGGCTGCCTGACTGTGATCAGTGTTAGCATGTTCTTCTTTACCCAGAGAATAGTGGGGTGCTGGCTCATGCGGTGAACACTGATTCACTGAATCCCTTCAAGCACGACATGGACCAGTTTCTGGCTGGAGCAGAGATCGCAGGTATCTTGTAACATTAATCAGTATCCTGGTGGTCTCCTGGACGAGATTCAGTAACTTAAGGGGCTCAGAGAGGAGACTTCCAGCTGTTTTCCTCCTAATTGGTCTGGATTTCCATCTGGTTTCTCATTCCTCCCAGAAGTGCACATGGCCCTGGGTTGGTGGGGAGTGTATTTATTGTGATGCACAAGGCATCACAAATGTGTGGAATAGGTTGGGTGCACCGGTAGATCTTTTCCAGCCAGTCATTTTTCATGTGTTCAACCAGGGTCCAAGCTCATCATCAAAGTGCCTGAGACATCATCTTGTGATCCAGCACAAACACTTGTTGTCATCTATGGCACAAAGATAACCTCAAACACCTTCAAGTCAGATTTTATTTTAGTAAATGACTTAAATTGTACAAAATGCTGAATTTATTTTTATATTTTTGATGGCATTATTGTACTACTAAGGCCTCAACATTGTTCATACATTTTCTGCCTGGTTGCTATGTAATTCTACAGAGTTAATTCTAACCGAGCTCACCCGGCGGGAAGCTGATAGGAATGGATTGGCCATTCATTTCACACCCTGCACAATTTTACTTTCAATTGAAGTCAATGGAAAGTTAACTTGGACAGGGTGCAAGGCAAACAGTTGATGTGATGCATCAGTTCCTTGCCAGGTTGACTCATTAAAAATTACCCCCTAGCTATTGAAGTTCCACAGGAGAGGGGTGGAAACTACAAATTACATGATGCATCTTCTCTTGTGTGCACAGAATGTGTCATTTGAGGCTGAAAACCCCAAACCAGTTGAAGGATCCTTTACTCCTTCGTTATCAAGTCGCATGGGCTGTCCTGGCACACTCAGGCCAGAATTTTATCGGTGCGGCTGGGGCCCAAAAGCCGGGGGAAACCCTGCCTGGGCCATTTGTGGGACCCCTGGATGCATTTTTCAGCCGTGCGGCAATTAATTAGTTGCTGTTGGAGATCCTAACCCTTTAAAGGGCAGACGCCCACCCCTCCCCTCCCCTCTCCTCCCCTGGAGCTGCCAACCAATTGGAGGGCCAGCAGCTCAGCAGTCACAACTGCGCCACCTGAGTGATGGTCACTGCTGGGACTGTGCCTGGAAGAGAGCACGCCATGGGAGCAGGCCATCCTCCCAATCTGGCAGGCAAATGCTTGCAAGAGAGGTGGGGTGGGGTAGGGGAGGGCTGGGGAAGGTTGCATTGGGGGTGGCCATTGCCGCTGGGGGTCCCACCATGGGCCACTGAGTGCCCAAATAGGAGGGCCCCCCCGCGGCTGCAGGGAGGCTGCCAGTGTTCACCAGCCAGTCTCTCCAAGTGCAAAGGGTTCACCCGCCGCTGGTAATATGCCAACGTCGGTGGGGTGGGGGGGGAAAAGAGGCCCTTAATTGGCTACTTAAGTGGCTCAATTGGCCTCTGGGTGTGAGGGCCGCCCTATATCTTCCTCGTCGCTGGTAAGTAATATGGCGGTGGGAGGATGACACAAACGCCACCCCCCACCTTCCCTCGCCATTTTGCGGCACCCAGCCCTCTGGGTTTAGGTGGATATCAGAAATAGCAAGGTACCTTAAAGGGACAGCTAATAGAGAATATTGTAGGTAGAATAATTGTAATGGATAAGAAAAATGTTACATTTAATGTTTTCCAGCAATGGAAAATTCCAAAATAATAAATTTCTAAGTGGTCAAATCTACTAATGGCTTTCCCAAGTAGACTCCTAATAAGTCCAATTGCCCAATTATTAGATGATGAGAAGCAAGGGAGAAAAGGCTGCAGAGCCAGGAACGAGTAGTGGAGAACACAATGAGCCTGATTGCTCTTGGCACTGGATGGTCCCAGGCTAGTTTGCTTCAGTGCTGGGGGAAGCACCACCTCCCCCGCCCACACCACCATTGCTGAAAAACTAATAGGTTGATTATTCTGAAGGGAGCCATCTAGTAAACAGCTTGGCAGATGCATGGCTGCTGTTTCTGGGAGAATTCTCGAGGTAATTAAGGATACCGTTGAAAAACGAGCTTCTTTCTTTTCTGTTGGG
Organism: Heterodontus francisci; assembly: GCF_036365525.1. Taxonomy (NCBI): domain Eukaryota; kingdom Metazoa; phylum Chordata; class Chondrichthyes; order Heterodontiformes; family Heterodontidae; genus Heterodontus; species Heterodontus francisci. Next base: position 56,595,966 of record NC_090396.1, on the reverse strand, counting down.
ATAGAGTCCAGGGTTTTACTGCTTCAGCTTTTAGCAACCCACTGATTGGGTGTGACCCCTTGGCCTTCAGCCAGAGGGAAAATGGGCAAGTATAATTCTGGGCTTTTGTGTAGCTTCCCTAATAATGCATTATGTTTGCCAGTAACTTTAAGATGTACAGTGTCTGAGTCAAAGGGTCTTGCATTGTGGGAAGCAAAGCAGGGCCTGTGGAAACAATTCTGGTTCGATGTACTGTTGATAATGTTAACAGCATGGTGTACTGGACCTGCAGTGTGATGTACCGGCCTTCATGTACTAAGTAGTAACCAACTTTTTGTATCTCCTTTAATTTGATCAACTTTGTTTCATACGCCATCCAAACCTCATTATGCTATCTATAACTTTATTAAAACAAATTATCTGATCATTATCACATTGTTGTCTGTATGAGCTTGCCCTGCACAAATTGGCAGCTATGTTTCCTACAATACAACAGTGACTACACTTCAAAAGTGCCTCACTGGCTATAAAGTGCTTTGGGACATCCGGAGATTATGAAAGACATTATATAAATGCAAGTTATTTTTTCTATAATATTGGTACAGAAGTGCCCGTCAAAGGGTTCAGGTTGTAAGTCAAACTTGTATCGTGCAAAATATGTCCAAAAGAACTTCACCAGCAATGATCTATTCTTCCAATGTAATTCCTTTCCCACCTATCACCCGACTGATAAATTTAACTTGAAAAACTTCTAAGCCTGTTCTCGCTGCACCCTTTTCACTGAGCAAAGGCTTGAGGAAACTCTGCATATCAGTAGCCAGCAGGCAAAAACTGTTTTAAAAAAAGTAAAAGCCAGTTACATCATCTCAGCATTGAGAAAATCTATTCAAACAAAACAATCTCTCCTAGCTTATTATATAATCAAAACCTGAGACTGCATTGATGTTGTTGCACACCTTTTGTCCATAATTAAGAGAAAACAAGTTATTTTAAGATTCAATTATCTAGCAGAATTCTTTGGCTGATTCATCTAGGTTTCTGACTGAAGCAGGCAAGGGACAGGGGCAAAATTACAGGAACCATCAGATCCAACCTCAGCACTACAACATTTGAGCACCAATAAAATATGATTTATGATATTTATCAATCTAGACACCACTGTTGCTAGATTATGAGCAAAGCCATATGACCCGAAAAACAAGCCAATATATTTTGTCTGGGTGTAATAATTGTACTAAAAATGGGAATGAACAATTAAACTTCAGTAACATTCCCAGCATTTCTTTCTGTACATTATGGCCATATTTTGGAATGAAGTGCACTAAATTGGTGGTATAATACCTCAATGTCATTTCAAAAAGTAAACGTTTGCCTCAAATGAAATGAGAGGTTGAAATTTGTTTTGGCAGTTCGCAAAGAAAAAAATACATTCTGACAGCCTTGGAGAAAAATTAAAGAAAAATAACATCATGCTACTTATAAGCAGTGGAGACCTTGCTTTCCGAGTGTTGATTGAGCATAGAATAATCTTATCTGCACGACTCTGATTCTTGTTGTGGTGCAGGCTATGGCAGAACCTTTTAAAGCTGTGACTGAAATTCACCAATAACGTACATGGCAACTGCAGCCAAAATCTCAATATTAATTTATCCAATAATGGGTAATTATTCAAAGTAAAAGGAGCAATTTAAATAAAAGTGATGCATGTGGAACAGAGGCAAGCCTTAAAGCCTCCGACACTCAACTTGAAGTGTCATTCAATGACTTTCTTCCAGTATCCCCAGCTAGAAACTCTTGTCTCCTGCCCATTGCACTCTTCATCCATAGTGTCCCTTTTCCCATCTCTTGATAGCAGTGGTTCTTTCCCCAGTCTTACTACTAATCATCTGCAAGGCAAGGTTTTATTGCAAAGAAAATATGAGCCTTCAATGCCGCTAAAAAAAACGTCTGACTAGGTTCAGCTCTATTCCAGTTGATTAATTTTCATTATATACTATTAACCTGAGATTGGGAAAGTAACAGAGCCTATATAAAGTCAATGTCACTTTTGTTGAAATTGTCAATTTTAGGAGGGTGTGATGTGCCTTTTAAAAGATAGCTGTAAAGAACATGCTTGTTTTGTCCTATTTCTGCAAAGGTCACCAACTGCAAAATATCTCTTTCATTCCCATCAAAGATTAAACTAGTTTTAAAAAGTAGTCCGACCATTTGTGGAACAAATGCCCTCTCCTGACTTGCTAAACAAGTCGGATGTATGAAATCTAGGTAATGGTCTCTTTTCATCATTAAAGAAAATCAAGCATCAGCTCAGCTCAATGAGTAGTATTTTTGCCTGAGTCAGAGAGTTATGGTTTCAAGTCCTTTTCCAGGACTTTAGTGCAGTCCTTAGGGATTGCAACATTTTCAGAGGTGCTATTTGTCTGCTGAGACATTAAGCTAAGGCCCCAACTGCCTGTTCAGGTGGACATAAAAGGGCTGAATTTTATAGGGGCCTCAATGTCGGGAACAGTGGTGCGGGGGGGGGGCATGAAGATTGCTCCGGATGAGGCCCACCAACAACCTCAAAGCCAGCAGGGCCTCTCGATCTTGGTGGCGGCAGCGGCAGCGACACCTTGTGTCGGCAGCCCCGCCGCTCTGCGACGGGACCCGGATTACAATATGCAGATGGGCACTTACTATTCATTAATATGCAGGCCGCTACAATTCAGACAGTAGGTTGAGACCTTCATCCTGGCAGCCGGCATCAACGTGCCTTCGGATCCCTGTCTGGTGAAATGAGGCGCATCTCCTGTGGGGAGGGGGGAGGAGGTAGTTTTCTCAGTGCGGGAGGGGGGTAGCGGGCTCAAACTCTTTGGATTGGTTGGGGGGGATGGTGGGAAGGGGTTGAGAGTTAGAGTTTATGAGCTTGAGGGTAGGAAGGTCACGTAGTCAAGGTAAGTATTTTGGGGGAATGAGTGTGCTGTTGGTGAGGGGTAGGAGAGGGGATGGAAAGATTTTTAACATTATTTTTGATACTTGTAAATGCAATTTGCCTTTAAAATTACAAACAGTCATTTAGGGCTCTAAACCCTTTAAAAATGGCACTGGCGTCTGCACAGTGCCACCAGGTGCCGTTGCTGGGGACGGCTCGCTCGCCCCCTCCATGTCATCAGGGGGGTGGCCATCCCGGGCATGTTAATTAACCTGAAACGTTAACTCCGCTTCTCTCTCCACAGATGCTGCCAGACCTGCTGAGTATTTCCAGCACTTTCTGTTTTTATTTCAGATTTCCAGCAGCTGCAGTATTTTGCTTTCATTACACCATCTGTATGGTTGATGTGCCTATCAGAATTAATTGCGGCATTTTTAGATTATCACTCGGCTCTAACTATCCTCCTCACTTAATTTCTTGGGGGTCTTTATTTTCCATTACTTCCACAAATGTATCCCAACTTACCCTGACAATGGTGAGCATCTTCTCTAGCCCTGAGTGCTAAATGTGCTTTGGGTAATGTGCCCAGAACAACATACAAATGTTAAGTACTTTAGTTACTGGAATCATCCTATACCTCCATTAAACTGTGTGGGACCAGCACAGTTTAAAAGTGCAGCGGGAAGGAGTGAGACTGAGCGGGACCAGCAGAGTTTAAAAGTGCAGCGGCAATGGGAAGGAGTGATACTGAGTGAGACCGGCACAGTATACAACAGCAACAGCGGGAAGGAGCGTTACTGAGTGGGACCGACACAAGGATCGGAGAGCAGTCGGACCTGTGTGAGAGCAGTCCAGGCGCGTGGAGTTTGAAAAACAAAGTCAACAGTGACATCACAGGAAAGCTGCAAGGTGATTGATTGGTGAGTAAACTGCTGTTAGGGAATAGCTCTAAATAGCTGGCTTAGTAACTAAGATAAGAAAGGTCTCCAGTTTATTTTCATATATAGGAAGTAGTGTTTTTTTAGGGAGTTCTGAAGTAACGACGACCAGGGAAGAAGGGCCCAAGAGTAATTGATATTATTTGATATTAAGCATCTTCCAAAAGGTTTAATTTAAACGGATAAGTCATGGCAGGAGAGCTAAAAGCCATGGTGTGCTCCTCGTGCTATATGTGGGAAGCCAGGAACAATTCCAGTGCCCGGGACCAGCATGTGTGCAGGAAGTGTCTCCAGCTGCAACTCCTGGAAGCCCGGGTTTCAGATCTGGAGCAGCGGCTGGGGACACTGTGGAGCATCTGTGAGGTAGAGAGTATCGTGGATAGCACATATAGAGAGGTGGTCACACCGCAGGCTCAGACTCCACAGGGAGGAAGGGAATGGGTGACCACCAGGCAGAGCAAGAGGACTAGGCAGGCAGTGCAGGAAACTCCTATGGCTATTCCCCTGCAAAACAGATATACTGCTTTGGATACTGTTGGGGGGAATGGCCTCTCAGGGGAAAGCAGCAACAGCCCAATTTGTTGCACCACGGTTGGTTCTGCTGCACAGCGGAGGAGTCAAAAGTGCAGGAATGCAATAGTTATTGAGGATTCAAATTAAGGGGAGTAGATAGGCATTTCTGTGGCCGCAAACGAGACTCCAGGATGGTATGTTGCCTCCCTGGCGCTAAGGTCAAGGATGTCTCAGAGTGGTTACAGGACATTCTGAAGGGGGAGGGTGAACAGCCAGTGGTCGTGGTACACATTGGTACAAACGACGTAGGTAAAAAAAAGGATGAGGTCCTAAAAGCCGAATATAAGGAACTGGGAAGTAAGTTCGAAAGTAGGACCTCAAAGGTAGTGAACTCAGCATTACTACAAGTGCCACCTGCCAGTCAGAGTAGAAATAGCAGGATATATCAGATGAATACGTGGCTGAAGAGATGGTGTGAGGGGGAGGGTTTTAGATTCCTGAGACATTGGGACCGGTTCTGGGGGAGGTGGGACCATTACAAACTGGACGGGTTACACTTGGACAGGAGCGGGACTGATGTCCTAGGGGGAGTATTTGCTAGAGTGGTTGGGGAGGGTTTAAACTAAAATGGCAGGGGGTGGGAAATGACAGTAAGGGGAATAAGAAAAATGATAGGCAGAGAAATCAAAGGCCAGAATCAAAAAGGGCCACAGTGAAAAATAGTGGAAAGGGATCAAGTAATGTTAAAAAGACAAGCCTTAAGGCTTTGTGTCTTAACGCGTGGAGCATTTGCAATAAAATGAATGAATTAATCGCGCAGATAGATGTAAATGGGTATGATATAGTCGGGATTACGGAGACATGGCTGCAGGGAGACCACGGATGGGAAATGAACCTCCAGGGGTATTCAGTATTTAGGAAGGACAGACAAAAAGTAAAAGGCGGTGGAGTTGCATTGCTGGTTAAAGAGGAAATTAATACAATCGTGAGGAAGGTTATTAGCTCTGACGATGTGGAATCTGTATGGGCAGAGCTGAGAAACACTAAGGGGCAAAAAAGTTAGTGGGGGTTATATGTAGACCCCCAAACTGTAGTGGTGATGTTGGAAATGGCATTAAACAGGAAATTAGAGACGCATGCGATAAGTGAACAGCTGTAATTATGGGTGAGTTTAATCTGCATATAGATTGGGCAAATGAAATTAGTAACAATACCATAGAGGAGGAATTCATGGAGTGTATATGCCTTGGTTTTCTGGACCAATATGATGAGGAACCAACTAGAGAACAGGCCATCCTAGACTGGGTATTGTGTAATTAGAGAGGAATAATTGAAAATCTAATTGTGCGAGACCCCTTGGGATGAGCGACCAGAATATGATAGAATTCTTCATCATGGTGGTTAGCACCGCAGCCTCACAGCTCCAGCGACCCGGGTTCAGTTCTGGGTACTGCCTGTGTGGAGTTTGCAAGTTCTCCCTGTATCTGCGTGGGTTTCTGCCAGGTGCTCCGGTTTCCTCCCACAGCCAAAGACTTACAGGTTGATAGGTAAATTGGCCATTGTAAATTGCCCCTAGTGTAGGGAGGTGGTAGGAAAATGGTGGGGATGTGGCAGAGAATATGGGGTTAATGTAGGATTAGTATAAATGGGTGGTTGTTGGTCGGCACAGACTCGGTGGGCCGAAGGGCCTGTTTCAGTGCTGTATCTCTAAATAAATAAGATGGAAAGTGATGTAGTTGATTCTGAGACTAGGGACCTGAATCTTAATAAAGGAAACTACGAAGGTATGAGGTGCAAGTTGGCTATGATGGATTAGGAAACGTTACTTAAAGGGATGACAGTGGATAGTAATGGAAAACATTCAAACAGCGCATGGATGAACTGCAACAATTGTTTATTCCTGTCTGGCGCAAAAGTAAAATGGGAAAGGTAGCCAAACCATGGCTTAAAAGGGAAATTAGAGATAGCATTAGATCCAAGGAAGAGGCATACAAATCTGCCAGAAAAAAACAACAGACCTGAGGATTGGGAGCAGTTTAGAATTCAGCAAAGGAGGACCAAGGGATTGATTAAAAAGGGGAAAATAGAGTACGAGAGCACGCTTGCGGGGAACATAAAAACTGACTGTAAATGTTTCTATAAGTATGCGAAGAAAAATAGATTGGTGAAAACAAATGTAGGTCCCTTACAGTCAGAAACAAGGGAATTTATTACGGGGAACAAAGAAATGGCTGACCAAATGTATACTTTGGTTCTGTTTTCACAAAGGAGGACACAAATATCATACCAGAAATGTTGGGGAAGACAGGGTTTAGTGAGAGGGAGGAACTGAAGGAAATCAGTATTGGTAGAGAAATGGTGTTGGGGAAATTGATGAGATTGAATAAATCTCCAGGGCCTGATAATCTACATCCCAGAGTACTTAAGGAAGTGGCCCTAGAAATAGTGGATGCATTGGTGGTCATCTTCCAAGATTCGAAAGACTCTGGAACAGTTCCTACAGATTGGAGAGTAGCTAATGTAATCCCACTATTTAAAAAGGGAGGTAGAGAGAAAACAGGGAATTATAGACCAGTCAGCCTGGCGTCAGTAGTGGGGAAAATTCCAGAGTCCATTATCAAAGATTTTATAGCAGAGCACTTGGAGAACAGTGGTAGAATCAAGACAGAGTCAGCATGGATTTACGAAAGTGAAATCATGCTTGACAAATCTACTAGAATTCTTCGAGGATGTAACTAGTAGAGTGGATGTGGTTTTTTCAGACCTTCAGAAGGCTTTTGACAAAGTCCCACATAAGAGATTAGCATGTAAAATTAAAGCGCATGGGATTGGAGGTAGTGTATTGCGATGGATAGAAAATTGGTTGGCAGACAGGAAACAAAGAGTAGGAATAAATGGGTCTTTTTCCGAATGGCAGGCAGTGACTAGTGGAATACCGCAGGGATCGGTGCTAGGACCCCAGCTATTCACAATATATACTAATGATTTAGATGAGGGAACTAAATGTAATATCTCCAAATTTGCAGATGACACAAAATTGGGTGGGAGGGTGAGTTGTGAGGAGGATGCAGAGAGGCTTCAGGGTGATTTGGACAAGTTGAGTGAGTGGGCAAATGCATGGCAGATGCAGTATAATGTGGATAAATGTGAGGTTATCCACTTTGGTAGCAAAAACAGGAAGGCAGATTATTATCTGAACAACTATAAACTGAGAGAGGGGAATATGCAATGAGACCTGGGTGTTCTCATACACCAGTTGCTGAAGGTAAGCATGCAGGTGCAACAGGTGGTTATAAAGGCAAATGGTATGTTGGCCTTCATAGCGAGAGGATTCGAATACAGGAGCAGGGATGGCTTGCTGCAATTCTACAGGGCCTTGGTGAGGCCACACCTGGAATATTGTGTGCAGTTTTGGTGTCCTTATCTGAGGAAGGATGTTCTTGCTATAGAGGGAGTGCAGCAAAGGTTTACCAGACTGATTCCTGTGATGGCGGGACTGACGTATGAGGAGAGATTGAATCGGTTAGGATTATATTCGCTGGAGTTCAGAAGAGTGAGGGGAGATCTCATAGAAACCAATAAAATTCGAACAGGACTTGACAGGGTAGATGCATGAAGGATGTTCCCGATGGTGGGGGAGTCCAGAACCAAGTGTCATAGTCTAAGGATATGGGGTAAACTTTTCAGAACTGAGATGAGGAGAAATTACTTCACCCAGAGAGTGGTGAGCCTGTGGAATTCGTTACCACAGAAAGCAGTTGAGGCTAAAACATTGTATGTTTTCAAGAAGGAGTTAGATATAGCTCTTGGGTCTAAAGGGATCAAAGAATATGGGGCGAAAGCCGGAACAGGTTACTGAGTTGGGTGATCATCCATGATCATAATGAATGGCGGAACAGGCTCGAAGGGCCGAATGGCCTACTCCTGCTCCTATTTTCTAAGTTTCTAAACCTTCCTTCCATCTGCTAAAAAATGGCAGAGTATAACAACGATAGTTTGAAAAAAATGACTACCAAGCAAACAATAGATAAACAAATAAATAGTGGTAATATAACTCATGTATTTTCTGAGACAATTATACTATTTTCCACTTGGTGGATATAATCTACTCTTTCAAGTATATTCAACTCCTTATAAAAATAAAATACAGCTCTACTTATATAACAATTTAAAAGTACCTTGCCATTTATTTTTGTGCTGAATAATTTTGTATCTTTTTTGTTGTTTTATTTATTTGCTCTCATCATGGATCCCTCTGTGACACATGCCTCTCACCAAGTCAAAATGATGAAAGGAACTTGTCGTTAAGCCTTTTCCAATGCCAATTTGTAACTGGTTGTTACAGGATAACTGCAGGTTGCCTTACTCTTTGGTCTCTGTTGCAAATTATCCAATTTCAACTTGGCACCTGACTGAGATCAGGAACGGTTTGCCCTGCTGTGGCAGCATATTGCAATATCATGAAACAAAAAGAAAAAAATTACATTTATATGGCATCTTTCATGTCCTTGGGACATCCCAAAGTATGTCACAACTAATTAAGTACTTTTTGAAGTGTAGTCACCATTGCAATATTAGGAAACACAGCAGCCACGAATGGCAATGATATAAATGATCAGTTTTTTATATATGTGATGTTAGTTGAGGAGCAAATCTGTCCTTGAACCTAAGGGGACATCCTTGTTCTTCCTTGAATAATTCTGTGGATGTTTCACATCCACCTGAGCAGGAAGGCGGGCCCTCAGTTTAACATTTCATCCACAAGATATCTTTTTTGACAGAACAGCACTTCTTCAGTACTGTACTGAAGATTCAACCGAGATTATGTGTTCAAGAGTGGGACTTGAATGCAGAGCCTTTTGACTCAGAGGCAAGTGTTTTAACATGTTTTGTGCCATTGGAAAACTCCAGATTTTTTTTTATCATTGGGTCTACAATTGCTTCTAGATGATGTAGTATTGTGATATGCTAGTTTGGTCCAGAGTTTCTTGGTTTCAGAGTTTCAGATTTTCAGAGTTACCCTGAAGGCAACTATTCAGATTACAATCTTAGTTTCTCCATACGCTTTGTCTATCTGAGACAAAAATGTTTAAGCATGGCATCATGCCAATTCCCCTCTTCCCCAAAAGTGAGTCACACAATTAGAAAATGTAATCATCTACTGACTCTCACAACACTATATGAAGTCACTTACTATGGTTTAAAGCCACTCTGCCAAGTTTCTCTACAATTTATAACAACAATTATATTAATGGGAGTCACAACTGAAGTTTTGTTCTTAAACAATCAGTTTTTATATGAATTTTGTGACCATTGTATTCGGGCCAGAAACTAGGCTAAATGGCAAAGGGACAACAATTTGAAAGAAGCACTGTCATCACAAAACACATCAAAATAAAGAAAACATTTAAAATTAATGTTCTGGATTTCACTGCAGTGACGATATTGATGATGAACATCATAAGTTGTACCATTCTGCTTCCTGATCCTCCAGTGGCAAACTCACTGGTTGCAATTCATGCATGGTGCACAAGCTCAATAAATATTAATACAAAAATAATAGCAGTCAGGGGAAAATCAGAACATGTCTGGCTCTAAAAACATCTTGTATTATTTAATTGAGGTTTAAGATTTCATTGAAGTTCCTAGAACAAGTCAATAAAAATAATACCTTCAGGCAACCTACTGATCGATTGAATACTTTACTGATTCAGAACCCTCCAGTACCACTGTGTAATGGTCTAAGTGGAGTAGTGAGCACAGTGGTGTTAATATTAATGGGGGCAGAGCCATGATAATTAGCTATTCAACTTTCTTGGGGAGGGTCTTTGTGGAGTAGCAAATTACCGTGATGCGCAAGTACCTCATGCCATAATTTTCTGGACCATAATAATGGCATACACTGCCAATGCGTCATTACAATGATGCAAGTTTTCAGGCACTAGTTTTCATCGGATTCAGACTTAACAACAAGTTCTTGTCAGCTTTGAACACTGTTAAAGGGCATTGTGTGGAATGTTCCTGTTGCTATGGGAATGGTCCAAACTATTCTCAATAACCAAGAACCAAGATGACATTTTAATGCAAGATGTTTTGAGAGCCAGGCATTTTATGTCACCAGTGTTGTAACAAAAATGCAAATACAATAATTTCATCATGCACCACACAGTAAATGAATATTATCCCGCAAGCAAGCATGGAAATGATTAAGTGGTACTTCGTAAAAGTTGTGTGTTTAAGTATAGACAAATTCTGGTTTTAGTTTCCAAGAGTTGAGAATAAAATGGAATAAATACTACCCATTTTTATATCAGAAATATTATAAAGGACATACAAAGAATATGACTATGTCGGCTGAGATTGCAGAATATGTCAGCAGTCTTGCATAACATTAGCATTAAAGACTTTCAAATACACATACTTTGAATCTCAATTTTCCAGTCTTACTGACTGCCCCAATCAGCATTAAATCATTTGTAAACAGCTCAGAAATAGACATGATTGACACAATCTTCATTGAAATTTGGCACGTTTCAATATTTTTATTCTTTCATTGGCATCATGCTACTTTCTTTCTTATAATTAAACCACTTTCATTTGTCCTGTTCCAGTGTGTTACGTCCTTTTCTCAAGGTAAATTATCCATAACAGAGTATGTTGCCTCTACCACAGTCTGCACACATTGCTTGGTACTTTAAATATTTTTCCAATTAAGCCTTGTGCGTTTATACAGCTACATTTCTGTGCAATACCGGTGTTGATTCTCTCATATAGTACATGATTTGAAGATTTAAGTTTACAGGAGTACGAGCATTATGATTTAATACAGTGAGCAGAATAGTGGAATTTCTGTTTATTTTTGATATAATGCAAACATTCACTTTGACAAAAGCATGCAGCAAAGCACATAAGACATGTAACAGGGACACGCTCTTCATGATATCCTTTTGTTGAATGGGATTTATATGTGAAAGAAAATGGCAAAATCCTTTTTACTGGCTTGTTCTTTTGAACATTCTGCAGCCACCTTTAGAATCATTATAAATTTTCTGAAAGAAGAATATATTAAGTGGCATCGAAGATCATAAGAAACAGGAGCAGGAGTAGGCCATACAACCCCTTGAGCCTGCTCCGCCATTCAATAAGATCATGACTGATTTTCTACATCAACTCTACTTTCTCACCCTATTCCCATATCCCTTGATTCCCTTTGTGCCCAAAAATATATTGATTTTAGTCTTGAATATACTCAACAACTGAGCATCCCCAGCCCTCTTGGGTAGAGAATTCCAAAGATTCAGAACACTGAGTGAAGAAATTTCTCCTCATCTCAGTCTGAAATATCTGACTTTTTATCCTGAGACTATGATCCCTAGTTCTAGACTCTTCAGCCAGGGGAAAAAACCTCTCAGAATATACCCTGTCAAGCCCTCTCAGAACTTTATACTTTTCAGTGACATATTCTCTTCTAAACTCCAGAGATTAAAGGCACATTCTACTCAATCTCTCTTCGTAGGACAGCCCTTTCATCCCAGGAATCAATCTAGTGAAACTTGGCTGCACCCCCTCTAAGGCAAATATATCCTTCCTTGGATAACGAGACCAAAACTGTGCACGGTATTCCGGATGTGGTCTGACTATAGCTTTACATAATTTCAGTAAGACTCCCATCCTCTTATATTGCAACCTACTTTCAATAAAGGTTAACATACCATTTGCCTCCCTAATTGCTTGCTGTACTTACATATTAACTTTCTCTGAATTGTGTACAAGGACACCCAAACTCCTCTGACGACTTGACCAGTCTCTCACCTTTCAGAAGATAATCTGCTTTTCCACTCTTCCTGTCAAAGTGGATAGTTTCACACTTCCCCACATTATAGTCCATCTTCCACCTTCTTGCCCAATCACTTATTCGGTCTATTATATATGATCGTATCATTCGTAAACAGCTAGGAACTAATTTGCGAGGGTCTTCCAGTATGCCATATTCACTGCTACACTGGAGTCAGGTGACACATAACACTACTGCGGTCTACCAGTCTTTCCCAAGCAGCATGGTGGGCTATATGAAATAAACAAAGAGCTTCAGCATGTTTAAGCCTAAAGTGTGATTATTTCTCGGGGAACCAGAAGACATAACACAGTCCATGTCCCTTTGTAGCCTTTTTGCGTTCTCCTCACAGCTTACTTTCCCACCTAGCTTTGTATCATCAGCAAACTTGGACATATTACACTCTGTCCTCTCATCTAAAGCATTGATGTAGATTGTAAATCGCTGAGGTCGAAGCACCGATCCTTGTGGCACTCCAATAGTTTTGAAATAAGATAGCCTCATTGCATCAAAAACTGAAACTTCTAGGGGAAGTGGACAACTCAGTGGGTTAGACGTTGATCTTTTACCATGAGGACCTGTGGTCAAATTTAACCCACACTGTTGAGATTAAATCCCCTCTGATTATGGGGTCTGCTGTGGATTGAGTTTGGTGGAAGCTCAAGGGGCTGAATGCCCTATTCTTGATCCTATGTTCCTACATCAGTGTCAATCCATTTCCTATAGTACATGGACTTACTGCAGAAAACTGTCCCGAATTTGATGTGATTTAGCAATATAACTCAGAGAGGCCACTGGTTGAAAATACGAGTCAAATTAACACTGTAAGAGGTAGTCTTCTGAGAATGGGGCTGGGGCTGGGGCAGGCTGTTAGGGAAGTTAACTCTGCATCTGGCTGAACTGCGAGTATCAAACAGAATTCGATTCTGCAGCATTAACATCCTTTACTTTCGAAAAGCACAAATATTAATGTAAAATAATTTTTAAAAGCTGATAGTTGCAAGACTATAATATGTTCCAACAGAGATACAGACTATCAGGGTGGTGTAGTGACTTGAAAGATATATTCGTGTCCTCTCTGAATTTGCCAATAACTTACCACTAGCTAGAATACTCACATAGCGAGTAAGGCAATAATACTGTTCATCCAGCAACCCATCTCTGTGCTATAAAGTTAAGCTCATCCAAAACTCTGCTGCCTATAGCCAAACTGGGTTGAAGTCCCATTCACCTATCACCCCTGTGCTCACTGACCTACAATGGCTCCGTGGCCTTCTCCCTCCCTATCAACATAACCTTCTCCAGCCCCAAAATGCTCTGCAATCTTTGCACTCCTCCAATTCTGGCCTCCTACGCATCCTTGATTTTAATTGCTTCACCATTGGCGGTCGTGTTTTCAGCTCCCAAGGCCCTAAGCTCTGGAATTTCCTCCCTGAACCTCTCCGCCTCTCTATCTCACTTCCCTCATTTAAAACGCTCCATAAAACCTCTCTCTTTGACCAAGTCATGTGCCCTAATATCCCCTTATGTATCAAATTGTTTGATAACATTCCTGTGAAGCACCTAGCAATGTCTTACTGTGTTAAAGGTCCTATATAACTGCAAGTTGCTGTTGTTGTGAATAAAAGATTGCCAACAGTGACAGAATCATTTCCAATCTTAACCTTCTTCATTCATTCATTAGGCATTTTACTTCTAGCCTCTAAATCTTAACATGCCCATAAAATTCACTCCAAAAATTAACCTGGCTGTGTGTGACCATGACAGGATATGCTACCAGTCCATTAAAAAAAGCTGTTACATCTGAACGGTTCTGTAATATTATTTGAAAATTCCTAGATCCTGAATGAAGGAATATAAACTGCTTGATGCCCCACAGCAGGATTTCTCCCCCTTTATCTTTTTCCTGCCTGCATCCTGCTGAATAGGATTTTTCTGTTCTTCTCCCACAATTTTTAAATTCCCTTCAAAAAGATCGTCCCCCTCCTCTCCACAGCATGTTCTCATGCCGGACTCTCACAAAAGAGGATTTCTCATTTTTCACTCTGCTCCTTCACTGTTTGTTGCCTGTGCATTGCTGACATAAATACATAAAGTTGGGAAAGGGTGATGGAATCAGCTTCCATAAGAATTGTGAGAAAGCAAACGAACATATGCTTGGAGAGCTGGCATAGGCAGGACGGGCCAAAAGGCCTCTTTCTATACTCCCGATAGACCTCTGTGGCATGTGCCTATTGCTATTTGGCCCCCTCTGTTCCTTCACTTCTCTCTCTGTTCCATTACCTTTTTTACTTTTGCCCCGGCTGTCTTCATCTTTTGTTTTAATTCTCCTTTCCACTTATTTCTATCCACTAACACTCTTTCTCTACTATTTCTTGTAACATTCACACTGCTGTGTGGAGAGGCTGTGGGGGAGGAGGAGGCAGCAACACAAAGGAAACATTCAGAATGTGAAGGTGAAGACCATGGAAAAAGCAGATAAACATCAGGAAGAAATAGAGCACTGAAAAAGCTCAGAGAGATCTGGAACACTTGTGCGTTGGAGCCCCAGCCATTGGTGGTCCTGGGAATTTTATCCCTGGTTTCCCAGACTAGGAGGCAGAACTGATCCCTAACAGATGGTCACACGAACATGCATGGAAATGACTCCTCAGAGATTCCTGAGATGGGGTACAAGCTCTGGACGGCAAGATTCTGTACATGCTTGGAGAGAATGGTCCCGAGAGTTCTGCTGAAGTAAATCTCTTGAATTTTTGAGGCAAATTTTTTTTCTCCCCATTGTTTACTCAAGAGGTTGTACACAGAGTTAAGGACTCTTGGAGACGCAAAAGGCAACATTATGTAATTTGTGTGATGGAGGATCAAGTGGTTGGAGGCAGGTTGATTTTGAATTTTTTTGATTTTTTAATGTCTTTGTGCTAAATGTTCTTTTTAATGATTTATAATGGGGTGGATGAAGAACTGTCATGGCCACTATAACCCAGGAATTTCCTTACTGGTCTTTGATAGATTTTTTTTGGGTAGACTGTGATTAGGCAGAAAAGTAAGGGCTGAAGGGTTTTGCCTGAATTTCACATTGCTATTGTATGAAATCGAAAGACGCATCAAGGCGCAAAAGCATAAAACTGTCAGTTTAGCTGTGGAACACAGATCTCAATAGTCTTTTCTTCTTCCAGTAATCCTTCTGTTACTATCACTGAAATTATTGCTGCCATTCCTGCCACATTTCTGCACAAGTACATCAATTAAAAAAAATATATCGGGCGAATCCCTTTCTTCACCGCATAAGCAATCTCCTGTTTCAAATACTGATCAGGTGGGTGTATTCAATGACATGATTGATATTGAATTTTATGAATTTATAATGTCCTCATTTGTCACTAATTTTCACAGCAGTTTTGCACGTTACATACATCACTGGATTTTCCTGCCATATTCATTCTTCGATTCTCCTCCTTGTATATTTGTTTTTCCCATTAAGACATGCTCAGTAACGCAGTGCTGACTTACATCATCAATAATAATAATTACCATTTCAAAATCTATTTCCAAGAAACAACATTTGCTTCACATAGAACAAAAGGCTAGAAAGTAAAATGCCTGGAGGGTAGTTTTGACCCATGTGTGAGTAGGCCTCAAATCAAACCAAGCATATCTTTTTAATCAGTCTTATCTCATAACAAGGAAAACATACAGTAGTTGGGAGCATTAAGGCTTTGGCACCTAATTTCCAATTGCATACAATTTCTAATTTTTGCCTGTGGCCACATGTGAATGATTTGTGAGGTGCATGAATTTTGGTGGGATACGGAACATTTGGAGAAAAGGCAAAAACAACAAACATTATTTTTAATTTTTGAAAAGCGCTGTCTGCATGTTTTCCTGTCATTGTTATGCCTGGAAAATGAATGGCCCTAAACTCTCAACAACTGAACTTTCCATTAATAGTTTGAGTGAACATCACGATTTTGATAAAGTGCCATAAACATAATACATATGCTCCATGGCTACTTTAAGTAAAATATTACGAAGTGTAGCTTGCACAGACAAGTCCTAATAAAAAGGCATATTCTGTTCTCTTCACCATCAATCCATATAAGTCACTTCAGGTTTACAGTAACTAATAGAGAAAACTATAATACAAACAAGAAATGCTGGAAATACTCAGCAGGTCTGGCAGCATCTGTGGAGAGAGAAGCAGAGTTAACGTTTCAGGTCAGTGATCCTTCTTCAGAACTAGCAGACATTAGAAATGTGAAAGGTTTTAAGCAAGTAAAGTGGGGATGGGGCAAGAGATAACAAAGGAGAAGGTGTAGATAGGACAAGGTCACAGAGAATAACCAACCAGAAGGTCATGAAGCAAAGGCAAACAATATGTTAATGGTGTGTTGAAAGACAAAGCATTAGTACAGATAGGGTGTTAACGGACTGAAAACTGAACACTCTGCCTCCTGTAAGGACTCCATTCCATTCTCCCAGTTCCTCCATCTCCGACGCATCTGCGCTGATGATGCTACCTTCCATGACAACACTTCTGATATGTCTTCCTTTTTCCTCAACCGAAGATTCTCCCCCACTGTGGTTGACAGGGCCCTCAACCGTGTCCGGCCCATTTCCCACACCTCTACCGTCACCCCTTCCCCTCCCTCCCAGAACCACGACAGGGTTCCCCCTGTCCTCACTTTCCACCCCATCAGCCTCCATATCGAAAGGATCATCCTCCGCCATTTCCGCCACCTCCAGCATGATGCCACTACCAAAGGCATCTTTCCCTCCCTTCCCCTGTCAGCATTCCCAAGGGATCATTTCCTCCGCGACACCCTGGTCCACTCCTCCATTACCCCCAACACCTCGTCCCCTTCCCACGGCACCTTCCCCTGCAATCGCAAGAAGTGTAATACCTGCCCATTTACCTCCTCTCGCCTAACTATCCAAGGCCCCAAACCCTCCCTTCCGGTGAAGCAGCGATTTACTTGTATTTCTTTCAATGTAGTATACTGTATTCGTTGCTCACAATGTGGTCTCCTCTACACTGGGGAGACCAAACGCAGACTGGGTGATCGCTTTGTGGAACACCTCTGCTCAGTCCGAAAACATGACCCAGAGCTTCCAGTTGCTTGCCATTTCAGCACTCCCCCCTGCTGTCATGCTCACATCTCTGTCCTGGGATTGCTGCAGTGTTCCAGTGAACATCAACGCAAACTCGAGGAACAGCATCGCATTTACCGATTAGGCACACTGCAGCCTGCCAGACTGAACATTGAGTTCAATAATTTCAGAGCATGACGGGCCCCCCATTTTACTTTTATTTTTAGTTATTTTATTTTTTTGTGTGTGTTTATATTATTTTATTTTATCTTAGTTTGCTCAGTTTACCTACCCACTGTTTTTTTTCATGTTTGTACTTGTGGCTGTTCAGTTTTCAGTCCATTAACACCCTATCTGCACTAATGCTTTGTCTTTCAACACACCATTAACATATTGTTTGCCTTTGCTACATGACCTTCTGGTTGGTTATTCTCTGTGACCTTGTCCTATCTACACCTTCTCCTTTGTTATCTCTTGCCCCACCCCTGCTTTACTTGCTTAAAACCTTTCACATTTCTAATATTTGCTCGTTCTGAAGAAGTGTCACTGACCTGAAACGTTAACTCTGCTTCTCTCTCCACAGATGCTGCCAGACCTGCTGAGCATTTCCAGCATTTCTTGTTATTATTTCAGATTTCCAGCATCCGCAGTATTTTGCTTTTATTTTGGAGAAAACTATAAAGTGATCTGCAGGTAACTTACACTTTTGATAGGTTCCATGCATTTCATCTAAGGATTATGCGACCAAAGACTTTTCCAATTTTAGTTTATTATCCATATGCAATAACTATCTGAGTAAGAAACAGATACACCTTTCAAAGCAGACCTATTATGGTAATTATAGTGTTCATTTTGTCCCATTTCAGGCAGCCAGGTGTTAACGGGACTCTACTTGAATACAGCAACATTCCTGAGTTATCAGACCCCTGAAACTGTTTTACTTTTACGGTTGAGAGAGTGATACAGTTGAGAATTTGGATGAATTGGAGACATGGCTCATAAGATACTTAGAGTTGAGCAAAGCCATTTGCCTTCTTAATTCTAGTGGTTCTTCTCTGCACTGCCTCCAGTGCTTGAATTTCCCCGTTTCTTGGTGAGCAGAATTAGAAGAGCATCTGGACCTTCTAAATAAATCCAAAGAACAAGGTTAGTGTACAAGCAGGAACAAAGTTTTCCTTATATACTAAAGGACTTAAAACACACCCATTAGGAAACTCTGGTGGTAAAGCTTGATGGAATCTCTTTCTCAACCAGCTAACCAAGAAATCAGGTTCAAAGTAGACTAGAAGGGAATCTGTATGATTCTGGGCGTTCCAAAGGCCATTATGGAATTTGGATGCACTCTTCACAACACTGGATAATTAGAGCACAAAGGAAAAGAATGAACAGGTAGAAAAAATTTAAAATAAAAGCTCACCTTTACTGTCACCCCCAGCTAGTGTCATGGAAATTTAAAGAAAATCAGAAAGCAAAACACTAGAGAGTAATATCAGAAAATTGGCCTGTTGGAAGTACTCCAGCAGGTCATGAAAAGAGATGGATAAATGCAAATCCCCACGTTGGAGTGAGCAACGCACTTTGCTGAATTTTAACCCTCTTGACTTAGAGCATCTTAAATTCTGACATGAGCAATAGGATGTAGACAACCAGGAGTTGCACAATCACAGCCTAGGACACATCCAACAGGTAATAGCTAACAAATTCATCGTAACGAAAGCTGTGTGTAAACTAGTATTCCAGCAACTTGAATTTCTATAGCAGCTCTAACATAGTAAAACATCCCAAGGCACTTCACAGGAGAGTTATCACACAAAATTTGACACCGAGCCACAGAAAGAGGTATTAGAACAAGTGACCAAAAGCCTGGTCAAGGGGGTAGGTTTTAAGGAGTGTCTTATAGGGGAGAGAGAGGTAGAGAGGTTGACAGATTTTGGGGGTGGAAGGAGCTGGGGGAGGTGGTGGGGCTATTCCAGAGGTTATGGCCTAGGCAGTTGAAGGCATGACTGTCAATTATTAGTATATCAATGGGCAACTAAGAAAACCTGTTGTTCTTGTGTCATGTAAATATTTTTAATTGAAGATGTGGAGCAGCCAAATAGTCATATATTTTCCAATACTTTCAAGAGAAACGATGTTTCATCTAGGTTCCTGGAGCAAAATGTCTTTACCACTCATGAGAAAGGACTCATTCCTAGATAAAAAGTGATCTGGATACATGTTATCTTGTTAAACTCATGTCAGAGGTCATAGAATTCCACTGGCTATAAATACTGTGGAAGAGCCTGTCACTCCAGAATTGGCCTTTATAGCCACTCCAGGCGCTGCTTCACAAACCACTGACCACCTCCAGGCGCGTATCCATTGTCTCTCGAGATAAGGAGGCCCAAAAGAAAAGAAAGAAAAGAAATAAATACTAGTTCCTGACCATCTCGTTGGGTTGATTGAAATCCGGTTGTGAAGCTGTATCTCAATGTTTCATTACCAGACCAGTTTAAATAAAATTTTAGGGTCTGCTACTTTTTCTGTCATTGTATTCAATGGGTTAAAAATCATCTCCAAGAAAAGGCAGCATCTAATTAGATATTCAACAACTTAAAACATGGGGAATGGAGAAAATCAGAGAAGTTAATAAATGCCATGTAATTTCCATTTCCTTCTTTTTATTTGGCATTTGACAAAATATTAAATCAAGCCTGATTGGCTCTAATATCTACAGCTTCGCAGAGATTGTTGCAATAGGAAAAATACTCTACTTTCTAATTTCTTGAATTGTACAAGACATGTCTCATTTAGTAAGTTTAGGCAGGTTGCCCATTAGCTGTAATTTTTAATTAAATTATAGCTGTCCACATAATATGCTTAACAATATTTGAGCCATTATGCACAGTACAGAGGAGATTCATGTGCCTTCACATTCAAAAGGAGGGACAATCAGTGGGCAAGTCACTAAATCAACATGGGCTGGGGGCCGGGTGAAGATGTCGGAAGACAACTATGATCAGCTGGACTGACATAGATGGAAAATCCATTCAAATGTATTTACATTTAGTAGTGCTATACATCAAAATAGGCTTCAAGTCTAAACTAATATGACTTGGTGCTTAGTGTCCCTTTAAAGCTTCATTTATTTTGCTCACTTTGAGAACTCAAACTGAGGCGAGATGACATCCCAGAGTGATCTCACACCTCATGGCTTTACGGTGCTCAGTAGCCTTTGAGTTATGCTGCTACTTTTATGTTGATGTGCCCTTGAAACCACTTTGGATCAAGATTGAAGTGACAATATGAATGCAGCTTAGGCCACTCTTGGTTTGAGAATGGTACAAGCGAAAGATGAAGATATTTTAATTTCTTTTAATGATTATAAATAATAAGGGTAGTTATTTCAAACAAAATATTGGGATAAATGTGAAGTTACAGTATTTTGCAACAAAATTGGAATATGTACAATCTCTATGATAGATGCTACTTTGAGCAAAGCAGTGTGGGCTTCTATTATTCATATCTAAGTTAGGAACACTATCTTTGTGCCTGAATATCATTCATAGTCCTCCATTTCTATTAACTACTGATTAAATAGTCACACATTGAGTTCGATTTTTAGCAACATGGATTTACCATAAATCTTTATGATTACAGTTTACTACAGCTTTGTCACTGGAGTTCCTCTAATATAGATTCTAGCATTGTTCAAGCTTCACTTCACTGTGATACTCCTGTCCTGCAGCACCTATGATATCCTGTCTTAATTATTCCCATTAACTTGGCTTTGCACAAGCCCACTCACCAGGTTGGATGCATAGCACTGTGAAAGCGGCAGTACACCTCTGGAGTCAGGTCATGATCCAAATCCTTAATGCACTGAAACCAAACAATGGAAAGCTCTCTCATGTTGGTTGTTAGTTGATGACTGCATTGAATGCAGGTTAACTTCAACCTGGCCACATTTAAAATCTTCCTATGAAAAGTTAACTCAGTTAATTTAGTCTCACAGTTACAGGGTTGTACAAAAGTATTTCATGTCGGAACATAAACTGGGGAACTTCAAGGATAGCCCTTGACAGCCTAGCCTAAAAATGAAAGTGCCTATAGGTTTCTACATGTCACCCACTAAAAAGATACATTAAAATAGATGAAGACTCTTTGGCTTGCTTACAAGCCACTGCCAGCTAAATAAAAAATAATGGGGCCCATACTGTTCCCAGTGGATCTCCTAAGCAGTCACACTAACTATGAAATAATGAAGTAAGGGGATTCAATCAAATAAATTTGAATTAGTACACCAATCAGAGTGACTCATCAAAACAGCTTTCCTTCAGGGAACACGTGCACAGCTTCAGGACAATGTACAACTGGACCAGGAATAAATTTAAATGCCTATGGCTATAAACCTACACTTCACATGGCGAAAGGGAGAGCAACAGCACAAGGAACAATCAGGATAAAAAAAACAGCTGCAGCAGTATGTTTAAACACAGAGAAATGCAAGAAAGAAATGAAAGAACACAGACAATGCAATCGATCATTTCAGTTAGATAGAGCTGGAATGGTAGTGACTGAACAGGGAGTGATAGTCATTAAGGAGTCATTAAGGAGATTGTTAACAGGATTATGGAACTGATTGCAGCTGAAGTGGGAGATCAAAGGGCAGAAAAAGTTACAGGAGAGCTTCTCCGTTTAAAATCTGTTAACCAAATTCAGATGCGCATTTAAAGCTACATTTCCTCTTAATGTTAACTTTGAAAACCACACATTAACTAGATTTCTTAATTGAAAGTTCCATTCTCATTAAGGTTTCTCATTAAGTCATTTTAAACA
The DNA here is from genome assembly GCF_036365525.1 of Heterodontus francisci. NCBI lineage: Eukaryota > Metazoa > Chordata > Chondrichthyes > Heterodontiformes > Heterodontidae > Heterodontus > Heterodontus francisci. Next base: position 56,573,885 of record NC_090396.1, on the reverse strand, counting down.
CTTCAGAACAGCAATGCAATAGTACTTTTGAAAGAACTATGAAATTATTCCCATATTAATCCATGAGACTTCAGCAGAGGTAAATTTTCTGTCATGTTTAAACATTGCAGCAACGTTGTTCCTCACCGATGCTTTCATAATGCACCTCTTGGTTACATTCCTACTGGTAGCACAGTACTTAAAAGTAGAAAAGGAAACATTGCAGAGCTCGGGGAAAGAGCAGGGGAGTGGGACTAGTTGGATAGCTCTTTCAAAGAGCCAGTACAGGCACAATGGGCTGAATGGAGTCTGGTGCTGTAAGATCGTATAACAGAGTGTTTCTTTCAAAGTTTAAGTTTTCTTGGTTCCATCCAATATTTTGAAACACTATGTTCTTTTTATCATTTTACAGATATGGAAAGCATGAGTTCTTGTCAGCCTGGTTTGAATTTTGGAGCAAAATTGTGAGAAAGCAGAGGCACGAATCGGACAGTTTAGTATCTTTGAAACATATTTTGCTAATTTGCTGAAGTTCATAATCAGTGGTTCCAACATAATCTCTGGAGAATCCAGTTAATGCACTGTATTTCTTCATGTTATTGTTAATGATCAGCAGAAATTGAGGATTTACAGGAACGGAAAGAATTATGCACACTTACAGAACCCCTGGGAACAGTATTATATCTTACTACTGCAAATGAGTCAGTAGCAAGTATGATATATCATTTTAATCCTTACCACTGTCTCTACATTTTCTATATACTGAGGTATTTCAAAATTATATTGGAGTTTAACAAAATGCAAAAGTACCTGCTTTTCCCCGAAGGATGTGGGTGATTGGTGGTTTATTTAATTATAGATAATGAAGAGACAGTGGTGAATGTCTCCAATTATAATCCTCAGACATTAAGGATGGAAATGATTATTAGACAGATGCAGTTTTGTTGCGCTAACTTATGCCCAGTACTGGAAAGGGATTGCGAGAATCCCGGTTGCAATTCTCCACAATTGTGAGCAGTTAATCAAAGTGGATTCTTAATTGAAAATATGTGCTTATGTGCTATCATTTAAAAAAAATAATTATGTAAGCTAAAATGTCCTGCTCATCAATTCCAGGTCAATCTTGTGTACTTGATATAGCCCAAAGTTTCAAACTGTTCAGAAATTTGTTTTTAGGTAGAATTTACAGGAGCAAAATAAATGCATGAAATCCACTAGGCAAAAGCAAAATATTGCAGATGCTGGGAATCTGAAATAAAAACAGAAAATTCTGGAAATACTTAACAGGCCAGCCAGCATCTGTGGCGAGAGAAACAAAGGCTGGAATTTTATGGGCCCCTGGAAGACAGGATGGGAGGCCTTGTGCCCATAAGATAGTAATGGCAAACAAGGCGGCACAGTGGCGCAGTGGTTAGCACCGCAGCCTCACAGCTCCAGTAACCCGGGTTCAATTCTTGGTACTGCCTGTGCAGAGTTTGCAAGTTCTCCCTGTGAACTGCGTGGGTTTTCGCCAGGTGCTCCGGTTTCCTCCCACAGCCAAAGACTTGCAGGTTGATAGGTAAATTGACCATTATAAATTGCCCCTAGTATAGGTAGGTGGTAGAGGAAGGTGGGGATGTGGTAGGAATATGGGATTAGTATAAATGGGTGGTTGATGGTTGGCACAGACTCGGTGGACCGAAGGGCCTGTTTCAGTGTTGTATCTCTAAATAAATAAAGGGGTAGAGTGCCCATTGCCTTCCCTTCACCATGTAATTTTGCCAGTATTGGGAAAGGCTGAAGACGGCCTTCCTGCCCAGAGGCCAATTGAGGCCCTTAAGTGGCCAATTAATGGCCACTTAAGGGACTCTGCCCACTGCCACTGGTATTCTACTAGCAGCAATGTGGGCCTCTGTCATGTGGAGAGGTCGCCCAGTAAACGAGCAGCCTCCCTGTGGACTTGGGGGAGGGGCCCTCCTCAGTGGACAGTATTATGACTGGATGAGGAAGGGGTCTCAGACTCCCCTCTTGCCCCTTTCCTGGTTTGACCATAACAGAGTTTATCTTTTAAAACACAGCGTTGTTAGCTTAACACCTCAGTGAGTCCTTGCTCACTGATCTCTCATTGTAATTGCAAATTAACCAATCCGACAGGTTTTCTTAGGTTTAAACAAGAAAGATGTAAATTTATTAGCTTTATCACTCTAACTTGGTTAAAAATTACTAAAATACGCGACGCAACCACACTAACATGCAAGAGAGAGAAACACACACACACACAAATAGATACAGAGGGGAAGATAAAATTGGAGGGGGTGTTGAAGTATGGTTGGCAATAAACAGAATTCGGTTACTGGATGGTCATGTCCTTGACACAATGTCCTCAATTGAAGCTACGGTCTTAGATTTCTCGCTGGGGCCCGATGCACAATTTCCGACTTGCTTCTCTGGTACCAGAAGGCTGAAGAGGTGCTCTGTCTTGAGGCTTAAGCTGCTACCATGGGTCCTGGGGACTTTGCTTGAGAGAGAGAGAGAGACAGCGGAGACCTTCCTCCTTGGTTCTCAACTTGCAATCTGTTACCTCTCTGCATGGTACAATTCACACAGTCCCCAGTCTGGCCAACAGGTAAATCATGTGGCCATCTCCTTGTTTGACACAGCAACTTCTCGGAGGGTTGCTGGACTTCAGAGTCTTCCAGACACTCAGTGGAGGGAAGATTGTCTCTTACAAATCAATAGCTCTCAATGTCTTTTGGTCATCACTATTGACAAAACCCATCTCACTAATTGAATTAGGGAGCACTCCCATTGTCTCTCTATGCAACTGTCTCTCAGAATCCAAATGCGCAACCATGTTTTCAGCTGGTTAGCTCTGTTGGTTTTTTTAAACAAGTTCTGTGCAATGTCCAGTAAAAAAGGTTCATTTAGTGTTCCATATGACAACATTAAAATGTTTCTATTTATTAGGTGTAATTTCCCTCACAACAGTCTGTGGCCCATGGAGGGCCCCCAGCAGCAATGGCCGTCCCTCCACGAACAGCCCCCTGCCGTCAATGACATCCCGTCCCCGACCTCTCCGGGCCTGACCTGGCCCCGGGCCTCTTGTAGTACCGGCCATGGCCACCACTCCCTGTGGCACTGTTGATACTACTGAGCTGCCAGCCCTCTGTTGGACTGGAAGTTCTGGGATGGGATTCCCGTCCTTGAAGGGCACCAAGCAGTTAATTGCCCAAGCGCCGTTAAATAGAGCTGGGGGTGGAGGGGGCATCTCTAAAGGGCCAAGGCGGAGTTTCCTCGATTAGGCCCGTGTCGGGACCCCCGCCGACTCCACAAAATTCAGCCCAAAGTTAACATTTCAGGCTGACGACCTTTCATCAAGCGTAGGGTAACGTTTTTCCATTTTGATACAGCATCAGCACTTGTCTTTTGAAGACTGAAGAAACCTTATGGTGCTAATTTTCAGCTTGCCACCAAGCCGTTTATGCCTAAAAATGGAGCAGTAACACGGCCAAAATCGCACAGCAAACTGAACCACTGATTTTCTGCTGGAGGTTCTCAAGTCTGATTTAGGTGACCCAAGTTCCCAGCAAAAACAGGCAGGGGGGACCTAATTAATACCAGCAAATCAGGCTTAAATTATATTGGCAGGACCCTGGCACCATCTTTGTCCGCTCATGTTGTGACCACAAGTTGCTCAACTTTTCCACACACCATGGGCAGTACAATTTGGGAGGTGGCCATGTCCAGGGGTATTTAAAGGGTTGCAGTCAGGAAAAGCTGGAAGCAGATCTGTCGCTCAATTTTACTGCAGTCACTTGTGTGTTTTGTGCCTTAATGGCTTGCAATATTTCACCTTGCTGCTGGAGGTGCTGCAAAATATATCCCCACTATGAAAATGCTATTCTTTTTTATTCCTGATACTTCCAGACCTCCCCTTCAACTTGCTCCTGCAGGCCCATCGAGCAGGGCTGCCTCGCAAGATTTCCTGTCCTCCAAATCATGCTGGCAGCTCGACTTTACAAGCTAAATGAGGCCCAACCACGAAATTTGATTGGGTGTCCCATTAACCGCACTGCCCTGCACACTGCCTGCACAATACACGCACCACATGAAAATCGACCCCTATATCTTTAAATTGGAAACAGAAGTCACTTCTCTCACAGATACAATTCGACCTGCAAAGGCAGTGAGTTGGCAGAAAAGGTAGCTTTAGTTTTTTTTAAATGCATTCTCATTTTTGGAATTGATCTTTCGAAAATGGGAGCCTCAATTCTTTCACTGATAAGTCCTGATGACAAAATTCACCTCAGACTAGAAGACAAAATCTCATACAGAAATAAGGATTGCAACTCATTTTCCATACAAAACTCTCAGCTACTTCCATTCTATTGACAGTGATGTTGATTTTTACTTGCTGCTTAGCAGCAACGCCCTCGAAATTGGGGTTAATAGACTTATTGCCCTGTTAACCCCGATGATGCAGCAGGCTCCATTTTAAAAGGGGCCTACTATTGGGTGTCAGAAGTGCCTGCCTGTTTCAGTCGATAGGCCCCTTTTAATTTTCTAACCAGGGTCCGAGTATATAAATTGGACCCTCAAGACAATTTTAGTTTGGAATTGGTTGAATCTGAAGAGACCTAACAGGGGTCAATTTGGAATTATCCCTCTGGAGCCCAGATGAGCAGGAATGCTCCTCCAGGCCCACAAAAATAATCCGAGTTACTGCTGCCTCTGGACAACCATTCCCCACCCTAACTTAACCTTGCTGGCGGCCAGGATAACCCAATATCAGTTGGCCTCAAGCTGGATCGGGACGCCTGTTTTCCTCTCCTCAACTTTGGGCGGCACAGTGGCACAGTGGTTAGCACCGCAGCCTCACAGCTCCAGCGAACCGGGTTCAGTTCTGGGTACTACCTCTGCGGAGTTTGCAAGTTCTCCCTGTGTCTGCGTGGGTTTCCGCCGGGTGCTCCGGTTTCCTCCCACAGCCAAAGACTTGCGGGTTGGTAGATGAATTGGCCATTGTAAATTGCCCCTAGTGTAGGTTGGTGGTAGGAGAATGGTGCGGATGTGGTAGGCAATATGGGATTAATGTAGGATTACTATAAATGGGTGGTTGTTGGTCGGCCGAAGGGCCTGTTTCAGTGCTGTATCTCTAAACTAAACTTGCGGCTTTCAAGTCGTGGCTGTCATTTTGCTTCAAGTGTGGGCGTCTAGCCAGTTCACTCTGACAGTCACTCACCCAAAAGTCAAAATCATGCCGTTTCTAGCTGCCTCACAGTGAAAGACTAGAAGTTTTTGGCCTTAAAGGATGTCACAAAGTTAATGAGCTTTTACTGGCTACTTATTTATTGCATAAGTGTAGCCAACTGAAGACAGTGGATCTTTCTCTGATGTTCTTTTTGGGAGCAATCCAGATATCATGTTATAATGACCGCTGCATGGGGAAACATGGTTAAATCAAGGCAAATTGCTCCCAACCTTACCTAACTAATTGGAAATCAGCAGGAATGCTCCTGAGATGTGCTATACTGTATCAGCCTAAATTACCCCCAGGAAGAAAAGGAAGAGTACTGGGAATGGCTGATGACTGCTGTTTTCATTTTTCACTGCATGGTGGTTTAATCAAACTTCATTCTTTAACCTCAATTTGTTAAAATACTTTTTTTTATTCATTCATGTAATCTGGGCACTGTTGGCATGCCGACATTTATTGCCCAATCACTAATTACCCTTGAAAAGGTGGCAGTGAACTGCCTTCTTTAACTGCTGCAGCCAGCGTGGGGTAGGTACATCCGCAGTGTTGTTAGGGAGCAAGTTCCAGGATTTTGATCCAGCGACAGTGAAGGAACGGTGATATATTTCCAAGACAGGATGATCTGTGACTTGGAGGGAAATTGCAGGTTCCAATGTGCCTGCTGCCCTTATTCTTCTCGGTGGAAGAGGTTGTGGGTTTGGAAAGTGCTGTCAAAGGAGGCTTGGTGAGTTGCGGCAGTGTATCTTGTAGATGGAACACACTGCTACCACTGTGCGTTGGTGGTGGAGGGAGTGAATATTTAATGTGGTAGATATGGTGCCAATTAAGCGGGCTGCTTAATCCTGGATGGTATCGAGCTTCATGAGTATTGCTGGGGCTGCACTCATCTAGGCAAGTGAAGAATATTTTATCATACTGCTGACATGCCTTGTAGATGGTGGACAGGCTTTGGGGAGTCAGGAGGTGAGTCACTCGCCGCAGAATTCCTTGCATCTGACCTGCTGTTGTAGCCACAGTATTTATGAGGCTGGTCCAGTTAAGTTCCTGGTCAATGATAGCCCCCAGGATGACAGGGAATTTGACAATGGTAATGCCATTGAATGTCAAGGGGAGGTGGTGAGACTCTCTCTTGTTGGAGGGGTCATTGCCTTGCACTTGTGTAGCACGAATGCTACTTGCCAATTGTCAACACAAGCCTGAATTGTTTGCCCAGGTCATACTGCATGCAGGCATGGATTATTTTTGTTTTTCTGCTCCTGTTAAAGCACTAAGCCATGTTCAGATCTAGTTCCATGTTGCTGTCTTCCCTTTGATACTTTCTAGAAGTGGCCATTCTTCCTGTTTGAGCTACACACCAAGCGGTGGCAAGCTATTCATCCATTTCAGATAACTCTGTTTAGCCTCAACCCCCATTCTGTCTTGTACTTCCTAGCGAGCGTCACTGGATAGGGATTAGCAGCATGAACACTGATAGAGTTATTCCTCTCTAACCCAAGGACCCCAAGGCTGACTGTACTGTAAAGGATAACAAATCTCCAAAGCTCCACAACAAATGATGCAATATATATCCCTTTAATGAATAAAAAATCTCTATCAATCTAAACCAAAATGTGTTCAGTTATTTTTGTAGTTAGACAACATTTTAAGGACTTGTGGGCAATTTGATGGCACTTACTGAAAATGTATCTTGGCCAGAGAGTGGTGAGGCATGCCCATAGTTACCTAAACAGTGAGCTCTTGACTAGTCCATCAGGAGGAGTCAAAATAGTACTCCTGGTATTTAGCACCAAGGAGAGAGGGATGTGCATTCTCATGTGACAACTAGCAAATTGACCAAGACTGGTTGTAAGAACATCCAGCTTAACCTGTCACTCGGACCTATACAGGAGGCTTTGGCAATCAGTTCATGATTGGCCTTGGCCTCAGGCATGTCTCTAACTGGCCAACTGCCCTCTTATGTAAAGCATTATGCTTGCCATTTAGAGATAACATTTAGAAAAGCTCACAAATTACATTACTGGATGTACATGCGTATAATTTACAAACATAAAAGAATGGCAATGGTTAGATCTTTTTTTCACAGATCACTTCAGGGTTTATTGGGGAAAAAAAATGGGGGACAATTTTAACCCAGCTTGCTGGATGGTAGACTGACTGGATCAGTTGGAAGGATGGTTTTACACCCCACCTAATGGGGCCAATTTTAACCTGTCCCACCAGTCAGGAAACTGATAGAATTCGGTCAAGGAGTAATTTTGGGTCGGGTGTAAAATTAGCATTCCACCTGATCCTGTCGGTTAAAATTGCTTCCAAAGTCTCTGGAATTCGAGCAATGAAGCTGCGTTGCAATTTTCACAAAGTTTTAAGTTTCTACATTTACAAGGAACAGTAAACATGGGGCAAAAAGCAGCCAACACTGAAAATGTATCAGATTGTTATTCCTCCCATTGCCCCTCCATAACTTGAACCTATATCAGCTTCCATCCTCTTCTGACTGGGAGGCTGCGGCAAATGCCACAGACCTTTCGATAAGCACCATCAGTTTGCACTACAATTTGCCCATGCCGCAGCAGACATGCTTCAAGCATTGGGAGCCAGATGGTGTCAGCTTGCATTTCATTTTATTCCTCTGTCAGCTAATCATTAACTCATTCAGTGACTGGCAGTCCTGGGATTTCAGCCTGTGACTTTCCAACGAGGGAATCAAGAATATAACAGCATGCGACATCATGCTGCCCTTTCTATCGTCTTGAACTGGCTACATCTTACAGAACCATTCACAATCTAGTGCTTTGCAATAATGATCGATGGAGAAATCTGGGCCTAATTAAGATGGCCTCAAAGCATCTTTTACAAAGGTGACTGAATTACGTGAAATTTAGTGCATTTCAGTTAGGCATATTTCTAAAGAAATGTGATGGAGTAAAATAGGAAAGCCAAATGTTTTCACAGAAATGTTTCTGACCGAGAAGGGGCCTTTACCTCCCCTTTAACCAAGGTTTTATGAGCGTCAAATGACTCAAATTTAAAATGCAAACCATACTGAAATCATTTTGTTGGCAAGGAAGATGACACTTATACGACTTTAATTTTTGATATTAGCCCATGGAACTGGAAGCATTTTACAAATAATGCCACAGTGATTTAAATGTGGATGTTATCCTGTCACAACAGTTAAATGACGGATTTAACAATCGTTAGTTATGGCCTTCTGTTGAACCAACATTTTTAACAATCAAAATCAGATTACACAGAGACAAGAAAGCTAACCCTGAATTGAGTTGCATTCCAAATCCATACCTATAAATTGGTTGCACACTTGTAACTTGGAAGTGCTGTTCAGAAGAAAATGGGGATGGATGCATGTGTAATAAATAAGGGCAAAGTAATTGCAATTTAATTATGAATTTAGTTTTAAGTAATTGGAAAGCTAAAAATAATGGAGTAACTGGTATTTGACTATTTATAAGTCAAGGATTTAAAAAAAAAATTTTTTTGTTTGCTTGAATCAGTGGATGATACAAAACAGAAATTTATGGCACAAAAGGAAGTAATTGTAAGAAGTATCAAGGGAATTTATCTTTTTAACTCGAGCAATTAACTCAGTGGGTCCTTTTAGAACAGCAGAAGTGGAAGTGGTTTATGGAAACCATTATCACTAATACAAGGATGTCCAACACTGGCCTGAGTATGATTAGGAAATTATCTCATATAGGCCTTTTTTTCCCAGTGTCTTTGCACCATATGGTTTTGTTATATGTGTCCAAGTGAAGTGGGCTCTATTCTGTGACACCAGCTAGCATGATTCACCTTCCCTTTCACTGAAATCCTTTTAAATCCGTCAGCCTGATACAGTTTAAATTTTTTGTACCAAATGCCTCGGTGAACATCTGCTTTGTGTTAACATTGTCCACACACAGTTGGTAAGGACAGAGCATAGTGTACAATGACAAACTTCGACAGGTGCACTGGTCTCTATCTCATGCATCAAATATTAAGCCAATCCACTATCTAACAGCGAACACCAAATTCATGCATCTCATTACTCCCGATCAGTGCATGGATTATTCCTATTATTGGATTTGCAGTGGTATGAAGCAGCACAGTTAGATCTCTTTCTGAGCATGATTAGCAAATCTCTGACACTGGATGAATGAGGAAGTCTTGAACTTCCAAAGTGTATTTGATTAATTCTTAATCTGATGTAAAATGAGCAGTTTGACTCACAGAGGCATAGAATGGTTACAGCACAGAAGGAGGCCATTCAGCCTGTCATGTCTGTGCTGGCGCTCAGCAAGAGCAACTCACCTAGTCCCACTCCCTGCCTTTTCCCCTTAGCCCTACAATTTTTTTCTCTTCTAATAATTATCCAGTTCTCTTCAAAAGGCCTCGGTTAAATCTGCCTCCACCACACTGTCAAGCAGTGCATTCCAGTTCCTAACCATTGACTGTGTAAGAAAGTTTCTCCTCATGTCATTGTTGCTTCTTTTCCCAATCACCTTAAATCAGTGTCCCCTGGTTCTGGATCCTTCTCCCTATCTACTCTGCCAGGCCCCTCATGATTTTGAATACCTCTATCAAATCTCTTCTCAACATCCTCCTTGGAGAACAGCCCCAGCTTCTCCAACCTATCCATGTAACTGAAGTTCGTCATCTCTGAAACAATTCTTGTGAATCTTTTCTGCTCTCTCGCTAATGCCTTAACATCCTTCTGCAAGTGTGGTACACAGAACTGGACACAATACTTGATCCAATATTTTTAAAAGTAAAATATATTTACAATTAGAGACTGGATACTTCACAGGTTCTTGTAAAAAGGAAAGAAACATATTATAGCCACCCCAACACTATGAATTAATTTCAGCAGTGTTGTGATATTTAACGCATTGTTTAATATTGATATCATTATCATTTTCAACTGATATTTTAGTTTTGTCTGCTTTGTCAGTTTTTATGTGTTGAAGAATCGTTTTCACAATCTGCTATATTCTGCATTTTGCCAATTCTCTGACATTTGCATCAAGGTTTGGAAAGATGATGAAATGTATTTTTACTCAAAATGTCTGGTCCTCCAGTGGCTCAAGAGAGAGAAAAAAATGTACATTTTCGCTGTGAAGCCAAATCATTTTCAAACATCATACACCCCACCCCCATCATCAACATTTAATGACAAACTTCGGTGGTTTTATTCAAATTGGCCGTAAGCAACATGTTCTTCAACAAACTTAAGTTCAACCTACTGAGAACTACATTAACATTGTTGCACTATTAAAAAAAAATTAACAAGGCCGAGACCTTTTTAAATAGAATAGTTCTACTAAAGGGATCTTTGTGCTGTTTGGTTATTTTTCATGCTGCTTTTAATATTCCACATTATATGTCATGTAAGTGTCAGTTGATGGAAAGCATAGTGGTGAACAGCAGGACAGGAAATTTAGTCCTCTGTAGGTTAATAACAATTTCAGCCAAATAAAACAAATCTCTCACTTGCCCTCTAATTAGTCAAAAATATCGATCATTGTACTTACTTGTATATACGTTAGCCTTTGTGCACAAAATGGTGGAAACATTTCTGTTGAGCTAACAAAAAGTAAATGTCCTGATTATTTTATATATTTTATATTATGAAAAAATATAATTTCCACCCAATATACTGTAATCAGGACATTTCATATTGGCTTTATACTTGCTTATTCTGTACATGCCTGTCTGTTGTCCAAATGAACATTTTGTTAATGTTTTGCAGGACGCAACAGCAAAGGTGTGAATTTAACCCAATGGAATTTGTTCCTTTCAACTCACTCTCTCAAAAATGTGACCTTGTAAAATTATGTGATTTATTATATAAAGCTTAATCCATTTCAAAAATGAACAAAGTATGCATTCTGTAGGTAATTTTTAACCTAACTCACCCGGTGGGGAATGGAACAATTAGATTGACCACACGATGGCAAATTAGATTAAAATTAAGCCCCACCACAAATCGCACCCCCCATCCCAACCCCCATCCCCCTTCCATTTTTTGCTTTAAAAAAAAGCTACAGTGAGATAATATAGATAATATCCAAGACCATAGCAGAACAAATAGAAAATGAAGGAGAACCGCGTGACATATTTTGGACAAAATGGCTGTTCATAGCACAGATGTTAAGATGTTGCATTACAGAGCAGATAAACAAGGTGCAGCAGATACTGAAACAAAATACTACCGATGCTGAAAATCTGAAATAAAAACAGAAAATGCTGGAAATACTCAGAAGGTCTGGCAGCATCTGTGGAGAAATAGAGGCCAGTATTTTATGCTGGCAACGGAAGTCTCAACGTCTGGAGAAAGCGACGCCGAGAACCCCGGAGCCTCTTCTCCAGAAGGCCAGCCAAATCTAGTGCCATTCAGGCACTTAAGTGGACAGCAGCAGGCCTTCCACAGGATCAAGGACCCATAAGCTGGAAGTCCCACCCTTGGAGAGCTGCCAAATAACCAGAGGCCAGCTACTCTTCCACTGAGCAGTGCCATCATGAAGGCGATGGGAGCTACCAGAGGAGCACCTACCAGAGGCCCAAGAGCGGCGTTGGGCCCAGGCCACAGGTAGTTCAAGGCAGGAGCAGTCTAGCAGGGTGGGGGTCATGGGGGAGGACGGTGTAGGGGGCTCACTAGCAAGATCAGGGGGGTGGCTCTCAGCTGCACCCCCCCTCCCGAAAATGGGTCCCTCATTCAGGAACTGTGCCTTTTAATGAGGGATCCCTCCATCCCACCCCCTGAGCCAGGAAGCAGCCCACACAGTTTTTCATGCCATGCTTCCCGTGTGATGACAGGGCCGCTGCCACACGGCTAATAGTGACAGCGACAGAATGAGGCCCTTAAGTGGGGATTAATTGCCCAGTTCAGGGCCTCAATTGGCAGAGGGCCGGGAAGGCAGTTCACAGGCCTTCCCGCCCCGGACTAAATTTTGATGGAGGCGGGATGGTGGCGGAAACCCCACCACCCCCCCCCCCCCCCCCCACCACCCCCAGTCACCATTCCGCGCGATTTTATGCTCTCCCTGCCTCCAAACCTGCTGCAGGGGAGAGCATAAAATTCCCCCCAGAGTTAACGTTTCAGGTCAATGAACTTTCATCAGAACCATTAACTCTGTTGCTCTCTCCACAGATGCTGCCAGACCTGCTTGAGGTGGAGTAGATGTCGGGCCCTCTGGTTGGCGAGTTATAAACTAATGCCATTAGATGTACTGTGTTATCATTGAACCACTGCTTGCAGGCTGTTTAACCACTTTATTCTACTGCTTTTAGTGGAAATAATGAATCATGCCAGCACTTACTTATCTGAAGAACAAATCATGAGAAGCACACCCCTGCTGGGGCTCACTGAGTGCACAAAATTGGTACATCATGACATGTAAAATCCAGAACAATCATACCATTTGTTCTTTCTCTCGAAGAATAATTGTAAATGACAACAATCACTACAAAGTGCCAGAAAACTGGTCAGCAAGCCAATAACTTTTACTTGGATAAAGGTAGATAATATTTCTGGGAAAAACAACAAAATGGATTTCACAGTAAAGTCTCAAACTGAAGCATTCAAGGTGAGAATTTGTTGTTCATGTTTCTGTATTTTCAACCTGGCTTTGCAATAATGAACACCCTGATCATTTTTCAAGCAATTAGTGCATTGTTTAAAAAGTTATACCTTGCAACCACTGGGCTTTATTTTAATATTTTATTTTGTGCAACTTATTTGAGACGATATGAAAGGGACAATTGAATGATTGAACCTTCTATCGGAAATGTCATGTGCAACTTTATGCAACCTTTCCACTAAACACCTGGGGGGGGAGGGGCGGGGTGCGCGAAGTTTGCTCTAAGCCAATAGTGTGAAAGAGTCTCACTGTAAATTGGCGTCTTTTTTTTTTACTCCGTCCGTCTTCACTGGAAAAGAAATTCAAGCGCAGGGTGAAATGGGTTGCTGATTCACTATAAACCTGTTGTGCACTCCTGGCATAAACGCAACTTCAAACCAGACCCTCCCCAGACTACCTCCAGAGAGGCTCAGTCAGTTGAAGAAAAAGTAGTTATTCTCTACAGATTTTGTCACATTCTCGTCCTTGTATCATTTAAACTGGCCTTCTTACTGGCTGATCCTTGAATTTTGTTAACAGCAGTGACGAATGTTATTATTCTATGATCAAGTGATGGAAACATACCCCAGAAAAGCATTCGGGTGATTCCTAATTGAACTGCACTCGGGGCAGGTTTACCACTTCCCACCAACCACTCACCCCTTTCCCGACATGAGTCCACCCCACCCACTAACCTGCACAGTAAACTGAAAATTTCTAAATTCACTTGTAACAGCCCTTCAAAACACTCCCACAGGGGATGCTGAGACCAAGTGGGCTCACATCAGAGACGCCATCTATGAGTCAGCTTTGACCACCGACGGCCAAAGTGCGAAGAGAAATGCAGACTGGTTTCAATCTCATAATGAAGAGCTGGAACCTGTCATAGCCGCTAAGCGCATTGCACTGTTGAACTACAAGAAAGCCCCCAGCGATTTAACATCCGTAGTACTTAAAGCAGCCAGAAGCACTACACAAAGAACAGCTAGGCGCTGCGCAAACGACTACTGGCAACACCTATGCAGTCATATTCAGCTGGCCTCAGACACCGGAAACATGAGAGGAATGTATGATAGCATGAAGAGAGCTCTTGGGCCAACCATCAATAAGATCGCCCCCTCAAATCTAAATCAGGGGACATAATCACTGACCAACACAAACAAATGGACCGCTGGGTTAAGCACTACCTAGAACTGTACTCCAGGGAGAATGCTGTCACTGAGATTGCCCTCAATGCAGCCCAGCCTCTACCAGTCATGGATGAGCTGGACATACAGCCAACCAAATCGGAACTCAGTGATGCCATTGATTCTCTAGCCAGCGGAAAAGCCCCTGGGAAGGACAGCATTACCCCTGAAATAATCAAGAGTGCCAAGCCTGCTATACTCTCAGCACTACATGAACTGCTATGCCTGTGCTGGGACGAGGAAGCAGTACCCCAGGACATGCGCGATGCCAATATCATCACCCTCTATAAAAACAAAGGTGACCGCAGTGACTGCAACAACTACCGTGGAATCTCCCTGCTCAGCATAGTGGGGAAAGTCTTTGCTCGAGTCGCTCTGAACAGGCTCCAGAAGCTGGCCGAGCGCGTCTACCCTGAGGCACAGTGTGGCTTTCGTGCAGAGAGATCGACCGTTGACACGCTGTTCTCCCTTCGTCAGATACAGGAGAAATGCCGTGAACAACAGATGCCCCTCTACATTGCTTTCATTGATCTCACCAAAGCCTTTGACCTCGTCAGTAGACGTGGTCTTTTCAGACTACTAGAAAAGATTGGATGCCCACCAAAGCTACTAAGTATCATCACCTCATTCCATGACAATATGAAAGGCACATTTCAACATGGTGGCTCCTCATCAGAGCCCTTTCCTATCCTGAGTGGCGTGAAACAGGGCTGTGTTCTCGCACCTACACGTTTTGGGATTTTCTTCTCCCTGCTGCTTTCACATGCGTTCAAGTCCTCTGAAGAAGGAATTTTCCTCCACACAAGATCAGGGGGCAGGTTGTTCAACCTTGCTCGTCTAAGAGCGAAGTCCAAAGTACGGAAAGTCCTCATCAGGGAACTCCTCTTTGCTGACGATGCTGCTTTAACATCTCACACTGAAGAGTGCCTGCAGAGTCTCATCGACAGGTTTGCGGCTGCCTGCAATGAATTTGGCCTAACCATCAGCCTCAAGAAAACGAACATCATGGGGCAGGACATCAGAAATGCTCCACCCATCAATATCGGCGACCATGCTCTGGAAGTGGTTCAAGAGTTCACCTACCTAGGCTCAACTGTCACCAGTAACTTGTCTCTAGATGCAGAAATCAACAAGCGCATGGGTAAGGCTTCCACTGCTATGTCCAGACTGGCCAAGAGAGTGTGGGAAAATGGCACACTGACACGGAACCCAAAAGTCCGAGTGTATCAGGCCTGTGTCCTCAGTACCTTGCTCTATGGCAGCGAGGCCTGGACAACGTATGCCAGCCAAGAGCGACGTCTCAATTCATTCCATCTTCGCTGCCTCCGGAGAATACTTGGCATCAGGTGGCAGGACCGTATCTCCAACACAGAAGTCCTCGAAGCGGCCAACATCCCCAGCTTATACACACTACTGAGTCAGCGGCGCTTGAGATGGCTTGGCCATGTGAGCCGCATGGAAGATGGCAGGATCCCCAAAGACACATTGTACAGCGAGCTCGCCACTGGTATCAGACCTACCGGCCATCCATGTCTCTGCTATAAAGACGTCTGCAAATGAGACATGAAATCCTGTAACATTGATCACAAGTCGTGGGAGTCAGTTGCCAGCGTTCGCCAGAGCTGGCGGGCAGCCATAAAGACAGCGCTAAAATGTGGCGAGTCGAAGAGACTTAGCAGTTGGCAGGAAAAAAGACAGAGGCGCAAGGGGAGAGCCAACTGTGCAACAGCCCCGACAAACAAATTTCTCTGCAGCACCTGTGGAAGAGCCTGTCACTCTAGAATTGGCCTTTATAGCCACTCCAGGCGCTGCTTCACAAACCACTGACCACCTCCAGGCGCGTATCCATTGTCTCTCGAGATAAGGAGGCCCAAAAGAAACAAACTGAAAATAATTAGTTACTTTTAATAAACAAGCTGAAACCCTAAGATTCTAAATGTGTTCTCTTTACTTGGTTTACTAAATGAAATATTTAGTTTGGCACTGTGAAACCCACTTATAAAGAGTACCTTAAGCCAGAACTTCTGAAGTTGCAATTTTCATCGCATTTAAGCTATCGGAGCAACAACTTGCACTGAGATAGTGCTATTAACATAGCAGAATGTTCCAAGGTTCTTCGCAGGTCAGGATGGGAGGGTGGGGGTGGTGGGTAGGGAGGTAATGGAAATTGAATGAAGAGTTAGTAGAGTTCACCAAGATTAACACAAAAGGTTTTTTACAACTATATTTGAAGGGAAAGGGCAACCAAGGCTACTATGGGCCCTCTAAGAACAGATGCAGGTAATGGGCTGAATTTTACCTTAGGTGGACGTGAAAGTCAGTGGCGAACCCGCTTCCGCCTAGCGATCCGTCCCACATTTTACGGGGGGCGGCTGGGGCGGCGTAA
The DNA here is from genome assembly GCF_036365525.1 of Heterodontus francisci. Lineage (NCBI taxonomy): Eukaryota > Metazoa > Chordata > Chondrichthyes > Heterodontiformes > Heterodontidae > Heterodontus > Heterodontus francisci. The sequence continues at coordinate 56,557,484 of NC_090396.1, read as the reverse complement.
AATTCAGCCTAATATTGCAAATGAAAATAAAGAAGTGGCAGACTTGTTGGATATTTACTTTGTGTCAATCTTCACAGTAGAAAGAAGATAATATACCAGGGATATTCCAGGGAAACTATGAATCAAGGATGGAACTCACTAAAGTTAACATAGCAAGAAACCAGTTCTGGAAAAAATAACTGTACTAACAAATGACAAAGCCCCAGAACCTGATAGTTTCAAAACCAGTATTTTAAAGGAAGTGTGTGATGAAATTTCAGATACTTTAGCTATACTTTCCAAATTTTTCTCAATTCAGGAATTATTCCTTTAGATCGAAAAATTGCATATGTAACTCCATTCTTTAAGATGAGAGGGAGAAACCACTAAATTATGGACCTCTTAGTCTAACAGCTGCTGTGGGGAGGTTATTGGAATCTATAATTAAGGACAGAGAGACTGAGGATTTTGAGAAATTTGAACTGATTAGAGGGAACAAACTTACATTTGGAAAAGTTAGGTCATGTTTAATTAACTTCATTAAATTTGTTGAGGAAATAGCTAAAGTAGTATACAGGGGTATGTCTATGGATGTCGTTTATATGGATTTCCAGAAGACATTCGATAAGGTTCCACATAAGAAATTGTGAGATAAAATCACAACTCATAGAATTGAAGACAAATTAATGGCCTGATTCTTGGTTGGGCAGTGGAAGATAGAGAGTAGGGATTGTGTTTATTTACTTGAATTGGAAGGAAGCAACTAGTGGTGTCCCACGAGGACTGGTGCTGGGGCCTCAACTATCCACTATATCCATTAATAACATAGATAGCACAATAGAGGGGCATATATCCAAATTTGCTGATGATACAAAGATTGGTGGCATAGTAAGTAGTGTAGATGGGAGCATAAAATTACAAAGAGGCATTGATAGATTAGATGAGTCAGCAAAACTGTGGCAAATTAATTTCAGTACAGATAAGTTTGAGGTCATCTATTTTGGACTTAAAAAAATAGATGAGTGTATTTTTTAAAATGGTGAAAATCTAGCAACAGTGCAAATCCAAAGAGATTGACGGGCCCATGTATACAGATCAGTGACATCTCGTGGTCAGGTGCAAAGAATAATCAAAAAGACTAATGAAATGTTCAAATTTATGTCTAGAGGCCTGGAAAATAAAGGGAGGAAATTTTGCTACAGATATACATAGTCCTGGTTAGGCCACCATCTGCAGCACTGTGTACAATTCCAAGCACTGCACCATAGAAAGGATATACTGGCCTTGGAAGGAGTGCAGCACGGATTCATCAGAAAGTTACTAGGATTCCAAAGGTTAGATTACGGGGAAAGATTGCATAAACTAGGTTTGTATTCCCTGGAATATAGAAGGTTTAGGGGTGATTTGATTGAGTATTTTAGGATTCTGAAAGGAAATGACAGGGTAGATAGAAACTTTATCTGATGGTTGTGGAGTCTCAGACAAGGGAACATAACCTTCAGTCAGAGCCAGTCCATTCAGAACACTGTGGCGTTTTGTTTCTTTTTCAACAGGATCCCACCTGGAAGCCAAGCTGATTGATAGGCTTGGCTTCCCATCGGGTGGAGAACGCTGGAGCAGAGGCTGCTGCTCAGGAGAAGGTAAGGACCTGGTAGTTAGAGATCACGAGGCAGGAAGGTGGTACGGAGTGGTTTACAAGGTTGGGATGGATGGGGAGTTCAGTAATCACCGGGGCGGGTGGGTAGGGCAGGGCGGTTTCCGATTGTGGAGAGAGAAGCAGGTTATTTGGGAGGCTGGGAGAAAGCACTCCTTCTCCTCCTGGCCCAGAAGCAGTGCTGGAATGCCAATTACTTCTTCCACACAGCAGTCTCTTTAGCTGCTGGATTTCCCAAGGTCTGGGAAATCTGACCTGCCAGGCTTCATTTTTAAAGGCAGCTATGAGGAAAGATTGGATAGGCTGGGGTCGTTCTCCTTGGAACAGACAAGGCTGAGGGGTGATCTGATTGAGATGTACAAAATGGTGAGGGGCCTGGTTAGAGTGGATGGGAAGTGCCTATTTACCTTAGGAGAGAGGTCAGTGACTAGGGGACATAGATTTAAAGCGATTGGTAGAAGGATTAGAGGGGAGATGAGGAAACAATTTTTCACCCAGAGGGTGATGGATGGTCTGAAACTCACTGCCTGAAAGGGTAGTGTTATGACAAGGTGAGAAAAGGGTCTAGGGGTTCCCTCTCAGTGTTTGCCTGGCTTGACTGTATAAGGGTTTAATTTTTACAAATACCGTGTTTTTAGCTCCCCCTCAGTGAATCCTTGTTCACTGCTCTCCAATTGTAAGGCAAAGAAATCAACCAGACAGGTTTTCTTAGATTTAAACAAGAAAGGTGTAAGTTTATTCACATTAAAACTCTTAATTTGTTTAAAACTACTACAAATAAGCAACGTGACCTCACTAGCATGCATACGCAATAAACACATACGCAGATAGAGACAGAAAAGGAGTAAGAATAAAGGGGAAAAGTTTGAAGCGATAGCTGGGGTTCATTTCCTGTCCTTTGGGTTCGATGTAGAGTCTTTGATTGCAGTTAAATCTTGCCATTCCATTGGGGCCCAGTGCACGCTTTCAAACTTGTTTCAATGCAGGAGTCTTCTCTCTTGAGGTTTAAGTGGCTTCAGTGGATCTGGAAATTTGTGAGAGAGAGAGAGAGCCAGGGAGAGAGACCTTCCTTCTATTTTGTCTTCAAAGCAGTCTCTGTCTTCAAACTGTCCTGTGAACACAATTCAAAAACCCTGGGCCTGCAGATTAATCATGTGACTTGTTGTTTTTAAACAAACTCTCCTACGTTTTTGTGGATTCCTTTCATCTTAGCAGACACTCACAGTGGGTTGGGGGGGGGAGGGAATGGAACGTTGCCTTATTCCACATTCAATGTCTGGTGATCAAAATCCACTCGGGTTAATTGGATCAGGGAGCAGTTCTATTGTCTTTTCCTAGGCAACTGTCTCTTACAATGCAAATTTTTCCAGCTACTGCTGATCTCTTTAAACAATTCATCTCTTCAGTCCAGCAACAGTTTAAAATTAATGTTTCATATGACCAAATTAATATGCCTCATTTGTGGCAGGTGAGGTCTTCATGACAGTAGTTGAGGCAGAAACCCTCATCTCATTTAAAAGGTGCCTGATGTGCACCTGAAGTCTGTAACCTGCAGAGCTGCGGACTAAATGCTGGAAAGTGGGATGAGGCTGGGGTGGTTCTTTTTTTTCAGCCGGGGCAGACACAACAGGCCAAGTGACCCATTTCTGTGCTGTAAACTTTCTATGAAAATCCAAGGCATGCAGCCTCAGTTAAGTATTTTAATGAGCAACCCACCTCATCTGAGTGGGTTGTTTACTTGCCCTCCTCCCTGACTCCGTTAAAACAGAAAGTGAGCAGATTCGGGGTGAGTTGGGCTTGAGTTTGAGGTTTTTAAATTTTTTTTACATCCCATCTGACCCAAACCCACCCATTTTTGAGAGTTAAAAATCCCTTTCAAGTCGCAGTCCCTCAAAGGTGAATTTCTTTGCAGTTGGATCCAATCTTTTGTTTACAATTGGACTCCTTAACCAGCTCCTCTTCATCCCCTTGCAGAGTAGTCTTTGATCAAACTGTAGGTGATGAGTCTGTTGGATTTACAAGCAAAGGTCACTCATTTACCACAGTTTAAAAGGGATTTGGTTATCTGAGCTTCATCAATAATAAAGTATTCTTGTCTAACTTATTTTCAGCAAAAAAGCTACAAAAATTGCATGGAGGCATCAGCAGTGTTGGCTGATCAGCAGTAGACCAGAAGTGCGCTCTTCAACTAAACTTTGCATCAGAGAGGCCTCCAGAAACTAATGGGAAAAAAGTACAGGAATAATGTCCTCTCAAATTGACTAAGGTCAAAAAGGCACTTCTTTTGAGGAAGACAATAGGATACAGATGATCTGGAAGCAATAAATGAATTAAGAACATTTGCTTTACATTTACTGGAACTGGCAGCACTCAGACACATTTTTCCTTACAAAACCCTCAGCTTCTATTGACTGGACCTTGGAACTCTTGCTACTGAGAGCGCCCGTGTTATGAATATCATTGCTTCTCATAGATTCTGTGATAAATGTACCAAAATGTTAATCTAGATAATATACAGTAATTATACAGTGCTTAATACAATTCTGCTTGTTTGTATAGCAGGTGTTAATTATGCCACGTTTTGAGCTTATCCCTCAACTTATAAATAGATTATTTTCTGGATATAAAATGCATAGACAGTACATCTGGAAACAAGTTGATGTCTAATAGACAAGGAATTGCAAGTGGTCTGGAACCCGACCCATTTTCCAACCTCTATCCTTTCAAACAACTGTTAGCCGTGATGTTATACGTTGGGGGCGAAGGGGTTTGGTGGGGGGGGCTCTCGGGAATAAGGTGACTCTGTGTCTCATTAAACATCATTGTAAGACATATGAACATACGTACATTCGAGCATACGAATTAGGAGCAGGAGTAGGCCACTCGGCCCTTCGAGCCTGCTCTGCCATACAATAAGTTCATGGCTGAACTGATTACTCCACATTTCCACCTACCCCCAATAACCTTCCATTCCCTTGCTTATCAAGAATCTATCTACCTCTGCCTTAAAAATACTCAAAGGCTCTGCTTCCACTGCCTTTTGAAGAAGAGAATTCCAAAGACTCACAACCTCTGAGGGGAAAAATTTCTCCTCATTTCTGTCTTAAATGGGCGACCCCTTATTTTTAAACAGTGATCTTGGTTCTAGATTCTCCCACAAGGGGAAACATCCTTTCCAAATCCACCCTGTCAAGACCCCTCAGGATCTTATATGTTTCAATCAAGTCGCCTCTTAATCTTCTAAATTCCAGCAGATAGAAGCCTAGCCTGTCCAATCATTCCTCGTAAGACAGCCCGCCCATTCCAGGTATTAGTCTAGTAAACCTTCTCTGTACTGCCTCCAATGCATTTACATTCTTCCTTAAATAAGGAGACCAGTACTGTACACAGTACTCCAGATGTGGTCTCACTAATACCCTGTATAGCTGAAGCATAACCTCCCTACTTTTGTATTCAATTCCCCTCGCGATAAACGATAACGTTCTATTAGCTTTCCTAATTATGTGCTGTACCTGCATACTAACCTTTTGTGATTCATACACTAGGACACCCAGATCCCTCTGCATCTCATAGCTCTGGAATCTCTCGCTATTTAGATAATATGCTTCTTTTTTATTCTTCCTGCCAAAGTGGACAATTTCACATTTTCCCACATTATACTCCATTTGCCAGGTCTTTGCCTGCTCACTTAACCTATCTATATCCCTTTGTAGCCCCCTTATGTCCTCTTCACAAGTTACTTTCCTACCTAGCTTTGTGTCATCAGCAAATTTAGCAACCATGCCTTTGGTCCCTTCATCAAAGTCATTTTTATAAATTGTAAAAACCATGTTGACTCTGCCTGATTACCTTGAATTTTTCTAAATGCCCTACTATAATGTCTTTAATAATAGCTTCTAACGTCTTCCCTAAGACAGGTGTTAAGCTAACTGGCCTGTAGTTTCCTGCTTCCTGTCTCCCTCCCTTTTTGAATAAAGGTGTTACATTCGCTATTTTCCAATCTAATGGAACCTTCCCCGAATCTAGGGAACTTTGGAAAATTAAAACTAACACATCAACTATCTCACTAGCCACTTCTTTTAACACCCTAGGATGAAGTCCATCAGGACCTGAGGACTTGTCAGCCCACAGCTCCAACAATTTGTTCAGTACCACTTCCCTGGTGATTGTAATTTTCTTGAGTTGCTCCCTCCCTTCCATTTCCTGATTTACAGCTAATACTGGGATGTTACTTGTATCCTCAATAATGAAGACGGATGCAAAATATTCAATTCATCTGCCATCTCCTTATTATCCATTATTAATTCTCCAGATTCACTTTCTATAGGACCAATACTCACCTTGTTAACTCTTTTCTTTCTTAATTATCTATAGAAACTCTTACTTTTTATATTTATATTACTCTTTATATTTCCAGCTAGCTTTCTCTCATACTCTAATTTTACCTTCCTTATCAATCTTTTAGTCATTCTTTGCTGTGTTTTATATTCTGTCCAATCTTCTGATCTGCCTCCCATCTTTGTGCAATCATAGGCTTTTTCTTTAAGTTTAATACTATCTTTAGCTGTTTTAGTTAACCACGGATGGCGGGTCCCACCCTTGGAATTTTTCTTTCTCGTTGAAATGTATCTATTCTGAAATATCCCCTTAAATGTCTGCCACTGCATCTCTATTGACCTATCCCTTAACCGGATTTGCCAGTTCACTTTCGCTAGCTCTGCTTTCATGCCCTCATAATTGCCCTTATTTAAGTTTAAAATAATAGTCTTGGACCCACTCTTCTCTCCCTCAAACTGAATATATAATTCAATCATATTATGATCGCTGCTAACTAGGTCTGCCTTATCTATGAGGTTAGCGATTAATCTTATCTCGTTGCACAATACCAGGTCTAGTATACCCTGCTCTCTGATTGGCTCCAGAATGTATTGTTCCAAGAAATTATCCCAAAAACATTCTATGTACTCCTCATCTGGGCTACCTCTGCCCATCTGATTTTTCCAGTCTATATGTTGGTTAAAATTCTCCATAATTATCACAGTACCTTTCTGACAAGCTGCCATTATTTCTTCCTTTATACCCAATCCTATTGTGTTTTTAATGTTAGGTGGCCTGTACACTACTCCCACAAGTGACTTCTTGCCTTTATGATTTCTCATCTCTACCCAAACTACATCTACATCCTTGTCTCCTGAACTTTGGTCATCCCTCTCTATTGCGTTAATACCATCATTAATTAACAGAGCTACCCCGCCACCTTTTCCTAGCTTCCTGTCCTTTCTAAGTGCCATGTACATTTTAAAAATGTTTCAAATTCACACTGTGAACCCAAGGCCAAAGATCTTTTGGCTAATAAATGATTTATTCAGCTCTTTCTAAATAAATAACGTAAATTTTGCTGTGTTTTTATTGTCATTTCTACATGTGTAACTTTTCAACAGCAAACATCATTATTTTGCTTTACTTCTTCCTTTTATATGAAACATAGTATTCTGACAGACTGGAAACAAGGTGAAATAAAGAACTTGCAGTTATATGGAATCTTCCACGTCTTCAGGACATTCCACTGCACTTCGAAATCAAAGAATTACTCTTGAAATGCAGCCAATTTGTGCACATCAAGTTCCCACAAAGAATGTGTGAGATATGTGACCAGTTAACTTGTTTTAGTGATACTGAATGAGGGATAAATGTTAGCCTGGATATTAAAATAATTCCCAACTATTCAGTGAATTGTGTCATGGGATTTATAATGTTCATCTGAAAAAGTAGATAGGGTTTCACATGAAAGACAGCACCTCTAACACTGCAGCACTGCACTGAATGTTAGCCCAGAATATGTACTCAAATCGTGGAGCAAAGCTTAACCCCCATGATCGTGTGCCTCCGAGACACGAGAGCGTCCACTAAGTCAAATGGAAATTTGTACAAAATTAGATAACTCATCTGGCTAAACAAATACATAGAAATCTAGCCAGTCATACTCAGCCATGATGAATTATTTCCAATAAACTTTTGTCCCCACCCAAAAAAAAAAATCAGAAAATGTTGTATCCTTTTCTGAATATTTACTGGAATTGACTTCACTGGAAAATCAAAAGGACAAATGTAAGCACATTCACTTAATGTATCAATGCCATGGGACAGATATTCAAATGAATGGCATGGTGAAAAAGTTAATATGCCTTTTTACATTCTCATAACCACTTTAAATACATTGGCTGGATGTACCTTAAATATTAGCATAAAATACACCTGTGGAATTCCCAGCAGCAAGACAGGTGATGGCTGAAAGACTGCAACTACATTCAGCCCAAGCCACTCAATGGCAGCAACTGGGAATGGCATTACCGTCACTGAATTCCCCCACCATTAACATCCAGGGTGTCACCATTGACCAGAAACTTAACTGTGGCTAGAAGGCACAAGTGAAGAGTGTGATGGAATACTCTCCACTTGCCTGGATAAGTACAGCTCCAACAACACTCAAGAAGCTCAACACCATGCAGGACAAAGCAGCCTACTAGATTGGCACCCCATCCACCACCTTCACCCCCTCCACCACTGACACACAATGGCTGTTAGTGTACTATCTACTGCAGAACCTCTCAAACTCTTGCCCTCTACCACCTAGAAGGAGAAGGGCAACAGGTGCAAGTAGGCCATTCGGCCCCTCGAGCCTGCTCTACCATTCAATAAGATTATGGCTGATCTGTTTGTGTTTCGAATTCCACACTTCCATCTGCCCCGATAACCTTTGATTCCCTTGCCTAACAAGAATCTATCTACCTCTGCCTTAAAAATATTCAATGACCCCACCTCAGACACCTTCTGAGGTGGAGAGTTCCAAAGTCGCACCACCCTCAGAGAAAAAAATTCTTATCTCGGTCTTAAAAGGGTGACCCCTAATTTTAAAACAATGCCCCCTAGTTCTGGACTCCTCCACAAGAGGAAACATCCTTTCCACATCCAACTTGTCAAGACTGTTCAATATCTCCCCTCACTCTTCTAAACTCCAGTGAAAACAAGCCCAAGTCTGTCCAACTTTTCCTCATAAGACAACCCGCTCATTCCAGGTATCAATCGAGTAAACCTCCTCTGAACTCCCTCCAACGCATTCACATCCTTCCTTTAATAAGGAGACCAAAACTGCACACACTATTCGAGATGTGGCCTCACCAATGTCCTGTATAACTGAAGCATAACATCCTTACTTTTAATTTCTATTCCTCTCATAATAAAGGATAGCATCCATGAGCCTTCTTTATTATTGCTGTACCTGCATACTAACTTTTTGTGACTCATGCAGTGGAACACCTAGATCCCTCTGCACCTTGGAATTCTGGAGTCGTTCTCCGTTTAAGTAACACACTGCTTTTTTATTCTGACGAGTCCAGTGGCAGTTTTAGCTGAAAGAAAAATGAAGACAACAGACATTTAAAAATCAGATCACATTGGAAAGAAAAAGAATGCTTCATAAACTGACTTTATTCCAGCTCCAAGTATTTTACTATTCGCATTCATCGTCTGTGCTGATAAATTGCCGATACAGATAATAGATTTCGACTGGATTATTGCATTTTATTACTTCAGGATGCAGTTCTACACTAATCACTCTATTTGACTTTATTGATCAAAACAAAGCTGCCTCATTTCTAAACCGCCCCAGTATTAGATTATAGCCAGATGCATAAATTCACTGCAGCAACTGCCTCTTGTTTTGGCTCAAGGCTGCTGTGATCTCAAACAGAATAATAGGAACTTGGCCATATGTAAAGGCTTATTCCGGCAGCAAGCTCATCTCAATGAAGCAGCACTAGAAGCTGATCGATAGATTGCACAGACAAACAGGTAGCCCGATTCGCATCAGCCACGTTATGCTCCACCCTTCCCCATTCCTGCTCAGCTGTGCTTCTGGAACAGGCAACTTTGCACTGAAGCTCATTTCATTTCAGCAGCTTCTGTAGGGCACTTGCACTCATCAGCAGCACTTTGCAAACAGAACCTTGCATTCAGAACAGGCCGTACTTATTCGTCAAAGTCACGGTAATTGCTGTTGGATTGGCTCAGGTTATGAGTTATGATAACACAAGGAACAAAATGCAAGCAAAAATTGATAGATTATATAGCACAATATTCACAATGTGATACATTTGCCATATTAAAGGCATTACACTAGGGTGTAATGGAGTATTAGAATATAGATTTGCATCTGAGTTCATTGCACATTATGTTACTGATCTCAGCTATGCCACCGCTGGGTAGACGGCAGGCCCATACCCATAGGATGAGAGGGAAGAAACTAAGGCTGGTCTTTGAAGACTGCACTCCGAACAACCCATTACAGTCTACCCCTCTCTTGGTCAGAAATGTTGTGTTGCACAGAGGAATGATCAAAGGGATGGGGAGAAAATCAACAATTTATAGGCAGAATGAACACTAAAGGTACTAACCCCAGAAATTGAATGATAAATACACAGCTTAGTAACTCCAGAAGTGGATAATTATTTGCAATTATTCCTCTGGTTTGGTCTGCTAAACATTTCCAAGCCCTCAGTCTGACTTACTTACAATAAAAGCATAATGGGCAAAAGCATGGTTGTGCACTTAAAATAAAAGGAAAAAGAAGCTGTTTTTAATTATTTTTGCCATTTGATTTTTTACTCAAAACCGTAAGATTCTGCAACAACTATTTGCTATTTTCACTCTAGCATTTGATGCATTTTTCCATTATTTACTTTTTCATTTGTACAAAATATCTTGAACAACCAATTAATAGGCATTGGTAGAAGTCATCATTTCAATGCAAGTCTGCCTTCTGAACCACGCTGCACCCCCTACTGCCACATTAATAGATGGTTACAACATAACAGTGAACTTTAGTATAAGCTCCTCAGGTTATTGGTCCGGTGCTTAGACTCAGTAAGTGCTTCAGTTTGAATATTTCTAATTCCAACTAATTTAACTCCAGAGTGAAAGGGATGTGAAATCTTTTCTTATTCCTATTCTTAAGTTTTTATTCTGACCATAGGCCTCTACTAGTAAGAAAAATATTTGAGAACTACAAGGGAGAGTCTGAAGCTGTCCAGTGGAAATGGAGCTATAGCATCCTGAAAACAGTGGGGAATGACAGCACACTGCTCTCGCCATTGCTGTGGCAACCCGCAAGCTTCCTGCGAGCCTACTCCTATGGTGGGGGTGGGAGTAGGGGCGGCCACAACACCTGCCTGAGGCAGACAGTAGGCTCTTTAAATATGTAAATCATTTGCCATTTAAGGACAATATTGGACAGAGTATGTGTCATGCATGCTCCACCCAATATCAGCTGATGACCAGCTGGAGGAGAAGCCCACAGTTAAGGTTTACAATAATTTTGTGGGGCCAAGAGGAACAGGAATTCTCCATCAAGCAGCACCAAATCAGCCAGTGCTGCTGCTGCACTGGGTCCTGCCAAGATTGGAACCTTCTCATGGACTTACTGTCAAAGGCCAGCCAAGTGATATTGCAGTGGCCTGGAACTGCCGGGCATCCCAGGGCGTTCATTATCCAGCTGCGACCCTCGAGCTGAATGCTAATGAGGTCTGGCCCTCAAAATGGATTTGGTCTACTGGGTAGCCGGGGAAAAATCTACCCCTACGTAGCATCTTGTCTCAGTTGGTAGCACTCTTACCTCAAGCGGTTGTCAGTTCACACCCCCATTCCAGGAGTTAAATAATTTAGGCTGATTTTCAAGAGGAGCACTGAGGGAGTGCTACATTGTTGGAAATGCTGTGATTCAGATGCCAACTCCCATAGCCCTGTCTTTCATCCAGACTTTTCCTCTGCACAGTGGCTCTATCTGAGCCTTCCATATGGTCTTATCCCTACTGGGCCTTGATCCTGCAGAAGCAATCTTCAGTCCAACAGGACATTGTAATCCACTCTGATACTGCACACAGGGTTGTGATTGCTTCTGCATTAGTCAGACTGCCATCCCAATGTATTCCTCGCACAGTGCATTTGAGAAGACTCTGTCTGTCTGTCAGGGAGATATAAAAGATAAGAATAATAAGGAGTTCTCTTACTGTTCTTGTCAACATTTCCCTCAACGAGCATGGATTAATTTACTATTCTGAAGGACCTTATTGTGTTCACTTTGGTTATCACATTTGCCTGCATTACTCTTGTGAGAGCACAATAAAGACTGTTTTGATACGGCACTTTATAAACACAAGTTCTTTTGTTCTTACATAAAAGCAAAGTGCATCAGAATTGTTAACTCACTGAAGTGAACAGGGCTATTAAATAAAAACAAGAAAAGCTGGAAATACTCAGCAGGTCTGGCAGCATCTGTGGAGAAAGAAGCAGAGTTAGCGTTTCAGGTCAGTGACCCTTCTTCAGAACTGCCAGTTACCAGTTCTGTAAGTACAGGACTGAGCTTGTGTATGACAACACCCAGAGTCAATAGCCTACTCATTATCTGGACTTAATACATGAGGAATGGCCACTTGGACAGTGTGTGAGAGAGCTGCCAGTGTTCATGCCATACTCCACCAACGTCAGGATAATGGGAAGAGAAAATTGGGGAAATGCGACAGTTTCTGATATTAAAGAAAACTTAGTAGTTTGGCTATATAGAGAACTTCATTTGTCCTGTTCACTAATATGCCAGAAACAGACTCATTTGAATTTAGGCAGAACCAAGGCAAAAAGTTAAAAATCATCAAACACACCACTCTGCCCATCAATCGAACCCCACCCCAATGGACCACTGTACTGTCTCTTCTACCCTTGGTGAGCTCTGCTTATTTTGGTCAGTCTCCTACAGCATCAAAACAAAAACAATTCTGTGCAATTTCAAAATGGAAAACTCCAGGTTATCAATGCAATGTTATCCAATCCTGACCAGTCAGCTCAGATGGCATTTTCATGGTGCCACTAGGACTGGAGCCATAGTATTTGGTCAACTATAGCAAGACTAATCTCAAAGACCTTCACTTCTTTTCTCAACCAGATGCTCACTCAGCTCCCTTTCAAAGAAGATAGTTGACATAATATTTGTTATTTTTGAGAGAAGCCTATTCCAATGAATTGGCATTCTACGGAGAGAAAAAAAAAGCTCTGCTAATGTCTTGTTTGAGGCTTGCCAATGCTATACATATACCGGTTATATTGCCTGCTTCCAAGCGTATGAAAAGTGTTTGACGTTTTAATGGTGTTAATGATTTTTGCTTTCATTTTAACACTCACCTTAAGGATGGTAGAGTTTGGAGAAATCTGTCTTCTTAATATATGGGGGCGAAAAACATATTTCTCCAATCAATGTTTACAAATAAAGTGCTCAGTTTTCACACTTTTACTGTGTTCTTTAGTGTGCTGTCATTCCTTATCACTTCCCGACCTTTACAGTTTTCACTTTTACTTGGAAGGTAGATCATTATAACTGCGGCAGCAAAAGAGGATCATCCATTATTGAGCGGAAGGATTTGATTTAACTGTTTTTGAAAGTGAAAGATTGTTCTCCGGTTTTTCAACCACCTGGACAGGGAACTGATTTTGTTTCTCTCAGAGATTCCTTCCTTCTGCAAATTCATATGTCCTTTTCACTGAACAGATATGTTCAGCAAGCCTGAGGACAGGAGAGTTAGATTACAATCAGACCATCCAATCAGGCAACAGCTGAAAGGCCTGACATCACTTCATCTCCTCAGTTTGACACATTCAAAATCATCAAGCAACCGAGAAGAATGAGAATATGAAAAACACGAGCAGCTAAAAAAAAACAGCTGATTTATCTCGCCTGCCCCATACTCACAGCACCATGAGCATCAGGACTTGGCACTCCTCACCCACCCCAGAAGCCAGGTAATCTCCTGGGAGCGGCAAAAAAAAATAAAAAAATAACTCAGGGCCGAAAAGGGAGTTAAAAAAACACTTGGAAAATTCCCCTCCAATCTACTCAGCCAATCAAAACCTGTTCAGCAGACCACACTGATCATGAAATTATGAAAGATACAATTAAAATGAGTTAGCAGGGCCTTTAAAACTTGGAAAAGTAAAGCCAAGTGGAAGACAGTTGTTTGGATACAGGGGGTTACATAAAACGAACAGTGACTTTGGTGGTGTGCAGAAGTGCTGCAGGCATAATTGAGATACACGAGCAGTGGAAAAAGAGAATTCCAAGCTGGGAAAGACAATGGCCTGTTTCTAGGGGACCATTGGACTTGCAGAGGAAGAATGCCAACACAGGCTGATAGAGATATTTCTAAACAACAAATCTGACAGTTTCAGTTGTGCACAAAACTATAAATAAAATTAAAAGAATCGTGCATACTACCCCAATGGTAAGCAAGAGATAAATGAACTCCTTCACATCTCTGATTTACAACACTCCACCATTAACAGCCATGCCTTCAGCTGCGGAGGCCCTAAATCTCTCTGCCTCTCCAACCATCTCTCCTCCTTTAAGTCACTCCGATTAACCTATTGCTTTGACCAAGATTTTGGTCGCCTGTCCAACTAACTCGAAGTGGCTTGGTGTCAAATTGTGTCTGGTAATGCTCCTGTGAAGCACCATAGGATATCTTTACTATGTTAAAGGTGATATAAAAATGCAAGTTGTGTTGCTGTTATTTTTCAGAAACCAGTTATAAGCCAAATTAAAACTGAAATGATCTACTTTTTTAAAAAACAGAAGATGGAAATTAATGCAAGAACACGACCGAACAAATTCATTTCAGGGAATGGAAGGACGTCTACGCAGGGGTTGCTCACAAATTCACCAGTGCTTAATGGTGCCTGCAAAATTCTGGAAAAAAAAATCAAACTGTTTATTTTGATAAGATTGTTCATTTGGGGGAATGTATACCCCATAGCCGCCAAAAGCAAAATATCATGTGCTGTAAAGAAAGGGACAATTTACTAAAGTACATGTTTAACACATCGGTGTCCCAGTATCAGTTGGTCTTAGATCAATAAACATCTGCTGACTGACAAGGCTAATATGTACTGTTGCCAAATTCATGCAAAGCAATCCAGTTTTATAACATGCATGTTAGGTGTGAAAGTGATAGGATTTGTTTAAATTGGTAAGTAATATAAATGGATTTTTTTTTCGATGAATTGTTAAGGATATATTTTTGCAGTGAAATCGAATCATTTAATAGAACGTGGCATCACACCAACAAAATACTTTGACAATTTCTTTTCTTTTCATATTTTTAAAACCTCATGCTTTGTGTGCGTGATGTATCTTTAATATATATACCGCATAGACAAAAGGTTACATAATTACTGTAATAGAATGTGACAAATATGACATACACAGCCTATAAATTGAAAAATAATTTTAACAGTATATTTGGAGTTTGTGTATTGTGCCCAGTTTTGGACCCCCTATTCCACAAAGGATATCATGTTATGGGAGAGGGTTCAATGGAGGGCTACAAGATTTAAACCAGACCTTATAGGACTCAGCCATGAAAGACTGATTGAGAATATTCTCTCTTGAAAAGAAAAGACTCTTTAGAAAGTCCTCAAGATTATGAATGAGTTTGATAAGCTATGAAGAGCTAACATTTTCTGCGGCATAAGAGTTCCAGAACGAAGGAGCATAGAATCAAGATAAGGAACACTAAATGAAAGAGGTCTACTGAAAAATGGTAGTCAGCCTATGCAGAAAATTGGCAATGAAGGTGGTGGAACAGGAAACTCTAAAGGTTTTCAAGTTGTTACGTTTTATAAATGATAGATATATCCTTCAGGAAGGAAAGGGAATATCTAGACAGTCTTATCTTGCCTGAAATCTGGTAGTGTTCAGAATATCATATATATTAATGACTTGGATGTGATTGTAAGGGGCATGATTAGTATGTTTGCAGATTACACCAAAATTGGTGGTATAGTGGACAGTGAAGAAGGTTGTCTAAGGTTACAACAGGATACAGATCAACTGGGAAAGTGGGCAAGGGAGTGGCAAATGGAATATAACGCAGACAAGTGTGAAGTGATGCATTTTGGGAAGTTAAACCAGGGTAGGACATATACAGTGAATGGCAGGGCCCTGTGGAGTGTTCTTGAGCAGAGGGACCTTGGGGTGCAAGTACATAGTTCCCTGAAAGTGGCAACACAGGTAGACAGGGTGGTGAAGAAGGCGCATGGCATGCTTGCCTTCATCGGCCGAGGCATTGAGTACAAGAATTGGGACGTCATGTTACAGTTGTACATAACGTTGGTTAGGACGCATTTGGAGTACTGTGTGCAGTTCTGGTCGCCGCACTACAGGAAAGATGTGATTAAGTTAGAGAGGGTGCAGAAAAGATTCACAAGGATGTTGCCTGGTTTGGAGGGTTTGAGTTATAAAGAGAGATTGGATAGGCTGGATCTGTTTTCCCTGGAGCGAAGGAGGCTGAGAGGGGACATGATAGAGGTATATAAAATTATGAGAGGCATAGATAGGGTAGATAGCCAGAGTCTGTTTCCCATGGTAGAGGTGACTAAAACTAGAGAGCATAGATTTAAGGTGAGAGGGAGGAGGTTTAAAGGGGATCAAAGGGGTAAATTTTTCACACAAAGAATAGTAGGTATCTGGAATGAGCTGCCTGAGGAGGTGGTGAAGGCAGGAACAGTAGCAACATTTAAGAGGCATCTGGACAGGTACTTGAATGAGCAAGACATAGAGGGATATGGAATTAATGCAGGCAGGTGGGATTAGTATAGATAGGCATTATGGTCGGCATGGACGCGGTGGGCCGAAGGGCCTGTTTCTATGCTGTACGACTCTATGACTCTATCAAAACAGTTTTTAAATAATATACATAAAATCAGTAACAATTATACTGGAGTAGATTTTCAACCTCACACCCTGGGCAGTAATCTGGTAAAGCAGAGCGCTTCCCCTTTACAGGACAACATTTCACTTCATTTTCATTCCATTGTTTACAACAGTGTCTGTCCACCAATGTGTACGCAAAAACTCTCTTATCCACATATATGAAAATAAGTAAACAATCATCGTTTTCAATATGGAGGTAATTGAGAATAGATCATGGCCAGATTCATACTTCCTTTGTGAAGCTGACCAGAGATAAGTTACTACAACTGAGTTAGTCCTCTACTACATGAACATATTTATCATATTACCTAGTTTCCAGTATTGTTTTCTATTTTTAACATTTGCTGCAGAGTTTCAACTTGAAAAAAATGAAATGGAGTTCTTTGCAGTGCAAGAAAATGCAATTGAAGTTATAACTGTCTCTTGATTAGTGTCAACATCATTTTTGCAATTTTCGTTGCTAGTTCTCTGAGATAGCATTCTTCATAGAAGTAGCATTGAAGGTTTTGTAAGAAACCAAAGGGTAGATTTTGTGAGTCTTTGCTCTCAGTGTAAGTCCCACAAAGTAGGAGTGTAGATTGAAGAACTGTCATGGAAGGAAGTGTGCTTCACTCACATTTTTCTAATTTATTTTAAATCATTGCAAAATCAGGAGTGCCATAGACCGAATACACTGATCTCCAGGCTCGCTTGAGATTCACACTCTCACTGAGTGAAGCTCCCTACAGAAAACAAACGGGACCAGATCAGCTGCCCACTATACACCCTGCTTGGCGTTTTTTTGCATTCCAAGTTGAAAGTTCCAGCAATGGTTATTTGTTTCAATGATATGGATTAACACCAAGCCTCCTAACCCCACACCCGTAATCATGTTCTTCATGCATCTAGCAATTTTAACAGCTTGTCTGAGCCCTATGTACAAATAGCTGATTCAAAATACATCTAAATGATAGTTTGCAGTATTGTGCTTAGCCCCTATCATCTGGTCTACAACCACATATAGGGCTGAATTTAGTGCGGGCATCTGGAATGGGAATGGTGCGTGGGGGGGACCGAGAATCGCGTCGGAAGCGTTCACCAAGAAATCCGACGTCATGACGGTTCCGGATTTAGTCAGTGGCGGGAAAGCACCAAGGAGGCATCGCTGCCCTGACATGGCAGGAATGTATTTTAAATGGCTGAACACTTACATATCATATATTAGCATATAATTCATCGTGATTCAATAAGGAGCTTGGAATTAAGGGTACGACAGGCGGCTCTCACGTGCCTTTGTATTCCCGGCCGTTAAAAGCTGGCGGCATCGAGGTGAGGCCTCAGTACCACGACGGGTAGGCAGCCATGATCAGCACTGAATAGGGGAAGCGGGGGAGCAGAGGTCTCTGTCGGCCTACAGCGCTGTATGTTCTACAACGGGGCGGGGAGAGTCATGGCCTCTATGATTCGGTGGTCTGCAAGGGGGGGGTGGGGAGGCTTGTCGTCTCGGGTGGGAGTACCAGCTGAGCAGGGTCTCGAGTGGTCTTCAAGGCGGGGAGCTTGGTTTTGGGTGGCTGTATCAGGTGTTCAAACTGCTGGGGGAGAGGGTCGTGTCCCATACAGCTGGATGAGAGGGTCGACTATCAGCAAGGGTGGGCACTGAGAGCTGGCAGGGAGTCTGCCGGGAGAAGTAGCAAAGGCACATCTGCCAAAGCAGGGTCATCTCTGCATCGACAGTGCTCTGAAGGCCCACTGATCACATACACCTTGTCTTTTTAGACGACGGAGGGAGGGGCAGGAGGCAACTGTGCCAGTCCGTGAAGTTCCATGATGACAGCAGCAGCAACCAGCCATGCCAAGAAGGGCCCACCTGCACCAGAGTGTGTACCGGACTCAAATCAGCTACCTCCAAATATCCGAGCAGCATTATCAGCAGAGTCTACGGCTCTCCAGGGAGGCCAACACTGAATTACGCGCCCTGATGCCGGACAAGTTGCAACCTACAGGATTTGGGGGTCACCCAATGCCAGTGGCCCTGAAGATCACGATGGTACTAAACTTTTACGCGTCTAGATATTCCAAGGATCCACCGGAGACATGTGGGGGGTCTCACAGGCAGCAGCCCACCACTGCATCAATGAGCTGACCAATGCCCTGTTCAAGAGGGCCAGCGACTATGTGATGACCGGACCGACCTTGACAGTCAGGCCGAGAGGGCCATCACAGGGCCATCGCTGGATTTCCCCTGGTACAACGTATGAGAGACTGCATGCATGTGGCCATCAAGGCTCCAACAGACCAGCCAGCTGCCAACATCAACAGGAAGGGCTTCCATTCCGTCAATGTGCAACTGGCCTGTGACCACTGAAAGTGTTTCCTGCAGGTGCGTGCCCGCTTCCCGGGAACCAGCCATGCCACCTACATACTTCGACAGTCCCAGCGGCCTCAGCTTTCCAGGCCCCCTGCTTGCCTTCAGGGATGGATTCTCAGGGACATGAGCTACCCATTGAAGACATGGCTACTGACGTCAGTGAGGAACCCTGCAACGGAGGAGAGGTACATCACTTGCCACGGCTGGGCTCACTGGCGGAGGAGCTGAAGAGCCGCTGTCCACTCTCGAACCGCCCTGATGGGAGCTCCCAGATGTGGACTGCAGCCTCTCCTCCTCCCTTTCAAGGCTCAATTGAACCTCCCGGCTCACCAGAGAAGGTCGAGGAGCTGGAGAAGACACCAGGCAGCTCGTCGTTCTCTTGCCTTGCCTCTGCTGTGTTGAGCTCATGGCCAAGGTGATGGTGTGCAGGTCTGAGGATCACAAACCTCTTGATGGAGGAAGCTCTGCGCTCACATGCCTGAGACATGGCAGCACTCCTGGCCTGGATGGACTCCTCCATCACAGCTCATGGCTGCGCATTGTCTAAATGGTGCCTTACCTCTCTCTGTAACTCCAACATGCCCCGTGCTATTGACACCATATGCTCATGTTCAGCCTGGGCTCAGCATGGGCCTGGCCACCAACAGTCCTCCGACTGTCAGAGGCCTCCGCTGTCTCAGTCTCATCCAGCTGCTCAGGCGTGTGTGTGGTGTTCTCACCAGCTTGTGACCCTGGGCCGAGCAGAAACCCACCAATGTGAAAGTATCTGTGCTGGCGGAGGGTGCAGGCGAGTCATGGGGCGATGCAACTTCTGACTGCTCCTCCTCAAAGGTTGGCAGCTGTCCCCATCTGCTCGAGTCCCCTGCGGACGCCAATCGGCCTGAGAGAACTCAAACGTGTGTGGGTTCGGCTGTGCAGATCTCATCATGCCAACCATGTCTCCAAAAGTGAACTGTATGTGTATGGAAGATAAACCTCGCTCTCTTGCATGGGGACTCCTCTCTCTCTATCAGGTATGGAGCAGTGATCCTGGCTCCTGCCATTTTGAATGCTTCCTCCTCTACTGTGGAGAGAGGCCAAAGATCTGGGAAGCCTTTGCCAGTCTGGGCTCTCTTCCTCCTATTATAGGTCCTCTTGTCCTGGAAGTGGAAAGAGGGAGATAGTCATACATCACAGAGAGATCAACATGACAGTTCTGCTAGTGTCAGCCCCTTGTCCCCTACTGGGGACACCGTCTGACACCATCACATTTGCTCATGCTCCTATCAGCTCTTAGGGGAGATAAAGGGGTAAGTTGTGAAAGAAGGTGGTCTGTGGCTGAGATGCACCCATGCATCTGTCAGGATGAGGTAACGCCTAACCCCCTCTGCCAGGGCCGCTTTGGTGCCTACCTCCCCATATTCCACTTCCTCCTGCGTAGTCACGTGCAATCCCTAAAAAGGAAAGGAGTTATGGAGCCGTGATCGTGAAAGAACGAAGGAGGTCATTGACCCTCTTGCGACACTGTACCCAGGTCTGGGGGGGGTGGCGGGGGAGTGACCCCATGGCTGCTAACCTTCTCAGCTATCTTCTCGAGCTTGCTTGGTCAGATGGGAGAACCTCTTCTTGCCATCGCTGGGGAAGAGGACCTCCTGCCTTTCCCTTGCAGCCACCCTGTGTCTTGCCTCTGCCATCCTGCTGTGTCTGCTTTGGTGGGGCGGAGGGGCTCCAGGTGTCAACACCTGTCTCAGTAGTGATTAGCAAATCAGTCCAAGGCAGAAATGCAAGCAGAGCTGGCAGGGTTTTAAATATGGCGCCAGCACCTGCTCCGAACCATATTCGGCATTGCACATCCTTCCCCAGCCGTGTGATTGGCTGGGCCCTGCGTCTCTGATATCTAAAGTGGCCACCCACCGCAGGATTGCGGTGGGCCGGCCGCTCACGTGATTAGCGGGTACGGTGTACATTTCTGGGTCCACCGCCAGGACCTGCGTCGGGTTCATTAAATTCAGCCCAAAGAGTGCAATGTAATTGATGGCTTGGTGTTGGGCTACATGAAAGTCAATACAAGCATTGCCACTTCTCAAATTATAACCGAGACTGCAATAATGCAGAGACAGTGGCCAACATAAACCAGCATAAGAAAAGCAAGGAAATCTAGTTGTTTTTACAACATTCAAAACTGTGGAAAACAGAGATAATAATCAGCTACCAGTTGTCTAATAGCTTAAGATAACAAAAGCCAAACTAAAAACAGGTGCCTTGCATGCTGTCTAAATTGTGTTTAGTGTGAAAGTTTGAAAAAGGAGCAAAATTATCCCTTTATGAAAAATGTAAATTTTCCATTTTAATTCTGTAGCTGAGAAAACTGGGACAAGTTGTATTGGATTTCAAAACAATTTCTGGAAATTGTTCCTTCCAGAAGGTGTATCGTGTAAGGCACTTATCCCACTTTTTAAACACAAGTAAAAATATTTGTGGTGAAGAGAAAAAAAACATTCACCCGTGCATTAAAAAAAGCATGACCACATGGGGGTGAGTACAGAGGCAGGCGAGTATGGAGGGAGGCAGGGGCAACAATTTGTGCTGCCAGCTGGCATGCCAGTTTGCCAGCACCATTCGCCCTAAGCCATTTTCATGGAGGCGGGATCAGTGGCCGAAGGGCTGCACACTCGCTAGTGACAGGTAGCTAATTAGGGTACTTAATGGCCTAATAAGGCCTAATGTGAGAGGCCGATTGGAATTTTCCAGTCAGCCTGCTGGCCACCCGAGGCATTGGGGACTAGGCCATCTCCCTGGATGTGGCCTCCCGGCTTTGAGGCCCTCCCTGCCTGTTTGGTTAAAGTTGCAGCCAGAGGCTGCCCTATGGATGGGTCACCTGCCACAATGGTAGCCCAGCTGCAGAGGCCACTTTAATTTAAAAGTTTTAAACTGTGCTGAGAGGACTCCTCAAAATGGAGGTGCCCTTTCTCTCTCTGGACTGCAGGCTGCTGCTCCTTTTGAGCTGGAGGGCCTCCTATTGACCCTCCAGCTTCGAGAGCCCATCCTCTGGCCACTAATTAGTCAATTTGGTGAAAATCACTCCCAGGTGACTGTTTCCCACACTGTGCGGAGTTGTGACCCTCATCTGACCCGAATGTCGGGATCCCAACCCAAAAGGCAAAATCCCGCCCCATGTTTTTCACAAAGCAGCCTCTCTTGTGTAGTAACACAGAAAAGATGACGAGGCTAATTAGAAGCTGCTGAAAAAAAAAATGCAGTTTTTTCAGTGACATTACTACTACATTTATCGCAAATATTTGGTGTTGCTTGCAGCATTTCAAATTCAAGAGCGGATGGTGTTTTTTTGACCATAGATCAAATTGGTTTCATTGACTGAGAGAATCTTGTTAAAGGCATTTGGATTTCCCCAGACAGAAATATACTCTCCTGCTGTATGTAGTGAGAATCCTGTGCCATTCTATATATGAAATACCATTTGTCCAGGTTGATTAAGAATTGGATTTACAAAAAAGGTGGGATAGGGACAATGCTGTAATTGGGGGGAAAATAGCAATGGTGTTTCACAGGAATCTATTCTAGGATATTCCACTCATAATATTTATGAATGAAATGGAACAGGGAAGTAGAAATTGCTATGCATTACATAATTTTTTTGGGTATAAAGCAGACACAAAGTACACTGGGACCAAGCTATAGCGTAGAACTCGGTATAATGCAGGCTCATCATGGACCCCGAAAAATGTATAGTTTACAAATGTACTTCAGAACATTGTTGAAGTATAAATGCTTCACAAATGACTTAGAACCAGCCAATAAAATGCCAGCCTCATGACTAATTAAATGTGCTAGTTTTGTCTGTATAAATACTGGTCAAACTTGCCCTGATACCTGTACAATGATCAACGCAAAATCATGTGTACTAAATCACAAAACAGAAAATTTTACACCATCGCCAAGAAGTTGAAAATTATTGTCCAAGTCAAGGAAGGCACTACATAAGCATCTATTTCGCAAAGCATGGGGATTGCTGAATCAACATTTCATGGGTGGCTTTAAGATGAAGAGAAGTTGAGAAGGGTATTGATGGAGATGGATGAAGGTGGCCAAGCAAGGCAAAAATCCCAAAATGCCGACAACACACCTCTGAACAAGGCCGTATACATGTTGCTCACCCAATAGAGAGACGAGGGCTTACCTGTATCTGGTCCTGTTATTCAAGCTCTGGCTATAGGACGTTTTGCCACCAAATGAATGGATATACCAGCTCCCCAGTAGAGTTTGGAGCCAGCAAAGGATTGTTAAATATTCAAGAACCAGCATAGCATTTCACAAGTTACCGTTAAGAGAACAACGGTCTGAGGACAAGCCAGCCGCAATGTCATTTCCCGCTCAATTAAAGATTTTACACGAAGGAGGATGCACTGAAGAACAAGTCTACAACAGCAATGAGACGGCCCTGTACTAAACAACGTTACCAGAAAAGACCCTAGTGACGTGAAACGACATCAACAAAATGTCCTCATTTAAACAGATGAAGACAAGGTTTCAGTCCTCCTTTGCTGCAACCAACCTAATCTACACAAAGTGACTCCACTTGTCAGCAGAAAATTCGCCAAACCATGCTGCTTCTGTCATCTAAACCTAAAATTACTATCATGCCAATAATCAAGTAGTGTCAAAGCCTGGATGACTTCATCAATTTTTGAAGACTGGTTCCATCGTGAATTCGTATCAAACGTCAGACAGAACAAACTAGTGAAGAAGGCCATCTTGCTGCTTGACAACTGGCCTACACACCCATGCCCAGAAAATCTGGTAACACAAGATGGGAACATCGAATGTATCTACCTACCAAAAAACACATCAGAAATTCAACCCCTTGACCAAGGCATCATATCAATCTAATATAACTACAGAAGAGAACAGATCAAGAGAATGGTGGACAGTGAGGACGATGTGACAACTTGCCTGAAGAAACTCAGTGCATAACTGGGAATCTACATATGCAGCCATGCCTGGAAATAAGTGCTAATCAACTGCATCATAAACCCCTGGAGACATGCCCCGGGTACTGCATTCGAGACAGAAACCAACAGTGACAACATGGAGGATTTCAAAGGCTTCACTGAAGAAGAAATATTTGAAAGTGAGAAGAGTGCTGTGGACTATGATGGATTCAATGTCCACAATCTAAACCGTGCCAGGTCTGTACTTGGAGCCAAATTAGATACTGACGACATCAATGCATGGCTGAATATCGGCGCCCGAGAAGCTACCAACGAGACGATGACAGATGATCAAATATTGGCCACTGTAACAGATCCAAACTTCAAGACATCCAGCAAGCTGAAGACAATGAGGATGACGAAGCTCAAACCAAGCCACTGCCATCATCCCATACAGTCATCCACTGCCTAGAAGAATCACTAAGATGGTTGGAAGCCAATGAAAAATCAACTTCTGCAAGAATGACAACTTCAAAACATTCTATTTCTAGTGAAGGCAGAGACAAGAATTAATTGTGAACAGTAAAAAATTATTAATTTCTTCAACACGCGCCCATCCATTCAATAATTACCGATTGTACATGTATATTTATACTACTGTTACAAGAAAAAAATGTCTTCATTTTGTTTGTTTTATTATTCTGGTTACTGATTTGGCGCTTTTGAAAGAACTTCATTATAACATGGTCTCACCGATAACACAGCCTTGTGATGTGGGACCGAATGGAGCACGTTATAGCAGGGTCCCAGTATATACCAATTCAGCAGTGGGAATGCCTGGTCCCAGTGTATATAGCTCCAGATCCTTTACAAAGGGTTAGAGAAAATGGACAGGTTGATTCGCAACCATAGAGAACTAAGTTATGAAGAAATGCTGAAGAAATTAAACTTCTTTAACCAAATGTTTCATCAACACATTTAACAGCCAAGCAGGCAGGCCCTGGTTGTCAGAGAGGAAACCCCTCCAGCAGCAGTGTTGGGGCTGCAGTGGTGGTCTTTGCCACTGACAGGTCCCTCCTTGGGCAATGAAGCCTCCGGCTCTGATGCCTCCCGACACCCGGGAAGGCCACTTGGAGGCATCCTTGCAGCCAACAGCCTCCCCCACGGCATTGCTGGTGGTGAGGGGCAGCTCGAAAGGCAGCAAAATGCCAGCAGCCCAGGAAAATGGCCCTTAATTAGGCCTTAAATTGTCTAAATTGGCAACCTAGTTCTGGTTGGCAGGCAGCCAAGCTATTGCCGTTCCTGTCACTGGGAAATTTCCCCAATGATGGGACTACCTCGGGGAGCCATCCCAACGTGGCTCCCCAGCATTTTACTGCCCCCCACCCTGCCTCCCGGGGGCCAGCGAAATTCCACCCCTTAAGTCTGCCTAGAAACCCAGGCCATGTTTAATTCGACAGAATGGAGTCATCTTCATGCTCAGGATGGGTGGCTAATGCACATGAGGATACATCAGCAACACCCAACTCAACAGCATCTTGGAACACCGGAACATTGACGTGCTGATCCGACATCGGATAAGTGAGCCGGGAAGGGACAATGGTCAGAGGGTTAAAAAAAAAGAAAGGCTTGTCCAAAGGGAGCACTGGGCCATTAAAGTTAAGGTAATCAATCCCCTCTAGAATCCATTAAGGCTTCAAGAATGCTTGGACTTTTCCAAGAACTCAGCAGGACAAGCCAGTTCTTAGTTTCCAGCATTCTTCTGAAGCCTGCTGTGGGTGTATTAGGCAGAATCCCAGGGTAGCCCATGGACTCCCAGACATACCAATTAACATATAGGAATGTGAATCAAAACTCCATCTCCCTCCCCCACACCAGACTGGAAAACCACCCAGCTGTTGCAATGGCACAGAATCCTAACAGAACCATTCCATTTATTTGGTCCCATTTCAGCTGCTCCAGCCCAGTTGCAGGCAGAGCCCGAACAGAATTTCAAGTCCTATGTTCTTATCTCCATATTTGCATAATGAATTTATTCGTTTACAACATTGCCAATTGCATTTTTAAATTTAAGTTTGCCTGTATATCATTCCTTCAAAGGAACCTGATTACATTAGACAAAAGACTGTTTCACAATCTGCCTGAAATGCTGTTATGCCAATACCAAAAGCAGTATGGGAGGACACAATGGTTCAGAGCTTGCTGAAAAATTTGTGACATCTGAACGCCACATGCCTTTCTTAATGTGCAAATCACCCAACAACTTGTGGTGAGCGAGATACTCTGTGAATTACAAATTGCTACAAGTTGTGCCCATTTGTGCGGCATAACCTTCAACTTCACACAAATGGCACCACACTATTCACCTCCCCATGAGTTGGTGCATTTGTGCATGAGTTCACATTAAACTCATCACTGAAAGTTGTCTACCAATTAACAGCATTAATATCCTTTTAATGATGTGATAATCGTTAATGACCGCCAATTAACCTCTCTGTCCCCGAAAGTGAACAACTAAAAGTGTGGAGTTTTATGCCTTCAGGTTGAGAACTACTGGAGATTTTAAAATGTCAAATTTTACATTTTTTCCTGGGTTTTGTTCTCTCTTTCTTAATCAAATCTTTCTCTCTCCGTACCGGATTTGACAATGAATGCACCCACTCTAATTCATCCACTTTCTCAGTCCTTCCTCTGGTTGTTTTCCAATCCTTTAAACTCATTGTTTCCAAGGTCCCAGATGCCCCGTTGCCCTTGTTATCACCTCACACATCCAGCAACTTTGTGGACAAAACATTTAAAAATCTAAAACATATACGACTAGCCCAAATAATAGGGCATGCAGCAAGATGCCCCACTCCAGCAAAATCTGAGCCCTTGCCATTTACTGAACCACTAGAAATATTTTTTCAAAGGGAAGTTGACCTATTATAGACTTTTATTGTCGGTACAGATATGTTGTTGCCTGCAGCATAAAAACAGAGACTTGTATTTCACATTACTCAAATATCTCAAATCCCACAAACAGCAATGAGACAAACTGTTATTTATTTATTTATGGCTGTTGGTCAGGATATTGGGAAAACTTGATGTTCTTTAAATAGTGCACAGCAAAGTTACTCGATGCAAAGTGGAATGTTGTCTCTTCTCCAATACTGATCTGACTAAACAGTCACTAAACTAAAAACAGTGAGTAATCTCAATATTTTAATGATACAATATCCCTAGATGGTGTTGTCAACCTGAAGTTATGCCATCTAACATTACGTGACTATCAATCAATTGAAACTAGGCCTCTTTTGTTGGCTGTGTTCCTTCCTCCTTAAGGGCAGGTATATTTGTGCATCAGAGCAGAATTTTTAGCGAGATGGCCAAGGAGTAAAAGTTAAAGTCAACAATGTTTGCTAGATTTTGGCACTTCACAGTACAGGGTAGTTATCCCCAGTGCCCTGGTCAACATTTATTCCTCAACAAGACAACTATAGCAGCTTATTTGATCATCACACATTGTTGTTTGTGGGAGTTTGCTGTGTGCAAATTGCCTGTTCCATTTCCAACCTTACACCAATGACTATACTTTGAAAAGTATACCAATGACAGTAACGCATTTTGGGATGTCCTGAGGTTGTTAAAAAAAAGGCCGTACTGAAATGCAAATCTTTCTTTTTCACCGAGTGGTCACAAAGAATAGGAGGATATGAGTAGAGTGCATGGTGTTTTTCTGATAACCATGCAAACAGTGCAGTTCGTGCTATATGGTGCTGGAAAACAAATGGGTTTGGTGACTGGCTTCAACAGTGACAACTGTAACAGGAGAGAAACTGGAAGTGTATGTGGAAATGTCAGACTACCAAACAGCTGTATATGCAAGGAATAAGGTTAAAATGAGGAGAAGTGGTCAAGCAATATAGATATGAGTGAGCCTGGGCACATTCCAATGAAGCACCACGGAGTAGGTGAGAAGGAGATGCCGGGGAATTCCAAACAGGCCATTAGTCAGAGTGTTTGCAATGAGTGTTCATATTCTATTCCCCCTCACAAGGCCAAAACATTTAATACTAAAAACCATTTCCTTGCTATTTTTAAAAACTGCACTTACTGTTCCTGTTCTGGGAAGTTAAAGATAGCTCTCACATTTCCTGATGATGATTCAGTGAAAATTCTCTTGCCAACCTCTTGACATTTAAAGCCAAGTACTTACTAAAATGATAACCATCTCCCACAATGGCCCCAGAAATTATATCACTTGAAGAATTATTCTACTGCCCCGCTGAGCCAGTATCCCAGCTCCAAATTAATAAAAAATCCAATGCTTTATTTTCAGAGACGTATTCAATCCTCCCTTGTTGCAGAGAACCCCTTCCCCGAACTAGCTTAGCAGCAGATTTGGAGCTGCTTCCCATTGAGGAGCTATCTCATTGTTTGGGGGAGGCTAGGGCAGGTCAATAGCACATCCTTGAACCTAATCTCTCCCATACCTACCCCTCTTCCCTCTATTCTCCCCACCTTCTCCTCTTTCTGTTCTCCCTTCTACACCCCATTCCTGTCCTCCATGATTACCCTCCTCCTATCCCTCTCCCTCCCTCCAGCCCCTATCTAATTATCCACACATCTTTACCCCTGCTTGACCTGAATACTGTATTTGGTCTAAATTGCCCATGTGCAAGACCACAGGAGATCATTTAATATATAATAATGTCTACTGAATGCCAGAACTAAGGGACAAAATGGATCAGAAGGATCACTTCCCATTTGTAACTTGTAATTTAGAATTGCAAGGATGCTTGCAAGCGTGACATGAAGGCCCTAAAAGAAGACCTGGGAGTCACTGGCTGGTGAAAGAGAGAAATGGCAACATATACTGTGGACTGGCATGCACTACCATGATGACCAGTGGCTACAGCAGCTGGAATCAGGTGCCAACTCAGCGTCACTTGGCAGCTTCACATGTGACACTTGTGGCAGAGCCTGCCTGTCAAGGATTGGCCTTCACAGCCATTAGCAAAGCTGCACCAAGAGAAGACACTCCACCTAAATGGATTGTTTGCTGCGTGTCCATCATCTTCTGCAGATGGAAGGATGCCAACCAACCAATTTAGAAAAAGGGATGGAATTTTTCTTTTTTAAATGCTCATCATCCAGCCCTGAAGAATGGTATTGAGCATGGCAAGTTGGATGTGAACATCCTTTTGTATAAATATTAGGCATTTACCTCATTTTTGCCAACACAAAACAGGTTATTTAAAAAAATCACATTTAGAAACAGACAGCATCAGCCACAATTTACGCTGGCTACTCTACTTACCCAGCCCTCGAATTTTCCAAATATCCTTCCTTTTGGCAGAATAACTGCATATTCAGGTGTCAACTGCCTGAAAGGGTGGTGGAAGCAGATTCAATAGTAACTTTCAAAAGGGAATTGGATAAATACTTTAAGGGGAAAAAGGAAGGGAATTGGACTAATTGGATGACTCTTTCAAAGAGCCAGCACAGTATATGGCACTAAAGTCTAGCTGAATTTCATCTCTCCCCCACCTCCCCATCCACCTCATATTTTTGATAATTTTTTTCACTTGTGTGCTCAATATCAGCAAAGTAGCCAAGGACAGCTCGTACCCAGGCAACCACCACTCCTGTTTTCAAGCCAACCAGTCAATAGCCCTGCAACATTTCTTTTCCCCATTCAACATGTGCCTCAGACAACCCAATGATATTGTACTAGATGAATCACACTGTTGGGGAATCCATATACTACCATACTGCACCAGCCTAATTTGGAATAATGATTTTTTTTTTAAGCTTAATCATTTGAAAGAAATAATATTTATTTTTCATTATCCCTCTGTAATTCCCTTTCATGCATTTGCTTGTTCATAAGGTGGCTGCAGATACCACATAAGGGGAGAGGTTTGTTCATTGAACTGCTTACTTTTCCGCAGAGAATGCAACCTGGAAAAATTTGTGTCCAATCCAATTGTGACTAATCTAAGACTAAAATAGTGCCTGTGCCTGAAAATGAGGGGGAAGAAATCTGGACCATTAAAAATGACAATTACATGGTATTAATAAGCATAACTAAATTTTTATTAATTCAGAAAGTAGTGATAATGACCAATAACTACAAAGTGATGGTTTTTTGTCGATGTGAAAAGATCAATCAGGTTTCATGGAGATGGACATTATGTACTCATCTGCACTGTAAGTACAGCCTTGCTGATCATGGAGATAGCTGTGGATTATCCCAGAATCAGCTGTCACACTGATAACTGCAGCAAAAGGTTATTGTTTAACAGATCCTCCTTTGACTGGTGAAAGGCAGTCACAATGAAAGCTTTTGGGTGTGAACATGAGAGTTGCTAATTTGAATTTCACTGCTCTGCGTAACTAGCATATGTAATTCATTTGGTAATGGCAAGGGGTATTTGTGATGATATTCCAGATTGGTTGACAGTATTACTAAAACCAACAGAGAGATTATCTCCTCTTGAAGAGAATATAAGGCCTTAAATGGCATTCTCGAGGTCTGAATTAGAACCTGAGAGGAGGTTAAGAAAAACATGTATACTGCTTCCAACAAATCTTTAATTTGATATATAGGGATGATGAAAATTAGTACAGTAGGAACTTTCATTGCATTATTACCAAGAATACAACAACTGATCAAGTCCCATAGTGGCTTAGTGGCAGAACAACTAGAACGTACATTCAGCAAAGCACAGGCTTGGTGGTTTGAACACAGGGAATGCAGACAGATTCTTGGCCCACCCTTTCAGATGCATAGAAACTATAGGAGTAATAGTTAATATAAGACTCCCCAAAGGAATTGTCAGATGAGACTCTAACCACTTTAACAGTGTTTAAGACATTTTTGTAGCTCAGTGTACAGCTCCACAAATACATTTTTTGACAAGTTCAATATTGAAACCTTCAGCACCTCAGTCTCAATTGAAGACTTTGGGGAAGAAATTAGTCTGCACACCCAAAACAAGAGGCCCAAGGTTCAATAGAAAATGATCCTTTGGACTCATTATTTGGAGTGAGCTGATGGCATTGGTCAAGATTCCATAGGTAGTTCCTCCGAGTGGACCGCAATTTCGGATCACCTGCCTCACCTGCAATGGCCCTCAGGTGAGTCACAGGAAGGGTGGTGGGGGTGGGGAGCAGGCTATTGAGGGGAAGGGACAATTGCATCCCTGCTCCTCCTAGTTCCACAGAAACATTTATTTAAAAATATATATTGTTCAAAATCTATCTTTGGTTGGTGAACACCAAAGCCTCTGAAGATTACTGAATTCATTGGAGACAAATTTCTACAAGAGCATATAATCGGGTGGGATGGTGGCAGGGAGGGACCCCGCCACCTTCCCGCCTCCAACAAAATTGTCTGGAGTGGGAAGGCCTGTGAACGGCCTTCCCACCCTGCTGCCAATTGAGGCCCTTAACTGGGTCATTAATGCCCAATTAAGGGCCTCATCCCACCACCGCTGCAATTAGCTGTGCAGCAGGTAGCATTGTTGCCACATGGGAATCACAGCAGGAAAAAACGTGCGGGCTGCTTGCCGGCTCTGGGGGTGGGGGAAGTGATAGAGTGGGGGAGGTCCCTCGTTAAAAGGCACTTTGTGTCTCAACAAGTGCCGCAGCATCGGGAAGTGGGGAATGGCCCTGCTGAGAGCCCCTGCCCTTGCTACCGACCCTCCTACACCAACCCCCACCTCACGAGACCCCTCCTGCCCTGACGAACCTCTGGCCTGGGTCCAGTGCTGCTCCTGGGCCTCGGGTAGGTGCTCCACCAGCAGCAGCCACCACCTCCACAGTGGCACTGCTCAGTTAAAGAGCTACCGGCCTCTGATTGCCCTCACTGGCACTTGATTTGGTGGGACTCCCACAGAAGAGGCAACATGGGGTACTCGACATTTTTCCAGAAGTTGAGACCAACGTTGCCTGGATAAAATCTCAGCCTATGTATAAAGAATCTGTAGAATTATATCAGTTGTTATTATAGATAATGTGGCTCAGTGGTAGTCCATTTGCCTTCAAGTCAGAAGGTTGCAGATTCAAGTCCCACTCCAGAGACTTGAGCGTATAATCCAGGATGGCATTTCAGTACAGTACTGAGAGAATGCCCACTGTCAGAGGTACAGTCTTTCAGATGAAATGTTAAACGGAGGCCTTGTCTGCCATCTCAATGGATATAAAGATTCCATGGCACTATATCAAAGATGAGCTGGGAGTCAATATTTATTCCTCATCAAACATCAATAAAACAGATCATCTGGTCATCATCTCATTGCATGTTTGTGGGACCATGCTTTGCGCAAATTGGCGCATTTCCAACATTACAGTAAGTACTTCATTGGTTGTGAAGAGCTATTGCACCCTAAAGTTGTGAAAGGCACAAGATAAATTCTTTTGAAAACCTCAACCATCAAAAAAATGTACTTGCTGGATATTCCTAGCTGCTTGAGACACCATAGCACCAGGGATGTGCAATTATTCTACACAACTAATCAAGTTAACTCTCTGTTATTCTTTAAGTTTGAAACATTTGCACAGGAGCATCACTCAGACTTGAAACACTGAGCCACATATACCACCACAGCCATAGCATGTTACCACCGCAGCACTGAAATCCCTTCTGCCCACTTCTGCCCAAATTGAAGTGGCATAGTTCAAAAATGATACTCTAGTTACTCTGGCCTGAATGTATGTTAATTCAGATTCATGCAAATGTGGAACCACAGGCAGAAGCAAGTTTGTATTTCTTTGTTTTTAAACACTTGTTTTCTTCAAAAATGGCAGCAAAATCAGATTTATACAAAAATAAAAGTGAATTTCTAAACTGCTATTACTGATTGAGCATTGTATCTAAGCTGTGTTTGCCAGGAATGCAGTAGACAATGGTTTCTGCTGGATTTATGACACAATCAGGACAATTATGATCATTAATAGCTCAAGCCCTCTGAGATTCAATAACCTTTCTGGTACCAATTACACAATAATATTGAGTAGTTGTGCATTTTAACTTAAAATCCGCAAGTGAACTTCCAGCTTTCTGAATATCTTAAACAAAAATGATTTGGTTCTTGAAGAACTTTGAAATTATCATCACAGGCAAATTAATCCCAACAGGCAAGCGTTGTTTACATGCCTGGTTTACCCCACATTATAAACTTTTCACAATTAGGTCTGTGGAGATTTAGTCCCATTCTCTCCAGAAACATAACAGTTTTAGCAGTGACTGCCCAGTTTCCTATCCTATGCCAATACGTTATACAGCAGCCACAGGTATGTTCCTTTTCCAAGCATACCTTCACCACACAAAGTTACCAGATAGGTTTAATTTACAGTTTTTTTCCACCAGCAGGACAGAAATAAAACTGATCACAATCTGCAGCACAAAAAAAAAATTGAAAAAGGGTAACATTCAGACAACTGTGCAAATAAAATAAATGGACGTGTAAATGAGCAGTTCTTTTGGACCACGTCATGTAGACATTGGCATGAAGCAAGGCAAAACTGATTGCTTTTGCACTGATAAAATATTTTTACAGGAAAAGTTTGTTTCTTCACCAAATTGTTCTCACAAAATGGAAAGCAATCTTTAGATTTGGTGGAGCTCGGTGAAGGATGACAGACCAAATAACTTTTTGCTGTCAAGTACCAGCATGTGACAGATTTACACGAGCTTGAAATCCAAACGGGCTACAATTTATTTTCACACCATGCAAAAAATAAAAGTTACTGTGTGCAACACAGGAAGAGTGAGGGCAATATTCAGTGTTCCCTCTGAGGCAACAGAGAGGCACACACTTTTCTCAGGCAAAATTTACAAGTTTTTTTCCATCAAACACACATTGTGTGTACAATAATAATTTGTAATATGAACTTCCACAGAGTTTGTAAAGTCTTTACAACCAGGTATAAATTTCAGCTTCCAATTTCATTTACCACAATAAAATCTGTGGCAGTATTGTTAAAAGAGGTTTCTAGCAAAGCCTTCCACTTCTGGAGAGGAATGCAAAGTCACGACGCAGTGTAGGTGCTAATTGAATAGACCTGATATTTCTACTGTCATCTAGATGTGGTAGTGAACTGAATTGGTCTATTACTAAGTATCACTGCATTAATCTTGCACTTAAAATATAGATCCCCTGCATTATTTTATGTTTACAGACTGTTGTGTTATCAATTTCTCAACACAAATGCACCAAACAATCTGGAGCTGAATGGTAAGTTGAATGAAGTGTTCTTTATAACAAAATAACAGACTTACAGGAGGGCTCTGGAATACTTATGCTTACTGCTGACCAACACTGCTCTAACTGCTGTATCATGTGCTGGCTTACATCACTTCCTGCGATGATGTATGTTAGGCTATTTACATATTCAACAATTAAAGCAATATCACAACACAGACTATCAATATTTAAAATAGTTTTGCCAGTTAATGTATATAAAGGAATGGTGCATACAAAAAAAGGCAATCCTCCAACTGGCATGATAGATGCTGCTGGATTTGTAGCCTCAGATGTTGCTGCTGTAGAAATGGCAACAAGTTCAGATTGACTGTACAAAGAAAAATACACAGGGATTCTTCAGCCCCAAAACACAATGCCATTTCTATGAAAAATGGAATAATAGAAATTGTACCAAGTTATTACTTTTGCATTCCATCAAATACTCCCTTCCAGTCTCACCACAACCACCCAACCTACCAGTACAGGTTCAACTCTGGTGCAAGGGGGAAAAGCACTGATTGCTGCCGCATGCTGCTGGGAACTCTGCCTTAGCATGAAAGCATCATCCAACAGCTGCGCATAAATTGTCTTGACACAATTTTGTTTTGAAACAGCTGCATAATGCAGTCAAGCTGTGACTGTACAAAACAACCATTTGCAAGTAGCCTGCATAAAATAAACATTAAACCCTTATCATACTTCTTTTTATTGAACTGGAAGAAATGTAATCCTAACATAGCGGTTATGATTTCCTTGAAAGAAAACAATAAGCTTCCTGAAGATATGCAAGACCGCATAAAAAGGCTGGCGTGTATCCACTGCTGCTTTTCAATATGCAAGAGTTGACTCTGATTCAGTTTTGGCTCTATTCCCACTTGTCATTGCCTTTGAGTGGTTGTAATTTTGCCTCGATCATTAAGTTCAAATGGTGCAGCATCTATTCCTATATCCTTAAATTGAGAAAAGCAGTTCTGCTATCATCTGATTTAAAGGAATCCACTATAGATATCCTAAATGTTTCCATCAGAGGTTGCTGCTGCAGGAAGTGTTACTGAGTTCTGGAGTTTGGAACTGTTCAGGCCGCAAACCCTCCATTGATCATACAATTTACATTCATACAATAAACTCCGATGATCAGTAAAAATCTTATTTCTATTTAAATCACCCTTCTTTGAATTGTTAGCTTCTACATGAAAATGTCAGTAAGTAAGTATGTCAGTGTTGAACACTTTTTTTTGATAAGCATTCCAGTTTTACTAAATTGATTACTCCAAGGGTTGGGTAGATTAGACAATCTTCAAATAGTACTGTTTCTCAATGTTGCTATGTGTGTTGGACACTAATATCCTGATGCCACATCAAATGAGCTCTTTATAGCTGTATCACTCATCTCCTGCTTATATGTCAGCTTCTCGACTAAAACTGCAGACGCAAAAATGATTTCAATGTTTTATCTGGAAGCTTTGAAGCATTAGATAGGAACAACCTTGGAAAACTGGTTACTGCCATCTGCTAAAACTTTGCTCTTTTCAGGCCTGGGTTAAAAACCATCTCAACTGCTGGAGTAAAAGTTCTCTCTGCCTATGGGTTTTAATGGTCCTCTAGAAAATGTTTTTTTTTAAATAGTCAACACAAATCCCAGTTCCTCATCAGTGTATACCCACAGCCCAAAATCAGCTATAATTCAGCAATCTTATGCAGGTCATCATTATGTAGGGCTACTGATTTACAGTGACTGGATCAGTCAAATTTCATTATTACTACATGGGGCTCAGGAATTTTACTGGTGTTTTGGAGACTGAATTCCTCAATTCTGTCCATTTTTCTATGAAAACAATAAGGTACATCTTTGGTTGCCAGGCAACGGATCTGAATCAGCAACTCGGAGTGCAAAACTAGGCACAGATTAGTACAGCTGGATATGCTTCTTTTGTATCAAATGCAAATCAGCCAAAAGTGGTCTCATCAAAACTAGCTAGAGCTCCATTTAAATGCTGTATTGTGAGGTTCTATTTTCCATCTATTGAGAAAGAACCATGCTGGGCGTTCTTTTCCCCAATCTAAATTGGCCCCCAGGGGAAGCCCCATTGTGAAATAAACTTTTAAAGGGGCAGAGACTTTCTAATCATTTATTTTTAATTTCCAGTTTTTAATTGTTCATTGTTTCTCAATTTTTTGCTTTTATGCGGAAAAAATTATCTATTTCCAAAAAAAACAGTTGTTTTTCTTTTGTCAGAACTGTGGAACCTAAAATATGGTTCAGTAATTCACCAGAAAGCCAACTATATGTAAAACCTTTATCAGATCAACAGAACAGAAAGAGCTGATAGAAAAA
The DNA here is from genome assembly GCF_036365525.1 of Heterodontus francisci. Lineage (NCBI taxonomy): Eukaryota > Metazoa > Chordata > Chondrichthyes > Heterodontiformes > Heterodontidae > Heterodontus > Heterodontus francisci. The sequence goes on along the minus strand of NC_090396.1, from coordinate 56,521,194 downwards.
GGACGTTAAAAAAGAGCTTACACAGTATAACCTTGAAGGGAACTCAAAAGCTAATAAGATGGTGATGTAGTAGCAATGTCACTAAATGAGTAATTCAGATACCTAGGCTAATGCTCTGGGAACATGGGTTCAAATCCCACCATGGCAGATGGTGAAATTTAAATTCAATTAATAAATCTGGAATTAAAAGCTAGTCCATGAAACAATTGTTGTAAAAACCCATCTGGTTCACAAATGTCCTTGAATCTGCTGTCCTTACTTGGTCTGGTCTACACGTGACTCCAGACCCACAGAAAATGTGGTTGACTCTTAAATGGCCTCAGTTGTATTAAACCGCCACAAAGCCGAAGAAAAGGAATGAAACAAGACAGACCATACGACATTGAACGCTGCGCTGGAAATGGCAATAGCAAACCAAGCACTGTCAACCTTGCAAAGTCCTCCTTACTAACATCTGGGGACTTGTGCCAAAATTGGGAGAGCTGTCCCATAGATGAGCCGAGCAACAGCTTGACATAGCCATATGCACAGAATCATACCTTACAGACAGTCTCTGTGACATCACCGTCCCTGGGTATGTGCTGTCCCACTGGCAGGAGAGGCAGTGGTATTAAGGTGGGAGGGAGTTGTCCCACGAGTCCTCAACATGGACTCCATGAAGTCTCCTGGCATCAGATCAAACATGGACAAGGAAACCTTCTGCTAATTACCACCTTCTGCTTCCCCCTCAGCTGATAAATCAGTACTCCTCCATGTTGAACAACAATTGGAAGAAGTACTGAGGGCAGCAAGGGCACAGAATGTGCTCTGAAAGGGGACTTCAAAGTCCATCACCAAGAGTGGCTCAGTAGCACCAGAGCTGGCTGCGTCTGAAAGGACATAGCTGCTCGACTGAGTCTGCAGCAGGTTGTGAGGGAACCAACAAGAAGTAAAAACATACCTGTCCTCACCAATCTGCCTGCTGCAGATGCATCTGTCCATGAAAGTATTGGTAGGAGTGACCACTGCTTAGCCCTTGTAGAGATGAAGTCCTATCTCCACATTGAGGATAACTACCATTGTGTTGTGTGACACTACCACTGTGCTAAATGGGATAGATTTCGAACAGATCCAGCAACTCAAAACTGGGCATCTGTGAGGTGTTGTGGGCCATCAGCAGCAGCAGAATTGTATTCAACCACAATCTGTAATCTCATGGCCCAGCATATCCCTCACTTTACCATCAAGCCGGGGGACTAATCCTGGTTCAATGAAGAGTGCAGGAGAACATGCCAGGAGCAGCACCAGGCATACCTCAAAATTAGGTGTCAGCCTGGCGAAGCTACAACACAGGACTACTTGCATGCCAAACAGTGGAAGCAGCATGGGATAGACAGGGCTAAGCAATCCTACAACCAACGGATCAAATCTAAGCTCTGCCATATCCAGTTGTGAATGGTGGTGGACAATTAAACAACTAACAGGGAGGAGGAGGCTCCACAAATATCCCAATCCTCAACGATGGGGGAGCCCAGCACATCAGTGCAAAAGACAAGACTGAAGCATTTGCATCCATCTCCAGCCAGAAGTGCCGAGTGGATGATCTATTTCAGCCTCCTCCTGAAGTCCCCAGCATCACAGACGCCTGTCTTCAGTCAATTCGATTCACTCTGCATGATATCAAGAAACGACTGAAGACACTGGATCCTGCAAAGACTATGGGCCCTGACAACATTCCAGCAATAGTACTGAAGGCTTATGCTCCAGAACTAATTGCACCCCGAGCCAAGCTGTTCCAGTACAGCTACAACACTGGCATCTACCTGGCAATGTGGAAAATTGCCCAGGTATGTCCTGTACACAAAAAGCAGGACAAATCCAAACACCGCCCCATCAGTCTACTCTCAATCAGCAGCAAAGTGATGGATGGGGTCGTCGACAGTGCTATCAAGTGGCACTTGCTTAGCAATAACATGTTCACTGATGCGCAGTTTGGGTTCCACCAGGGCCACTCAGCTCCTGACCTCATTACAGCCTTTGTCCAAACATGGACAAAAGAGCTAAACTCCAGAGGTGAGGTGAGAGTGACTGCCCTTGACATCAAGGCAGCATTTGACAGAGTATGGCATCAAGGAGCACTAGCAAAACTGGAGTCGATGGGTATCAGGGGGAAAATTCTCCACTGGTTGGAGTCATATCTAGCACAATGGAAGATGGTTATGGTTGTTTGAGGTCAATCATCTCAGTCCCAGGACATCACTGCAGGAGTTCATCAGGGCAGTGTCCTTGGCCCAACCATCTTCAGCTGCTTCACAATGGCCTTATCATCCAACATTAGGTCAGAAGTGGAAATGTTCACTGATGATTGCACAATGTTCAGCAGCATTCGCGACTCCTCAGATAACGAAGCAGCCCATGTCCAGATGCAGCAAGACATGGACAACATCCAGGCTTGGGTTGATAAGTGGCAAGTAACATTCGCGCCATACAAGTGCCAGGCAATGACCATCTCAAATGCGAGAGAGAATCTAACCATCTCCTCTTGATGTTCAATGGCATTACCATCACTGAATCCCCCACTATCAACATCCTGGGGGTTACCATTGAGCAGAAACTGAACTGGACCAGCCACATAAATGCTGTGGCTCCAAGAGCAGGTCAGAGACTGGGAATTCTGCGGCGAGTAACTCAACTCCTGACTCCCCAATGTCTGTCCACCATCTACAAGGCAGTGTGATGGAATATTCTCCATTTGCCTGGATCGGTACACCTCCCACTACACTCAAGAAGCTCAACACCATCCAGGACAAAGCAGCCCACTTGATCGGTACCCCATCCACCACGTTCAACATTCACTCCGTTTACCACCGAAGCACAGTGGCAACAGTGTGTACTATCTGCAAGATGCACTGCAGCAACTCACCAAGACTCCTTCGATAGCACCTTCCAATCCTGCAACCTCTACCACCTAGAAGGACAAGGGCAGCAGATGCATGGGAACACCACTACCTGCAGGTTCCCCTCCAAGCCACACACCATCCTGACTTGGAACTATATCGCCTTCACAATCGCTGGGTCAAAGTCCTGGAACTCCCTTCCTAACAGCACTGTGGGTGTACCTACACTCCAAGGACTGCAGTTGTTCAAGAAGGCAGATCACCACTACTTTCTCAAGGACAATAAATGCTGGCCGTAGCTAGCGACGCCCACATCCCATGAATGAATAAACAAAAAAATCAAGTGCAAGCGACAGCATCTCATGACATTTAGTAAAGTTGCATTGTAATGAATGATGGGTACTCGTTTTGAAGTACTCCAAATGCAGTATTTCATGATTGAAATGGTACATAATAGAAAAAAGCATTTATAACATATCAACAGGTACCTGCAGTGGAAAGCCTGAACTCATCATTTTACCACCAACCATATCTGCAGCCACACCTACCCAAGTTGTGACTCAAGACCACCACTTCTACTTGCTGAACTCGCAAACTGTGATACATCCACTGCTTTCTCCTCATATTGGAGCAAATAAAAACATTTTAAATTATTAAAAGAAAAAGAATCATTTGCTTTTGCATAGTAGTATTCACAGCCTCAAGATATCCGAAAGCACTTTACAGCCAATGAAGAACTTTTGAAGTGGAATCACTGTTGTAATGTCGGAAACTCAGCAGCCAACTTGCGCACAGCAAGCTCCCACAAACAGCAAAGTGAGAATGACCATATAATCTGTTTTTGTTATGTTGATTTGAGACATAAATATTGGCCAGGCTACTGAAGATAATGCACCAGTTCTTCTTAGAAATCATACCATAGGATCTTTTACATCCACCTAACAGGGCAAATGGGGCCTCAGTTTAAAGTCTCATCCAAAAGATGGCACCTCCGACAGTGCAGCACTCCCTCAGTACTACACTGGAATGTCAGCATGGATTTTTGTGCTCAAGATTTTTTTTTGTATGCTGGAGTGTGAGAATCTGTGATAACTTCCCAGATACCCCTTCCCAGCTTTAATGACCTCCCAATGACGTGCCCAATGGGAACGTCATAAATATGTAAATATCAGGAAATCTCACATGGTCAATCCAGTGGGTTATAGCTGAGTACAAAGCTGCTTTGCTCAGGTTCCATCCCTTCGGTGTCATGATGGGGCATTTATCCTCGTATAATCACTCCCTTGCCTACTAGATGGCTGGCGTAAAAGGTCAGGGTAAAATATTATGGTGGAGGGAGCTGTTCTAAATTTTCAGCGAAGGCCCATGGTTGAAAGTGTGAAGGGAGATTTACTCTGTAGCTGGCTGTAGCTTGGTGCTGACATTGAGTGATGAAACTAGAAAAACTATTGTAAACCCATTTGTTGATCGCCTTCATTTTGATGAGCATAATTTTTTCTTGAAAGTGCACCACCAGAGCAAAGCTAAATACAGGCCTATAAACATATACAGGTTCAATTAATGTTAATTGAGCATTTAAAATTCTGCTCAACTTTAATTGATTATGGTTAACCAACACATCATTAAAAAAAACAATTTAACCATGTGGTTAAGTTACAGAAGGAAGGTGGATATTATTTGTACTGTAACAGATTAGGAAAACAGTATAAAATTAAATAAATCTAGACAGCCCTCAAGTCCTACATTATACATTCACAAATTCTGTAAATCGGAACTCGCAGTAAAGGCCTGCTCGGGTCTGCAACTAAAAAACATGACCCGAGTCCAACAGAACCACATCCGACCTGAGCCCGAGTCCTTCCAATTTTTCCCATGCCCGACCTGACCCAACCAGTTAATTTACCCTCTGTTTTTCACTTTCTTGCTGATCTGCACAAGCTTAAAATAACTGTAACAAAACCACCTTTCTAGTCCAAAAATTAAATTACCAGTGGAGCCACTTATCTGTGATATAGCGTGTCTGACCTGGCCCGACCCAAGCCCGAATGCTGGACCCGGATGTGCAACCCAACCCGGCCCGAATCCGACACATCTTGTCTGGTCCCATCGGGTTCGGGTCAGGTAGCAGGCCATTAACTTGCTTTCCCCATGTACAGTATTGGTATTTCAATTCTTACTAAGCCTAAAGTAATGCGAAATAATTTATTTCTATCTTGGGTTTAACAAATCAGTTATTAGACTTTTTTTAAAGAAGCACAGCAACTAAGCTGGTAGCACTCCCGTCTCTGAGTCAGAACGTAGTGGATTCAAGTTCCTCTCCAGGACGAGAGTACAAAGTGTATCAAAGCACAAAGCAACAAAGAGTTACCCCCAGTGCCCTGGTGAATATTTATTTCTCGATTAACATCCCAGATTATCTGGTAATTATCACATAGCTGTTTGTGGGAACCTGCTGTGTCCAAATTAGCTGCTGTGTTTCCTACATTACAATAGCGACTACACTTCAAATGTATTTTATTGACTGTAAAGCACTTTGGGACATCCTGTGGTCGTTAAAGGTGCTATATAAATGAAAGTCTTTCTTTTTGGTAAGCCTTCAAATTGATCATCTTGAAATGAGCACTTCCGCAAATTTTTGAGGCCTGAAATAAGACTAAAGCTACCTCTTCCCTTTCGAATGCAACAGTTTAAAAACTAAAGAATGACTTTCAAAAACATATCACACGGCATGAAGTAAAGATTTCCCAGAAGATGATCCAATCTGGCAGCTCGAACACAACTTTAAAAGGAAGAGCACAGCTTAAAAATCAAAGTAAATAGCATTGCAGTAACAATAGAGAATCAACAGCAGCAACACTGTGTGCTACTATGCGAATTAGCCATAGAAACCATAGAATGGAGTGGTTGTGAAAAAAGAGTCTGGAGGATTCGTATTAGAGGAGGCAAAAAGCACAGCTGGGAGATTATGTGGACAGTGCAACAGAAGTTAAAAAAAATACAAGTACTGAAAAAGAAATATATATCAAAAACACAGGATTTAAAAATTCCTCTGGTCATTATGCTCATTTTAGGTAATCCCTCGTGTCGAGGATGATCTTCCTTGCATATGGCTGGGTGGAAGTGAGATGTCAGTGTTGGCTGTGGGTTTGTAGATGACTTAAGAGCCCTATCTTAGCCTTGCAGTCTCTCCCACAGTGAGGACATCGCTTGTCAGCTGGTGGAGGTCTTAGTCCCTTACATCGTCCCAACTTCGTCCCTGGCACTACAGCGGAATCATTTTCAGGTTTGGAGCATGACTTCCTGCATAGTGTGCCCAACAGTTGCTCTTTACCTGAGGAAACCAATTAAGAGCCCGCCTTTGGGCTCCCCGACGAATTAGGGAGGGCAGGCAGAACACGCATTCATTCTGTCAAAGGAAGGATTTCTAATTACAGGGACCACAGCATGTTTCAGCATTTGGATATTTGAGGCTGCAGTAACCACAGGAATAGAGAGAAGACCTGGGAAGTCTTACTCTTACCTGTTGATCCTGCTGCAAGATTGAAGGGGGTGTGGTGAAGTGATCTTTCCCAAAGGAGGAAGAGGACTACCTCTCCAACCAAGCAGGCATAGATGGAAGGGCCGAGGAAGTCAGCAAAGTGCGGTCCATCAACCTGGAGACAGTGCAACAAGAGGAACCAGGACCTCAGGAAGGCATGACTGGTGAGTGGAGTAATATCTTCAGGTGCCCAACCTCACACTCTGTCTTTACTAGCATATTCCTGAACAGCATTCCTCAGATCAATGCATCTTGCAGCTAATTCCTCTCTCTGCAGGCACTATCTGAAAAGCCAACATTCACACTTACCCTCAGCCTATTGCCCTCTCACACCCATGTTTCACAGTCACTCTCCACAAGTGGTGTCCTTCCCTCCATTCCATTTTGATGAGCACTCACACCTCTCAGCTTTCTCTTTCAGGAAAATGGAGCACACAACTTGGCGAGAAGTAGAGTCCTGGGGTGTTTGGGGGGAGGGGAACTGTGACCTGCCAGCACCTTGTCGGACTCTGTCAACGCATGCCCACCTGGTCCACTGGGAAGGAGGTCGTTCCAGAAAGCTTCAGATGTCAGTGGTGACCTGCTGTGAGAGCTTGAGCCCCCTGAGGCACTGGTATGTGAACAGGTCAAGAGAGCTGATCCTCTGCCTGTGGATTCCATGCGTTGGGGGCCTTGCCTCCTTCCAGCTGGATCTTGGTGTCCATTCATCTGCCCTGTGAAGGGGCATGCATATCGGTGGAAGGCAGCTGGTGCTGCTGCTGGCGTTACTCCTGCTGCTGCTGCTGGAGCAGTTGGCCATGGTGTGGCCTCTGCTCTTGAACCTCAGCAGAGGTGAAAAGTGGAGCAGAATAAGCTGCTCCCATGTAAAGTACAGCTGAAGGTGAGTGAAGTGCTAGACAGGTGAAATGCCTGCCAAGCAGTTGGAAATCACCTGTCAAGCAGTGAAAGCATTCTCTGAGGTAAGAAGTGTTTTGAGCAGCAGACTTGCAATGACCATTGTAACTGATCAAAGCTTTCCCAGTTGGTCTGAAGAAGCTCTTCCTGCTGTGCATTCAGTGAGTTACAGGTTGGGAAACATATTTCATGGCTGGCAAATCCAGGACTTAGGGCGAAAGAACCTCATAATTGCCTTCTTAATAAACTCAATAAGCTCTTAAATACTTGCCCAATAGATCCAAGGGGGCTCCCCATTCACCTTCAATGTCATCTCGGGAAGAGGGCGGAATCACGTCGGGATTCTTACCTGATGTCACTCTCCGGGACTTTCCCACCCCACCCGCAGCCCCTGCCCTGAACCCACCTCCAACAGCCTGGTAAAATTCTGTCCCTTATCTTTATAACCACATGGCACAAACTGCCTATACATTGGCACAGACGAATACCTAGTTGGAAATCTCATTCTGTGGATTTGCAAGGATTGCCAGCATAGCAGGATAAATTCTTTTGGGTATACCTGACTTGGGAATGCCTGATGTCAACAAAGGGTTTCACTTCTCAACAGCAGCGTCTGCATGGTAAGCACAAAAACAGACAGTGCGGAGCAGAAGTGGAAAACAAGAAAAAGTCAAAAAGTTTAATAAAGTACAAGTAGAAAATATAGAGCAAAATTTCAAGATTTAGATAAGATAGAAAGTGAAAGAATTAAAACATTCCATTTCCTACGTTACAACAGTGACCACAATTCAGAGCTGCAAGGTCTGTGGGATGTCCTGAGGTTGTGATAGGCACTATATAAATGCAAAGTCCTTTTTTGCTATGACAAAAAATGATCTTTCATTGGACAGCAAGAATGTGAATGGGATCTTGCAGAATCAGCCTTCTCTGTGGACTGGAAATAGTCAAGACTGTTCATTCAAGTAGCAGCACCCTTAGGGAAGAACATATTTTAAACAGAATGCTACTCAAATCCAAATGTAATCAGATGTTTTACTAACTAAATAAGTGTTTTGCCAACAGGGCTTAAAATGATTCCTTTCTCACCTCATTATTTTCTAATATGGCTTCCCTGTCTCCCAGAGTATGGTGTGTTTACTGTGACCTAGCAGACTGCCAGCATCAAATAAAAACTTCTAGAACAACTCATTTTAATATTGAGCAACAAAACTGTAATTTAAAATCTTTAAACTTTAAACTGCCGCGTGAGTGGCTACAAAAGAAATAAAATGTACATAACAGCTGGAATCCATCTGCTACTGCTTTGGGGAATTACTAAATAGCCGCATTCAGCTGCTTAGAATGCAAGAGGGTTAAGCCGTGATTTGCTGATCCCCCATTGACCTGAATACTGAATGTCATTTCTAGATTGAAAAAAAATTTATTAATTTCAATCATAGGATTTTTCTTTTTTCTGCCTAAAATGGAGAAAGGTCATGCTAACTAACCCATGCACTCCCTAACAGTATCAGCCACTCATAAGTCAATGATAGCAGGTAATAGATGGAATACAGAGCTATCCCTACACCACCCCAATAAGGCACGTCAACACCCAAGCTCTGACAAGCATCCCTTGCTGTGCTAGCAGTGTGACATTTCCACTTCCCACAACAGCCCAATTAGTTCTAATCATTGCTGAGTAATGAGCACTTTTATACATATTCACTGGAGACTGGATTACAATCAGCCAATCTCACTTCATGTAGGATCTTTAACCAAGCCATTATTCATCTCATCAGTCTGCCGCTAGATTCTAACTCGGGTCCCAGAAAGGAAAGGACACTGTTCTGACATATTAGATAACCTAATCTTCCAGTTTATCATCCCTTTCTAATGCCGAATAATTGAAAGTGCCCACAGAATTAGGCAAATATACAGAAACTAATAACACTTCTTAATTAATAGCAAAACTAGGCATGTGTTTGGTACAATAATACTCCAGCATACAGCAAAATCTTATTAAAGATTCAGCCAGCTGAATCGGCCACTTTCCTGCATGATTCAGTGAGAATATGCATGATAATCACTCTATGCTTCATACTAATGTCGCTTCATATTATTTTCAGATCAAAACAGAATTTGAGGGACTGGGCAATTGACTTCTATCTGTCCTGAAGTTGTTCCTTTTCATCCGTGCAACAGTAATTATTTTTTAAATGCAAGTTTAAGGCCTCCGTTACACAGTGTACCTGGAGTTCCTCCAGCTAATTCCACTTCAGTTCAATGGAACCCATTTACGTGTTAGCACATTCACATTTATATAGGGATTCAAAACTGTAGCCTGGGGCTATTGATTGATCTAAACCCCAATTTGGATTAACATATCCTAGGTCAATCGTTTGTAAAACCAACACTGCTGGTATCTCTCACAACTCCAATCCCAGCAGTTCTGGCACAGATGCTTTGAGCAAACTGATCTGAAGTAGGCTGCTTTAAATACTGCTACCTGCTCAGGTGGACATAAAAATGTCCTATGGCACCACTCTGGGAAGAGCAAGGAGTTCATCTGCTGTTCTGGCTAGCATCCTTCACTTAACCAGCACCACCAAAAATATAGGGTAACTGGCTACTCATCTAATTCACTGCTTGTTGAGTTTTGCTGTGGATAATTTACCTTTTGTCTATACACATAACAGTCACGGCACTTCAAAAATAACCTTGAAGCGTTAAGATGTTCTGAGGCTGTAATAAGATGCTGTTTAAAGGCAAGTTCTTTCCCTTAACACAACTAGTGTTCTTCTTTCTATTGCCATCACCTATGCTTCATTTTCTTCCTTACATGTGGAGTTTATAGCAATGCTCATTCCTTAGGGAGGTAATATGGGATTAATGTAGGATTAGTATAAATGGGTGGTTGTTGGTCAGCACAGACTCAGTGGGCCAAAGGGCCTGTTTCAGTGCTGTATCTCTCTATGACTCTATGACTTAGCGTATTAAAATAGTGAAATAGTGTAGGCTTATGAATACCTCCCTGGTGAATAGCAATGTTAAGGAAGAACTTGCTTTTATGTAGGCCAGAATTTTACCCAGGGCGGACGGGAGCTGGCCACTGACTGAAAAGCGAACCCGCTTCCGCCTCGCCTGGGGATCCGACCCATATTTTGCGGGTCCCTGGGTTTCAATTGATGTGAGGCGGAACTTCCACCCACTTGAGGTAGGAAGTCCCGCCTAATAGAGCTGCCAGCCAATCAGCAGGCTGGCAGCTCTTAGTCCCAGCAGCGTCACTGGGAGCGGTGGCCACTGCTGGGACTACAGCTCAGCATGAGGACAAGATGCCTGGGAGCCGGGAAGAAAGATTTAGTTTTGGTTGCCTTGCCGGGGTAATGAGTCGGGCCCTGGCGAGGCAAAGATTGTCATTTGGGGAGAAGCGGGGCGTGTTGGGTCTTGGGGGTGGTCAGTGTAGCGGGGGCGGCCCTCCATCGGGCACAGGGTGCCCAATCATGAGGGCCACTCCGGGATGCTGAGAAGCCGCCTGGTTTCGTTAGGCAGCTTCTCCCAGCTCCAGGACGCCTGCTTTCCATGTGTAAAATCCACGTGAAGGCGGGCAAAGGCCCTTATGTGGTTGGTCTGGGGCGGGCGGGCTGTTTTTCTGCTCCTGCTCCATTTTATACCACCCCCACCCCCGTCACCATCCCACTCGTCGGGGTAGCATAAAATTACAGCCATAGTGTCTTTCCCAAAGTCCCAAAACACTTCACCACCAATGAAGTACTTTTGAAGTCTAGTCACTGTTGTAATGTAGGAAACATTGCAACTAATGTGTGCACAGCAAGCTCCCACAAAAAGTGATGTTAATTATAATGACTAGATAATCTGTTTTTGCAATGTTGACTGACGGATAAATATTGGCCAGGACAATGGAGATAACTCTCTTGCTCTTCTTTAGAATAGTGCCATGGGATCTTTTACATTCACCTGAAAGGGCAGACGCAGAGCCTCATCCGAAGTGTCTTATCCTGGAGTTTCAGCCTTGGTTTTTGTGCTCAAGTCTGGTAGTGAGTGCTACCAACTGACACTGTAATTCAATAGCCTGTCAATTAACACTGTTGTGACTTTCACATGAGTAATGGGTACTTGGATGACATAGTGGTGGCTACGTAATTATACAGCATAGAGGCACTTGGGATAAATTTCCATGAAATTTCCCCCACCTATCCACCGTAACTGTGACAGAATAGCTGCAAAAACCCCAGTAAAGCTCCATTTACACCATTTTCTGGAGTTTCCAAGGCTCTTCCACCAAATTCAACAACAATGACATTAGTAGAGGTGGGCGAGCAGAAAATGGGTGGGGAAAATTCCTGTAAAAAATGGTGAACAGAATCAATATGACTACTTAGAAACTCCACAGTCCACATAGGTACTAATTCTAGTTCAATCAAAAAGAGAATACATATGGACTGGCTGATCATTTATCACCAATGTTCCATAATTTATTTGCTTCCTGGCAACTTTTTTTTTCAAACACACCTACATAAGACTAGGACTGGCTGATTCTGTGAGGTCTTTAACTATAATACCGACGTTGTAGTGTCTCAGCAGACTGCTCAGAAAACTAATAATGGCTTTGGGGTGCAAGCGAAATGTGATTCAGCAAAGGCATTGATGTCTGAATAAGTGCTTTAAAACACGATGGACCAGAAATTAACTACCTAAGAGTTTTAGGAGTAATTGCATCACCAAGAGTTTTCGCTTTCCTTTCTGTCTTCTACTGTCCTTGTGAATAGATTGAAACCCATAAGAGGAGGTGGTTGGAACTCTGTGATCCCAACACTGGGGACAGTATTGACAATCCCATTATTTTCACAAAGGATATTTCAGGGTACGTGAGTGCTTGTTGTTATTTCATTTGGAAAGAATCTAGCTTCATTGCGTTGTGCTTCTAACTTCTTGGACTTCATCCCTCTGCCCAACTAAATCGGAATTTCACTTGGGCTGTGAAGAAATCAACGACCCACTGGGGCTGAACAATACAATTTGTAATGATGTAAATGCACTCTGATGGTACATGACCCTGCTTACGATCTCAGCAAAACATATCAATGATGTGAAAAATCATTTTGTTGAACAGTTTATTAATTTAATTGCTCACTGCAAGAAAATGTCCTAGATCTTTGTCTGGTTTCGTGTTTTTTCTACATCAGAAAATGCCAATCAGATGGGAAGAATGTTCAGCTTTCCTTCAACCACCATTACAGCTTCTCAATTCAATAACCATAGCCAGCTCTGGAAACAGAAAAGTAGTGGTAAATCCAAATTTACCTTGACAATTCACCAATTGTCACTTTCCATGACCCGTCTTCCCAACCACATTGCCTTTCTTCAATTGTAACTCGCAGCTTGCTCCCCAGACCTCCTGATCAACTTTGACTCTTGCCTGTCAACGACTCTCTAGCCTGTCTCCAACCTACTCACTCCCTAGTCTGGGCTACTTATCGGAGGCTGCAGAAGAACTTAAATATTTCATATGTACATACTTGATAGATTGTATAATCCTGCTTATGTAACAGAATACCTCGAATTTCATGTTTTCCATGCTGTTCTCATTCAATCCTTGACCAAGCATGTAAGAAAGGTACCAAGATACAGCAAAAATGCAACATAGAAAAATAACTTGTTCAAAATTTGACAATATTCAACAAAACTCAGACGTTGAACGAAGAATAGGCATGCAGTTCTCCTTGCCATTCAACCACAGGTGTGAAACTATCACTATCATTCTTAAGCCAAGGCTGGATCCAAGGACAGTTGTGGTTTCTGCTATTTCTGAATAACTTCTCTGGTTTCCCTCATTCCTAGGTTTCTGCAGCATAGGCAGTTCTCTGCATAAACTGCCAGAACAAGTACACAAGGTATGACTGACTTGAATTTCTCATTGTTAAAGTTCAATCGAATCAATGACCTTTTTGACAACTACAAACTGTGAGGAATAGACATCACCCTTCTCCTTTATGGCACTCTGATAATGAACAGGATAGTGACAGCAGTAAGAAGGAAAGCAATTGCAGGGATATGCAGAAAAAGAGGAGTGGGACTAATAGATCACTCTTTGAAGGTGCTCGCACAGACTCAATCCACTGAATGGCTTGCTTCTGTACTGTTCTATTCTATGATTCTATTATGAAAGCCCTTGGATTATCAGTAAGAAGGTTGTTTAATATTGGTGAAACATGGATACTGTCTATGTAAACCATTTGGCCCAAAGTGAAAGAACATCAACCTTGCTTTTATGGACATATAGGACCACCTATGTTTGAATTACAATTGGATATTCCAGAAGGTTGAAGGTCTGGGACTTCGCATCCATTATGGGACTCACTATAGAAAGCTCTCGTTTTAGCAAAACTAAATTTAAATTAATCCTACGTAACTTTATTTTACAAATTCTATTTGGACCTAACTGTAACCTTTGGGGAAAATAAGTATTTCATTAATTACTGCAGATTTGGAAGCCTGATGGGTCTTGGCAAAAATGGAGTGCTTTTCAAAAAAAAAGGAAGAGAAATATTTGACCCGATTTTATTCCAGCGACGTGGGCTCCAGCGGTGGGCCGGTCTCGGCCCTCTGTCGGACGGCCGTTGCTATCTCACAGCGAGCAGCCAATTAACTGCCCATCGTTGGGGACTCCATGCCTTTAAGGGACAAGCTCCCACCTCTAGAGCTGCCGGCCATGCCAGTAGTGCAGAAGGCTCTGCACTAATGAAGGAGACCCCAGAAGTGGTGAGTGGGGTCAGGATCGTTGCGGCCATTCAGGCAGGTCATGGTGAAGGGGTGGCAGTGGGTGACGGTGAGAGTGGGGGCGTCTTTGGGTGGGGAGGGCAACCATCACCACTGTGGGGGGAGCCCTGGATTGCCCCAAAAGGAGGAACCCCCGACTCCTGGAGGAGGCAGGAAGAGGCACATTAATTGGCCACTTAAGGGCCTCAGTTGGCCGTCCTCAGCCTTCCCTGCCCCGTTGAAATGGCAAGATGCCCAGGCAACATTGGAATCAGCACCCCGGCCATTTTGTTTGCTTCGCACCCGCCCCCCCCCCCACCCTTCCCGCCGCCTGCCCATCCGTGCCCGTCTCCAAGGGCAGAATAAAATCCTGCCCATTGTAGCAGATTTCAAACTCTGTTCTTAAGGCAATAAGCTGAAAAATCAATGAAATATGGGCAAAACTGAAGAATAATTTATCTTTTGATAGAACAAATCTAGGTAATAATTCTATGTAATCAATCTATCATCACTCTATTAGAAGAGTGACAGAACATTCAATCCATTTATGATCCACGTACAACAATATTTAATAGTACACAAGCCTATCACTGGCATATAATATAAGAAGCAATCTCAGCCCAGATTTAGAGCACGCTAGAGTTAGTTTTGCTATATTCATGATGTTTTCAATGGCCAAACATTCTGGATGCAGGATAGGTAGGAAAGGATGGGTCAATCTTTAAACAAAGTGCCAGGACCAACAAAGGTAAAATTGTCGACATAGGATGAACAGGGCTGGATTTCTTCAGTGAACATAAAGTAACAATCTTTATTTAAGATGAACACAGTATTGATATAAAAGCAGAAATTGCTTGAAATACACAGGTCTTTTTTTATTTCAGATTTCAAGTATCTGCAGTCGTTTCCTCTTGTACAGTATGAATGTTCTTTGATATATAGCCTCAAAAGTGCCTAGCATTGCCAGCAAATTGTTCTTCTCTGTGCCATCATTCCTCATTTTTATGAGAACATATAAAAAGAGAATTAAAAGAATCTCCAATCTACATGCTGCTCCCTAGCCCTGTCCTGGTTGTCTTGATTTGCTGCTTTAAAAAAAATTCAATTTTCTCTGTTCCAATGGTCCATCTGATTGCCATATTCGCTCAGTTCCTGAATTGGGTTGCACAGATCGTCAGCCCATAAATACGCACACATTTTTTGGATCTGGAGCATTTTATTCAAATGTGCAAACAACAGGAGATCCAATATGGCATTCTAGACAGTGCAATTGAACGGTTACAGCTCACAAGCAAATATAAGATCCAGATGAAAATGAAACAAGATTTAGTAAGTTAATACAGCACAGTGGAAAAATAGCCACAAACCTGGGTGCCAGGATAGGCCTGGATACAGACTACAGAACAAACAAACTCAATGTTCTGATTCAAAACCAACTGCAACTGGTTGAGCACTTTTTGGCAGTGTAAAGGTATATTTTCCACCTTACATTGACAACGATATTTTCTACAGAAAATGACATATTTTCAGTTGCAACCGAAATGAATAATTGATATAATACCACAAATTCAAACACGTAAGATGCAATTCAAGCGATTTGCTTTATCATTGTTCTCTCAGTTGTTTGGCTACTTTCTGAATTGTGCTAAATTCTTTCTGAAGAAAATCCTATTGGATTCTTTAGGGCAAATCTTTAATCCTACCAGGCTTTGCTACCTCTTGATAGGATCAGAAAATGGTTGAAGAATTTACAGTTTGTCCCATGGAATTCTACTAGGTCACACAGCAGTCAATGAAATGCTGAAAAATGGGCCAGCCTGCAAGATTTGCTGAAACATATGATAATCCAATTGCCAACTCAAGGGGCCACGAGTTTGAATCCCAGTGTGAACTGACATTTGAACTCACCTTTGTTATTAAGCAAAGTTCAACAGCTTGATCAAGCACTCTGTAAGAGCATAGCATTCCAACACCTCCCGGGGCTGGGAGTAGGGACAGTAGGATAACCGGCAAGATCAAGCCAGATAGAAAGAGACATACTGACAACTTGTTGATTACAAAGTAGCTGGAAAGGTGCCTGGACAGAAATCTAACACTTGCATCATTCCACATTGATGAAAAAGTTTGATGTAAATAGCTAATAAAAGGAAATTATTTTTTTTAATTTTGGATTACCATTCACCCAGAGGGCATTCAGTTCGTCTATTTCTTTTCACACACTATTTAACTGGTCTTTTTTTTCCCTGTCTTTTGGGCTTTTTTAAAATATGTAATTGCATAATTTTCTGTATTTTTTAACCAGTGTCTTTTGGGGTTACACCTGTGCTTAGCTTCACTCATTCCTTTTCTTTATTGCCATCTCTCGATTTTCTTATAAACCATCATCCTTTGGCTCCCTATTTATTTGTTTACTTATTTACGGTGTTCCTTTCTTGATAAAGATTTTTTTCTCTCTTTATCCATTTTATTATCCTCACAGTTTTGGCATTGTTCTCCACCGTCTACTTCCATTCCTGTGATTAATAGACTGCAGGTCAGCTCACTAAACAATTATTCCTGTGCAGTGACAGCAGCTGCCAGTGTCCCACTGACAATACAATGCCACTCTATACAGATGTAAAACTTTTATATTTTAATTAGGTTTCCAATGAGATTAAAATCAGTGTTGAAAATGTACTTGACAATAACTGCATTTAAGAAATGCTACAAATGCTACAAACCAGTTCATATCCTAAATCTCAAACTACATGGAATTATTGCAGATAGGATTATAACAGAGTTGGAAGATGCTGCTCATGAAACTCCCTTTAAGCATCTTTAAATACGTAATATAAAAAGAAAACCTGTAGAAATTTTGGAATATATTATTTTTGTTCCATAATAGTTTTTTTTAAATAGTGAATGTCCTTTACAGCTTTCAAAATTTGAAAGGACAACGCTCTTTAACATTTAAAAATTATTATACATTTCTAGTGTTTGCTGTTCAAATTCAGCACTAGATCCAGCATGTTAAATGTAGGTTTTCTGGCCCTGGTTCTTGCTCTCATTGAAGAAACTGGGGATATTGAAGTATTTAGTACGATTCTGAAGTGTTTGCTATAACTTTTATTTTATGTATGAGACTGACTAAACTTACTGAGAGTCATTTTCACCTTCATTGCCTGGGCATTAATTTGGCAGAATGGATTATCCGTGTGTTGCAGAATCTATCTAACTTTCATCCCTTGGATTTCAAAATCACCCACGATGTGGCTCAGGGCGACTGCTAAAATCAGAAAGGTGGTAGAAGTTTGCACCTCACTTCTGCAAATAGCAATTGATGTTGGATCTATTGTTAGCTTTAAAAATGAGATTGCTAGCTTTTTTGTTAGCCAACGGATATGGGGCAAAGGAAGATATATGGAGTTAGGTTGCAGATGAGCCAGGATCTCACTGAGGACTAAATGGCCTAACTCCTGTTCCTATTTTCCTACTCCTTCTTAGAAGGAAAAAGAGAACTTCATAATGAAATGAAACTTGGAAACCCTAAGTGTGAATTATGCTTAACTGTATAATTTTTTAAAAAATCAACCTTCTGTCAAAAGCATGGGTCTATTCGTCTGAGGGAAGAATTAGCTGGGTGTCAATGTTAACATAATGCAAACTAGAGTCTCTAATTCTAATTTATAGGTACATGCAAAAGCCAAATTCTTGGTATAGAATATATTTAGCAAAGCCAGAGATTTATTATATGGTATTCTCAGTCTAAAATACTTTGCACACATTTGGGCCGATTTTAATCTGCCAACATCAATATTAACAGGGTGGTTTTGCCGTCAAATTGGGCCATTAACGTTACCACCCTGTTAACTATGATAGGCTTGCTGTGACTTTCACAGGGGCAACCACTGTCTCAGGCAGAAGACCCTATTTAATATGAAAATCAGGGTCCTACAACATAAAAAGACCACAATTGGATTTTGGGGTTGAACTGTTCAGGGCATGCACTGTGCATGCTCTGACCAGTTTTGCTGGCAATAGAGCTAAAAAGGACTTGGAAAGATCAGTTTCAAATCATGTTTGAGAGGCCAGGAAGAGGAGTGTGTCTGCAGCTCACTGTCCATTTAAATGAGGCCCAAACCACAGCCTTTTCGCTGCTTGTTAGCCTCTGAGAATTCTAAACCTACCCCATTAAATTTTAACGGATCAAGCACACAATGTAAACATTTAGAATTATTTGGTCAATCAAACCAAGAGATGGTGCAGTATTTTCACTTCTTCAGTAGTATCTCTTGAACCTTACAAGCAACCTGGTGCATGTGAATAGGTTAAAGGTGACATAGCACTTTATCCAAATAAATGGGCAATTTATTTGGTCCAATCTAAAAGGTCCTGAAATTTCACTTGTCGCTTGTTAATTATCGATGATAGCAATCTGCTGGTAAATAACAACCACAAAGAGGAGAGGTCCATTATTTTATAGAGCCAATCGGTTAGACATTATAGAGAAGCTTTCACCTTAATTTAACCTGAAATTAGCACCACACTGAGATTGGTTGTAGTTTAATGAACGTGACCTGTGCTGCCCTTCTGTCACCAGATTAGGAGAAGAATCTCGCTAATAGCTCCTGCTCGGTGCCCTTTCCCCTTGTGACAGTAAACAGTTGCATGACCCTGCTTCATTTCAGCCTCTGAACAATTGTGTGGGAAAGCCTTCAAATGAATTTACCTACTGTACCTGACACAAAACTTTTTAAACGAAAAGAAAATAATTATCAGCAAGGATGCCTACGTGAAGGGTGCAGACACTGAAAATGTTTACTGTAGTAGGTGTTAAGTAGTTGACCCATAAAAGCAGTCTTTGGAAAGTGCAGTGATCTGATAGGCAACTGCTAATCCTCATTTTAAAATGGCACTTGCTACAGATATATTCTATGGAATTAATCAGAGATCAATTTGCTGAAAAATATACCTGAGGGGCTGACTCCACCAGGCTTTCCACCAATAAAGTTGCACTATGCATTCAAATGTTGTCAGTTCATCAGTTTTTTACATCATTAATGATTCCTTTTCATCTGTGACCACTATGGAGAAGGACGATGTAGGTGTGGAGAACAGGGAGGGAGATTGTGATATACTTGAACAAATTAGCATTGAAAGGGAGGAAGTATTAGCAGTTTTAGCAGGCTTAAAAGTGGATAAATCCCCAGGCCCAGATGAGATGTATCCCAGGCTGTTATATGAGGCAAGGGAGGAGATTGCAGGGCCTCTGACACAAATTTTCAAATCCTCTCTGGCCACAGGAGAGGTACCAGAGGACTGGAGGACACAAATGTGGTACCATTATTTAAGAAGGGTAGCAGGGACAAACCAGGTAATTACAGGCCGGTGAGTCTAACATCAGTGGTAGGGAAAATATTGGAAAATATTCTGAGGGACAGGATTAATCTCCAGTTGGACAGGCAGGGATAGTCAGCATAGCTTTGTCAGGGGGAGATCGTGTCTGACTAACTTGATTGAATTTTTTGAGGTGGTGATGGAATGTGTAAATGAGGGTAAAGCAGTTGACATAGAGTCTATATGGACTTCAGTAAGGCTTTTGATAAGGTCCCACATTGGAGATTGGTTCAAAAGGTAAGAGCCCATGGGATCCAGGGAAATTTGGCAAATTTGAAATTGGCTTAGTGCCAGGAGGCAGAGGGTGATGGTCAAGGGTTGTTTATGCGAGTGGAAGCCTGTGACCAGTGGTGTATCACAGGGATCGGTGCTGGGACCCTTGCTGTTTGTAGTGTACATTAATGATTTAGACGTGAATATAGGAGGTATGATCAGTAAGTTCGCAGATGACATGAAAATTGATGATGTCGTAAATAGTGAGGAGGAAAGCCTTAGATTACAGGATGATATCGATGGGCTGGTAAGATGGGTGGAGCAGTGGCAAATGGAATTTAATCCTGAGAAGTGTGAGGTGATGCATTTTGGGAGGACTAACAAGACAAGGGAATATACGATGGATGGTAGGACCCTAGGAAGTACAGAGGGTCAGAGGGACCTTGGTGTACTTGTCCATAGATCACTGAAGGCAGCAGCACAGGTAGATAAGGTGGTTAGGAAAGCATATGGGATACTTTCCTTTATTAGCCGAGGCATAGAATATAAGAGCAGGGAGGTTATGATGGAGCTGTAAAAAACACTAGTTAGGCCACAGCTGGAGTACTGTGTAGAGTTCTGGGCACCACACTATAGGAAGGATGTGATTGCACTGGAGAGGGTGCAGAGGAGATTCACCAGATTGTTGCCTGGGCAGGAGCATTTCAGCTATGAAGAGAGACTGAAAAGGCTGGAGTTGTTTTCCTTAGAGCAGAGAAGGCTGAGGAGAGATATGATTGAGGTATACAAAATTATGAGGGGCATTGATAGGATATATAGGAAGAAACTTTTTCCCTTAGCGGAGGGGTCAATAACCAGGGGGCATAGATTTAAGGTAAGGGGTAGGAGGTTTAGAGGCGATTTGAGGAAAACAATTTTCACCCAGAAGTTTGTTGGAATCTGAAACACACTACCTGAAGGGGTGGAAAAGGCAGGAACCCTCACAACATTTAAGAAGTATTTAGATGAGCACTTGAAATACCGTAGCATACAAGGCTACGGGCCAAGTGCTGGAAAATGGGATTAGAATAGATAGGTGCTTGATGACTGGCATAGACACGATGGGCTGAAGGGCCTGTTTCTATGCTGTATAACTCTATGACTCTATCTGTCAGCCAGTTAATGAATATTAAAGAATCTTCCAAGAATAATCAAATTTAATTTGCTTAAGACAGGAACAACAAAAAAGATTCACAAACATTTTTGCACCTCCATATTTTATAAATGGTTTTATTGCAGAGGAAACTACGGGCAGAATCTTATTGCCTTTGAAAATATTCTTTGATCAGGGACTAATGTGGGTCCCGTCACCAATGATCGCAAGTCCTGCCTGCCTGATCTCAGGAGCCCTGTCCAACTAAGGATGGTTAGGGGATTGGGGGATGGGGGGGAGTTCCTGAGGCTGTAGGCAGAATCAGAGGGCCTGCAGCTCCACCTTTTTTTTAATTCATTCATGGGATGTGGGCATCTCTGCTTACCATCCCCAATTGCCCTTGAACTGAGTGGCTTACTACACCATCTCAGAGGGCATTTAAGAGTCAACCACATTGCTGTGGATCTGGAGTCACATGTAGTCCAGACCAGGTAAGAATGGCAGATTTCCTTCCCTAAAGGACATTAGTGAACTAGATGGGTTTTTATCCACAATCGACAATGGTTTCATGGTCACCATTAAGTCTAGCTTTTTAATTCCGGATTTTATTATTAATTGAATTCAAATTTCACCATATGCCATGGTGGGATTTGAACCCATGTCCCCAGAGCACTAGTCTGGGCCTCTTGGCTACTGATCCAGTGACATTACCACTACACCACCACCTCCACATTACTTGGAGAGATGAGCGCTGTTCAGGCAGCAAGGAGAGTGCAAGGGTGCCTCAAAATGGAGGCATCCTCAGAGGCATGCATCAAAATCAAAACTAACAATGGCTGAGGCCGGTAGACTCCTCGGAGCAGAGGGAAAACCCCTCCACAGGAATCATTTGGGCCGTGAGCGCAGCCTTTCCTGCCTGCAGCCCCTCTGGTCCTCTGGCTCCAATGGCCCCCTGGCCTACCAATGGGAGACTGCCTCCATGGAGCTGTCAGGCTCGGCATTCAGCGGGAGACCAATCCAGCACCCGGGAGGATCCCAGGAGTCCTCCCCCTCATCACCCTCCTAATTGCTAATTATTGTCTACCTGCCACTGCTGGACAGATATAGCCACTTCTGACATTCACCCACCTCCAGCAAGATCGCCTGGAGGGAGGAAAGCGTCAGCCCACTAACCCGACGCCCTCATCTGCAAGTTTGCTCCTTTCAAACCTGCCTCGGTGGGACTGGGAAGATTCCATCCTATGAGAGGGTATTTTTCCCCATAATACCATTAAGACAGAAATGTTACATGATTCGGGCTGTTCTGGCTGCACAAGGTATAAAGGGAGCATTTACATTATTTTTCTAGCTGTTCAATATCTCATTCAAATTCAGTATGCAAACTGCATGTCCCAAATGTATTGCAGTATTTTAGTCACAAATTATTTCTTCAGATCCCTCAAAATGTGACTTTTTCCCCTCTTACTTTTTTTTTTAAAACCATTGATTCAGCTCAAGCTTTGGCTCCAAGAAGCAAGACAACCTTTGCTTGGCTTGGATTCAAACACCCTCTGCTTCACCCACTTGCTTTTTTTTCAACTAAGACTTCGCAATTACACAAAATTTCATAAATTAATCACAGCAAACATTCCGAGACCTCGAGTCACATGCAGTACAGAAGCTGAGGTGCCCAGAGTACTAAAGCTCTGATGCCACTTCTCTAAGTTTGTAGGCCACATGTGCTAATTTAGAGCAACTCAGACTGGACATGCAATTTTACTGTCAATGGCAATGACAAGCCTTGATATCACCAGCAGTCATGGTAATGTTCTGCCCGCTATAAATAACTCACACCAAGCTTTTCATTTTACTTCAAGTGAAAAGATCTTACAGCTTCCCCTGGGCTCAGGAAAAAAGGTGGACCAATGAACAAAGGAGTAAAAGCAACAACGCCACCAACTCACCACTCAACTTTCCTAACGTTTATATGCTCCATACCATTGGAGCTAAGACGAGAGAAAACCTCATGTCATTTGCCATCACAGCCCACAATTTCTTCTTCCCGCCCTTACACAAATGCTGACTGCCTGAAGTCCAGTCCTCAGTGAAACAGGACCTCCGCTATACATAGAATTGTTACTTTTCTTTTTTTTGAATAGCATCGTGCTATCATCAGCTAGTATTTCCTGGGATTGTCTCATGTGAAGTGCTTGCCACAACTTAGAAACCCTGGCTGTTTTCCATATCATTGTTGGCTGACAACATTATATTTAAAAACATTATTTTTGACTGACAAGCCAAGAATTCAACTTGGAGCAAAGGATTTTGCACCAGCAAAATCATTAGTAAATTCATTCAGGTAAATCATGGATTGCCAGGCCTTAATGCTTGCTCCAGGTTAAGGTGTTGGTCCCTGATGTTAGCTCGAGGTCATATGGCCAGGGAGAGGTTTCTCAACATTAGGCTGACACTTAGAAGTGGCTGACCATCAGTGGACAAGCAAATTTGACAAACCAACCAATGAAATTGTTCAAATGATTTCTTCCCTTTCCTCATCCACCATTTTCTCTCTTTATTCAGGTAACAATTCCCCAAGGGCAGGCAGCACTGCAGACTATGACCTGCGTGACCTTCTTTATTGATATCACTGAGGCAGGGCTCGCAGGTAGAGGCCCGCACCACTGCTTACGTCAGTGAATCGACACAAGTCTGCATAGCTCAGCTTCGGGAAAACAAATTCCTCCCCCAATGTAATGTAGGAAATGCCTCAGCCAGTTTGTACACAGCAGATAATCTGTTTCTCTGATGTTGATTGAGGGATAAATATTGGTCAGAACAACAAACAACTCCAGCTCTTCTTCAAGATAGTGAGTGTCAAGGGATCTTGTACATCCACCTGAAAGGGCGGATGGGCCTCGTTTTGACATCTCATCCAAAAGATGGCACCTCTGACAGTGCAGCACCGGAGTGTCAGCCTTGAGTTTTGTGCTCAAGTCCTGGAGTGGGAATCTGAACTTAAAACCTTCTGACAGAGGTGAGAGTGCTACCAACTGAGGCACAGCTGATATTGCTTCACTGCATAGGCTTTTGGGCAAAGTACCATTTAGCCAGCAATGGGACTGAAGTATAGTCTGGAAAATGCATTCCTGGCCCTGAACAATGACTGAGCCATACCATGCATACCCACCTACAAAAATCCTACAATGTTGGATGTAAAAATATGCATCCAATCACCACTTTTCTGTTTAAAAAATACAAAAATTGGAATGAGGTTTTTAATGTGGGGCCACTCTTCCATGCTATCTCAAAAATACGTTGGTAATGCCACCAGTATTATTTAGATTTGGCCCTTTTATAGGGTGCTACAAATAGTCACTGCGCATCTAAATAAAACTTTTTCCCCAGAAGGCACTATAGCATGCTTTTGAAACCAACACTAGTATGAATCAAAATCCTGTCATCTGTGCTTTTGAAAGGAAATTACATCACATCCTTGTTCTTTTTTTTTAAAAAAAGAACATGCAGTTATTTAATTGGCATATAATGCCGCATTTTTACTGCTGGCATCGAAATTGTTTAAATACTTATAGGTTAGACATCAGATAAATCAAAGGTGGGTTGGAAACATTGGGGCAGGGAGAAAGAGCGGGGTCTTTCTGGATGAAGAAGCATAAGAGTTCGTTTGAGAACCAAGGACCAATTCCAAGCAAAAGAACATTTTTTATTTTTATTTAAGCAAACGTTTCAGGTAATATACTGCAAGGAGATAAATTGTTAAGCCAGAGTAGTTGAATACGGTACAAAAATACCAATGAAATGAGAAATGGAAACAGGGACAGTGTGAATGGAAATCTAGAAACAGAGGGCACACACATACAGAATGAACCAACAAAGATAGCTGGGATCTCTTGCTTTAAATGTTGCACACAGTTGTAAGTCTTAAACAGATTTGAAACATTATGTGGTTAGGCTTAAACAATGAAATAATTGTAAAACAAAATGATTACGTGCAACAAATTGCAAGTGCAATTCATCAGGTAAGTTAATGTTTTCACACCTCTGGATGAAGTGTGGATCCCACATTACCCCCTCAGGCACTTTCCGCAACTACTGTGAACTTCCTGCTGATTTTATTAGCTTTTATGGGACAGGCAGTGCATATGTACTGCCACATTCACACTACTCACACACCCAATACCAATCTCAAATGTTCGCATGTACTTGCACTTGAGTGAAGAACTCCTGTTCACACAACTGGTGATAGTAGGACAAACTCTCCAAAGCAATCAATCCTGTGTTGTACATTTCTGCCAGTACACGCTTTTCTTCATTACAATGACATATCAATGCATTTTAAGTTACTTGACATTTTGCCAATTGAATTTTTTTTAATTAAAACTCTTCAAAACTTAGTTAAGGAGTTCAGTTAACAGAGTTCTGTCAGCCTCAGAGTCAGAAGGTTGTAGGTTCAAAGCCCTGACCCAAAGGCTTGAGCAGGTAATCCAGGCTGGCACTCCAATGCAGTACTGAGGGAGTGCTTCACTGTTGGTGGCGCCATCTTTCAGGTGAGTTCCCGTCTTCCCTCCCAGTTGGGAGTAAAAGATCCCATGGCACTATTCGAAGAAAAGCAGGGGTACTCTACCCAGTGTCCTGGACAATATTTATCCCTCGAACAACATAATTAAACTGGCTTATCTGGTCATTTGTCTCATTGCTCTTTGTGGGACCTGGCTGTGCACTAATTGGCTGTGTCGTTTCCTTACAAGAGGTGACTACACTTCAAAAGTATTTTAATGGCTGTAAAGTGCTTTGGAATATCCGGGGTCATGAAACATGCTATCAAAATGCAAGTTCTTTCTCTTCTTGCAACAGGCCGTGACGGATTACATGTAATAGATAAACACACACCAATGAAGGAACAAGTGCATCCCAGTTCCTCACAACTTGGTGAAATACTTTGTTTTGTAACCTTCGCAGAGCTGGCGAGTAACTCACCTCTAGTAACCAACAAGATGCCCATTTTACAAACATCACAGTGCAAAAATGTTGCTTTTCATGTATAATATTTAAACCCACAGTGGTAGGCCAACAGTCTCATTTTGAATACTTTGCACAGTGCACTGGAAACACAAGGATGAAGGGATTAGGCTTTCTTGACATCAGAACTAACAATCTACTTATATGTTGCTAGGAGCTTTGCACTTGCAAAATGCTGCTAAAATATGATGAAGGAAAAAAGCAGAGGTGTCAGGTCACAGAAAGGTGAGACATGGGCCAGAAGCTGCTATCCTACACAGACTGAGTCCCTGGTCTCAAACATGTCACGTTGAAATGGCCAGGCTCAGAGAGAGAACAGGGGCAATCCAACTTCTTTTATAGACAGTCAAGCACAAGCCATCAGTTTGTGTCCCTTAACACAGAAGTAGAACACTTTGCCCAAATGGACTGGGATAGTCAAAAGCAAATCTCTTCAGCTGCTAAGTATGTTCGCCAATGCACCATTTATAAGTATGCTTCAAGGTAGTAACACATCTCCAGGTTCAGATAACATTTGTGAGTAACTTCTCTTTCATGCTTACACTATCCAAACTCCTCGGTGCCACTGTCTGGTGCCATATTACTCGTTATAAACACTCAAATTACTGTGCGGGTCACAACATTCCATTTTAAAAAGCATTGGCACTCCTATGTTAGGTTCCCTTTATGACAAAGTACATTATAAAATCAGTAATGGACTCCATACGATAGAAAGGTTACTGAGGCTTTAGAGAGGGTGCAACACAGATTTACAAGGGTATGCCCAGCATGAGAAACTACAAATACGAACAGTTGAAAAATTGGGCGGCACAGTGGCGCAGTGGTTAGCACCGCAGCCTCACAGCTCTAGTGACCCAGGTTCAATTCCGGGTACTGCCTGTGTGGAGTTTGCAAGTTCTCCCTGTGTCTGCGTGGGTTTCCTCCCGGTGCTCTGGTTTCCTCCCACAGCCAAAAGACTTGCAGGTTGATAGGCAAATTGGCCATTATAAATTGCCCCTAGTATAGGTAGGTGGTAGGGGAATATAGGGACAGGTGAGGATGTGGTAGGAATATGGGATTAGTGTAGGATTAGTATAAATGGGTGGTTAATGGTCGGCACAGACTTGGTGGGCCGAAGGGCCTGTTTCAGTGCTGTATCTCTAAATCTAAAAAAATCTAAATCTAGCGTTTTTTTCGTGAGAATAATGCAGAGTATGGGATAAGATAAATGTGTTCAAAATTATGAAAGGATGGGTAAGGGTTGATGGAAGGAAACTATTGTTTAGGCATCAGGAACAAGAGGCCATATTTGCAAGAGTAAATGCAAAAGGTTTGGAACAAGAAAGAAAGAGAAACTTCTTCACACAGAGTTGTGAGGCAGTGGAATTCACTTCCAAGGTTACAATTAGAATTAGAATTAGAACATTACAGTGCAGTACAGGCCCTTCGGCCCTCGATGTTGCGCCGACCTGTGAAACCATCTGACCTACACTATTCCATTTTCATCCATATGTCTAACCAATGACCACTTTTTAAATGCCCTTAAAGTTGGCGAGTCTACTACTGTTGCAGGCAGGGCGTTCCACGCCCCTACTACTCTCTGAGTAAAGAAACTACCTCTAACATCTGTCCTATATCTATCACCCCTCAACTTAAAGCTATGTCCCCTCGTGTTTGCCATCACCATCCGAGGAAAAAGACTCTCACTATCCACCCTATCTAACCCTCTAATTATCTTATATGTCTTTATTAAGTCACCTCTCCTCCTCCTTCTCTCCAACGAAAACAACCTCAAGTCCCTCAGCCTTTCCTTGTAAGACCTTCCCTCCATACCAGGCAACATCCGAGTAAATCTCCTCTGCACCCTTTCCAAAGCTTCCACATCCTTCCTGTAATGCGGTGACCAGAACTGCACGCAATACTCCAGGTGCGGTCTCACCAGAGCTTTGTACAGCTGCAGCATGACCTCGTGGCTCCGAAACTCGATCCCCCTACTAATAAAAGCTAACACACCATATGCCTTCTTAACAGCCCTATTAACCTGGGTAGCAACTTTCAGGGATTTATGTACCTGGACACCAAGTTCTCTCTGCTCATCTACACTACCAAGAATCTTCCCATTAGCCCAGTACTCTGCATTCCTGTTACTCCTTCCAAAGTGAATCACCTCACACTTTTCCGCATTAAACTCCATTTGCCATCTCTCAGCCCAGCTCTGCAGCCTATCTATGTCCCTCTGTACCCTACAATATCCTTCGGCACTATCCACAACTCCACCGACCTTAGTGTCATCCGCAAATTTACTAACCCACCCTTCTACACCCTCTTCCAGGTCATTTATAAAAATGACAAACAGCAGTGGCCCCAAAACAGATCCTTGCGGTACACCACTAGTAACTAAACTCCAGGATGAACATTTGCCATCAACCACCACCCTCTGTCTTCTTTCAGCTAGCCAATTTCTGATCCAAAGCTCTAAATCACCTTCAACCCCATACTTCTGTATTTTCTGCAATAGCCTACCGTGGGGAACCTTATCAAACGCCTTACTGAAATCCATATACACCACATCCACTGCTTTACCCTCATCCACCTGTTTGGTCACCTTCTCGAAAAACTCAATAAGGTTTGTGAGGCACGACCTACCCTTCACAAAACCGTGCTGACTATCTCTCATGAACTTATTCTTTTCAAGATGATTATAAATCCTGTCTTTTATAACCTTTTCCAACATTCTACCCACAACCGAAGTAAGGCTCACAGGTCTATAATTACCAGGGCTGTTTCTACTCCCCTTCTTGAACAAGGGGACAACATTTGCTATCCTCCAGTCTTCCGGCACTATTCCTGTCGACAATGACGACATAAAGATCAAGGACAAAGGCTCTGCAATCTCTTCCCTAGCTTCCCAGAGAATCCTAGGATAAATCCCATCTGGCCCAGGGACTTATCTATTTTTACACTTTCCAAAATTGCTAACACCTCCTCCTTGTGAACCTCAATCCCATCTAGCCTAGTAGTCTGAATCTCAGTATTCTCCTCGACAACATTTTCTTTCTCCACTGTAAATACTGACGAAAAATATTCATTTAACGCTTCCCCTATCTCCTCTGATTCCACACACAACTTCCCACTACTATCCTTGATTGGCCCTAATCTAACTCTAGTCATTCTTTTATTCCTGATATACCTATAGAAAGCCTTAGGGTTTTCCCTGATCCTATCCGCCAATGACTTCTCGTGTCCTGTCCTTGCTCTTCTTAGCTCTCCCTTTAGATCCTTCCTGGCTAGCTTGTAACTCTCAAGCGCCCTAACTGAGCCTTCACGTCTCATCCTAACATAAGCCTTCTTCTTCCTCTTGACAAGCGCTTCAACTTCTTTAGTAAACCACGGCTCCCTCGCTCGACAACTTCCTCCCTGCCTGACAGGTACATACTTATCAAGGACACGCAGTAGTCTGCAGTTAGCAGTTGAGGGAACATGATGTCAATATTCAAGATTAGATTTGATTAGTGGATGAAGGTAAAGGGAATAAGGGATCTGGGAACATTGTGATTAAATGTGAGTGGGGGTGATATTCCCAATCGGGAGAAATGTATAATGGACAGCTGATCTAATATCGCCAGTTATACACTATTGCCCAAAATCAAAAGAGCCTCCTTGAGGTCAATTCATTCACATCGGTTGATATCGATTGATTGGATCAAGTGACCTGCTTCTGTGTTGTAATTCCAATGCATTTCAATGTGTGAGCACGTACTTTGTACAAACTACATATAATAAGTCCAGTTTATTTCTAATATTAAATTGTTCAAACTCAACGGATCTTCTCTCAATTTGAATTTGTTTAGGAGTAAATGTTGCCATTTTCATAACAATGTAATCATTGAAAGATGGCCGGCCTAACAAAGGGGATGCACGCAGAGAGCTCAAACTCCTGCTGCTCATTTAATGCCAGAACCGCTACAGGGTCGCATCGGAGTCAGAGCCGCAGTGCCCAGACTGGGGCAACGATGAGCGCATGCCAAAGGCCCAGCAAGGCCCACCCCCCCCCCCCCCCCGCCCATCCCCACTGGTCTCATACGGAAAATCCTTGATCGGATCCCGGGAAAAGAAGCTCCACATCGTGGCCAGCCATAGCACTGATCCCCCCCACCCCCGCCCCCGCTCGCACCACCTCCCCACCTCCCCTTTCCCCTCCCGCACCCACTTCCCCCCTCGCACCCACTTCCCCCACCCCCTCCCCCCTTGCATCCCCTTCCCCCCTCCCCCACCCCTTTTCCCCTCGCACCCCCCTTCCCTTTCCCTCCAATGAAATCGCACAGTTTCCTTGTTAGGGCCCCTGCTCAGGGTAAGGAGCTAACAACCCCACTGCCTTGTGGGCGTCTCAGGAGAGACCAAGGCTAAGGGAATAAACACCAATAGAAAATCCGGAGCAGAGCCCCTAAGGTGGTCATGTGTCACCTTTGGCATGTTTCCGGCAGTTCCTGCAGCCATACCGGTGCCAAATGTCGTGCTCTGCACTCCTTTGGACTCCACTCGGAAGGCCGAGAGGGGGGTTTTGACGCTTGGGCAACGCACAACCTCCATACATTCCGCTCAGGCATGCGCCATGGAGAGGTCACTCCATAGTCACCTCACAGCAACCAAAATAACACGGAAGGCAGCAGTTACGGCTTATAAGTCCAGCTCAATTGGTGTAGAGATTGGGCACCACGGGTTGCCTTTGTCGGTGGGAGAGGTCATCGCATCTCACTGGACAGCTACCGCCCGCCTCAAACCGGGCAGCCCCCGGTCAGAAAGGTTCTGTCCCGCCAAAGTCCAACTGCTTCAATGGGTGCTTGGAGCTCAGGGTCATTGCCTGACAAGTGGACTGTAATACCGCACCAAACAGCATGACCAAAAAATGGAAAGAGGTACCAGCCCTTCATTTTGCAAGCTGGAACGTCAAAACTATGTGTCCTGGCCTGTCGGAAGACCTTACTCAAATCAACGACTCCCAGAAGACCGCCATCATGAACAATGAGCTCAGTAGACTCAATGTGGGCATTGCAGCACTTCAGGAGACACGCCTCCCTGCAAGCGGATCTCTAAGAGAGCAGGACTACACCTCCTTCTGGCAGGGTAGGGATCCTGAAGAACCAAGACAGCATGGAGTGGGCTTTGCCATCAGAAACTCTTTGCTCAGCATGATAGTACCACCTTCAAATGGCTCGGAACGCATACTGTCCATCCGACTGCTCACCACCTCTGGTCCAGTACACCTACTCAGCATCTATGCTCCAACACTCTGCTCCCCACCAGTTCTACGAGGAACTCCATAATATCATTTGCAACATTCCTAATACCGAACATTTGTTCCTGATGAGGGACTTTAATGCCAGGGTTGGGGCCAACCATGACTCATGGCCCTCCTGCTTTGGGTGCTATGGCATTGGAAGGATGAATGAGAATGAACAGAGACTGCTGGAGTTGTGTACCTATCACAACCTCTGTGTCACCAACACGTTCTTTCATACTAAACCCTGTCACCAGGCTTCATGGAGACACCCAAGATCATGTCGTTGACACCAGCTGGACCTCATCCTCACAAGGCGAGCCTCCTTAAAGAGTGTTCAAATCACATGCAGCTTCCACAGTGCGGACTGTGACACCGACCACTCCCTGGTGTGCAGCAAAGTTAGACTCAAACCAAAGAAGCTACATCACACCAAGCAGAAGGGCCACCCGCGCATCAAAACTAACAGAATTTCTTACCCACAACTGTTACTTAAGTTTCTAAATTCACTTGAAAAAGCCCTTCAAAACACTCCTGCAGGGGATGCAGAGACCAAGTGAGCCCACATCAGAGACGCCATCTATGACTCAGCAATGACCACCTTTGGCAAACGTGAAAAGCAGAATGCAGACTGGTTTCAATCTCACTTTGAAGAGCTGGAACCTGTCATAGCCGCCAAGCGCATTGCACTGTTGAACTACAAGAAAGCCCCCAGCGAGTTAACATCCATAGCACTTAAAGTAGCCAGAAGCACTGCACAAAGAACAGCCAGGCGCTGTGCAAATGACTACTGGCAACACCTATGCAGTCGTATTCAGCTGGCCTCCGACACTGGAACCATCAGAGGAATGTATGATGGCATTAAGAGAGCTTTTGGGCCAACCATCAAGAAGATCGCCCCCCCTCAAGTCTAAATCAGGGGAAACGATCACTGTCCAATGCAAGCAAATGGACCGCTGGGTGGAGCACTACCTAGAACTGTACTCCAGGGAAAATGTTGTCACTGGTACCGCCCTCAATGCAGCCCAGTCATGGATGAGCTGGACGAACAGCCAAAAGAATCGGAACTCAGTGAAACCATTGATTCTCTAGCCAATGGAAAAGCCCCTGGAAAGGACGGCATTACCCCTGAAATAAATCAATAGTGCCAAGCCTGCTATACTCTCAGCACTCCATGAACTGCTTTGCCTGTGCTGGGTTGAGGGAGCAGTACCACAGGACATGCGCAATGCCAATATCATCACCCTCTATAAGAACAAGGGTGACCGCGGTGACTGCAACAACTACTGTGGAATCTCCCTGCTCAGCATAGTGGGGAAAGTCTTCGCTCGAGTCATTTTGAAGAGACTCCAGAAGCTGGCTGAGTGTGTCTACCCTGAGGCACAGTGCGGCTTTCGAGCAGAGAGATCCACCTTGGACAAATAAAAGCAAAATACTGCAGATGCTGGAAATCTGAAATATAAACAAGAAGTGCTGGAAATACTCATCAGGTCTGGCAGCATCTGTGGAGAGAGAAGCAGGGTTAACGTTTCAGGTCAGTGACCCTTCTTCGGAACTGGCAAATATTAGAATTGTGAAAAGATATAAGCAAGTAAAGCAGGGGTGGGGCAAGAGATAACAAAGGAGAAGGTGTAGATAGGACAAGGTCACAGAATAGCTGACCAGAAGGTCATGGAGCAAAGGCAAACAATATGTTTATGGTGTGTTGAAAGACAAAGCATTTGTACAGATAGGGCTGAAATTGAACAGCCGCAAGTACAAACATGAAAAAAAACAGTGGGTAAGCAAACTGAACAAACTAAGATGAAATAAAATAAAATAAACACAAAAAAAGAATAAAAAAGAAAAAATAACTAAAAATAAAAGTAAAATGGGGGGCCTGTCATGCTCTGAAATTATTGAACTCAATGTTCAGTCCAGCAGGCTGGAGTGTGCCTAATCGGTAAATGAGATGCTGTTCCTTGAGGTTGCGTTGATGTTCACTGGAACATTGCAGCAATTCCAGGACAGATATGTGAGCATGAGAGCAGGGGGGAGTGTTGAAATGGCAAGCAACCGGAAGCTCGGGGTCCTGCTTGCGGACTGAGTGGAGGTGTTCCGCAAAGCGGTCACCCAGTCTGCGTTTGATCTCCCCAGTGTAGAGGAGATCACATTGTGAACAGCGAATACAGTCTACTACATTGAAAGAAGTACAAGTAAATCGCTGCTTCACCTGAAAGGAGTGTTTGGGGCCTGGGATAGTGAGGAGAGAGGAGGTAAATGGGCAGGTATTACACCTCCTGCAATTGCAGGGGAAGGTGCCATGGGAAGGGGACGAGGTGGTGGGGGTAATGGAGGAGTGGACCAGGGTGTCGCGGAGGGAATGATCCCTTCGGAATGCTGACAGGGGAAGGGAGGGGAAGATGCATTTGGTAGTACCATTGACATGCTGCTCTCCCTTCGCCAGCTACAGGAGAAATGCCACAAACAACAGATGCCCCTCTAAGTTGCTTTCATAGATCTCACCAAAGCCTTTGACCACGTCAGTGGACGTGGTCTCTTCAGACTACTAGCAAAGATCGGATGTCCACCAAAGCTGCTAAGTATCATCACCTCATTCCATGACAATATGAAAGGCACAATTCAGCGTGGCGGTGCCTCATCAGACCCCTTTCCTATCCTGAGTGGCGTGAAACAGGGCTGTGTTCTCGCACCTACACTGTTTGGGATCTTCTTCTCACTGCTGCTCTCACATGCATTCAAGTCTTCAGAAGAAGGAATTTTCCTCCACATAAGATCAGATGGCAGGTTGTTCAACCTTGCCCGTCTCAGAGCGAAGACCAAAATACGGAAAGTCCTCATCAGGAAACTCCTCTTTGCTGATGATGCTGCAGTTACATCCCACACAGAAGAGTGTCTGCAGAGAATCTTCGACAGGATTGCGGCTGCCTGCAACGAATTTGGCCTAACCATCAGCATCAAGAAAACGAACATCATGGGACAGGATGTCAGAAATGCTCCATCCATCAATATTGGCGACCACGCTCTGGAAGTGGTTCAAGAGTTCACCTACCTAGGCTCAACTATCACCAGTAACCTGTCTCTCGATGCAGAAATCAACAAGCGCATGGGAAAGGCTTCCACTGCAATGTCCAGATTGGCCAAGAGGGCTTGGGAAAATGGCAAACTGACATGGAACACAAAAGTCCGAAAGTATCAAGCCTGTGTCCTCAGTACCTTGCTCTAAGGCAGTGAGGCCTGGACAACGTATGTCAGCCAAGAACGACGTGTCAACTCATTCCATCTTTGCTGCCTCCGGAGAATACTTGGCATCAGGTGGCAGGACCGTATCTCCAACGCAGAAGTCCTCGAGGCGGCCAATATCCCCAGCATATACACCCTACTGAGCCAGCGGCGCTTGAGATGGCTTGGCCATGTGAGCCCCATGGAAGATGGCAGGATCCCCAAGGACGCATTGTACAGCGAGCTCGTCACTGGTTTCAGACCCACCGACCGTCCATGTCTCCGCTTTAAAGACGTCTGCAAACGCAACATGAAGTCCTGTGACATTGACCACAAGTCGTGGGAGTCAGTTGTCAGTAATCGCCAGAGCTGGCGGACAGCCATAAAGACGGGGCTAAAGAGTGGCAAGTTGAAGAGACTTAGCAGTTGGCAGGAAAAAAGACAGAAGTGCAAGGAGAGAGCCAACTGTGTAACAGCCCCAACAACCAATTTTATCTGCGGCTCCTGTGGAAGAGTCTGTCACTCTAGAATTGGCCTTTATAGCCACTCCAGGCGCTGCTCCACAAACCACTGACCACCTCCAGGCGCTTACCCATTGTCTCTCGAGACAAGGAGGCCAAAGAAAGAAGAAGAATCACATTGCTGCAGCATCACCAGCATAAACTAGAATTGCTCTGTTTGTTCAGTCAAACAGAGAAGACATCAAAGCACAAGGGGGCAGACATCCCACATCAGCTCATTGTCAGCAATAATTACACGTAATGTTTGTTCGTTGACAAGTGACACCTCTGCATTCAGACCTAATGAAAAAAAAAGAAATGCCCAATTAAGGATAATGACCTTGAGGATGACACTAATATTGGGTTTCTTAGAATAGGAAATTTTATAAAACTGTCATCCTAACGCTAGGAACGACTAGCATGTTATATCAGCTTTTCGAAAGTACATTACTAAATATTTGCCTTGTAGGTATTTTGCTTCCTAATTCAGTTTGATTCAAGAGACCTATCCATCAGTTCTAATTTTCAATTTAAAAAAAATATACTCAATAGAGATTTTTCTAATTTTCCTCTTTATTTAAGGCAACACAGAGTAATATCACATTTTACACTGAGGAAACGGTCACAGCGCACAACTTTCACCTTGATGCTGAAACTCTACAAATACAGCATATTTGAGGTCTCAAAATTCTCAAAACACCTCAATCAAAGAAGGACACAAACTGCATTGATTTTATATTTGTTGATTGTGTTAATTTTGCTCATTTTATTTCACTTGTTAAAATGCTTTGAGCAATAAGTGAGTTTAGCAGAAAGAAAAGATTGTGCGAAACAGGATGGAAATTCCTTTGGAACTTCCAAAAACACTTAGATTTGGACAAGAAAAATGAATTCAGCAGGGGTTGGGGGGAGGGGGAGAAATCAAGGTCACATACTGACAGACCAAGACTGACCTTCCTGGGTATCTCAGAGAAGACCTATCTTCAGCACCTCTTTTTTACAAATGGGGCAATCATTGAGCTATGACATCTGCTCCAGGCAGCCTGGCAGTCAAATTCGACAACAAGGATAACTCAACCCACAGCGGTGAAGGTCACCACTGCATTAATCTTTTATGTATTTCCAAGCCATCACAGGGGGAATATGACAAATTAGTCAGTCTGCCATCCATAGTTGCATTAAGCAAATAATGAGCACAACGTTTGTAAGGGAAAACATCCTTTTCACTTTCCCTATGGATAGCAGGGTTCCCAAGAGCTTCGGGCATCATGTGGCCATCTGAGTTCCTCACAGCAACACCAAAGGCTTTATGAACTGAATGCATTTCCATCCCATTAATACGTAGATGGTTTCAGACCACAGAAAAATCATCGTGCAAATTAACAGGCATTATTCTGTCTGTCTATCCATGATGCCTGTGTCTTGCACCATTAAACCGTGCCTCCATTATTGGAAGACACAGACAGACTAGGGGAGCCCTACCCGATGATTCCATTGAGAAACTCAGAGAAGCAAGTGAACAGAAATATAATAAGGCTCCTGGTTCAATCAGAATTAGTGTTGGGTACCCGATTTGGGATCTTCAAAGATTTGGCTGCTAAGATCAATCCGGTAAGTGGAAGAATCCTGCCATTTTCTCAACATATATGTATCAAATCCCACTCACACCTCCCTCAGGACTTCACCCATGTCGAGTAGTTCTCTATAATTCAATGCATTTTTTCAAAATTCTTATCCTTTGAAAACCCTCTTTGGCCTTGTTTCAACCTTATTCTGCAGATTGCTCTATCCCCGTGACCCAGTTTACACTCCATATGCTTCTGTACATCATCTCCTGCTCTGTGTTTCATCCAAGAGGGCAAAAGCTTCAGCCAATATGAACCTGCAATGAGGAATTCTCTTCCTAAACCTCCCAGCCTTTCCATGTGCCTCTTCATCTTGAAAGCCTTCTCAAAAGCCATCTCTTATCCCAAGTCCTTGGTGACCTCTTCTGACTCTTGTTCCAGTTCCTGTCTGTATTCAATCCTACGAAGCATCTTGGGACATTTTGTTTCTTCACGTAGAAAATCTATGGAGGCACCAACATCCCAGTATAAACTTGCCATGCTCCACTAAGTTGCCAGACAGCACTTATGGCTCAGTTTTGATCCATATATGCTGTCAGGCCCCAGGCACCCACACTTGGCAGGAAATAATGTTTTCTTTCCTCCAGATGTGACTGTTCCAATGCAGGGTTCCAGGGTTCCAACCCCATCTTTCGTAAATTTTCTCTGCTGCCCATATACGATCCGGTACCAAGTCCCGCTTACCTATTACTAATGAGCTTCACGAAATACATTTGCTCCCAATCCTCCAATGCCTCAAATTGTGTTTAAATCCCATCCTATTTCTATTACATTCTCCAATCGTACATACCCTCTCCCCTGAAAACTCTGCAACCCTCTGGCCTCTTGTGCATCCTCCACTCTCATTGCCCCACCATTTGTCGCCAAACCCTTAGCCATTTAGGCCCTACACTTTAAAATTCCCTGCCTAAACATCTCTGCCACTCCACAGCCCTCCCTTCCTTCAAGATCCTCGTTCAAATGTACTTTACTCTTCTTGACATCTTCTTTGACTCAGTGTCCTTTTTTCTGATTACACCACTAAAGCGGTCTACATTATATTATATAAATGCAAGTTGTTGCTATTGTTAAGGGCATGTAGATGTCTTTTGTAGCAATTAGAATCAAGCAGCTGATTCTTTTCCCTGCTCCAACCCCCCCCTTCCTCGTCTTATCAGGGATGTTGTGTATTGATCAATTACTTAAAAAAAATTGTTTAAATATCTCAGTGGCACGAATTGATATAATACCACGCTTTAGGAAACACAAATGGTTTACCACATACATTTGCATGAAGATGGTGTCCGTCCAATTTCTGTAAATTTGAAGTACATTGACGTAGCTTGGTAAGGAAGCGACAAAGCTCTGATACTTGGTACAAGTTGAACATTTTAGTTCACTCCTTACAGAAATATCTAACTAAAACAAATTTTGCTTCCTATCTTTAAATGTGTCAATAAATTGGGATCTTTGAGAATAAAATTAAATGAGTTTCTTTTCCTATTTATTGTATGCTTGAGGTTTTTTTAAAAAAAGTCTGCAATACATTTAATAGATTTGGCAGCATTCGTAGCTCATTTTTCATTCAAAATCTCTTGCCTGCAATAACCAGAGCTTGCAATCCCTGTATTGAGCACACTGGGAACATTAATACCGTTATTTTATGGCTGCTCTGCTCTGAACGTAGGTAAAACTTTATTGCTTCTAGAGTACAGACACTGTACACTCTGTGTGCTGATGTTCTTTATTACTTCTGTCTGACAAAGCACAAACTAGCACTTGGAAATTTTAAATTGGTGTGAAAAGGTTTAGCTTATTCTATAAGCTTCCAGGAGCTCTGCAAATCATGCAACAACTAAAGAACAATGGCCAGATGTATGAGAGATGTGCTTATACTGCTGGTATGTTTGTAATTATTTGTACAGCAGCTATAAGGCAGTGATGGCTGAAAGGAAAGGGTTCACCACTGAGGTGTAACATGTGGAGTTATTTATTAGAATTGTGCACGTAATGTGATTTCAAAATAAATGGTAGGGTGATTTACATATTACTTTATGAGAAAGGAGGGCTACTTAACAACATTGCAGGTGCATGAGAAATGTCCTGGATAGTCTTACCTCTGAAATACACAGCGTTATAGAGCCATGCATCTTTCCATTTATTTCTGTTTTCTGTCTATTCCAAGTAATTAACAGGAACATATGTAAATAGTCGGCTAGCAGTGCACCAACACAGACTGGCTGGTACAGAACCAGTTTACAGGTAAACTCGCTAATGGTGTTAACAATATCATTATAGGTCATTTTAAACCACTAAACAATTTAGTTTCTCTGGGCTAGCAGTGCCTGATTTGATTTTGTTTTGCCTATTAACTTCTGGTGAAGAGCCACAGCCCAAAGTACAAGACCAACCAAGGCTGAAAAGAGTATAGTCGAAGCACATCAAGCAACAGTCAGTAGGTGAGACCAAGCTTGGGTTTCAACAGATTGTAGATTATAAGAAGGGAAAAGTTTTGGAGGCAAGAAGTTCCACAATTTCGGAAAAGGATGAATTTAAGATGGTGGCAGTACAACGAATCCGTATTTGAACAGCAAAAATACTCAAAATGGAAAAACATGTAAGATGGTAAGGTCTGAGCCTTGGGTCAGTGGCAACATTCTCTCCAGAGTCTAAAGGTTGTGGGGTCAAGCCCCACTCCAGACTTGAACACATAATTTAGGCTGATACTTCAGTGCCATCTTTCAGGTGAAAGGCTAAACCAAAGCCCTGCCTGTCCTCAGAGATGGATGTCGAGGATCCCGTGGCACTATTTAAAACAAGAGCAGAGGAGTTCTCCTAGTATACTGATCAACATTTATTCCTCAACCAACACCAACCAGATTATATGGTCACTTATTTTGATGATATTTGTCAGTCTTTGCCGTGCACAAATTTGCTGTGCTTCCCAACATTACATAAGTGACTACTTTCAACTTCATTGGCTGAGAAGCATATTTGGCCATCCTTAGATCAAAAAAGGTGTTATATAAATGAGGTTTCATTTCTTCACAGAATAACAGGAGCATGAAAGGAAAATTCATAGGAGCAAAATGCAAATTAGTATTGATAACATAGGAAAAGAAAGGTTGCGACACGGCAGATGTGGCTGGTGGTGATCATTTTTGTATTCTATGGAGGAGTGCAAGACAGGTTCATGACAGAACACCACCCTCAGCCCAATGTTAGGTATATTCAAGTCTTTGATGGGTTTGGGTTTTACAGGAAGTCATTGTGTGAGATCAATGTGGACAAGTCCCATTTTTGCCTGAAGATAGCAGAAACACAGTTTTGCACTTCCTTTTCCAGAATAGATGAATTTAAACAAGTAGTTGTGAAGGCACTGAACAGTTTTGTTTCTTCAGCGATGCAATGCCACAAATGAAAGCATTTTTCTTAATGATTTGTAATCCTTATGATTGCCTTTACACTAAGCATTCAAATGCGCAGTTTATTTTTCCTCCCTCTACCCAAACTGCAAGTTTTCTTCCACTGTAAGAACAGCTGACAGCTGGTCCTAGAGAAATCGCATTCTGCCAAAGAAGCGCATAACTAATTAATAGGAATCTCTTTATTTCACTCTGCTGCATTTCGGCCAAAGTTACAATGAAGGGAGCTGCGAACCTGGTGGGAATGTCGCTTCTTGCTGCATACGAATTGGGTCACATGCGCCATCTCATTTGTATAACAACAGTTAACGAGATACACTGCCGGTGATGTAATGTGTCATGTGAGTGAAGAGGGCAGTGAAATGAGAGGAAGGCTGAAAGCTTTTACAGCTGCAAATGTTTTTTAAAAGAGAAAAATGAGGAAAACATTTAGCTAGGCATTCTTTAAACGCCCAAGTGTCAGATGAATCTTCAATACATCCTGTATATATTGTCTACTCCAACAATGAAGCAATATAATGCAAAGGCCAAAAGAAAGAATCATTATCCATGGCTATAATTTTCAAGGTGCTGGTACCACAGAAATGAGCAAGCAGCATATTTACTAGTTATATTTATTTATTCAATAAAATAATGTACTAGACCTGGAGCAATCTCCTTATTCCACACATAAATTTCTTATTTATAGTGGAATACCTCAATCCTATAACACTCCAATTATCTGTTTTCCTAAGTAACAATCTCAACACAATGACAATTGTGAGTATTAATACAGGATGGCATAAGACTATATCACTGTCTTACATAGATAGTTGGGGGAATAGATTGCATTTCCAGGATAAATGGCACGGTCAATGCTATTGAACAATATTGTAATTATCTGAGCAATGAATGTGCCATCTGTAGTTATATCCTGACATCAACACATTGTATTGCACTTCCGAAAAGTTTGTTTCCATGGCAGATTTTTGGCAATTAAGCAAATGGAGGACATACAAACCCATGACACAGTTGTACACTATCCATAATATTTGCTTTTATGTGCAGACTGCTGGAAATCTCAGAAGGATTTAACCAAGCATTTCTTAAACATATAAAGTATTTTTTCACATTATTGTGATTGCATTCCAAGCA
Organism: Heterodontus francisci; assembly: GCF_036365525.1. Lineage (NCBI taxonomy): Eukaryota > Metazoa > Chordata > Chondrichthyes > Heterodontiformes > Heterodontidae > Heterodontus > Heterodontus francisci. The sequence continues at coordinate 56,480,251 of NC_090396.1, read as the reverse complement.
GCTATTTATTTGTTTTTGTTACCCTCATAGGTTTTTGAACAGTTCATTATATCACAGGTTCTAATTTTTTTTTTCACAACACCTGATGATTGGTAAGCATCATTAATACCTTCATAGCAGCCCAGTTAAGCATGCTGTTACTTTTCAGTAAAGCACTCGCTTCCTACTTGGTGAGGTTATTAAATTCGTCTTGTGTCATGAGTTGCAAAATCCTCCTTCTTGTCATATTTTGGAAATATCCACAACAAACCTTACAGTGTCAGAGATCCACATTGTTGAAGCAAAAATTGGCAGTGATAAACAAAGATATAAACCCTCAGAGTAAAACTTGAACAGAATGCTCATGAACACAAAATAAAATGGAATACTGTGCAGATTGTATGAAATCTTAAATTGATTGCGCACACAAATAAGTGACACATTCCCAAGGTTTACATGATGTGATGATCACAAACAGCCCATTTTCAGAAACTTTATGTTCTATGAAAGTCAAAGTTGGAATCGAAATGTGTTGTGGGTGTGTGGCATGTCTCAGAGCATTCAAAAATAGCCCAGTAGGGTCTAGATTCAGGGTTAAGATATAGAGTCATAGTCACAGACTCATAGTCATAGAGTTATACAGCACAGAAACAGGACCTTTGGCCCATCGTGTCTGTGCCGGCGATTAAGCACCTTTCTATTCTAATCCCATTTTCCAGCACTTGGCCCGTAGCCTTGTATGCTACAGTATTTCAAGTGCTCATCTAAATACTTCTTAAATGTTGTGAGGGTTCCTGCCTTTTCCACCCCTTCAGGTAGTGTGTTCCAGATTCCAACGACCCTCTGGGTGAAAACATTTTTCCTCAAATCCCCTCTAAACCTCCTACCGCTTACCTTAAATCTATGCCCCCTGGTTATTGACCCCTCTGCTAAGGGAAAAAGTTTCTTCCTATCTATCCTATCAATGCCCCTCATAATTTTGTATACCTCAATCAGGTCCAGCCTCAGCCTTCTCTGCTCTAAGGAAAACAACCCTAGCCTATCCAGTCCCTCCTCACAGCTGAAATGCTCCAGCCCAGGCAACAATCTGGTCAATCTCCTCTACACCCTCTCCAATGCAATCACATCCTTCCTATAGTGTGGTGCCCAGAACTGTACACAGTACTCCAGCTGTGGCCTAACCAGTGTTTTTATACAGCTCCATCATAACCTCCCTGCTCTTATATTCTATGCCTTGGCTAATAAAGGCAAGTATCCTATATGCCTTCCTAACCATCTTATCTGCCTGTGCTGCTGTCTTCAGTGATCTATGGACAAGTACACCAAGGTCCCTCTGACCCTCTGTACTTCCTAGGGTCCTACCATCCATTGTATATTCCCTTGTCTTGTTAGTCCTCCCAAAATGCATCACCTCACACTTCTCAGGATTAAATTCCATTTGCCACTGCTCTTCCCATCTTTCCAGCCCATCTATATCATCCTGTAATCTAAGGCTTTCCTCCTCACTATTTACAACACCACCAATTTTAGTGTCATCTGCAAACTTACGGATCATACCTCCTATATTCACGTCTAAATCATTTCTGTACACTACAAACAGCAAGGGTCCCAGTACCGATCCCTGCAGTATACCACTAGTCACAGGCTTCCACTCACAAAAACAACCCTCGACCATCACCCTCTGCCTCCTGCCACTAAGCCAATATATTGGATCCAATTTGCCAAATTGCCCTGGATCCCATGGGTTCTTACCTTCTTAACCAATCTCCCATGCGGGACCTTATCAAAAGTCTTACTGAAGTCCATGTAGACTACATCAACCACTTCGGCCATTTGTTATCATCACATCATGTAAACCTTGGGAATGTGTCACTTATTTGTGTGTGCAATCAATTTAAAATTCCATACAATCTGCATCGTATTCCATTTTATTTTGTGTTCATGATATCCTAGCACCACTGTCACCAAGTGGTCAAAATAATGTTGTCCCTAATACTGTTGATAATTTGGCACAGAAAAACCTGGCTGATAGCCACTGGCACTAAGATCAGTTGTCTTCACTATACGCCTCCAGCTGCCACTTAGCTATGACCCCCACATGGTACTTTGCAAGGACTAATCTTAGAACAAACTTTTCCACTCAACAGAGTCAAACCCACCTCATATTCTTGATGCAATACATAGTAGGTTAGTTCCTTCTGTCAAGCACAATTGTCTGGTGGCATTCACTGCCCTTTACCTGGGAACAACAGCAATGGAGCAAAAAACAATGGGTACCTGCAGCTCTCCTTACCCCACCTAAGGTTATGTTGTCTCAGTTATGGCTCTTCCTTGTCGATATTCATCTGCCAAGAAAGAGACAACTTTGACAGTCACACTCATGCAGGAATGTAGCTAATTGCCTATTCAAACAAAAAAATTGCCCTTGTTAAACTGACCAGGAAAAATGCCTGGCAAATGATTGGTTGTCATGTTCCCACACAACAAGCTGCAACATCTACTTCATGAGAGACCACATTGAGTGTGTGGAATCTATTTGTTTTATTCATTCACGGGATGTGGGCGTCATTGGCTAGGCCAGCATTTATTGCCCCTCCCTAATTGCTCTTGAGAAGGTGATGGTGAGCCACCTTCTTGAACGCTGCAGTCCTTGGGCTGTAAGTGCACCCACAGTGCTGTTTGGAAGGGAGTTCCAGAATTTTGGCCCAGTGACAGTGAAGGAACGGCGATATCGTTTCAAGTCAGGATGCTGTGCAGCTTGAAGGGGAACTTGCAGGTGGTGGTGTTCCCATGCATCTGCTGCCCTTGTCCTTCTAGGTGGTAGAGGTTGTGAGTTTGGAAGGTGCTGTCAAAGTTGCCGTGGTGAGTTGCTGCTGTGCATCTTGTAGATGGTACACACTGTTGCCACTGTGCATAGGTGGTGGAGGGAATGAATGATGAAGATGGTGGATGTGGTGCCAATCAAGCGGGCTGCATTGCCCTGGATAGTTTTGAGCTTCCTGAGAGCTCTTGGAGCAGCACTCATCCAGGCAAGTGGAGAGTATTCAATCACACTCCTGACTTATGCCCTGTAGATGGTGGACAGACATTGGGGGGACAGGAGGTGAGTTACTCACTGCAGAATTTCCAGTCTCTAACCTGCTCTTGTAGGCACAGTACTTGTTGGCTGGTCTAGTTCAGTTTCTGGTCAATGGAAACTCCCAGGATGTTGATATTGGGGGATTCAGCGATGGTAATGCCATTGAACATCGAGGGGAGATGGCAGGATTCTCTCTTGCTTGAGACAGTCATTGCCTGGCACTAGTGCGGCATGAATGTACCTTGCCACTTAGTAGCCCAAGCTGAATGTTGTCCCGGTCTTGCTGCATATGGACACGGACGGCTTCAGTATCTGAGGAGTCCCGAATTGTGAACATTGTGCAATCATCAGCAAACATCCCCAATTCTGACCTTATGATTGAAGGAATGTCATTGCTGAAGCAGCTGAAGATGGTTGGGCCGAGGACACTACCCTGAGGAACTCCTGCCGTGATGTCCCGGAACTGAGATGATTGACTACAACCACCTTCGTTTGTGCTGGGTATGACTCCAACCAGCAGAGAGATTTCCCCCCGATTCCCATTGACTCCAGTTTTGCTAGTGCTCCTTGATGCCACACTCGGTCAAATGCCGCCTTGATGTCAACGGCAGTGACTCTCACCTCACCTCTTGAGTTCAGCTCTTTTGTCCATGTTTGAACCAAGGCTGTAATGACGTCAGGAGCTGACTGGCCCTGGCAGAAACTAAACTGAGTGTCAGTGAGCAGGTTATTGCTGTGCAGGTGCCGCTTGATAGCACTGTTGACACCATCTTCCATCACTTTACTGATGATCGGGAGTAGACTGATCGGGCAATAATTGGCTGGGTTGGATTTGTCCTGTTTTTCGTGTACAGAACATACCTGAGCAATTTTCCACATTGTGGGGTGGTTGCCAGTGTTGTAGCTGTACTGGAACAGCTTGGCTAGGGGTGCGGCAATTTCTGGAGCACAGGTCTTCAGTACTGTTGCCAGAATATTGTCAGGGCCCATAACTTTTGCAGAATCCAGTGCCTTCAGTCATTTCTTGATATCACGTGGGGAGAATCAAACTGGCTGAAGACTGGCATCTGTGATGCTGGGGACTTCAGGAGGAGGCCAAGATGGATCATCCACTCGACACTTCTGGCTGAAGATGGTTGCAAATGCTTCAGCCTTGTCTTTTGCACTGATGTGCTGGGCTCCCCCACCTTTGTGGAATATTTGTGGAGCTTCCTCCTCCTCCTGTTAGTTGTTTAATTGTCCACAGCCAGTCTCAGCTGGATGTAGCAGGACTGTAGAGCTTAGATCTGATCCGTTGGTTGTGGAATCGCTTAGCCCTGTCTATTGCATGCTGCTTCTACTGCTTGGCATGCAAGTAGTCCTGGGTTGTAGCTTCGTCAGGCTGACACTTCATTTTTAGGTATGCCTGGCGCTGCTCCTGGCATGCCCTCCTGCACTCTCCATCAAACCAGGATTGATCCCCTGGCTTGATGGTAATGTAGAGTGGGGGATATACTGGGCCATGAGGTTACAGATTGTTGTTGAATACAATTCTGCTGCTGCTGATGGCCCACAGCACCTCATGGATGCCCAGTTTGAGTTGCTAGATCTATTTGAAATCCATTCCATTTAACACGATGGTAGTGCCACACAACATGATGGAAGGTACCCTCAGTGTGAAGATGGGACTACGCCTCCACAAGGACAGTGTAGTGGTCACTCCTACCAATACTGTCATGGACCATTGCATCTGTGACAGATAGATTGGTGAGACTGAGGTCAAGTAGGTTTTTGCCTCTTATTGGCTCCCTCACCATCTATCACAGACCCAGTCTAGCAGCTATGTCCTTTAGAACTCAGCTCAGTCGGCAGTGGTGTTACCTAGTCACTCTTGGTGATGGAAATTGAAGCCCTCAAAGTATATTCTGTGCCTTTGCCACCCTCTGTGATTCTTCTGAAGTGCTTAATACAGAGGAGTACTGATTCATCAGTCAAGGGGGAGCAGCCCTCAAAGTATATTCTGTGCCTTTGCCACCCTCTGTGATTCTTCTGAAGTGCTTAATACAGAGGAATACTGATTCATCAGTCAAGGGGGAGCAGTAGGTGGTAATGAGCAGAAGGTTTCCTTGCCCATGTTTAACCTGATGCTATGATACTTCATGGGGTCCAGCATCAATGTTGAGGACTCCCAGGGCAACTGCCTCCCAACTAGATACCACTGTGCCGCCACCACTGGTGGGTCTGTCCTTTCAGTGGAACAAGTCATACCCATAAATGTTGATGGTGGTGGTGGTGTCTGGGACACTGTCTGTAGGGTATGATTACATGAGTATGACAATGTCAGGCTGTTGCTTGACTAGTCTGTAGGCCAGCTCTCCCAATTTTGGCACAAGTCCCCAGATGTTAGTAGGGAGGACTTTGCAAGGTTGTCAGGTTTGGGTTTGCCATTGTCGTTTCCGGTGCCTAGATTGAGCCATCCGGTTTCGTTCCTTTTAGACTTTTTTCCAGCGGTTTGGTACAATTGAGTGGCTTGCAAGCATTTAAGAGTCAACCACATTGCTGTGGGTCTGGAGTCATATGTAGGCCAGACCAGGTAAGGATGGCAGATTTCCTTCCCTAAAGGACATTAGTGAACCATGTGAGTTTTTATGCCAAAAAAAAATGGTTTCATGGTCAGCATTACTGAGACTCACATTTTTTATAATTCCAGATTTATTAATTAAATTCAAATTCCACCAGCTGCCATGGTGGGATTTGAACCTGTGTCCCCAGAGCATTAGCCTCACCTCTGGATTACTAGTCCAGTGACTACACCACCACATCCTCACATTACTATGTGAATAGATTCTTATTTCTGTTCCATAAGCAAAGTTTAAAAGCCTTTCAGGATCAAAAACATGTATTTTAATTTGGTGAGAGCCTTCTCTTTGCCTTTCTCTGTCATAAGTAAATGTTATATTTGTCAGTAAAATCATGCTATTTACACTTCTCACATGTTTGACATTTTGTGATAACAATTGTTGCAGTACTCAGATAAGCCAACTTTTCAAAGTTGGGGTATGAATTATCCCAACAACCCATCCGAATGTAATGCCAGCTTGCATGTTAACTACTTTATCATGCTGATAGAGTGGGGTTACACAAAAGAAACATGGGTACCACCATCTGACTTTACACAGCAGTCAGTATGAATCTGGGTTTGATGCAGACAAGCACAATGCTAATGCAACCTAATTATAGAAGCAGTGGTGCTGTTGGAGTATTGGCAGACCCATACTGGATTTTCCAATTGTGACCAATCAGCATCCAAAACTGAAAAAGGTGCAGATTATCACTGGAGCCACTTGCTGATAAGCCCTGTGCCTGACATCAGTTCAGTACTGTGGCAACTTTGAATGCTGCATAGCAGGTCCCCTAACTAGACATAGCAGAACTTTGCATTGAACTTTGTCACGAACACATGCTACATGGAATGATGATTTTTTAAAAATCCAATGGCTGGAAACCTGAATTAAATATTTTTTAAAAGGTGACTGCGAGCAGTTAAAATTGCCACCAAAGTTTGCATCAAAATCCCCTTCATTCCACTTCATTGAGAGGGAGTCAAATTGTTGGGCTCATCCCCTCCAGAACAGTGGCGTGAAAAGTTTGGAGTGCCTCACCTGGTCAGTCTCCATTAACAAGACATTAAAGGCAATCTTGGGACATTAAACTGGTGGAGACGGATCACTCAAAGGCAATCACTTGAACAATGGGACCCTGATGGAGAGAAGGGAAGTCCTAGACATGAACCAGTTAAGTTGCAAGAGGAAATACACATTGAGCCATTATGTGACAGGCCCTCTATTTATATGTTTTAAGATGGCTTTTATCTCTTTGTAGCAGATAAGCAACTGACACTAATCAGAAGAGACCCAAGTGCGGGGTCCCTCTCTCTCTCCTCCTCCTCCACCCCAGTCCACCTGGCAAGTTTCAAACCCTTCCTGCTGGCCGTAACCAGCTAAGCATCATTGCAGCAGACAGAGATCCCGTGAAGGAACTCATCCACATTGCTGTTTTGCAGGAGGACCACCAAATTTGTAGGCCACATCTACAAGCCAGAAACCTCAGGACCACTGAGTTCATCCAGAAGATAACTACGTCACCAAACTCCACAGTCTGTATACCTTTTTTATTACTCTGGGCACTAATCCAACCAATCTATCCTTCGCCTATAACCTATGTAACCTAGGTTACTCTGTAACCTATTTGTGTGTGTGTAACTCTTGTGTGTGTGTGTGTGTGTGTGTGTGTGTGTGTGTGTGTGTGTGTGTGTGTGTGTGTGTGTGTGTGTGTGTGTGTGTGTGTGTGTGTGTGTGCGTGTGCGTGTTAGAAAGTTGGAGTGTAGTTTATTATTTTACTTAGGTCAGTTTAGGTATAATAAAGCTAACCTCTTTCTTTGTTAAACTCAAGAAAACCTGTCTGATTGGTTCTTTGTGATCATAGCATGTAAATAGTGAAACACTCACTGAATTGGCAAGTACATTCACTTTTAAAAAGAAATAAACCCTGCGGCAGTCAAACAAGAAGAGGGAAAAGAGGGGAGCCCTTTGACCCCTCCTCACCTGATTGTAACAATCTTCATTTTGAATGAAATTCTCTTGTAATATATACATTTACAACACTGTAAACAAATGTTATGCATGTTTCTACATTAACCACCTCCCCACCTTCCAAAGAGACAGTGGATTGCCACGGTACTAAGACAGCAGATGACCAGATAGGTTTTAAAAGTGCCCAGAAAATTAGAATGGTGGAAACACATAATAGGAACTTTTGGCCATCTAGTATGGTAACTAATGTCATTTCACACAACCATTTCATTAACACTGGCAAAAACAGCTCAGCCCCAAGAAAAATCTAACACTGTAGTCAGTCAACTTACTTTAACACAAGCAAAATTTTAAAGCAAATTGACTTGTCATTTTAAAACACTGAACCTAAAGGGTAATCTTTTTATTGAATTTATAAGAAATATATTTAGAAAACATCTTGTAAAAAATCTGGACTGAGGTAATACATAAACAAGAATCCAAAAATGTAGTTTAGTTGTTAACCTTTTCCTGGTTTTCTCAAAGATATTGTGAACCTGTTCCTTTGGGTCACTTTTTGATATGGGCTTTTTGTGGTTAGAGGATTTAAAGTCATTTTTAGTATGTTGGATGCATGGAAGATGAGATGAGTGTAGAAACCCTTTTCTACCTTTGCCTCTTCCTCCTTCGATTGCTCAGTGTAATCTTATTTCTTGTTCTTTCATTTTCTGAAACTTTCCTCACTCATTAAAATATCTAATATCATTTGTAATGTTTCCCAAAGTACCACTACAAAGGTGGAATAGCTGAACCATCTGATGTTTCTGCAACTGTGATCAGTATAAGCCCAAGATAATCACATCATTAAAGAACAGTTGATGAGTTGAAAAGATCCTATTATAAACTTCTAATAAATGCCTAACATACAAAATCCATGTAATAGTACTTACTTCCCAGGATAATCGTCACTTCCTATTGTGATGCTGGGAGTAGTTTTGTTCTAGCTACTATAAATGCCTGATCGCACGCACACTAATGGAATTTGGCTTCTTGTAAGTTCAGTACATCTTCATGCTAACCACTAAGGCACAACACAGTCAACTCAGGATGTCATAAAATACAGTAGAAAAGCTTGAAAAGTTTAAAAGGTTTACCATCTTACCCAAACTTTATACCATGTTGTTAGATTATTACAGTCGAGGGAAATTATGAGATTGCCAACATTTTACAATATTACCTTAACACTAATAATGTGAATGAAATTCATACTATAAAATACCTCTGTAACTTTCTGTTTCACAAAAGATGTTACCCTTCATTCCAAAAGCTACCCTGTGAAAATGAGCACACAAAACAAAAATATTGACTGCAGTCATTATGCTTCACCACATAAATTTTTCAGATCTAATGCAAAATACACATCTCACATTTTGCTTTCATTGCCAAATTATTATTAAAAAGAATAATTTTATTTCAGACAGAGATCTTACTTTGTCTGCTTGTTGTAACTGATTGATGTTATGCATTCTATTTCAATCAAAAGGGAGGAATGGGCTGGGGTGCAGCTTTCTCCACAAGGTCACACTATGATCAGCTAAGTAGACCACAAGCACAGTTGCACTTTATTCTTCCACTGAATTGGCACATCTCACTATCAAAGAGCTCTATCAGGTGGTTAATTAAATATAAATAAAACTCACTCCCAAATGTGGCACATGGGTTTGGCAAACATATAATATATAGGTTTACACATCAGTATATATTTGAATTCTTAAATTTAACTCTAATCAGAATATAAAAGATATTTCATCATCTTCGTGTTCTCAATACACTCGTTTTTCCAGCACTATTCAAGACAATCTGACTAGAAAAAGAATAAAAGTATAGTGAAATGCAACCAGTAAAGTTATTGACAATGTCAATATTAGTTTTTAATAATTAGTTAATGGCAGTTGGCATGCTTACGAAAACAAAGAAATTGAGCTTAAAAAAGGCAATTCCCAGGAAAAATAAGATTTGAGTTTTAGACGCATACACATGACAAAAACACAAGCACTTTTCATTGTGCGTTAGGTAACAAAAGCAGTTAGAAAACCCATAACTGTTCATTATTCACTTGGTTTTTCACTGTGTTCTGTGTAATTATAGATCAGTAAAGTGTAACAAGCTCAGAAGGCTTCTTCTGGTCTACTGCCTGAAAATTGTGCAAATTAACACAATTAAGCAATTTTCCTTCATTAAGCAACTGGTAGTTATCCTCCTGCAATCTGGACTCACAGACTGCCAAGCAGGATTCCCCTACAGCTCTTTTCAAATTATCAGCGCCAACATCAACAGAACTACAAGCTATCTCAGGGATCAAATTTACGACGACAGAGCATTTTAATTACATTTCCAACAAAATAAAATAGTGCCAGCCTCTAGTGCTGCACACTAGTGAACTGTGCCTAAAGGTTTGCAGTTATGAGCACCATGCTGCACTCCTGCATTTCCATTAGTTTTTCAGCATATTCAACATGCTATTTTGCTTCCTATCCCTAAACACCATTGTCACAGTGCTTTGTCTGATCATTCAGCAGTCGTTGGCCCTAACTAAGAAGTTCATCTTCTGTAAGCCCATTCAATCATTTTGTGACACAAACTACTCCAGCACCCTACCTGTCCCCTCAAAAAAATGTAGCAATTTTAAAGTTGTTCTTCAAATTCTGTCCAATTTTTGGTCTTATCTAAGAAAGGATATACTTGCCGTAGGTGGAGTGCAACGGAGGTTCACCAGGCTAATCCCTAGGATGGCGGGATTGTCTAATCAGGAGAGATTGCAGAAACTTGGTCTGTATTCTCTAGAGTTTCAAAGAATGAGAGGTGATCTCACTGAAACTTACAAAATTCTTACAGGGTGTGACAGGGTAGATGTGGATAGGATGTTTCCTTAGGCTGGTGAGTCTAGAACAAGGGGACACAGTCTCAGAATAAAGGGCAGGCCATTTAAGACTAGGATGAGGAGGAATTGCTTTACTCAGAATCTGGAGAATCTGTGGAATTCTCTACCCCAGAGGGCTGTGGAAGCTCAATCATTGAGCATGTTCAAGACAGAAATCGATAGATTTCTGGAAACTAATGACATCAAGGGATATGGGGACAGTGGGGAAAAATGGTGTAGAGGTAGATGATCAGCCGTGATCTGTTTGAATGGCGGAGCAAGCTCGACAGGCTGAATGGTCTATTCCTGCTCCTATTTCCTATGATCTTCAACACATTGATGATGCTATCTCCTGTTTTTACGAAGTGCTGAGTCCAGGAATTATTCTACTATTGATATTGTATCTTGTACTGACATTTGCTTTATTGTTACCTCGTGATGCATTTACACTACAACAGTGATGACACTTCAAAATAATTCATTTCTTGCAATGTGCATTGGGATATCCTAAGGCAATGATAGGCACTATATAAATGCAAGTCTTTCTTCTTTAAACTGGAGCATCACTGCAAAGTAAAATGTAAAAGCTGTTAATCTGCAATCAGGACAAGATATTGCTCTGAGGCAAAGCAGAAGGAAATTCAATGGTGAATAGAGTCTCATTCCATTTGGAACCAGGTCAGGACCTAACTCTGGGTTTCCACTACAAACCGTCCACACCAACAGTCTACTTGTAGCATAATATAACATATTTAGAGTATGTGTTTAAGTTCTATAGCTCATTCAAGCTTCCCTCCAAATAAAATTCTATGAACAAGGATTTCCCTCTTTTTACCATTCCATTGCTTTTATAAACAGTGACCATGCTAGGGTGAATTAGCTGCATGGTTTAAATTCATTTCTAAGAAAGGACAATCAGTGTGCATTATCAGACAAGTAGCTGCCCAATCACTTGGAATTCAGAGAAGTAAATTTATTAAAACATTTCTGCAAAGTTTTAAGATAAAGTCATGTCATATCCAAGAATATTATAGAACATAGAACATTACAGCGCAGTACAGGCCCTTCAGCCCTCGATGTTGCGCCGACCTGTGAAACCATCTGACCTACACTATTCCATTTTCATCCATATGTCTATCCAATGACCACTTAAATGCCCTTAAAGTTGGCGAGTCTACTACTGTTGCAGGCAGGGCGTTCCACGCCCCTACTACTCTCTGTGTAAAGAAACTACCTCTGACATCTGTCCTATATCTATCACCCCTCAACTTAAAGCTATGTCCCCTCGTGTTTGCCATCACCATCCGAGGAAAAAGACTCTCACTATCCACCCTGTCCAGCCCTCTAATTATCTTATATGTCTCTATTAAGTCACCTCTTCTCCTCCTTCTCTCCAACGAAAACAACCTCAAGTCCCTCAGCCTTTCCTCATAAGACCTTCCCTCCATACCAGGCAACATCCTAGTAAATCTCCTCTGCACCTTTTCCAAAGCTTCCACATCCTTCCTATAATGCGGTGACCAGAACTGCACGCAATACTCCAGGTGCGGCCGCACCAGAGTTCTGTACAGCTGCAGCATGACCTCGTGGCTCCTAAACTCGATCCCCCTACTAATAAAAGCTAACACACCATATGCCTTCTTAACAGCCCTATTAACCTGGGTGGCAACTTTCAGGGATTTATGTACCTGGACACCAAGATCTCTCTGCTCATCTACACTACCAAGAATCTTCCCATTAGCCCAGTATTCTGCAATCCTGTTACTCCTTCCGAAGTGAATCACCTCACACTTTTCCGCATTAAACTCCATTTGCCATCTCTCAGCCCAGCTCTGCAGCCTATCTATGTCCTTCTGTAACCTACAACATCCTTCGGCACTATCCACAACTCCACCGACCTTCGTGTCATCCGCAAATTTACTAACCCACCCTTCTACACCCTCATCCAGGTCATTTATAAAAATGACAAACAGCAGTGGCCCCAAAACAGATCCTTGCGGTACACCACTAGAAACTATACTCCAGGATGAACATTTACCATCAACCACCACCCTCTGTCTTCTTTCAGCTAGCCAATTTCTGATCCAAAGCACTAATTCACCTTCAATCCCATACTTCTGTATTTTCTGCAATAGCCTACCGTGGGGAACTTTATCAAACGCCTTACTGAAATCCATATAGACCACATCCACGGCTTTACCCTCATCCACCTGTTTGGTCACCTTGTCAAAAAACTCAATAAGGTTTGTGAGGCACGACCTACCCTTCACAAAACCGTGCTGACTATCTCTAATGAACTTATTCTTTTCAAGATGATTATAAATCCTATCTCTTATAACCTTTTCCAACATTTTACCCACAACCGAAGTAAGGCTCACAGGTCTATAATTACCAGGGCTGTCTCTACTCCCCTTCTTGAACAAGGGGACAACATTTGCTATCCTCCAGTCTTCCGGCACTATTCCTGTCGACAATGACGACATAAAAATCAAGGACAAAGGCTCTGCAATCTCCTCCCTGGCTTCCCAGAGAATCCTAGGATAAATCCCATCTGGCCCAGGGGACTTATCTATTTTCACACTTTCCAAAATTGCTAACACCTCCTCCTTGTGAACCTCAATCCCATCTAGCCTAGTAGTCTGTATCTCAGTATTCTCCTCGACAACATTTTCTTTCTCCACTGTAAATACTGACGAAAAATATTCATTTAACACTTCCCCTATCTCCTCCGATTCCACACACAACTTCCCACTACTATCCTTGATTGGCCCTAACCTATCTCTAGTCATTCTTTTATTCCTGATATACCTATAGAAAGCCTTAGGGTTTTCTTTGATCCTATCCGCCATGACTTCTCGTGTCCTCTCCTTGCTCTTCTTATCTCTCCCTTTAGATCCTTCCTGGCTAGCTTGTAACTCTCAAGCGCCCTAACTGAGCCTTCACGTCTCATCCTAACATAAGCCTTCTTCTTCCTCTTGACAAGCTCTTCAACTTCTTTAGTAAACCACGGCTCCCTCGCTCGACAACTTGCTCCCTGCCTGACAGGTACATACTTATCAAGGACACGCAGTAGCTGCTCCTTGAATAAGCTCCACATTTCGATTGTGCCCATCCCCTGCAGTTTCCTTCCCCATCCTACGCATCCTAAATCTTGCCTAATCGCATCATAATTTCCTTTCCCCCAGCTATAATTCTTGCCCTGCTGTATATGCCTGTCCCTGCCCATCGCTAAGGTAAACCTAACCGAATTGTGATCACTATCACCAAAGTGCTCACCAACTTCTAAATCTAACACCTGGCCGGGTTCATTACCCAGTACCAAATCCAATGTGGCATCGCCCCTGGTTGGCCTGTCTACATACTGTGTCAGAAAACCCTCCTGCACACACTGAACAAAAACAGACCCATCTTGCTTTTCATAAGGGAAAAAATAGGGGAAATAATGTGTATCTTCATATTGAATTCCAATGAACACTATTAGTTTACAAAAAACCTTCTATACTTGGATCAGTACAATAGTTGGAACATCATTTCTATCCATTGCAGGTGACTACTTGCCAACTTGCAAGAATTTATATCACAGCAACAGTCATTCAGCAAATGAGGCTAAACAAAAACCACAGTGAGCTTTTAACAAGACCAATTCTATAGAGAGGTGGTTAGAGCTCAAATATGATGTGTCTCGAGGTTAAACTTGCGAAAACTGTTCTTAATGGGCTGAGTTTTAAGACAGACTGGAAAACATTTGTTTGGATCAGGAGTTTGCATTTATTCATTATATTTGAATCTAGAATTATGTAGAATGGGAAGTGATTTGGCACAACAGGATTCCATGCTTGGATCTAGAATTCTGTATAATAGGAGTGAACAGGAAGTTTTTAGTTTATTATATGGCTGGATCAGATATATGTTTATTTACAGTTTACCTTATAGGAATTTTATGGAAAAAAATGCAATGGCAGTCATAAAAGGGCTAATTGCAGCCATTTTCTTTCAGGAAAACAATTCTATCATCCTGACTTATATGCAAGAATTAGGTAAAGAAAACTAGCTGTGTAGTCCAGATGCTTAATAGAGAAATTAATATGGCACAAGGTTTGATATTTGTGGGTTTGTATCTCAATCAGATCATTGCAAGGGATCATCACTCAGTTTAGTGAATTATTTTTATTCCAGACAAAGCAATGTCAATACACAGAAAATTGAAATAATGGAGCTTGTGGCAATATGGGATAGCTGTACTCTGATACTCTGGACGTACCAATGCCTTAACTTTTATATGAAACCACTTAGTTATCATTTTCCAGGAATTTCAGGAACATTCAAGGGTGTGACTAAAGCTAGGCATAGGTAAAATATACAATTTTCAAATTAATGCTGCTTTAATTATCAACACAGTTCACAATGCTCAAGGCCAGGAATCTACCCCTCATAACAGACATAGCCAATGGTGTGGATGTCCCTCTCTGTGGTGAAAGAATGGCTTTTGCCATTCACCTCGCTAACAACTGCCCATTGACATTTTACGGGCTTGTCAGCAATGATTTCCACTAATCTGGCATCTTTTCCAGTATGGTGCCCTCTACAGGGCATCTGTGGCATCTGTAAACAGGGTAAGCAACAGTGAGACTCTTCAACCAATCATAATGAAGTACCCTCATTGACAGATGCAGAATCCAAACCAAGACATATAAAGCAGGAAGTATAAATTAGATTTAAATGATGTAGAGAAAGTGATATAAAGTTTGAGAAAAAACGGATGAGATTAAGGGAGATAAAAGAGACAAACAGAAAAAGTAAAAAAGAATTTTTAAAAATCTGCAACATTAATTTTGAGTATTGCTGAAAATAGAGACATTTTGTCAAAGCTTTTCATCTTGCACTCATCAGAATAATTCGCAAGAATACCAATGCAAGGGAAGCAACAAATCTATACTCTATGAGAAGAGAGTGCTGATTGGTTGGCAAGTGGACTCTGATTGGTAGAGACATTGCCATGGAGAATGCACCAGTTTATGGTGATTGACAGTTAATTTAAATCAGGCAGCTTTACTCTGCTTAGTCAAGGCATTGTCCTGAGGAATAAACCAGAGAATGACTGACTCATACAATATAAATTTGTTGCTTCCCTTATGTTGGAATTCTTGTGAATTGTCCTGATGAGTGCAAGATGAAAAGCTTCGACAAAATGTCTCTAGTTTCAGCAATACTCAAGTTCTGTACTACCAAACATTAATTATTTTCTGGAGGAATGAGACTCCACACTTGTAAAACTGAATCTGCAGGGCCAGTAAAGTGAAAATAACTGTTAACAACCTATCACATCAGTAAAAACTCACTTACTCCTAAATACATCAGCCTAAACATTTTCAGTCATTTTTAGTGCTGAACTAGTGGTAAGTACCCCAAGCTCACACCATTACAGTAATTTCAGTGCTGTACCTATCGGCAAAGACTGCAACAGCGCAACCTGTAGAGAAGCGAGGTCTCTTTGACAGCAACTTTTAGATTTCTGCCCTTAACTGCATAGTGAGGACACCAGAAGTTGCTGTCAGATTTACCCTGTAATAATGGTGAGTACTGAAATCCTTAAGGTTATTATTGCAGAAAATTCTGGGCCATTAGAATATCACAACAAGGAAGCTGATGAGAAGTAGCATAGAAATCAGCCACTAACTTACAAAAGTGCTTTGTTTCGCTCCACCATTCTTCATTTGGGAAAAAAAATTGAACAAATCTAACATTGCAACAGTAAGAATTCTCTAGTTTGGTCCATGATGCAATGCAGGCAACTTACTGCCCCTTAATACTGGAAGTTCATATTTGTACTTAATATCAACATAGTATTAATTGTTTAAACAAAGCAGAGCAATTATTCCTAAATATGATTGCAAAATAACACATTAAATTTAGAGAGATATTGGATTTATCTTGAACATGATCTATATTTATGTACAAATTCAAATGGTTTACATCTATTCATTCTGCCTCGCTTGTTTCTGCCTGATTATGTCTGTCACTAATTGAAATGTAGCCACTACCGGATCTACACAATATATTTGTTTGGGTTAAGCTGGCACAGGAAGAGGATTTCAAACTCACTTGCAGTTATTAGTGATCTCATCTGCACGACATTATCATTGCTACAGGATTCCCTTGGGTTACCCTGTCTGGTTAGCATCTGGCAGTGTACACACACACACACACAAGACTGGGCCTCCAAGATGTTCTTTCTTATCAAAGTTTATAGCCCAGGCAGTGAAGCAGACACCTCATTGGTTTTGCAAGGACCTGAAACCCCCAAACATCTGGCTTTCATCTTGCCCGTCAACTTTATCAAAAACTGGTTGTAATTTCTGAAGTTATAATCATAAAGAATAAGCAACAGACGTTTGATGGCCCACTAGCATGTCTTGTATTTTGCATCTTTAATAATATCACAAAATAGCAAAAACATTTTTAACCCTTTCACTAGCGCACTACTCTGCAAAATGTGCAAGCATGGTTAACCCTTTTATTGTGTAACTGTATTTGGCTTTGGGGTAGCTTTTGTTAGAGCATTCTTTTGTTTCTTGCTGGTAAATATTGCAGAAGGTTGCTGAAACACATTGGCTTTTATCTGGTGTATAATAGTTGCATTCCATATAAGTGCCAAATAATATTATTGGGCAAACAATATATACATATATATAAAGCTGTAGCACAAACCATCAGGCAAACATCACAACTGCAGTAATCAATTGCACACAGGAGTACCTCCACCTTAAATGTACACCGCTTCTTCACGAGTTGAAAAAGGGAACAAAAAGAAAAACATTGTAGAAACCAAACATAAAAAGGTGCACCACTGAACTAGACATTCTGCTGTTCCATGTTTTTTTTCACAAGCTCACCACACCTTTTCATGCAGCCTTTGTAAATTTTACAATAGCATATTATGGGCGAGACTTTAACACATTCAAAACCCATCTACTGGCACAAAGCTAAAATCAGGCCTGATATGTTCAAATTACAGATGTTAAATGACATTCAAAAGCAAAACATGTTAAACTTTTACAATTACATCTTATGGGAAGATAAAAATAAGGGAGTATTCTACGTAGCAAGCATTTTGATCCTATCTTTTAATACAGGAACAAAAGCATTAATAATTTTCCAAACATAACCTGTGGACCTTAAGACCTGGAAGGTTAATTTTTACTGTGCACAGCCTTTAGCACTTATTTGTACATTCTTATAAATCCCTCTCTGTGCTAATTTAATGCATCTGTTAAGCACTTGAATAGGTCTGCATCAGGATTAAAATAGCAGAGACAGGAATTGATGCAAATACATTATTGGATGTGTTAAAAATGCCACACAGAACAAATTAAACCCATTGGTTACTTCAAATCTAAGAAAGTATTTTTAAAAAGCATCACAAGATATGTACAGCTTGGCACTTCTACTGATACCTAATAATTCATAAATAAGCAATCTTACTTTTCAAGAAATTTTACAAGGACCTTCATTCTTAGAATTTCTAGTCTTGGCATATGCAATCCACAGTAAATATTGTTCTGAAAATGCATTTTCTGAATTGTAAGGGTCACTTTAGTGTTACAATTATGAGCTTCCAGTATCTGCAGCTGTCTGATTCCATAAATCTGTGTGTTCATTTACAAAAATGAGACCATCAGGAATGTATTTTGAATTCGTAGGCAGTGCTATCCATCAAAACAAGCTAACCATTTGTATTACCTCACCCTATTATTTCAGTAAAAGCATAAGTCAAAGTTTAAAATTAAAAAAAGCTTGATGAAAAGATAAAAGTAACCATAAATTAAATTACATGGGATAATTATTGTCTCTCTACCTCCCCATTTTTTAATATTAGCTGTGACTCAGTTGGTAGCACACTCACCTCTAAGTCAAAAGGTTGACTTGAGTGGAGACTTGAACACAAAAAAACCTAGGCTGGCACTCCAGGGCAGTACTGAGGGAGCGCAGCACTGTCAGAGGTGCTGTTTTTCAGATGAGACTTTAAAGTGAGGCACTGTCTGCTCTTGCCGGTGAATGTAAAATATCCCATGGCACCATTTCAAAGACATTCTCCCTGGTGTCTCAGCCAATATTTACCACTCAATCAACATCACTATAACAGATTATCAAATCATTATCACATTGCTGTTTGTGGGAGCTTGCTGTGCACAAATTGGCTGTTGCATTTCCTACATTACAACAGTGACTGCACTTCAAAAGTACATCGTTGGCATTTGGGAGGTTGGGAAAGGCTCTATATAAATGCAAGGTTTTGTCATGTCAATGAGGAAAATAGTAAAAATACACTTACTGCCAGCTTCCCATGTGGTGCCCTGACATTGTGATTTTCAAAAGGGGTTTGATTTAGGAGCTAATGTTCCTGCTGGAAAGATTATTCAATGCAAATTGGGGTACCATTATATCTCTAGAATCCAATGGTATTTTTATCATCAATGAGGTGATCTCTCAGTGTTAAGACTTCCCCTTTAAGACACATAGCTCTATTTTATTTTTTGGCATACATCAGGCAGACAGTGGGAAAACTGATTGATGTCTTTGGCATCAGCGTTCCTGCAATTCTGATTTCTCAGTTACATTCTCTGCACCATCAGTATACATCTTAGCATATGGATAGGCACAGTTTGGATGCAAGTTTGGATTTGGAGAAATAGGCTTGGAACATGGCTTTTGGTTAGATATAATAAATGGACTACAACGATGAGAGATGATACAGAACTACTGGGGATGGAAAGGAAAGATTCAGTATTTGTCAGCAACCTTCAGAATCTCGTTAATGGCCCCAGGATCTGGAACGAGTCTATATCTTAACAGGCATGATATCATGCATCATCTGCAGTAGATTGCATAAAGACATGATGTCATTTCCACATTGTCAGGTTCAGTTCTGGTATTAGATATGGTTAGATGTGGGTCAGAGAAAATTGACAAAATGAGCTCGTGCCATCCTGTGTATATGCAATCATCATCACTCCAAATGACTGTTCTGTTCTCAGACTTGCTGAGGCTGCAGAATAATAGATAGATTGATGTTCATAACTGTAACTCGCCACCACAGAAAAATAATTGCATTGATTTCCATCAAGGTATTAAAGGGACTCCTAGAAAACAGAAATAATTTGTCCCATGTTTGTGATCATGCGAAAACCACGATAAAGGAGGGTAAATGTAAATTTTGTGATCTGCAAAGCTTTCTGTTAGACTAAAGGCTCATTTTTCAGCTTGATAAAACACAGATTTCAGAGCAAGGTTTTTATTATACCTCATTGCAGTGCAGTCAGTTCTTGAAATGGCAGTGCTCCCATTACTGAAGTGTTTCTAACGAAAAGTTCAAATCTGACAGCAAATTTTCTGCACAACAAAAACAAAGCTCGGGTACGTCTATCTCAGGACTCCAAAGCCTCACCATTTGTGCTTCTTTACAAGAAGGGTTCTGCCATCAAAAGGTCAGCTGCAATTTACAAGTGATGACTGTCAGTACACCCAGCCTATGAAAAATATTTAGAATAGTAAAACTGTGCACAAATGGCACTTTGTATATTTATTGGAATTCAAGACATATGGTGACAGAAATTAAATCAAAACATAACCTTTTACAGATGTTCAGTCAACCCGCCCTTCTCTTGCTTGTTTACTTTTTGCTCCACCACCAGTAGTAGGTAGCATGCTTGGTAACTATGCCATGCTGATGTTGGAGGCCATGGTGCCAAACTAGATTTTGGAAAGACAAGTTCTTCAGACAAATTATGCCCACTGGCAGATTACAAATTTAAAAATGATAATTTTACCACTTTCAACATCTCCAAGGATACTTTGTTTAATTAAGATGACTTTATAATAACAGAAGGTTCCACCATCATTTCATTTTTACAAGCTCTTCAGAGGCTGTATTTATCAAGACCATGCAGTGCAGATGAGCATACCACTACTTGGGGCTGAATTTTCCCTCCGAGGGCTGGAAACAGAAGTCGCGACTGTTTCTGGGTCCCGAGCTCACCCCCTGAAGGGAAAGAGACAGGGATTTTCATGGGCACGTCCCCTTAACTGGCCTGGAGGCAGTTTTGCCATCCAATTAAGAACAATGAGCAGGCTCTCGAAGATGGAGAGCCAATCAGAGGCCTTCCAGCTTGAAAGGAGTAGCAGGCTGCAATGAAAGGTGTTATAGAGAGGGTGCTTCAAGATGGAGGTGCCCTCTCTCCAACTTTTTAATTTTATATTCAAAAATGGCTTTTGCAGCCAGGCCATTTGTGAGGGGAGGGGGGCGGAGTGCAGGGGGAGGGGAGTGGTGCAGCCCTTCTACAGGGCAGCCTCTGGCTGTTCTTGCACCTAGACCGGGAGGGCCTCTAGGCCTGCCTGGAGTGCCGGCCCCCAGCCTGTCACCAGGAGGCTGCCTCCAGGCAGCTAAACTGGCCCCCGCTTCCTGCAGGAACCTGGAGGCCAATGGGAAAATTTTCCAGACGGCCTCCTATAATTAGCCTGAATTCAGTTTGTAATGAGCCTAATCGACCCTGCCAGCTCCTGATCCTGCCTCCACAAAAATGGCCTGGAGGCAGGATGGATCCGGGGAACCAGAACTGGTGGGGCTATTTTTACCTCCCACTCATCTCGGATCCCGGCCCCGGTGGGGGCTGAAAATCATCTTAATGAGAAAGGTTACTGGGGTAAGTAATTATCGATAAGTCCCCTTTATTCAGTTTAAATTGTCCCTTAGACTAATAGATATACTCACATAACTGGCTACTTCATAGCTGCCAATTAAACATTTTATGAAGTTGACGTCACATATGGGGGACCATCAGGAAACACTGAATTACAATTCATCCATGCGAAAGAGGAACTCGTTTCTGCTTTGCAGACCAACACTGTTGAAAGTTTCACTGTTTATTCAGCTATGGAACAAAAAAAATCTCTGACAGTGCTGATTTGAAAAGCAAAGGTGCACTTCTAAATTAACAGATTTTATTTTTGTCATTTGTAAATGAAAGTTAGTCCCTGTTCAACATGGAAGATGTAACAGAATCTGTAACATGATTTGAAAAGCTTAAGAGAAATGTTGTTTGGCTTAAAGAACCTGTAATGCAATCTGTTAAGCAAAAGGGTGGTCCCAATCAGCGTGGAGCAATTGTACTACAATTTTTCCTGACAGAGCCTCAGGCGTGACATCAGTTTTCCACTTCCTGATTTATACAATATAGTTTGTCAAGCACTGGTGCATCTAATCACCAAACATTTGGAAGTAGGTGCCTGGGGACCAATCCTCTCATTTAAGGTCACCTCATCCCATGCAATGTTGAAAAGAACACAGACATTGAGAAAACATGTTATGATATTTACCTAATCAACTGTATGTTTCTGTATCACAAAGCTCTAGTCAGAATCTGATAATGAACCACGCAAGATGTATGCTTGCATCACAGCTTCATGTGAATGACTGATAATTTGACCATGTATTTTCATCAACCATTTCATGCTCTGAGTTGTTTGCAGTGTGAAAATATTACCACAGTACTTGTCCAAGATTGTGTAGCAGTCAGGAGCAAGTAGGAACCTGAAAATATATCTATGCAGAATTTATAACTGATGGGACAGAAGTCGCCTCTCTGTCATTCATAAAGAATGTCTGTGAAATAAGTTGGAGTGCCAACCCAGTTGGTGTTAGTGCCACAGCACAAAGGTGCCCATAATTTGGCATAAATCAACAGGGTCATTGAAAGAAACTTGAGCACAACTTTCCTCACATTTCCAACTTGTTTGCATTCAGAAATGGGGTGGTAGCAGGTGTAACATAAAGTGCCTGTTCGTCCTACCCAATTACCACTGCTTTTCTGACTTGCCTGAATTTCTTGGGACATAATTCCTGGCAGTCAGAGATCACATCTGACGCAGGTATGCATCTCATGAATATCATCAAACTGGGGCTAATCAGGTGTAATGAAATATGCCAGAAAACCAGAGTTAAGGACATCATCCAAAAGATAAAAGAAGCCAAATGGAGATGGGCTGGCCGTGTTGCTCAAAGAAATGATAACGGGTGGATAAAAAGGCTAATGGAGTGGCAGCCAAAAACAAGAAAAAGAAGAGGGATGCCAAGAAGAAGATGGAGAGATGACATAATATACCTAGGAACCACATGGGTGAGAACAGCAAGGGATAGAGATAAATGGAAAAGGCATGAAGAGGGCTGTTTCCTACAGTGGATGAACACAGCCTAAATGACGATGATAATGATGATGATGATGATGGGGCTAATCAATGTAATTTTGATACCAACACCATTTTCCAACTTTACTGATCAACTAACACTTCTTCCTGTTCCTATCCAGCAACCAATGGGCGG
The DNA here is from genome assembly GCF_036365525.1 of Heterodontus francisci. Classification (NCBI taxonomy): domain Eukaryota; kingdom Metazoa; phylum Chordata; class Chondrichthyes; order Heterodontiformes; family Heterodontidae; genus Heterodontus; species Heterodontus francisci. The sequence goes on along the minus strand of NC_090396.1, from coordinate 56,457,347 downwards.
TGTAAGTCCTGAGGCAGTCATTTAAATACTATTTATAGGTATGCTCAGCTGCTCTCAGGCAATGAGTTTGAGACTTTTATTTTTAGCAGTAACTTTTTTTTAAACCTTAAAGGATCTGAAAGTCACAGCAGTTGATATTTAGATTTTGAATTAAGGGACTTCTCACAATTTCCTATCACTTTAACAGCAAGCTGCCTATGGAAAGCATGTCTTATGCTGGCAGCTTGCCTCAATTCTGCAAGTTATGGAGGGGCCAGAAAGTGGAACTGGTCCCTCACCAACTCCTCTAGGCAGCTCTTTCTCCTCTCAACTGCTTCCCTCCAAATTTCCACTGGGAAACCCAAATCAACCTTGAAAAGGATGGCTGGATTGGGAAGTGGCAAAATTTTCTTGATGGTGTAAGGAATGCCCTATTGGGGTTGGGTTTAATGCACATTATTGGGGTAGAATGAAGGGAACTGCACTCTCCATCTGACCCCTACTAGAACTGATTTCAGATTACTACACATGGAAGCTGGGAATCCAAACTGGAAAAATATTCCACTCTCACCTTGCACAGCACAAAGATTCACGACAGTGTTATATTTTAAATGTTCTTTTTAAAAGTGTTTTCAGTAAAGAGAAACTGCTGTATTGCAGATTGTGAAGGCCATTTAATATTAAAGCAAATGATTTTTGATCAGCATCAAATGAAACAATAAATTTCACTGCATCACTGTTATGAAAAAGCTCCCAGTCTTAAAACAAAATATAGAAAAACATTTCACTCTCCAACTTATATGAGCTGCAAAAGGTCATTGTTGACTTCCACAGTCCTTTTTCATACATCCTTGGTCAAAAATGATATTGGCCAATGTAAGATTAATAGTTGACAAAGTTATTTATTTTTTAGGCTCGTTGCTATAGCAGCAAAACCCAGAAACAGTAGTTCAACTGAGTTTTGTTTATCAAGGAGCTGATGTGCAGACCCAGCTGCTTAAATCCTCCCCAGGAAATCCAAGGCCACTTCTTACCAGTCCAGAATGGCTCAGACACTTGCTGACAAAGAAATGTCCAGACCACTGAGTGATGAAATAGGTTTCATTATCTCTGCACACAAAAGCCAATTTCTTCCAAAGAAACTTACAGTACTAATGTTTAATCTATTCTTTCAGACTTTCAATTAATGTGGCGCGTTAAGAGAATTCCCACAAAAGAAACATTGCTCTATGGTTCTCATTTCATTTAAATGTGGAATTTATTTTTCGCTGTAGGAAGTGCTTTAGTATTTCTTTTGTCAAGCATTTCCAGTAGAATCTGTTTCTAGCAAATATATCTAATTTTACCCAAGAAGTTACTTGTAATAACATTTCATGTACTTGTAAGGTATTCCTGTTTACTTTATTAAACCAATTTACTTTAAATAGGCTAATATTTCTATTAAAATAGCAGTGTCCGGAATGTCAAGTGCATGCTCCAAGCATTAAAATATTAATATGAGGATGGTAAAATTCTCACTAATTTTTTTTAAATTCTCAAGAATGAGTGACGTTCACAAGCCCTGCAATTCTTGTCATCTCTGGTTGCCCTGACACGCTGGTGGTGGGTCGTTTTCTTGAACTGCCACAGTCCTTGGGGTGATGGTGCTCCCACAATGGTGCAAGGTAGAGATTTCCAGGATATTGACTCAGCGGCAATGAAGGAATGGTGATTCACTGTCCAAGGCAGGATGACATGTGGTTTGAAGGGGAACTTAGAGGTGAAGGTGTTCCCAAGATCTTGCTGCTTTTGTCCTTCATGGTGGTATCAATCACGAGGGGGAGGTCATGTTGAAGTAAAGTTTGTGAGCTGCACTGCCTCATATAGATAGTATATGTTGCAGCAATAATGGATATTGAGTTCAATTTCCCAACATTTGTGCATTCAGGACATTATAAATAATATTTTCTCCCATGAATGATGGCTGTTAGTGGTTGCTGGGAATCGGTGGTGTGTGTAAGCAGATTTAAAAGTAACAGTAAGAACATTCATTTAACAGTTTTAAATCCATTTCTGCATCATTTTTCCAATGTTTTTGTCTTGGAGGGGAAGCGTGCAGATACTTAGGTTTTGAAGAACCTTTGTGGCTATTGCTCTGTTGCCTTTTATTTCTCTGAACTCCCAATGTGATCACTAATAAGTTTCCGTATGGGACTCCCCTGATAGCTGAGCTTTGTGCAGAAAGGAGAATAACAGTATATATACACCAGTATCCCCAAACTAGCATCTGCAGACAGAGGTATACCAGCATGACTTTGATGGAAGGAATCCATTACAGTAGCATGAAAATAATACATGAAGACCTTGACTGATCATAATGCTGGATGGTTCTTTGGAAACACCCCAATCGCACTATGCCACACTTAAAATAGCAAAGAATGCATGTCACCTAACATAGCCTGCATGACCACACCCAAGATGCCAAACCTATCTGCAGGCACTGGCACACCTACCTGACAAGGGACATGAGGAACTGTCTTCCAAGGGTCCAGGCAGCAGAGAGTCAGATGCAGAGTTGTCCAATGGCTGCAAGGACACCTGCAACTAGTATGCATATTCGGCTGGCACAGCCAGTGACAGTACTGGTCAGCGATGGCTTTCATGTTACAGGCATGCTGCAATGTTGACCTATGGCGATAGTTCTGTAGAGTGGCAAACGGGATCTGCACTGTTGGAGGTGCCGTCTTTCGGATGAGATGTTAAACCAAGGCCCCATCTGCCCTCTCAGGTGTAAGGCACTACTTTGAAGAAAGGCAGGGGAGTTATCCCTGGTGTCCTGGCCAATATTTATCCCTCAATCAACATCACAAATACAGATTATCTGGTCATTATCACAATGCTGCTTGTGCGAGTTTGCTGTGCGTAAATCTGCTGTTGTGTTTCCTATATGACAAAAGTGACTACACTTCAAATGTACTTCAGTGACTGTAAAATGCTTTGGGACATTATATAAGGTGCTAGTCTTTCTTTCTTTTTCTTCCTCCATCCCAACAAGTGTCTCGTATGCCATCACTTCCATTATAGCAGCCCTCAACCAAGAGGTCAGGTTCAGAGCTTCTCCCCCACTTGCCTGCAGATTTATTCCTGTCGTCATTAAGCCTACTAGCAATTCTATCATTGAGCAAGACACCAATAACAAGAAAGATTTATTGAAGCAACTTTATTGTGAAAAAGTTATTGTTTTCCATTTCCGTAAATACATCAAAAAGTATGCATTTAACCATAGGCAGGTACAGGACCTGAAAAAGCCATTATGGCCCATTTGGCCAGCCCCTGTCTCTAGGAAGTATCACATCCTACAATACCCGTCATAGCTATCTATCAATTTTTTCTCCAGATAATTTGCTGATACAATCAATCCACACTGCTTTCCTTAACAGATCCTTCCATACATTCAGCACCTTCTTGTGTAAAGCAGTTAAGTCTAAGCTATCTTTTCAGCCTCCCTCTTCCAATTTTGAGGCCATGCCATTCTGATAGCCTGTGACCATAATCAATTTTGTTTAAATTATCAAATCACCATGGATAAAGTAACTCTTTTAAAAAAACAGAAGTTAAACTACAAAGTTCCTCAACAAACTCTTGCTTTTAATCAATTTTTTGGACTAGCTTCATTGTTGCCTCCCGTAGGACAACCAGATGTAGGTTTCCAACACAGGAAATGACGTCCAATTTACCCAACCATTTCTAACCACGACCTTAATTATATACACTGCATCGCTGGAGGCTAGTTCCCAAGGATAATAGGAACCGTCTGTCAGAGCCCCCAGGAGCAGTCACCTGTAATCACCAAGAAAGAAAATAAGACTAAATTATTAGCAGGGTAATACTCACATCTTTTTCTCATTGGGCACTCTTCATTAGGTGATCTCTAAAAGACAAACACAGGTGAGGCATCCAGTGAGCAACATGTCCACAAGTTACTGATCTCATCTCAGAAGCAACTGAGCACAGACAGCAATGCTTAATTACTGAAAGTCAAAGAGCATTTAAATTTCCTCTTTACACTATTTTTTAGAGCATCAGTTAAATCATTTGCACCAATTCCTAGTCTGGGTTGTTTCAAAATAATGGCTATGTCCATTTTTATTAATATGTTAGCTAATGCACTACAAATATTGCACCCCTTTAAATAATTAAAACCCTTTAAATGCACATCTTTTGCTGTGATAAAACTGAACAATTACATTTAATCTAAATAAAAGATGTTTAATGCTACACTTTTTATTTTACCCCAAAATCAAGATACAAGTTGTCTTTCCTTCCCATTCAGAAAGGCTGATGAAAACAAAATGTTGTTCATAGTAACATCCAGGACTGTAAAGCAGGTTGACTGATGTTTTAGCAAAGTTTTGTATTCTCCATTGTTGAACGCATGTCTTTCATTTAAAATAAATTTTTGCATTAAACAAATTTAGAGTCTGTTAATAGCGAACACTAAAAGTAATACTGAATTTAAAAATTCAAATGTGTGGGCAAGGTGCTTTTTAGCTAGACATTTTATCATGTGATACTGTTCCCATTCAATTTATGCATTTATTAAATAACATGTTGCAATTTTTCTATATCTTCTGGGTTACCAAGTCTCAAAAAACTGTAAAGAATATTTAATTATGAATAAGGCCCAATACATATTAGCCTTTAGTGGCTGCAGTGGCATCTTAAAGGGTAAAGAGAAAAATATTTTTGTTCAACAAAATTAATTATAGTTCTTGACATTCTCATTGTCAAAAGGGTTTATTCTTTGTATTTTTGCATACAATGTAATTTCTCAAAATCCACTTGTCTCTGTATTAAGTACACAAATGAAACAAGCTGGTCAAATGCCATTCCAAATCAGGGCTCTTGCTTGCTGATTTCACATCACAGTAAGTCGATCAATAAAACAGCAGAATGACTGAAAGCGCTGTGTCTAAAGAGAAAAGACAGCTTAATGTTTTGGGTGGAGACTCTGTTAAAACTGAAATGGATAGCAGGAAGAGGTCTTCACGTTTTGGTCAGCACAAAAAAGGGACTCACTTCTTCCATTCTCCATTGTGATGGAGGGTTTCCACTTGACATGCTAACCAGTTTTTCTCATTCAAAAGCTGATGGGCCTGCTGTATATTTCAGCATTTTCTGTTTCCTGTCATGACCATAAAATATCCAAATTAGTAATTTCATGCTCCTAAGCTAATTTTATTATAATAGCTGCTTCTTTGAATGATAACTGATGACATCATGAGTATTAAAATCATTAGAAAGAAGTTGTGAGCTCTATAGTTTATTAAAGCCATTCATGAAATCAGAAGGCCTCAAATTGATTAAGCTTGATTGTACAGTTGATAGTCTGAAGGGCTGTCATGCAGTGAAAGGCCATAGGCTCATAGCCGGGATTCTTCATGAACTGAGTTCTTAATGTTGGCACAGCCAACTTAAGACAAGCACTTCTGTAGAGGAAGGGAAAGAAACGTTGGTTGATAAGTGACCCCAGTTTATGCCCCTTCAAGCAGCTACCTCAGCAAAGCAAATAACCATGAGCAAGTCATGCATTTGCACTCACTGGGGGTAACTTTAAATGTGGCAATAGTGTAAATATGACTATACCAGATTGGTCCTTTGCTTTGCTCTTCTCCCAATTTTCGTTTCCAGTGAAACTGATCCTATATCGCCTGATTTACACCATCAGAGTTAAATTTACCCCCACAGTCTGGAATAATGCAGGGGAAGAACATAAACAGAATCAGGAGTCGGCCCCACAAGCCCACTCCACCATTCAATAAGATCATGGTTGATTTTCTACCTCGCTCCACTTCCCCACTTATCCGCATGACCCTTAACTCCCTCAAGAGGATCAGAAAGGAGATTGTAGAGAAAATAAGTAAAAGATTTACTACATTTAAAAAGTTGTCTACAATTAACATTTATAAAGGCTTGGTTAATTCACCAAATCTTAGTGAAGTATTACAAAATTAGCAATTTCAGTTAACATGTAGGGCAAGCAAGACTACTACAGAAATAGGTACCCCTTTCAGGCCTCATCAGTTAAAAAGCTTGGAGTCACATAGCAATCAGTCCAGTAATGCAGTCTCTGTGTTTTAGATCTGTGTTGAATTGCAAATTGATGTTTAAATCTGCAACCAGCATGTGCTGAATGTGGATCAGACTTTGGCTTTGCTATTTGTTGCTGTGAGTTATAACAGTGAAGCAAAACACTTTATAGAAGGGAACAGGTGTATTTCTGCCAGAGTCTGTGACACCTTCATCCCATTGAAAGCTTCCAGCAGTGTCACACTTGAGATGGCAGCTGGGAGGTATGTCACCTGCTGTCCTTTTTCACAGAAAAGATGCTGGCTTCTTTTTGGTTCATCTTCGTCACAGCCAAGGTTGGTGACACAGCAAAGTTTCAAACACTGGTTCTGAACATTGATTACAATATTCTGTGCCTCTGCATATTGAAATTCTAACATTGCATGATTGCACTGTCCTAAATTTCTGCAGGAATCTCCCAACTTGCTGCCAAAACTTCAGGAGGAAATCAGCACTCTCCCCATTTTTAGCCATTGACATCATTTCTCCAGGGATTCCAATGATATCCTGCTGAAGAACCACCTGGAAATTCCAGGCACGTGCTTCTTGAGCCCTTCTCTATTTACTCTCTGTACATAAAGCTATTTGATAACACATCAGCAAAGAGGTAGTCTAATCTAGCCTGAAGATTTCTGCATGGTATTCATCAGCTGACTAATAACCTGTGTTCTTCCTTCCAAAAGAACTGGTCCTGCCAGCCTTTTCCACCAATTTCAGAGGCGTCCATTGAAACTCAGTAGTTTTGAATGTCAGACAAGAAATCTTCTGACCCGCCAGAATGCCAAAATGACTGCCCAAACAGAACAGCACTGATTAGTTCAGTCCTGGAAAAGAAGTCTCCAGCTCACATGCCTGATCATTTGAAAATACATAAAGGAAAGACAGCCTGGAAAATTCAAGTAAACTTAATTACATCATGTCTATTATGTAAATTTAGCTCAAAGTAAAAATACAATTTTGAAACATAATCTACGGAATGTTTTTCCTTTTACTGTGTTATTCACTGGATTCATGAATTTGTGTAAGGAATGCATGCTGGCACATTACTGAACTAAATATAATTTAAATGTGCATCTCCTTTTTAATTGCAATCCCCCTCCCTCCTCACAAGCAACCCCCCGACCCGCAAAAAATGACTTCACAATGAGGCAATGAAGTCCCATAAATACTGAAATCAATTGACAAATCTCACTGTACAAATAATTGCAAAAAGAATTAACATGTAAAAGAAGCCCATTTTATAACACTGAGAATCTTAACCATGGAAAATATTTTGCATCAAGAAGTTGGGTCTAACAAGGTTTGCATTTTGTTTTCCCCTAGAAACCTTCTGCGCATTAAAACTTAATAGCTTTGGAAGTCTTGCATACCTCCTTGCCACAGGCTCCAGACTTTCAAGAAGTCAACATTATTTTCAGGAGCATGTACACAAGTAATTCTTGTGCAACTGTAGACTTTATGCACAACTAGAGACTGTTGTACCTTTTATTATACACCATGGAACTACCGACTACAGAAATTACCCCAGCATTCTATAAAAACACTTTCTTTTACACAAGAAACAAAACCTGATTTTTGTTTTTAAAAAAACTTTGATTTAGCAAATTCCTACAATAATGACCAGAAATGTTCACAATACAATTGTAACCAAAATTATAAAATGCAATCCAACAAATATGAATTACAAAATTGATATCCACTACAGAGAACAGGAAACTGCTCTTAACACTTTAATTTCTCCAATGATTCCTTATCCATGAGAATTCTTCTGCAGTGCTACAAGAATAATAACCACCAGCTTTTATACCACATCTTGAATGGTCAAAGCATCTTAAAGCATGTTCCAGACTGGTGATAAACAAAGGTATGCTTGGAAAGATGGATTTAAAAACAAAGATGCAGGGAGAGTTAGAGAGGTCAAGGGTTGGCGAGGGAATTAAATAGAATAGAGCAAGGGAGATGAAGGCTTGACTGTGGATGGTGGGGCAAAGAGACTTACATGTAGAAAAGAACAATCAACCAGATATCTTCAGAATGGAAACGGGAATATGAGGTGAGAGGAGAGTACAGATACAGGATGGAATGAGGTAAAGCCAGAGAATGATTTAAAGATAACGTTCAAGATGTTGAATTGATTTTAACCTGACATCCACTGTAAGACTGGAAGTGACAAAAGTGTAGATATCAATTTTGGTGGCAGTGTGGCTGAGATCGAGGTGAACAATGAGGCAGAGGTGGACAATGTTGGAGGTGGAAATATGCAGCCTTGGTGATCAACAGAATGTGGGATTTGAATCTCAGCTCAGAGTTGACCAGAACCCCAGGGTTCATACAACATGGTTGAGTATCCAGTTAGGGAGGAAGGAGTGGCAAGGCAGCAGAGTTTATAGCAGGAGCCCAAAAATTATGGCTTCAGTTTGCCTGATGGTAGTCTGACAGCACAGTGCTAGGCCGAGCTAAGGGAAGTGATGGCGAGGTAGAGCTGGGTGCCATCACTGTCCCTGTAGAAGCTGAGTCAGTTTCTGTGTATAATGTTCAATGTACTATGTAAAAAAAAATGCTCAGCAAAAGGAATCAACTTTTTATTTTAAAAAGCACGCGAAATGACAGTGACAACTTTTGATCACTTGCTACATCTCAACACAAGACAAAGTATGGCACTTTCAAGATTGAGAGATGGGTCTATGAAATCTAGATTACATGTAGCAATAGCATTTCCAGGAGTTTCTAACAAGAATAAGATCATGGGAAGATTCATACAAGTCTTATAGGATCATAGCAAATAGGAGCAAGTGTTGGCCATTCAGCCCATCGAGCCTGCTCCGCCATTCAAACAGATCACGGCTGATCATCTACCTCTACGCCACTGTCCCCATATCCCTTGATGCCATTAGTATCCAGAAATCTATTGATTTCTGTCTTGAACATGCTCAACGATTGAGCTTCCACAGCCCTCTGGGGTAGAGAATTCCACAGATCCACCAGATTCTGAGTAAAGCAATTCCTCCTCATCCTAGTCTTAAATGGCCTGCCCTTTATTCTGAGACTGTGTCCCCTTGTTCTAGACTCACCAGCCACAGGAAACATCCTATCTACATCCACCCTGTCACACCTTGTAAGGATTTTGTAAGTTTCAATGAGATCACCTCTCATTCTTTGAAACTCTAGAGAATACAGACCCAGTTTCCTCAATCTCTCCTCATAAGACAATGCCACCATCCCAGGGATTAGTCTGGTGAACCTCCGCTGCACTCCCTCTATGGCAAGTATATCCTTCCTTAAATAAAGAGACCAAAACTGTACACAAGGCTCCAGGTGCGGTCTCACAGAGGCTTTATACAGTTGCAGCAAGACATCTTTACTCCTGTACTCAGATCTTGCAATGCCCTTGCAAAGACCCTTGTAATGAAGGCCAACAAACCATTTGCCCTCCTGATTGCTTGCTGCACCTGTATACTAGCTTTTAGTGACTCATGAACAAGGACACCCAGGTCCCTTTGGACATCAACACTTCCCAACCTCTCACCATTTAAGAAATACTTTGTCTTTCTGTTTTTCCTGCCAATGTGGATCACTTCACACTTATTCACATTATATTCCATCTGCCATGTTCTTGCCCATTCATGTGGCTGTCCAAATCCCCTTGATCCTTGCATCCTCCTCACAACATACATTCCCGCCTAGTTTTGAGTCATCAGCAAGTTTGGAAATATTACATTTGGTCCCCACATTCAAATCATTTATATAGATTGTGAACAGTCGTGGCCCAAGCACTGATACTTGCGGTACCCCGCTAGTAACAGCCTACCATCCTGAGAATGACCCATTTATTCCTACTCTCTGCTTTCTGTCTGTTAACCAATTCTCAATCCAGAGCAGTATATTACCCCCAATCCCACGCGCTCTAATTTTGTTTACTAACCAAAAGCCGTCTGGAAATCCAAATACACCACATCCACTGGCTCTCCTTTATCTATGCTGCAAGTAACATCCTAAACTTGCAACTGATCCTGTTAGAAGATCCTGCACCCTAATGGGGCTCAATATTGGGTCAGGTTGGGGAGGCAAGGCAACACAGGACTAGGATCTGTAGATCAGGGGATGAGGGAATGCAGGGGTCTGGGAATCGCGGGAGGTCAGGAGCAGTGGCAATTGGGAGGGGGGTGGACTTGAGGATGATGGATTGGGATGTGGGTGTTGAGGGGGGAGCAGCCGGGAAGAGTAGGAATGCTTACATTCAGGTAAGTTACTTACCTCCTTTGTTGTGGGCAATCCCCAGGGCTGGCTTCCCTGAGTGATGGCTACACCAAAGCAAACCAATCCTGGAGAGAAGACCTCAAGCATACATTAAGCTCCTTATTTGCATATACAAAGGGCCTAACTCCTGTTTCTGGCCTGGGTAAGAGGCAGCTCTGGTTCATCCTTACCCAATATGGCAGATGCTGCACTTTGGGCCTGAAGTGTACATGCGCTTCCTGCTTGCCATTTTGGGTACTGAGTAGGCCACTTAGCATCTGAAAAATGGACGTAATGAAGGCCCAATTTCTAGACCATAACAATTTCGGACTAATATAAAAGTTGGAAAAATAACTTGTCAGTGAAACAGTGAATTCAGTTCTGGAAAACAATCCCGACCAAAAAGGCAACGTATTTAGGCCATTTCCAGTTCACTCAACTGTGAAATTCCTTCCTTTGACTATCATATTTTGCTCTAAGAAAATTAGTCCATCAGTGACGAAATACCACTGACAAAACTGGAACTAAGAAACTGGTCGAGTGTTATTCAACTTCAGCCTTACCTGTGATATTTTAAAGTGTAGCTGTGTTAGGGAGGAACTGGTGGCATAGTAGTGATGTCACTGAACAAGTAATCCAGAGGCCCAGGATAATGCCCTGTGATCACAGGTTCAAATCCACCATGATGACTGGTGAAATGTAACTTCAATTAATTAATAAAAATATGGAATTGAAAGTTAGTCTCAGTAATGGTGCCATGAAACTATCATCGATTGTCATAAAAATCCATCTGGTTCATTAATGTCCTTTAGGGAAAGAAATCTGCTGTCCTTACCTGGTCTGGCCTACATGTGACTCCAGACCGACAGCAATTTGGCTCTCTCTAAACTGCCCTCTGAAGTGGCCTAGAAAGCCACTCAGTTGTCAAGGACACCGAGGGATGGGCAACAAATGCTGGCCTTGCCAGCAGTGCCCACATCCCATGAAAGAAAGGTTGTTGTACTGAACACTCGATTCTAGTGGTTAACACTCTTGTATTTAAAGAAGCTGCTACAGGAAACAGTATGGATACTAATTTTTTATTAAGTTTAAGTGATTTACAGTATTTACCTCAAGGCCCTGTCATAGTAGAAAGGAGACTGAATGCACTTCTTTTCCATGATTAGCCAATTTTACATATGGGTTCAAGCTGGGAATCCAACTGATGCAGCAAAGCTGACTCACTATTGAATCTGTAAACAGAGGCAAAGTCGTGGAAAATTTGCAAAGGACTAACGACTGATTTAATGTAATAATTGCCAGAGTTTCCTGGCATCCCCCATGTCAGTTGTAATGAAGCAAAGTACCTGTAGGTTTTAGATTCTGTTAATGGATAGTCTGAGGCAACAGCTGACAGATTCCCCCTTCAGCTATGTGTGCTTGCTGCACTGTTCCTGTGAGAATTCCTTCTTGGGAATTAATACTCCTGGGCATGTCAGGGGCACTGCACAGTAAATCACCAGGTTGACCAGCACACACTGATCCTTCTTTTTTTTTCACTTTACTGAGTAAAACCATGGCCCAGACTCACACTGGGAGGGGAGACTATTTAACCTTTTCAGCAGTGAGTTGAAATCTCACTTCACAGTGAATGAAGTGCTGCTCAGACAAATGAGAACACCAGGAAAATGCAATTAATGATGTCCTGTCATTACCTCGAGAACTTTATACCTCTTACAGCTCCGCACATACCAGGCTTCCAACAGTACATTTTTTTCTGTAATGTTAAATCTTATCTCCGATAAGATAAATATTAATTTGCACGATCCTAGTGGGGGAGGGGGGAGGGAACCTTTCCAACATTCCAGATCTATCTCTACATGTGGCTGCTTATTGAATCTGCAATCAATGAAAACACGGAGTGTGGGAGATTGGACTAATTAGCACATATTTAATTATGTGCTACGAGTGCCCTTAGAGCTACAAAATAGCACCCATGGCATGAGCATACACTTGAGAAGAATCGCGGCTGACCCCATATTGGTGCAGGCATTATCTCACACCGTGAACATGTACTGGAAGTCTGCAGAGCAGGCAAATCATGATGTCAATCAGTATACAATGCCATTTTGGAGCTCAACGCTCCAGCCAATGCCCTCTCTTAACCGCAAACAGTGGATCACGTGTTCAGCAGCAGGAAGGACCTCCCTGCCAGTGGTATTTAAAGAGATCACTAACTACTTACAGGTTAGAACCATAGAACCGTAGAAAAAGTATAGCACAGGAGGAGGCCATTCAGCCTATCATGTCCGTGCCTGCCGAAAAAACTAGCTGCCCAATCTAATCCCACCTTCCAGAACTTGGTCCATAGCCTTGCAGGTTACAGCACTTCAGGTACATGTCCAGGTACCTTTTAAAAGAGTTGAGGGTTTCTGCCTCCAACACCATTCCTGGCAGTGAATTCCAGACACCCACCACCCTCTGGGTGAAAACGTTTTTCCTCATGTCCCCTCTAATCCTTCTACCAATCACCTTAAATCTGTGCCTCCTGGTAATTGATCTCTCCTCGAGGGGAAACAGGTCCTTCCTGTCTATTCTAACTTGGCCCCTCATAATTTTGTACATCTCAATTAAGTCACCCCTCAGCCTCCACTTATCTCAGCCAACAAGTTGAAAGGCCATGTGATTTCCTGTTGGGAATTATGGCTAAAGGATGTAATGAAAGACTCATTGGGCTGGATTTTAAAGCCCCTTCGCCATTGGGAACAGTGACAAGCGGGCAATGAAGATCAGTGCGGCGCAAGCCCGCCACCAATCCCGACGATGGGACCCCCATTTCAATATGTAAACTAATTTACATACCTGATTTAATGAGGGTTCCGTCACCTCCTTAATCACCACACCAATCTTCATTCAGGCGGCCAACATTGGGGGGGGGGGGGGGGGAAGAGTATTTTATATCTGTGCGGGAGGGAGCAAGCGGGGTAACAATGATGGGGATTGGTCGGGGGGTAATGGAAAGGGGTAAAGGGCAAAGTTCCCGAACTTTGGTGGGGGGAAAGATCAAATTCACAATATTCGAATTCCAGGGGCGGGTGGGGGGGGGTGGGGGAAAGGGCACAAATGTCTGGAAATGCCATTTGGGGATGGGAAAATGCATTTAAAGGTCATTTAATAATTTTGTGGAAATCTAACTTACCTGGCCCTTTAATTTTTAAATCTCCATTGAGGGCTGTAAACCCTTTAAAAATGGCACCAAAGCCTGCGCATTGGCACCGGACGCCATTGTTGGCGACAGCTCGCCCGTCCCTTCCACGTCATCATGGGGGGGGGGGGGTGGGTAGGGTGGGTGCCGCGGCCATGCTAGTGAGCCCACGCGTTTGAAATTGAGGCGGCTCCGTGACACGGTGTCTGTGCGGGTGGGCCACTTTTTTTTGTCCACCACCCATTTCAGCCGCGGACTCTTGAAATGCAGCCCATTGTTTCAATCCAATAACCATCCACTTTTACATCAATTTTATTCCTTAACTGTGAACATCACCAACCCAGGTGGCCTGTAGGGATGATCATAAAATGGTCTAACTGAGGAATAGGAAAGAGCTGACATAGATTCCTATCAATTCCAAATGGTGGGGGGGGGGGGGGGAGGGGGGAAATAAAGTGAGGAATGTAATGAAATGAATGACTTTACCACTGCAGCTTGGCTGCCTTTGAAGAGAAGTCTATACAAAATACTTTGTAACAGCACTTTAATCAACACAGACCTGTGCCTGGAATTTCCACAGGGATCTTCTCGTGTTATAACCATGGAGGCCCCGGAGAAATGGCTAAAAATGGTTGTTTAAGCTGTTTTGCCGCCGTCTCCACCAACCCTTGCCAAAGTTTTGACACGATTATGGAGAACACCACAGAAATTGAGGGCCATGGTATCATTGCTGAGAATTCAGTTAATTCTTGAGTTCCACAATTCTACTCACCTGGGAGGTCTAGTCATACAGAAAACTCCAAAATGAAGTTAAAATCGATCGTTAGATTTATAATTGAGGTATTTTTATACTGTCATCTAAATTAACAAAAACAAGCAAGAGTGAGAATAATCACTCTGTGTAAGGATTCCGACAAAAGTAAACATTCCAACAAAACAATATCAAATTGTTATGTGGTCAAAGTTAAGTTTTCCATTAAAATGACTGGGAAATATTTGATTTCTAAAAGGCAATAAATATAAACACATCAGCAAAGTAAACACATAATAAATATTTCAATTTATGCTTTTGAAGATTAAAGATACGCACCAGACTAACTTGGAACAGTGAGTTTTCCCAAGTATGCTGCGCAAGGGGAGATTTTCCTTGGTCCAGGTGTGGTAAGTATCAGGAAATTTAGCATGATAGAGCAAACATCTGCAAAGGAACTTACTCAATTTTCCCTCTATTAATTAAAATGGATGGAAAATAAGGAGGTTTCCTTGACAGGCGTGGGCTCTGACCTGCCCAATTTTCCAATATTTTCTGCATCCGGGTGATCTAGTATACCTGGGCACAGACCTCCCTTACATTTTCAGAAGTTTAACTTTCAAACAGCCTAGTTTTGTTATTTTTACTCAAGATGAAACTAAAGAAATTATAATCCTTCTCTACAATGTCTACCAAATTTATTTTGTACCACAGGGCTAGATGTTAGTGGCTGTTTAACTCAATGCCATGAAACTAAATGTAGCTGTGTTCATAAATAAATGACATCTTATGTATTTGGTGGGAATTGCTCTGCAATATGTTGCAATTAAATAATTCTAAAACTTTATCAGTTTATTTGGAGAGTGCCTTTTTGCCCCCAGGTAATGCACCTAGGGATGAATAATATGACATTTGTAAACAAAGTCCCCTGCTAAGCATGGCCCTCCACACAACAGTCCCGTTATGTGCTTCTAGCCTAAACTACTATTTGCACAGTATTTGTTGCTATTCTCTAATAAGATTGAAAACCTTTCCATATTCTCTCACGAAATCAGTCAATCATTCGTATACTTAAATGTGTTTAGCTAAAATACTCTTTTTAACGGAAGCTGGGTGAGCTCAGTTCATAGTGAAAAGCAAAGGCAAAACACTGCAGATGCTGGAAATCTGGTGAAAACAGAAAATGTCGGCAATGCTCAGCAGCTCAGGCAGCACCTGTGGAGAAATATTGAATTAATACATCAGGCCGCTGACCTTTCATCCGATCCGAAGTGTTAGCAATGTTTCTCTCTTCACAGACACTGCCTGACCTGATGAGTACTTCCAGCATTTTCTATTTTCATTTCAGTTCATAATGCCTCATGTGTTTATAATATCATGTGACATCACACTCACCTTAAGGAGCGGCAACATGAATGGAATTGGTTTTACAAACTACTTAGTGTTTGGTAAATTAATTTTAAAGTGCCTTTTTAAAAAAAAAAAGAGAGGATCAACTGCAAAATTATTTACCTATGAGGTGCTTATAGATGCTGTACAATCAGGTCATGAGAACAGCTCTCTGCATCAAGAGACGGTCCCACTTAACTGGGTATCTTCCCCAATGTTTGGCTGATTCACAAGATGGAACGCTGTGTGGAAAAAGTAAATGATCACGTTCTAGTACTTCCCAGAAATGTACCTCTTATTGACCATGTGAGGAGCAGTATTGCAAAAGTTTTGGACAATTTTACAGTTCACAGCATCACAGCAGAAGACAGACCGTGACACGATAGGACAGTTTGAAAGACATGGTCATATCATTAGTGCCCATTTGATGAAAATGAGCAATTTGTTGTGGGAAGAGGTCTACATTTCTGCTGAGTTTCTACAAATAAGTACTGTAATTTAAATCGCGAATGCTGATGAGATCATCAGGGGAACCAGATGGGAAGAGCTACCAAGGTTGACAGAGAGAAGGAATATTTTATGCAGGATTAATATCTGTCAAAAGACATAGCTGCAGTGTGTGTATACATCTAGGTTTCATGTCTATTTCTAAGACTGTATCAGGCAGTTGTTTATACACAGATATTGGTGGGGCTGGGGAGCAAAAGTGGTCCCTGGATCTTAGGAGCAGGGGGAAGGATAATAGTATTGGCTGAAAGAGGAATGTTGGTCAGGACGTAGGGACATAGTGTAGAAGAGTGAAAGGTGACTTGATTGAAACATATAAGATCTTGAGGGGTCTTGACAGGGTGGATGTGGAAAGGATGTTTCCCCTTGTGGGAGAATCTAGGACTAGAGGTCACTGTTTAAAAATAAGGGGTCACCCATTTAAGACAGAGATGAGGAGAAATTTTTTCTCTGAGGGTCGTGAGTCTTTGGAACTCTCTTCCTCAAAAGGCAATGGAAGCAGAGTTTTTAAGTATTTTTAAGGCAGAGGTAGACAGATTCTTGATAAGCAAGGGGGTGAAAGGTTATCGGGGGTAGACAGGAATGTGAAGTTGAGGTTACAATGAGATCAGCCATGATCTTATTGGATGGTGGATCAGGCTTGAGGGGCCGAGTGGCCTACTCCTGCTCCTAACTTGTATGTCCGTAAGTACCCAGAAACCTTTTAAATCCATGTCAACTACTTGAATAATCAGTTTAATTGCTCATCCAAATAAAATCTTGGTGTTACACTCAGATACTAGTCTTGATTTTGAGCTCAACAAAGAGATCCACAATTTTTTTTTTGGCCATATGCAGCGCCCATGGGTCATCAGCAACATTATATAAAATGCTGTGAATGACACAGTGGAAAGTTCCAGTCATAGTAGAACTGTGTGACTTCTGACTCACAAGGCACGACCACAGGAGAGCCATTAATATTTGCATGAAAGGGAAACAGATTTCTTTTTTCCTGATGTACGAACCCTTCCAGTCTGGCCTGTTACTGAGAATGCAATCTACGTAAATTTTGCATCATCTCACTCCAATCTTCTCCTTCCTCTAGATATTCAATCCCAAGGTTAACATAACTCTTTCATGCTGCAAAACCAGTTCCTCTAGAAAGAACTGAAAGCAAACTATTTTCATAATAATTTAGCAGGCCAACTAGTATAAAATATTCTGCAAGCTTTCACATTAGATTACAGTGGTTAAAGCCTCAAATTTTGTTTTGCACATTATATATGTATTTGTTATATATATCGATTAAAAAGATATTATAATCTTCAGAAAGTTTTCAGATGTGATCTACAATCTTCAGCCCAACAAATGTTCACTTTTTTACATTTAGAAAAACCTGATGGTCAAAAATACTTCATTTCTGGTGATCTGTTACATTGACAATGTTGATTAAAATAATCCCTTTACATTTCCTATGAGTCGATAGAATGCTTTGATGTATATGTTCACCTAGTTATTAAAGAATGACTTTTAATATACTGTGTGAATATACGTACAGCACATATATTTATGTATACATAAATTCAAAGTGTAAATACTTCATGATATATTTAACATTCCCCTTTCAGCTGTTTAGCATAATATTAAGAGGTCCAATAATATGTACTTTAAATTGAAATTTAGGCACTCTGACAAAATTGCACATTAACCTACATATAAATTTATACAAAGTAACCGCTGGATCCAATCAACAAAATTTTATATTGAAGTGTTAATTGTATATCAATAGTGTTTAATTATATGCAGGTGGAGGGCATTAATTGGGGTTTCACTTGAGGATATATAAAGAGACACTTACTGAAATTGTGGTATACCTGAGTTTGAAGGTATATGTTTGTAATGTTTTACTTTAAATGTAAAACTGAGTAAAGATTGGCTCCAGTATCATCCTTCACCAACTGGCTTTCCAGAGTAGAGCATTAAGAACAAATCTGGCAATACAAATCTGGTCTGTTGGATCTGAAAAGAGAAAGTATATGTTCAATGCTTCGGGTGTAGACCTTCATCAGAACTTAAAACTGGGAGATTAGCCAACTGTTTTATGGGATTTGAAGATGGAAGGGAAGAGAACATGTGAAATTCAAGAGTCAGTTATGCGAACACTAAGGCAAAGAGTAAAACAAAGAGTGAACAACTGAATATAGCCAATGAAAATATGAAGCAGCACCACTCCGCGGGACATCAAAGAAGAGCTGACTGCATCAGACACAGCAAAAGCTACAGGCCCCAACAACATCCAGACTGTTGTGCTGAAGACCTGTGCTTCAGAACTAGCCACAGCAAGACATGCAGGCTTGGTGTGATAAATGGCATGTAACATTTGTGTCACACAACAGCCAGGCAATGCCCATCTGCAACAAGCATAGCTGCCTCTGCTTGACATTAAATTGCATTAGCATCATCGAGTCTCCCATCATCAACATCCTGGAGGTAACAAATGAGGGTCCAAATGTTCGGTCACAAATACTGATATCTCCATATTAGTAGCTTGGTGTCAAATTTATGTCTGGTAACACTCCAGTGAAGTATTTGGGGATCCAATACATTTGGTGCTCTAACAGGACTGAAACAAAGAGTGTTCCACATGTTCAACAAAAACAGACAGGCAGACTTGTAAACTATTGTAGACAGTCTAGATGCTGGCATAAAATTGCAAAGAGATATTGACAGACTAGGTGAGCGGGCAAAACTGTGGCAGATGGATTTCAATGCGGGCAAGTGTGAGATTATCTATTTTGGACCAAAAAAGGATAGAGCAGGGTACTTTCTAAATGGGAAGAGGTTAAGTACAGTGGATGTCCAGAGACTTGGGGGTTCAGGTGCATAGATCTTTAAAATGCCACGAGCAAGTGCAGAAAATAATCAAAAAGGCTAATGGAATGCTAGCCTTTATATCTAGAGGATTGGAGTATAAAGACACAGAGGTTATGCTGCAGCTGTACAAAACCCTGGTTAGACCCCACTTGGAATAATGTGAGCAGATCTGGGCACCACACCTTAGGAAGGATATATTGGCCTTGGAGGGAGTGCAACGTGGGTTTACAAGAATGATACCTGGACTACAGGGGTTAAGTTACAAGGAGAGATTACACAAATTAGGGCCTGTTTTCGCTAGAATTTAGAAGGTTAAGGGGTGATCTGATCAAAGTCTTCAAGATATTAACAGGAAAAGACAGACTAGATAAAGATAAACTATTTCCACTGGTTGGAGATTCCAAAACTAGGGGGCATAGTCTAAAAATTAGGACCAGACCGTTCAGGAGCGATGTTAGGAAGCAATTCTTCACGCAAAAGGCGGTAGAGGTTTGGAACTCTCCCACAAACAGCAGTTGAAGCTAGAACAGTTGTTAATTTTAAATCTGAGATAGATAGATTTTTGTTAAGCAAAGATATTAAGGGATATGGGCCAAAGGCAGGTATATGGAGTTAGGCTGAGGATTAGCCATGATCTCATTGAATGGTGGGACAGGCTCGAGGGGCTGAATGGCCTACTCCTGTTCCTATCTTCCTATGTTCCTAAGTAGAGATTCCCATATTGACACCTTTTATCTGGAAAATGTAAACAGAACAAAAAAAAAGTGTTGAAGCTAAAGTCAAGTTCAGACAGGGGCAGTCGGGTAACAGTAGGTGAGGATACTGTGGGGAGAAGTGGCCCCTGAAGCTATCCTAGTGAGGGGTTGAGATGTAGAGAGACTGGGCATCCATGGTGAGATGACGACTGGGGCCAGTGAATCCCAAATTTCCAAAGCAGTGGAAAGCCTCAAAAGAATCATAGTTTTAGGTAAGCAGAGGTTAGGCCATGGGAGAGAGAATGAAATTGAGAGAAGATGGCTTTGAGGTTCCAGAGTGTGTTGAATCAATAGGAAGTCTGTTGCTTGGGAAACAGTGGGATTGAAGCTAATAGTGGGAACATCTTTGGATGCTATGAGATCAGTGACCATCTGGTCACATGATTTGATGTTCTTATTTTAAGCTTGCACTGTTTTCTGCTTTTGGAACAAACAAACTTTTGCAGAAGTGTAGCATTTCAAAGGAAAAATGCACATCCTACTAATACAGCCAAAAATGATTTACAGGCTTTCCCATCGCATGGCATTATTTTTAATGATCAAATTTAATGCAAACATGTGACCAGGAAGCATGACCTCAATTTAGATCTCATTTATTGGTGTGGTTTGGGTAGCACTGATGTCTCTATGAAGTGCTTTATTTCTCAATGTAGTAAATTCCAGTTACTGTCATATTATACAACAGCCTGCTCTCAATGTTTTCACCTCAGTTTCTGCTGTGGTTCAGTTGGCAGCACTCTCACCTGAGTCACAAGATTGTGGCGGGAATTTTATGCTCTCACCCACAGCATGTTTAGAGGCGGAGAGTGCATAAAATCGGGTGGGATGGTGGCAAGGGGGGGGGACCCTACCACCATCTGCAAAAATTTAGCCCGGGGCAGGAAGTCCTGTGAACAGCCTTCCCACCTCGCCACCGATTGAGGCCCATAACTGGGCAATTAACCCCCAATTAAAGGCCTCTTCCCATTGCAATCGGAATTAGCCGTGCGGTGGGTGGCCCTGTTGCCACATGGGAAGCACAGCATGGAAAACTGTGCGGGCTGCTTCCTGGCTCCGGGAGGTGTGGGGAGGTGAGGCAGGGGTGGCCTTGGTTAAAGGCAACTAGTGCCCAAAATAGGGACCTGGCATTGGGAAGGGGAGGGGTGCCAACTGAGAGCCACCCCCTGCCCTTACTGCCGAACCCACCTCCCCTGCAACCCCCTCCCCGCGAGACCCCTCCCACCCTGACCTGCGTGAGGCCTGATTCGAGCGATGCTCCTTGGCCTCTGGTAGGCGCTCTCCTGCAGCAGCCACCGCCTCCACGGTGGCACTGCAGCTGCCAGCCTCTGACTTCCGGCGACGGGGGTCCTTAATCATGTGGAAGGCCCACCGCTGTTCAATTAACTGCCTGATTGGCATTAGATTGAGCGGGCCTTCCGGAGAAGAGGCGACCCAAGAAATCCCGGCATCACTTTTTCTGGATGTCGAGACCCCCGCTATCTGCATAAAACTCCCCCTTATGTGTTTCAGTTGCACTTCAGCACCTGAGCACAAAAATCAATGGAACTGAAGAAGAATTGCACTGTCAGAGGTGATGTGTTTTGGGAGTGGAGCGGACCTGAGGGGAGAACGCCGAGAGAGGAGCCGATAAATAGAGCCCGAGGATCGCGGCCTAGACACTTACCTTCCGAGAGCGGAGAGCAGTCCAGGCGTGCCGGAGTTTTGAAAAAAGAAGAAAAAAATGTCAACAGTGACATCACAGGAAAGCTGCAAGGTGATTGGTTGGGTTAGTAACAGCTGTTAGTGCATTTAAATAGCTTAAAAAATGATAAGGGGAAAGTTCCTTTTTGAAAAAACACCTCAAAACCTACCTAACTAACCTAAGTGATAAGGTTAGTAGTACTAAAGTGTGTTTTTTTTAAATTAGTGTAATTTATTAAGGACTTTAGATTGTAGTGGGTAGTGCTTGGAGTAGAACAAGACCCCTAGTGTAATTAGTATTTTTTAATTAAAGGGAGTAACTAAGTGATCTAAAGGTAAGTCATGGCAGGAGAGCTCAGCCCCGTGATATGCTCCTCCTGCACTATGTAGGAAATCAGGGAAGCTTCCAGTGTCCCTGACGACCATGTGTGCAGGAAGTGTATCCATCTGCAGCTTCTGGCTACCCGCATTACAGAGCTAGAGCTGTAGTTGGATTCACTGTGGAGCATCCGCAATGCTGAGATCGTCGTGGATAGGACGTTTAGTGAGGTGGTCACACCGCAAGCAAATACTGCAAAGGCAGGAAGGGAATGGGTGACTAGCAGGCAGAGTAGAGGAAGGCAGGTAGTACAGGAGCCCCTGTGGCCATCCCCCTCTCCAACAGATATACCACTTTGGATATTGTTGGGGGAGATGGCTCAGGGAAAAGCAACAAGAGCCAAGCTCATGGCACCATGGGTGGCTCAGCTGCACAGGAGGGGAGGAAGAAGAGTGGCAGGGCTATAGTGACAGGGAATTCTATCATAAGGGGTACAGATAAGTGTTTCATGGCTGCAAACATGACTCCAGGATGGTTTGTTGCCTCCCTGGTGCTAGGGTCAAGGATGTCACGAAGCGGCTGCAGGACATTCTGAAGGGGGAAGGTGAACAGTCAGAGGTTGTGGTACACATTGGTACCAATGACATTTGTAGAAAGAGGGATGAGGTCCTGCAACAAGAATTTAGGGAGCTAGGTAGCAGATTAAAAAGCAGGGCCTCAAAGGTTGTAATCTCTGGATTACTCCCAGTGCCACGTGCTAGTGAGTTTAGGAATAGGAGAATAGAGCAGATGAATGCGTGGCTGAAGAGATGGTGCAGGAGGGAGGGCTTTAGTTTCCTGGATCACTGGGTCTGTTTCTGGCGAAGGTGGGACCTGTACAATTTGGACGGGTTGCACCTGTACTGGAACAGGACCAACATCCTTGCTGGGAGGTTTGCTAGGGCTGTTGTGGGGTGGTTTAAACTAATTTGGCAGGGGGATGGGATACAGAGTGGAGGTACAGTAAGGGGTGATGCACAGTCAAATATAGAAGATTAACTGAGTCAGTCTGGAAGGCAGTGCAAATATAGACCTGTTAAGGCACATGCGAACAATGCAAGGCTGGATTGCATCTATTTGATTGCAAGGAGTCTTACTAGTAAGGTGGATGAATTGAGGGCATTGATTAACACATATGAATATGATATTATTGCTATCACTGAGACATGGTTGAAGGAGGGGCAGGACTGACAGCTCAATATTCCAGGGTATAGAATCATCAGGCATGACAGGGGAGGGTGTAAAAGAGGAGGTGGCATTGCACTGTTGATCAAGGAGTCAATTACTGCAGTAAGAAGGGATGATATCTTAGAAGGTTCCTCAAATGAGGCCATATGGGTAGAACTTTAAAAAAGGGGGGCAATCACTTGGCTGGGGGTGTACTACAGGCCTCCAAACAGTCAGGGAGAGATGGGGAGCAGATATGTAGGCAAATCTCAGAGAAGTGTAAAAATAATAGGGTAATAATAGTAGGGGATTTCAACTTCCGCAATATCAACTGGGGTAGTCTTAGTGCAAAAAGCCTAAAGGAGGCGGAATCCTTAAAGTACATACAGGAGAGCTTTTTGAGCCAGTGTGCAGAAAGTCCTACAAGAGAAGGGGCGGTACTGGACCTAATCATAGGGAATGAAGCCGGACAAGTGGTAGAAGTGTCAGTGGGGGAGCATTTCGGGGATAGCGACCATAACTCTAAGAGTTAAGGTAGTTATGGAAAAGGACAACGATGGACTGGAAATAAAGTTACCGAATTGGGGGAAGGCCAATTTCAATATGATAAAACAGGATCTGGCTAAAGTGGACTGGGAAAAGCTACTTGCAGGAAAGTCTACATCAGACCAAAAGGAAGTAGTGAGAGTTCAGGGCCAACATGTTCCTGTAAAGGTGAAGGGTAGGACCAACAAGTCCAGGGAAACCTGGATGTCAAGGGATATAGAGGATTGGACAAAGAAAATAAAGGGGGCTTATGGCAGATTCAAAGCGTTGAAAACAGTGGAGGCCTTAGAGGAGTATAGAAAGTGTAGGGGGTACTTAAAAAAGTAATTAGGAGAGCGAAGAGGGGACGTGAAAAAACACTGGCGGGCAAGATAAAGGAAAATCCTAAGACATTTTATAAGTATATTAAGGGCAAGAGGATAACCAGGGACAGAGTAAGGCCCATTAGGGACCAAAGTGGTAGTCCGTGTGTGGAGCCGGAGGACATAGGAGGAGATAGCAGGGGCTCTGTTACAAATTTTCAAATCCTCTCTGGCCACAGGAGAGGTACCAGAAGGCTGGAGGACAGCGAATGTGGTGCCATTATTCAAGAAGGGTAGCAGGGACAAACCAGGTAATTACAGGCCAGTGAGTCTAACATCAGTGGTAGGGAAACTATTGGAAAACATTCTGAGGGACAGAATTAATCTCCACTTGGAGAGGCAGGGATTAATCAGGAATAGTCAGCCTGGCTTTGTCAGGGGGAGATCGTGTCTAACAAACTTGATTGAATTTTTCGAGGAGGTGACTAGATGTGTAGATGAGGGTAAGGCAGTTGATGTAGTCTACATGGACTTCAGTAAGGCTTTTAATAAGTTCCCGCATGGGAGATTGGTTAAGAAGGTAAGAGCGCATGGGATCCAGAGCAATTTGGCAAATTGGATCCAAAATTGGCTTAGTGGCAGGAGGCAAAGGAAGATGGTTGAGGGTTGTTGTTGCGAGTGGAAGCCTGTGACCAATGGTGTACCACAGGGATCGGTACTGGGACCCTTGCTGTTTGTAGTGTACATTTATGATTTAGAAGTGAGTATAGGAGTTATGATCTGTAAGTTTGCAGATAACACGAAAATTGGTGGTGTCGTAAATAGTGAGGAGGAAAGCCTTAGATTACAGGATGATATAGAGACGATATATGGGCGGAGTTATGGCAAATGGAATTTAATCCTGAGAAGTGTGAGGTGATGCATTTTGGGAGGACTAACTAGGCAAGGGAATATATAGTGGATGGTAGGACCCTAGGAAGTACAGAGGGACAGAGGGACCTTGGTGTACTTGTCCATAGGTCACTGAAGGCAGCAGTGCAGGTAGATAAGATGGTTAGGAAGGCATATGGGATATTTGCCTTTATTAGCCGAGGCATAGAATATAAGAGCAGGGAGGTTATGATGGAGCTGTATAAATTGCTAGTTAGGCCACAGCTGGAGAACTGTGTACTGTTCTGAGCACCACACAATAGGAAGGATGTGATTGCACTAGAGAGGGTACAGTGGAGATTCACCAGGATTTTGCCTGGGCTGGAGCATTTCAGCTATGAAGAGAGACTGGATAGGCTAGGGTTGTTTTCCTTAGAGCAGAGAAGACTGAGGGGGGACCTGATTGAGGTATACAAACTGATGAGGGGCATTGATAGGATCGATAGGAAGAAACTTTTTCCCTTAGCGGAGGGATAAATGACCAGGGGGCATAGATTTAAGGTAAGGGGCAGGAGGTTTAGAGGGGATTTGAGGAAACATTTTTTCACCCAGAGGGTGGTTGGAACCTGGAACACACTACCCGAAGGGGTGGTAGAGGCAGGAACCCTCACAACATTTAAGTAGTATTTAGATGTGCACTTGAAATGCCATAAAATACAAGGCTATGGGCCAAGTGCTGGAAAATGGGATTAGAATAGATAGGTGCCTGATGTCCGGCACAGACACGATGGGCCGAAGGTCCTGTTTCTGTGCCGTATATCTCCATGACTCTACGACTCAGTCCGAGACCCCATCTGCCCTCTCAGATGGGAGTAAAAGATCCCAAGGCACTATTTCAATGAAGAATAGAGGAGTTATCCCCAGTGTCCTGGCCTCGTTAGCCCTCAATCACTCTCACAACAAACTAATTATCTGGTCATTATTACATTACTGTTTTTTGGAAGCTTGCTGTACGCAAATTGGCTGCTGCATTTCCTACATTATGGCAGTAACTACACTTCAAAAGGACTTCATTGGCTGTTAAGCGCTTTGGGACATCCAATGGTCATGAAAGGCACGATATTATCGCAAGTCTTTTTTTTAGTTTAGGGACTGAATTAGCATATTAACTCTTATACCCTTTTTCCCCCCATTTGTTACAAAAAGTCATGTCATATGCTGCTTTGAACAATAATCATTTCCTTTGTGTCAAACAAAATAAACTGTATTACATCATCACTAACACAACCACTTGTCCTATATCTGCAGTACACATATATCATTACATTAGACTGTGTGAAGAAGAATGTAGCAAAGATACTGCTTGATGAGATAGTTAAGTGAAGTAGTTGTGGTATCTGACTTAAGTAATCTTATATATAATACAGACATTGATTGAGGCCTAAACATTTGATTCCTCCTGGTACACAGTCTGATTCTTGCTATCGCAGTTAGTCGGGATATATTAATGGAAGGCATTGTGTGCACTAATTTACTGTTAAAATATCTTCAACTACATATGCACCACTCATTAAAACTAATTCAGGTAAGACATATATAATTAGAGGTTATTAATACAAATTCAGGGTGTGTAGCAAATTCATTTGCACAGTGACATGACACCTTAACTCATTTAACAAGGTAATTAATAATTGCAAATGTGGAAGAAATCAAAAAAATCAAAAAAAGGGGAAATTAAAAAATGTAATTTTGATAATTTTTCAACTAGAGGTACTTTTTAATCTAAATGGAAAACATGGCATATAGTGCGGAGTTGGCTGATCTGCTCTCCTGTAAAAAAAAATCACAATATGTAGTAAAATTTCTGACATGAGCACTGTTCAAAGTAGTGCGCAGTGTGTATTGGCCATCTGTTTAATTGTATATAACTAAGTTATCTGGATGAAATGTAGCAGTCGCGACAGTACGTAATTTTGTGGTATGGAGCACTGTACTGTGGTCAATTTGAGGAATCTGTTTCAGAATCCTGCTCTAAAGTTATAGGTCATAAATGTCACCATTCTGTAAAACAAAGATTTACGTAGAAATACATAAAATGGAAGCTGTCTGCTGTACATTTTTGAAAGAAATTAAACATGTGAGCATTATTTTCCCTACTTCAATATTTTAAATGAATTTAACGAAAAAAATAATTAAAGGACACCTAAAAGTATGGCATATCCGGTAAAATATCACAAAGATGTCTCCAAATAAGAAAGAATAATTTAATAAACTGAGTCACCACAAAAAATCTTCCCTCTCATGAATGGTGTCTTTAATTGCTTCAACTAGAAACTGTACCATTATTATTCAGCTTTGAAGAAGCCTTAACTCTTTCAGTCACTTCAGCCTACTTACCAAGATGTAGTCTCTGGACAGATTATCACCAAAGATGATCAAAATAGCTCCACTGAGTTCACTGAAGAGTAGAAGAAAGGAGGAGGTCGTATAAGTTGCAGCAGAACAGACTCTTGTAACTATTGAGAAATGGGAATTTGCTGTTTTAATGGTAAATTTGTGAAGCCAAATAAATAGGTTCACTGACTTCTCTGCTGATGTTTGTCATTGTGAATATAGATCAGTAGTGAAATAGGCGAAAAGAAAACTATTTTATTCAAGTTTTTAAACCGCACCAAAATTTGTTTTCGGCTTTGATACAAATTTATGGATCATTAGCATACAACTAATTTATATTCACATTGTGAAAAAAACTGCAAAACAAATTGGCTCGCTGCACTTTTTCCTTCATGCGTTACTGGTTTCCATCCTTGCAGAGTCGATGATTAAAAAATACAAGAACAAAGCTAAAGCTATTGAACTGCATCAGAGCACAAGGATCTACCTGTCCCTTTCAAAACAAACAGCAAATTTTCAGCAACATTTTCCAATCTGATTGCCCAATGTGGTAAAGAATACATCCACTTGCTGCAATCTCATAAAATTTATATAGGAGTTATAATAGCTTAACAGTTTGCAAAGTATAAAATCTAAGGGCATTCTCCATCATTTTGACAGCATTTTTAAAAAAAAGCTGCACTGAGCTTTTAGTATGCTGAATGGCAAAATATGAAGAGAACATTTTCAAATTCAAGTCTTAGTTTCAAACAAGACTTGTCAAAACAGTTGTCCTGTCATGCCAAATTGAGATGTGAGAGATATAGAATATACGTGTGAACCTACTGTGCTGTCAAGCATGTGTACTCATACAGGTTTTGCATTTAGTAGCAGATTAATGTTACACAGGAAGATGCCAGTGCCTCTAGTAGCTACAAATGCCTGCAGCACCACACAGATTATTGCAAACCAGCACATTATTATCTGAACTAAGTTCCATTGAAAAATACAATTTTACATGCATTATGCAGTACAAAGCTACACAAAGGCCTGGTTTGACCACATCTGTGGTGCTGTGTACAGTTCTGGACACTGCACCTTAGAAAGGATATATTGGCCCTAGAAGAGGTTCAGTGCAGATTCACTGGAAGATTACCAGTGTTCCAAGGGTTAGGTTATGGGAGAGTAGGCTTGCATTCCTGTAATATAGAAGGTTAAGATGTGTTTGAGGTTTTTAGGATTTTGGAAGGAATTGATAGGGTAGATGGAGAGAAACTTTATTTCTGCTGGTGAGGGAGTGCTGGACAAGGGGACATGACCTTAAAATCAGAGCCAGGGCATTCAGAAGATAAGTTAGAAAACACTGTGGACTGATTTTTACCAGCCCCTTGACTTCGGGAGTTGTGGCCGGGGAGGGGGTGCCTGTAAAATACTGGCGGGAGCAGCCCGCCACAAACCCCGATGCCAACAAGGCCCCACTGCATTTTGCCAGCAACGGCAAGGCCTCAGTGCGCCCCCCACCACCCCACTCCGCTTAGCTCGGCGGCGAGGCCTTCATTTACATATTGAAATGAATTTAAATCAATTTACCTTGTCCTGGCAGCCATCCCATGCCGATATTACAGCCACCAAATGGAAGTCCTGTGCCTTCGGAACTCCATTTGGAATTGCAAGGCGTGACACTGATGGGGAAGGGGGAGCAATGCAATCTTCAGGTCGGGAGGGGTGTAGGAGCAGGAGAAACCACTCCAATTGGTTGTGGGGAAGGTGGGAAGGGGTTGAAGGTCAAATGTTCTGAAGGTGGGGGGGGGTTAAAGTTCGTAATTTTACGAATTGGTTTTTCAGGGGGACGGGTTATTTTATTAATTGGTAACTCAATGAGGGCGTTGGAAAGGAGATTGAAAGTGTTTCTGACATTTTGTTTGTTATTTCTGGGTGCCGGCACCTTTAAAAATTTTATTGAACCTGAAGGGCTTGAAGCCCTTTAAAAATGGCGCCGGTTCCTGTGCAGTGGTGCCGGACGCCATTGTCCAGTACGGCACGGCCGCCCCCTCTATATCATCGGGGGCGGCCGCTCCATCCCCTCCATTAAAATTAGCCCCCGCGTGAAATATCCATTTCTGAAGGCCGCCGACTTCAAAGTGTGCTGCCTCGATGTGCGGCGTGCTAATTAAATTCAGACCTTTGTCACACAAAGGATGGTAGAAGTGTGGAACTCTCTGCCACAAAAAACAGTAGAGACTAACTCAATTAGTAATTTTAAATCCAAGATCGACAGGTTTATGCTAGGCAAGAATATTAAGGGATATGGCACCAAGGCAGCTAAATGGAGTTAGGATTCAGATCAGCCATGATTTCATTGAATGTCAGAACGGCTTGAGGGACTGAATGCCTACTCTTGTTCCTAGATTCCTGATATGAAAATGCATGTGAATCAACAAGAGTTGTCATAGTTTGCTATTGTAATTGGACTGAGATTTTTGCATTTAGTATGTGTAATACCGTAAGTTTGAAATCAGTATATTTAATGCAATCCAAGGCTGTCGGCAATGTTTGCCGACAGACGTTTCATCCACCATATAATCACTTGTCATGTCAGCAGGAAAACAGTTGCTGCAATGCAATGTTTCTCATCCCACATAGCACAATAGAAGCAGATTAAGTTCGCACGCTATACTTTGTCTGCAGTCATACAAGAAAGAATCAACATTTTTAAGCAGTAACTATAAATTCTTAAGTTAATATCGCAAAAACTAATTGACAGAAAAAAAAATCATGAGTATTTGAAGGCTGCGTGATTGAGAGGAGAACAGTTTTTACTTCAAGCGTGTCCAGTGTTACTGTTAGACTGGCATGGCATTATTATCAACCGTGCATGCCACCCTCCATTGCAATAGGGATATCCAGTTTTAACATCCACATTAAATGTTCTTGCTTTGAAACTATGGCTCTGAATGGTATGAAATGTTTCAACATTGAAAACTGCTGTTTTAATGGAGAAGGGGGACTGGTATTTAAAATTATAGTGGTTGGAACTGCACTTTGTACCCATTCTGAAAGTGCAATCTCATGCTGAAAAAAACAAATGCATATTCAATGATGGTAGCAGAGATCAAGAACTAGAATTAATCATCTTGTTTACTTATGGCGCTGACCTCTAGCCTTCACCTTTTGTATATAATTAGCAATTGATTATAAAACTCATGAACAGAAATGTACAAAATCATTAGATATTCAATCTTTCAGCAATGTCAGGATGATAACTATTTGTATTTATACTTTACTAGAGCTCCCAAAATGTTGAACATTTATTAACACCTGAAAAATCATATTTAGCTAGTTTTCAGTTTTTTTAAGGTTCTGCATAATTACAGCTTCAAACATTAGGATAAAAAGATTGGCAGAAACAAAGCTTTGTTGTGGTATTAATGAAAGTTGATTCTCAATTGAGTGAACACATGATTAAAGGTACACCATTCACCTTTGAGTGTTGCTTTCCTCATTGTTAACTATGCTGCACAAGTCATGAGGTAATCCAAAGGGAGAAATCACTCGGGAAACCTGTCCCTTGAACAAAAACTTTCAGATTGTATCTGTGACTTTCCCTTCCCATGCTCTTTGCTTAAACATCTTGGTCTGTCTTCAGTTCTTTTCACAAGGAGGGCAGGTAGCGTGAAATTATGCGAAGAAATCCAAAATAGCAATTCCAGCTTGTTTTCATTCTGGGTTTAAGCAGATTGGTGAAATTTTAATGGTTCTTTGGCAACGGTATGAGGATTAATCCATGGAATTATGAAATAAATGCCCACTATTGCAACATGCTTGAAATCACTGCACCTTGTGACTGTTGTTCTTGTAGAATGGAAGAATTTATCAGTTGATAAAAATAAAAAAACACCGTCACATAATCCATCATCGGGTGATAAATTTCATTTTCTCAAAAGTACAAATAATTGGGTGGATTTTCCCCACGGGCATTTTTTTCCCAATCCAGTGACACATTAAATACTATACCTTCCTAAAGTTACTGAATGCAGGAAGCAGAATTCCTTGCATGTGTAGGAGCTCAGACTGTACCATAACAGTCATATCTAAGTTAAGAATACCAAAGTTTTCATGCTTGATGAGTTGGAATGATCATTGACTGAAGTATACTGTCATGCCCAGTAAAGGCTTGTCCCATTCATAACTTTAAATATGATTAGATTAGATTACATTGGAGATACAGCACTGAAACAGGCCCTTCGGCCCACCGAGTCTGTGCCGAACATCAACCACCCATTTATACTAATCCTACACTAATCCCATATTCCTACCACATCCCCACCTGTCCCTATATTTCCCTACCACCTACCTATACTAGTGACAATTTATAATGGCCAATTTACCAATCAACCTGCAAGTCTTTTGGCTTGTGTGAGGAAACCGGAGCACCCAGAGAAAACCCACGCAGACACAGGGAGAACTTGCAAACTCCACACAGGCAGTACCCGGAATCGAACCCGGGTCCCTGGAGCTGTGAGGCTGCAGTGCTAACCACTGCGCCGCCCATACAATACGGATTGTATCCAGCCTAGAACCCTCTGGAACTGAATTCTCCTTTTGTTTTAAATGAACACAATGGGCATTAAAGTAGACATGAGGTGCAAAACTGGCCCCCAAAGTTCAGTTAACCTCAGCCTGTATATTCATGAACTGATTCACAGTCTATAAGGACAAAAGAATACATTCCAGACTAAGAGGTGTCATCAAAATCCATTCTGAAAACATTAAGGGACATTCCTGAATTGAATGAGTTTCTCCTGAAACAAAGAAGGTGGGTGTCCTAACCCTCCTCAGATTGAATGCCTTAGAACAATAAACCACGATTTTTTTATTCATTCAAGGGATGTGGGCATCGCTGGCTAGGCCCTAATTGCCCTTGAGAAGGTGGTAGTGAGCGCCTTCTTGAACCACTGCAGTCCATGTGGTGAAGGTACACCCATGATGCTATTAGGGAGTTCCAGGATTTTGACCCAGTGACAGTGAAGGAACGGCGATATAGTTCCAAGTCAGGTCAGTGCGTGGCTTGGAGAGAAACTTGTGGTGGTGTTCCCATACATCTGCTGCCCTCATCCTTCTAGGTGGTAGAGTTCACGGGTTTGGAAAGTGCTGTCAAAGGAGCCTTGGTGCGTTGCTGCAGTGCATCTTGTAGATAGTACACACTGCTGCCACTGTGCGTCGGTGGAGGGAGTGAATGTTGAAGGTGGTGGATGGGGTGCCAATCAAGTGGGCTGCTTTGTTCTGGATGATGTCGAGCCTCTTGAGTGTTGTTGGATCTGCACCTATCCAGGCAAGTGGAGAGTATTGCATCACACTCCTGACTTGTGCCTTGTAGATGATGGACAGGTATTGGGGAGTCAGGAGGTGAGTTACTTGCCACAGAATTCCCAGCCTCTGACCTGCTCTTGTAGCCACAGTATTTATGTGGCTGGTCCAGTTCAGTTTCTGGTCAATGGTAACCCCCAGGATGTTGATAGTGGGGTTTCAGCAATGGTAATGCCATTGAACATCAGGTGAAGATGGTTAGATTCTCTTTTGTTGGAGATGGTCATTGCCTGGCACTTGTGTGTCCTGAATGTTACTTGCCACTTATCAGCCCAAGACTGGATGTTGTCCAGGTCTTGCTGCATTTGGACATGGGCTGGGCTTCAGTATCTGAGGAGTCACAAATGGTGCTGAACATTGTGCACTCAGCGAACATCTTCACTTCTGACCATATGATGGAGGGAAGGTAATTGATGAAGCAGCTGAAGGTGGTTGAACCTCGGAAACTACCCTGAGGAACTCCTGCAGTGATGTCCTAGAATTGAGATGATTGACCTCCAACAACCACAACCATCTTCCTTTGTGCTAGGTATGACGCCAAACAGCAGAGAGTTTTCCCCCTGATTCTCATTGACTCCAGTTTTGCTGGAGCTCCTTGATGCCATACTGTGTGAAATGCTGCCTTGATGTCAAGGGCAGTCACTCTCACCTCACCTCTGGAGTTCAGCTCTTCTTTCCATGTTTGCACAATTTGCATAAAATCAGGCTCAAACTTCAGGTTGCACCTGGAGATATGTGAGTTGGCCTTATTTACTTGGCTCTTCTGAAAATCTCATACAAGGTTAAAACTGCCCAGATAAATTTATTGGATTATATCAGATAGAAGAGAAGGGGGACTTTCATACTATTAGTTTGGATTACAATTCCGCGGAGCAAAAATGTCATGAAAATATGCTAAACTACAGCTTCACCCAGTCCCCTGCAGTATTCTTTTAATGAATGCCAGTAAACTTTCTAGAAAAACAGTTAAATACAAACTGGTTAATTCCTGTGTATAAGTTGCGATAAAGTGCATCATTTTTTCTGGAAAACACATTGTGAATTCTACTGAAGTAGCTAATGGAAGACTAAAATTTTCATTCATCTTTTTATTTGTTCTGCCGAACAAACTGCTCTTATAACAGGGCCAAGCCCAAATTAAAAAGGGTTGGCAATTATTACCAAAGTCACCGCCTACAATGCACCAAAGTTGAATAATACAAGAATACATAATTGTAAGACGGGCTCAAAACCTTCTTTTCAGGAAAGATCAGAAGGTGTAATCTATGCTTTCTTCAATTGCATGCAGAATTCGATTTCTTTCTGTATAAGTAACAGATATTAAACAAATACTTTACAATCAAAGAGAAATCAGACACTCTAAGAAATACAAAAATACAAGAAGGAACAAAATATTTTTGCACAATATCAAAAATCTTTGCCACTATCACAGAACAAAACCCTTGCATAATTATCTGAAGTAATTCAGAGTCAGTGCAACACAGCAGCCAAGACAGTTCATACAGCCCTCAGCAAGGCCCAACAAAAGAGCAAGTTTTACAATGTGAGAGACAGCACAATCTCTAGATAACATCTCAGCCTCTTCAGCACAATATTTAAAATTGAGAAGCCAGATACAGTTGCAAATGAGATCTTTGGACAGGGAAATTGCCACATTGCCTAGTCAGGACCTGTAACATTCCCTGCTTCCCTTCCAGTTCTAATTGGCAGATACTTGATCCCTAATGACATTTAATTCATGCTCCCTGGGGCCAATTGGGGATGAGTGATATGTGTGGGAAAACCAACAGCCATGTTGGTGCACCTGCCTCATGTGTATCTCTTCCATCTACCACCCACCCCCACCCCCCCCACCCCCCACCATTACACTGTGCATTTTTCTCTTATTACAGCTATTCAAAGAATACAAGAGGGACATAAAGAAATTCCTGTGTGCTCATGCCAGATCATTAAAACAAGCAACAAAAAAAAAACCATGAGGAATTGTCAACCCTTCTACTGATACTGAGTTTCCTCAGAATATTGCAACCTGTTTACCTAACCTGATCTCTCATGGATCAACCTGTAGAATTTATAAGAAGCACATAATGTTTACAGAACCCTCCAAGTACTTCACTCTGAAAACTAAAAAAAATGATTGGATGTTTATGACACAAGTTACCAATGCAGATTGACTTTGTTTTAATCAAGATTCCCCTAGTTTAGCATTAATATATTTCTAATAACTACATTATATGGCCATCTGCACATTAATTTTCTGTCAAAATATGCAAATTTTCAAGCACCAGGGCCCATTCTAATGTTCAACCTCTGTCACCAAAGGGATAATTTAGTAAGGCTCTGCTCCCAGTGTGGAGCCCCACTAAACAGGAGAGAGGTTTGCAAAATCATCACTATAGTATCCTAGCCCCTTCGCTTATCTGCACATCTGTCACCCCACACATGCATTGCAGGACTATGAAGAACCTCACAAGATTACCCCTTTGGCAACAGAGGTCTTACTCCCTGGGAGCAAGAAAAAGGTCAGAGGGAAAGTCAGCCCAAACATTGCATCTATCAATATCTGGTTTCAGAGCAATACAGACCTAGAAAGAGGGGCTTATCTGCCTTTCAGCCTCAATAGTGGATGTTCTGGGAGGCCACAAACTATGAAGAGAAAATAACTTAAGAGGAATGATTCACACTCTAAAGAAAGTATCTGTCTATTTTCTGGAACTGCGGGGTAAGTGAATAGAAAAGAATGGGTTTTGAATCAATCATCTAAATCAGTGGGCACAAGCATGTATCTCAAAATTAATTTGAAGAGCTTACTTTGAATAAATTGTGTAGGGAGATGCCTTTTGGTCAGGTGTTTTTATCTCTGTGACTTGCTCACAAAAAGTCAGTTGGTGTTTGGAAGCAGATAGAAACAGGTGGAAGGAGAATCTGCCAGAAGCTGGGAACGGGCAGGAAGGCTATCAGGAACCACAGGTGTTTCTGATTTGAGTGAGGCCCATGCTCAGGCTGAGGAAATCCAGATTCATGAGGGGTTGAAGGAAAGCTGGTGAATTTGCCTCGCGGATTGCTAGAGGGAGAATCCCCAAGAAATCTCACCTTGGAAGATAGCTGGGAAACTAAGGAGAATCAAAGTGAATTCCTGTGGTATGCTTTGGATTGGTCCTAGGAGAAGCGAGTGAACCTCCAAAATCCTGTAAAGTATAAGGGAACTCCTAGGTGGAAGTAAAAGTCAAATGGGGAGTGTTCTGTAGAGATTTTAATTTTAAAGTATAAGACTTATCCTTCGATTGAAATTTTGGCTTTAAAATATAAATGATTACAAATTATAGCGTTAAGTTAGTAGTGCTTGCATGGTTTAACTCTTGTATAGTAAAGCTTTTTGTTTAAAACATGAAATCATGTGGCATAATTCTCTCAGTAATAACTGGGAGTTCAAATTTCTTTTTAAATTGTTACTGGCGTCTACTGGGATTGTAACAATATCAACTTCATTTGTTATCTGCAAAATTTTAGATCAGATGGCATTAGTGCTTCTTTTTACTTCACTGAGGAGGAGTTGTACTGTTGGAGGTACCGTCCTTCTGGTGAGATGATAAACCAAGGCCCTGTCTGCCCTCTCAGGTAGACATAAAAGGTCCCATGCCACTATTTCAAAGGAGAGCAGGGGAATTATCTCTCATGTCCTAGCCAATATTTGTCTCCCAACCATAACTAAAAAACAGATTATCTGGTCATTACCACATTGCCGTTTATGGAATCTTGCTGTGTATAAATTGGCTGCTGCATTTGCCTACATTAAAACAGTGACTAAACTGCAAATGTACTTCACTGGCTGTAAAGCGCTTTGGGATGTCTTATGGTTGTTAAAGGCGTTATATAAATGCAAGCCTTCATATGAATAAATATATTTATCATATAAGCAAACTGCTTAATATTATTTTGCTCAACATAGTATATATAGATACCAATTAAAATATCAGCAAGGGCAATTTTAACCCGAAACGCCAGACATAAACCAGACAGGTAAACAGTTATAATCACACAGGTTACCTAACCACCTCGGAGATAGGCATTCCCAATTTTAATTGCTCAACTGAGCACACAGCAAAGCTTCTCTTTGACTTCCCACCTGGAACAGTGGGAAGACGGCCACTGGGAATTAAATGAGGCCTGAAGGTTTAAATACCCAGGCCACAATTCTGGAGTAGCGGGTGTGTGTCTAACTTACAGCACTACGCATCCGTCTAAAACTAGCCTGGAAATCGGCCCTAACATTTCTGAAGAGAGAAATATACTTATTAGATTCCTAATTTATATTGTTTAGTACCATCAAAAAGTAGTAAAGAAAATATTAAGAAACAGGACAGTTTTAGCAGAAGCAATAAGCCACTATTATCAGGGTTCAAAATTAAAGAACCACAAGTGGTAATTAAACAAACCAAGACCAGTCACTCAAAAAAAACATGTAATTCCATTCAAAGTTAATTTTGACTCTCTTGCCCCAGATAATGATCTTTGACCTTGGACAGCAACTATTTATTAAAGTGAAACATCTTCCAGAACACTAACTCCATGTGGTGAGCTATATATAGTCAATAACACTAGCACCAAAAAGGCACTCAATCATAATACAGTACCTTAATGATACATATTGTGCAATGGAATAATGAACCCAGTTTGAACTGCCAAATTGTTTGACAAAATAACATAAGATTAACTATGTTTAAGACCTAACCCTTGATTGATGATGTATCTCGCTAGGCTACACAACAAATTCCACAAAACATTTTGAATGAAAGGGACAACTCATACGTAAAAAGACCACAGAAATGCAAAAAAAAACATTCTCTGGAAAATTTCAATGCTGATATTTCTGACATAAAATTACTGACCTAAAGATCTTAAGAAAAAGATGTTAAAGTTTGTCATCACATGACTAGCAGAATTAGAGAGAGTTTTAGGAACCATCACTTTCGATGTTAACTATTACCACACAGCATCCAGAAATCGCTTGGTAAATCTCACTACTTCCAATGAGTTCAGTTTTAAGCACTTTTCCCCACAAAAAAAAATCTTCCGCTGAGCTTATTTAGAGGTCAATTAAATAATTTTACAGATTGAAAAGTGTTTTCACAGAGGGAACTTTTTTATTTTAATATTGACAAAAACATCAATAATCTTACCAATTCTCTGAAATGCCCATCAGAGCCAATCTTCATCTGTATTTTTATCAACACCATGCGATTTGAAGTGGCTTCCTCATAGCGGAAATGTCAAAAGAAAAGCAGCTTGTTAAAAATAAATCGGTTCTCAGAACAGAAATGCAGCAGATAAGCATGAAACCCATCTGGCAGGCATTCATAGGGATTTCTATGAAAAAAGCAAAAACAGATCTTCCAATAAATTGGGTAGAAGTAATTCATTTTCCCTGCAATATCCTGCAAGTTTTCAGGCAACAAAGATCTATGTAAGGCTACCTTTGCAATTTGACTTTAACAACTGTACTGGTATTTTGTTCAGTAGTTCCCAAATGTAAAATACATTTTTATTGTATGCAAGGCTATAACAGTTGAAGAAATAAAACAAAGCAAACTCACCTTTTATATAAAAAAAATGATAAAGTCAACACTCTGTCCAGCGGGACTAATGATTTATACTGAGGAACTAAACCTGCCACATCAGTGATGTATCAGAAGATGCAAACAATTAACAGACTTCTTAGAACATAAATTTAAACTAATTCCAAAATATGTTTTTGGATTTCATAACATTTTTGTGTGCTGGAATTGATATTTCTAGTTCCAATTTCAAGTACTTCTTTGGCTTAAAATGATCTCCTATTCAGTTTTATATATGTATATGTTCTCCTGCCAGGGCTTTGCTCACAGTCAATTGATTTTAACGTTTGGCCGACCGATCAGCCAAGTTCCCAAGGTGTCCTGAGGCCGCTCGCCGGTTTTGGGACACCAAAACATCACCAGGCTAGGATTGCAGCTCAAGGAAGGGTGGTGGGGGACAATGATGCCAGGTTGAGCAAGGAGGAGGCAGAGTGTGGCCCAGTAGCAAACTGCGGTATTTTTGTTATTGTTGACAAAGAGGCCTACCACCTGCTTCAGGAAGACCCTGCAACCACCCAGGGTTTGGCCACTTTCAAGATGGTGGCAGCCAGCACACTGGCAATTAATGTAGCATTAAGTCTACGTACCCTATTTTGAGGCCCTTACTACCCTGGTAATGCCAGTTTTGAGGAGTTAAAATCAACCCAAGTTAGTCTGGTTATTCTATTGTAGTGGGTGGGGTCTGGGACATTGGAGTATTTGGGCAGGCAGGAGTGTGGGAAAACCTGGAAGGATGTTAAGACGTGAAAGTAAGGAACATTTGGGCAAGGAGTTGTGGCCAAAGAGAACTTTGGAACCTGAGGGTTGGGAGGATTGTGGTGATCTGGAGTAGTAAAAGTTATGGGAAATGGAGTTCAACAGTGTGACACAATGGAAGCATTGGATTGAAATAAAAAGAATGAAATGAAATGAAATGAAAAAAAATTACAACGCTGTTGAAAAGAAGATTGAAAGAAGAGATTGGAGGAAGAGAGAGATTTTGTAATGGTAAGAACAGGATTACTGATTCATGTGGCAGAATTTTAACTGCCAACGGTGGGGGAGTGGGTTCAGGTGCAGGATGGGGGGGGTGGCTAAAGCCCTGAAAAGCACGTTGGGTCGGGAACCTGATCCTGCCCACTTCTGAGTTTAACCCAGGTGGATTTACAGGTGAGTGGAGAACCCCTGTGGAGCTGTCAGGTAAGTGATTAAAATATGGAGAAGCAATTAGCTCAAGATTTAACTCAACAGTCTGGTTTTAACAGTTGGCGCATCCATTTCCCAAGCTGTGTGGAACTCACCAGAGTGATCCAGGTGACAGCAGAGTGGAAAGTGCTACTTCAGCAAAACTGACAGGCTGGGAAGCCTTCGAACAGTGAAACTAACCAGCTGCAGCCCCCTCACTAGGTGAGAGACTACTGTTCACAGCACTTCTTCTGAATGTGAGCTTTCACTGCTCGACAGGCGATTTCCAACTTTTTGGACGTCAGTTCACATGTCTTGGGGCTTCACTCATTTTCAGCTACACTTATCTACACAAAAGTCCGAGTGTATCAAGCCTGTGTCCTCAGTACCTTGCTCTATGGCAGCGAGGCCTGGACAACGTATGTCAGCCAAGAGCGACGTCTCAATTCATTCCATCTTCGCTGCCGCCGGAGAATACTTGGCATCAGGTGGCAGGACCGTATCTCCAACACAGAAGTCCTCGAGGCGTCCAACATCCCCAGCTTATACACACTACTGAGTCAGCGGTGCTTGAGATGGCTTGGCCATGTGAGCCGCATGAAAGATGGCAGGATCCCCAAAGGTACATTGTACAGCGAGCTCGCCGCTGGTACCAGACCCACCGGCCGTCCATGTCTCCGTTTTAAAGACGTCTGCAAACGCGACATGAAGTCCTGTGACATTGATCACAAGTCGTGGGAGTCAGTTGCCAGCGTTCGCCAGAGCTGGCGGGCAGCCATAAAGGTGGGGCTAAAGTGTGGCGAGTCGAAGAGACTTAGCAGTTGGCAGGAAAAAAGACAGAAGCGCAAGGGGAGAGCCAACTGTGTAACAGCCCCGACAAACAAATTTTTCTGCAGCACCTGTAGAATTGGCCTTTATAGCCACTCCAGGCGCTGCTCCACACACCACTGACCACCTCCAGGCGCTTACCCATTGTCTCTCGAGATAAGGAGGCCAAAGAAGAAGAATGTATCTGCTGTCAGCCTTGATCACAGCATGGGGCCAGAGTACACAGCTCTACCTTGCACTTCTGATGAGAAAAGAGGAACAACAACAGCAACATCAGTAGCAGCAAGAGCAACAATAATTGCCTTCTCCTCAGCCTCTTGCCGCTCCACAGGACAGAGGGATTGGACATAGAGATCCAGCTGGAAGGAGGCGAGAGCCCCAACATAGGGCTAGATTTTATTTGCATGCTGTGCCCTGCGGCGGCGCGCTTCGACCTCAGCAGCCTTCCGACATGGAAGGGCCACCGCACAGCCCCCGCAATATTACACACAGGGGCTGATTTAAATAGAAAAGGCAGCCACCGCATCCCCGGCAATGGTGTCCGGCACCACCACGCAGGCTACAGGCACCATTTTTAAAGGGCTTTAAGCCCTTAACACTGATTTTAATTTACAAAGGTACAGTAGAGCCGATTTTTAAAAATTAAACAATTATGATATGGAGGCCCTTCCCCAACCCCCTCCCAATGTCTTTTAATTGGCTCTCATTGACTTCATTCCCTACCCGACATTTCCACCCCAAACCTCTATCATTTGCCCTTTCACCAATTCCCAACATCCCCACAACCAATAAGCAGTGTTTTCCCTGTTCCCCCATCCCTCCCACCCTGAAAATTTTATTCCTTTCCCCTCCCCACCAGGTTCTTGCCTCGGAACTCCATACGGAGTTCTGAGTGCGCCGAAGTACGAATGGCGGCTGTAAAATCGGCATGGGACGGCCGCCACCTGCAGGTAAGTTTATTAGCATATTATTTAGGTTCATTTTAATATGCAGCTGAAGGGTCCGCCGCCAGTAATATGCAGTGGGCCCTTCGCAGCGTCACAGGTCGAGGCAGGCCTCTCCCTGCTGAATTTTACCGGCCCCCCTGCTGCGGTCCGCGGCATTGAGGGGCTGGTAAAATTCAGCCCAGAGTGCCTATAAGCAGAGGATCGGCCCTCTGCAGCCTCCTTGCCAGTGGAGTAGGTGAGCACTCATTGCCAATGGCCAACAAGGTGCCTGTCACTGGAGGGCCAGCCCCCACATCTCCCCACCCTGGGTCTCTGCCTCACCCTGAGGTTGTGTGCTCTCTTCTCTTCTGCAAGGAAAGCAGAGACTTGTGAGTGTGAGAAATGGATTGTGTGGAAATGAAGGAAGGACAATATTTGAAGGGGATGACTGTGAGGGGGCAATAGGTTGAGGGTGTGTGAGAGTGTTGGCTGCTCGGATGGGGATGTAACAAGGTTCCTGGAGGGAGGGGAATGAGTTGAGCTGCAAGGTGTGTAGACCTGAGGAGTGGTGCAGGAGAATGGTGGGAAAGTCATTGTGGCAGTTGCCCATGGAAGTATTATGCCACTCACATTTCCTGCCCTCCTAAGGTCCTTGGACCTCTAGGAGCACTATCTCCAGGCTTGAGAGGCCACGCTCCTGCTGCTCACTTCCTTATCCAATTCAATCCACACCTGCTTGGTTTGAGAGACTGGCTCCTTCCTCCTGTTCTTGGCAAATATCAAAGCCGCAGGAATCAATCAATGTACAGTTCAGCCATTCTGAGCCCCGGCAGCGTCCCTTTAACTAGAAATCCTTCCTTTGACAAATTCCGCGCGTCATCCCTCCCACCATCTCTGATAGGCTGAGAAACCAGGAAGCGGGTGCTAATGCCACGACTGAGTTAAAGAGCCATAGCAAATCTCGGTGACATAAAAAATGGGTTCCTGCCCTCTGCAAACTGGTCTGTTCTGTTCAGATTCAACGCGTCGTGGCGGCGAGTCATTAAGAGGCATCAGTGCAGTGAAGTAAGAGATTCTAACAGGTGCCTCTGGAAGGATTGGAGAGTGGGATGAACTGGACTTATCACTTTGTTCAATAGCCAAAATGTAATGAGGGACATCATGGCACTATCATGCACAGAGGCTGCAAATACAACAATGAAGAACAGATTCTTCAATAATGTACAGGTGGTAAAATCATGGCAGGAAGCCCCACTGAAATACAGGAAAGGAGGAATAGGCGAACTCAAGGCCTTGACAGGAAAAACAATCAAAAGAATTTGTAGGTCATGCAGGTAGGTATAAGAATAAATTAAATATGTGACATTTGTTTAATTCTGAGCTATTTATTTGATAAACGATGCTATTGTGGGTTATGTGAGAAAGCTATTTTCAGTCAATCATGATTTTTTTTACCCCATGGACATTGTCTCAGTCATTATATACATAATGACATGATTACACAAAGACACACACATGCTAATATGCAAGTTAGATAAAATTCATTGAACCTGTAACAATTAAAGTATGGATACCTGGAAAGCAGTGGAACAATATCGTTCATTTGTCACCACAGACTGCTGCTTATATACTTTTACATTTCAAAGTGGCGAGCGCTGCTTTTATATGAGAACTGTAACATGGAAAGTTATATAATATAAATGGGGTTCACAAACCTTCAGGAAGACACAAACTGGCTCCTAGTTAATGAATTAATCAGTCGCCTTCCGTGAGTCAGAGCAGAATGGTTTTAGACTGGAGTTCAGGATCTGCTCTTCCTTTCATCCTTATTTGCTCAACTACAACCAAACTTAATTACAAATGCAACAATAATATTTCAAAGCTCTTCACAGCCAATGATGTACTTTTGAAGTGTCGTCACTGTGGTAATATAGGAAACACAGCAGCCAATTTGAACACAACAAGCTCCCACAAGCAGCAATGTGATAATAACCAGATAATCTGTTTTCAGTAATATTGATTAAGGGATAAATATTGGCCAGGACATGGGGAAAAACTCTCCTGTCCTCCTTTGAATAGAGTCATGGGATTTTTTACACCCAACTTAAATGACAGACAGGTACTCTGTTTACCGTCTCATCCAAAAGATGGAACCTCTGACAGTGCAGCTCTCCCTCAGTACTGCACTGAAGTGTCAGCCTAGATGTCTCTGCAGTGGAACTTGAAACCACTACCTTCTGACTCAGTGGTGAGACACTGCGGTTTTCCACATTGAGTGTTTTCCACAGGAATTAGATATTACTTGTACTTTTATATCCAAGATCAAAAACAATTTAAAACTACTGCCTTCATCTTCTTTTCTACGATGAACCCAGGTCTTTATTGCACAATGCTTATTGAGGTTTAATTATTGTTTTTGAATACATCTGATGCAAGACGAGAAATGCAACACACAAAATTTAAAAAGCAAACACACTAGAAATTAGAGATTTTATGTTAAAGAAAGCTATAGTGGCTCAACGAGTAACAGCACATCAGAATGTTCAACTGAGTCATACAGATCAGTAAGGACTTATTTTCATCTGTTAGGTGGTATCAGCCAAGATAGCAGTGGGATATTCATTCCCCCACCAGGCAAGGGAAGGAATCAGTCAGACTCTTATCACTGATCGCTGTTTCTGGGACAGAAAGTGTTTGGGTGCAGGTGTTTGGTAATTGGGTTTGGCGACGACGTCTTCGACAGCGGAACTGCATTGGTGGTACTCTTTAACTCCTAGGCCACTTGGTATCTGAGGTTTGAAATTACCTTTGGAATCATACCCCCACATGAGTAGCAATCTTCAGAAGAGGAAGTCAGTAGTGGTGGGGGAGCGGGGGGACGGGGGTGGTGGTTGTGGGGGGAGTAATGCCTGCACTGCACAAAGGGCTTAACATATTTTCTGAGAAAGACTGATCTTCTTTCACGATGTTTATTCAAGTTCCTAACCCTAAAATTATTGATTTACTGCTGTTCACAGTGCTCAATACACATGCCAAAATCATTTGCTACAAGACAACCTAGATAATAAAACTTAAAAATTTAATTTCTTAAAGTACATATATTTTACTCGCTAAAAATATAAATGGATATATCCTTAAATTTCCAGTCCAATCTCTAATCCACAAGGGAGAAATTTTTAAGGTTAAGTGTGTCTAACAATCACAGCAAAATTCTTCATAGGAGAATTGATTGAAGAGTTCCCTGTATCTATCTATCTATATATATCCTGTGCATATTCTTGAATATTGGTGTCACTTCTCACTATGCAGAGCAGTCTCACTATTGCAATGCTGTGGGATAATAATTGCAAACACTTAAAATAGTGGGGTCAATGGCCTGCAGTAAAATAGCAGAGAAAACAATTTCAAGCAAACACATTAGGCAGTTCCATGTATTATCCCATAGCATAATTTCCAGGTTTAAAGGTTCTACTCAATGCTCAAGAGTTTCTTTTTATTCAATCAGTTCTGTCTCCACTCTGAACAAATGTTTCCGTCCAATGCAAGGATAGGCTTGTTCCCCCTTCCTGTGCTTTCAGCAAGCTTATTCCTCGCTTCCCTAGTCATCTCAATCTATCCTTGTTTCCTCCCACTATGTTTCAATGTTCTATTTTACTTTCTGGTAGCTTATTCCTCAACCTGCTGTTATTCTCAGGCCATCCTGGCAATTTCCTCTCTCATGTTCCTGCCTTTCATCCATATTCTCCACTCACCACTGTGACTGATGGAATTAATGAACATTGGCGAAAGAACGAAATATCCCAACTTCAAAGGCCAGTGCAAGTACAATCATAAATTACAAAAGGAAGAATATTCAACAATATTCAAAACAATATGAAAGTTTCAAATGAATTGTAAACAGAAAACACATTAGGATCGCTGTGAATTATAGGAG
Source organism: Heterodontus francisci (assembly GCF_036365525.1). Taxonomy (NCBI): domain Eukaryota; kingdom Metazoa; phylum Chordata; class Chondrichthyes; order Heterodontiformes; family Heterodontidae; genus Heterodontus; species Heterodontus francisci. The sequence continues at coordinate 56,412,455 of NC_090396.1, read as the reverse complement.
TCATTTTCCAAATGCCAATGTGTCTCAAAGCATTCTCTTTATCGAAATGTTGTTTTAATTCCAGCGTGAAATGTTCTTCTGTGGTAGTGCTCATTAAATTATTTATTTATTTCAATAGCTAATGAATGTGCAGAACATTTGGGTATCAATCCCAGCATCACACACTGAGGTAGCATTTTAGCTAACAAATCATCTTTGTTCAGTACAAAGCGTTAGTCTTTCTTTAATGCCTTAAACTTTTGCGTTGCAAACAGGCAGACTGCCCTTTTCCATTTAATATGAATAGCATACTTTGGCAACAATGAACAAGGTCTGTGTTTATCACAGGATTCAGTGCAGCAGGGATCATTTTAGTCTGTGGTGAAGCCGATTTCTAGAACAAGTTGTGGATGATGAAACTAAGATAAACAAGGATCTTTGCCAATACGACATCAGTCACTGCAATCCAAAAGTAATTGACCGACTGAAGCGCTTTGAGATTTTTTCGACAATCTATCTATGCAGGTATTTCATTTCCTGTGAGTTTTCCTAATAAATACATGCATATGCATTTTTATTATTGAATTAAAATGTTTGGATTTATTTTCAAGTACTGCAAATTATATCTTGTCTTTATATCTTTGGAACAAGAAGGGGAATCCAAGACGGATTGGAAAACCATGCACTAATCAACCTCCATACAATGGTAGTCAGTCAGGTCCCTAATTTATCCCAACATAACCTAATTCAAAAGGATGTGACATCACATACTAGCTTAAATGGAAAGAAATTTAAATTTTTCAGTATATACGATCAGCACTTTATTTCATTCTAGGCGATTTTGTAAAACCAGGGACAGGAAACCACACAAGTTTGAAACAATTTATCTCTATATTGGAAGCAATTTATTACCAACAGTGGCTGCAAGCTTTCAACAATATGCCTCCCTTAGAAAAAAATTGCTTTTTGAAAATGAGGTGTAACCAAAGAAAAATAAATTCACTCCGCCTTATAACAAAAAAAGTGTTTCAACCATTTCATCAGGTACAGTTTTGGATATTTTAATACAGTACCTTCCACTCATCAGATTCAGCGTTATCACACCATGTCAATTAATAGTCTTAGTTATGAACAATATCAGTGGTCTGCTTGAACTAGATCTCAGAAATAAGTTGTTTCGTTATTGTGCATTTTGCATGAACTACTACTTCTACATTAAAAAAAACTTATACACAGTCCACACTGTCCTTTCTAAAAAGAGAGGTGCATGTTCTTTAGCTTACAAATGTGAGATTTAGGAGTTCCTAAATCAACATTCTGACTTCCTGGACATATGTTTGACACAGGTTTTCCAACAGGCTGTGAGGTCCAGCTACATTAAACACAATTCCATGTTGGGGGCCTTCAGCAGCGTACCTCATCTTGTGCCTGTCCAGCTGTTGACAGATAGGTTGATGCCCACGACAGCACACATGTGCAAATATCTGTCATCTTCTTTCATTCATTCAGTCCAACATAATACTTTAAAGCTGTTCAGTCACATTAATGTCTAATCTCACAGAGCAGATAGGATTCAGAAATAGCTACTGTAGATTATGCTAATTTCAGGCAAATAGCAGTTAATTTTTTTCACCTACCTGCAAATCCTTCATTAGAACAACCCCAAAAATGGTTAACGTGCAGACAGCTGTAAAAAAAAAATGCCTGAGATTTAGGTATTTTTACATATGCAAACTTATTTTTGTCCGCTTGAAAGGGAGCCTGAGCACTATGAACACTCAAATGCATTCAGATATATTCTCATTAGGAATCTTCTGTCTTAATTATGTCTTTGTTGTCTCAATACATCTTGGCAACAAATTAAACACAGTCAATTGTTTATTTCCAAGAGGCCCTCTCCATTGCTATTCTATATCAATTTTTCATTGTGATGGCTATCTCGAAATATTTTTTTTGTGTGTCAAGAGCTGTTGTACTAGGAAGGCGTGAACATTATACTCCATTCCAGGATGATTAACACATTGTTTGGTGTGTTTGATATTTTCTAATCTTCACAGGGGCTGCTACTTCAAAGGAAAATTATGCTTTCTAAACTTGCAGATTTTCTTGGGGTCTTCAGCTGCCTGCTTTGCCTTTCCATTTGCATGTGAGCCAGTTATTAGGGGTCTCGGTGGAGACACATCTCCTACACGACCTACATCATAAACTGTTCCTTGGAAGCTACTGAAAAAAAACACAGAATTTTGAAACAACTCTGTTCTTGTTTCTTAAATGGTTCATAAATTGCCTCAATTATTGTGCTGTTTTTATGTCTCACTGTATCTTTTTGCTTCCCGTATTATTTGATTTGTAAATAAATTTGACAATGTAGCTTCTGCCTGGAGGCATTGGTCATGTGGTGATGTGATGGGAGAGCATTGTGGGCATTCCATGTGTTCTCAATTAGCGACAAACTACAATTAGGAATGGATTTTTAAACCTGGACACACTATCCCATACATGGCAGTGAATAAGAAGCAAGTTTTTTTCATAACAAACTCTGTCCACCTATCAAAAATGCTGTCTGGCTCTGAATAAACGTTGGGGAGAGGTGAGGTGTGGAGAGAGGAAAAGAGCATGAATTGTGATGATCAAATCTGTTGAAATTAAGTGATTAACCTGCGTTGATGCTCTGTACCAGTCCCAGAGCTCACGCCAGGAAATACACGTAACTCCTCACTCAATTTTTTTTTGTTGTAATTTCAACAACCCCACAAAGATGAAAACCATTTGGTGCATTATCAACTGGATTCTGGTGGAACATTCCTCAGGTGGGGAGGGGGGGAGGTGGGTGGCTGGTGGTGGGAGTTGATCTTATCTTGTCTAGCCAGGTGTTATTAGATAAGGAAGAGCCTCATAAAGGGGTCAGTCGCCTTACTGCTCCCAAAGAGGCTGAAATAGCTATTGCTATTTTGAAAGGGGTCCCACGACCAGGCGCCTGCCTTTTTCATGCAGTAGGCCTATTTTAATATGAAAATTGGAGTCCATATCCCTAATTGCCATTTTAGGTTGGAAAGTTATATTTGTTGGGCCAGAAAGAGCAAAGGTGCTATAGAATAGTTATATAACTCTATCATATATAGCTTAAGCTTAGAAAGCAACAGACATTGATTTAACATTAAACAGGTGAATGAACTGTGTTTGGTACAAAGAATTGGCCCAAACTTTCTTTTACACTTGCACTGATACAATAGCGTAAGATCGATTGAGTTACGCCTGTTTTATTAATCTTTCATACCCATCTGACAAAACTTTCATCGAAACCCTCTCCTGCTCATTAACTCAGCTCTGCTCCCTCATATAAACGTGTTCAAATTTTCTGAGTTTATTCCGTTTCTCTTGAGCTGTCTCTCAACATATCATTTGGTGCATGAAAGCATCTACTCACTTCTTACTTGGTGAAACATGACAATAAATACGATAATTTAGTGCTGGTCTTAGACTGCCCCATAGAGTGCCCATAAGCTCTAGATAAGCTCAGACTCTGAAGTTCTGGGCAATGGAGCAGTCTGGCGAAGGGACTAGAAGCACGGCTTTGTTTCTTTGTCTCAAAGGTGACATATCTCCTCAACCCAAGGACAACTGTCATCAAAAATCACTATGCAGGGACAGTGCCCTCTTCCTTGTTCCAAATCCTGGACCTGCTTTTGGTACTCGGTCCCACTAACTCTTTATACGTAGATGCATCTCAGCTTGTATTGGAATATTACTCTAAGAGCCAAGCATTAGTTTTAATTTCTTTCATAAGTTACATTACATATAAATCAAGAGTGTATCGTGATTTACCATCTGATAGATAAAGTGGAGCAAATGCTCACAATCAATCAGACACAAACTCAGGTGGAATCCTATACTACTACAATAAAGCACGATTATGCAAATCTTTAGAAGGACTAGTAATAGCTGAAGTACAACAGCATGTAGGTTTCACAGCACAATAGGGGAATTCAAGCTAGTGCTAGAGATATCATTTACATTTCTAAAAATGGTTTTCAGCCAATGGCATTACAAATTCAAATGTGTACATGCAGAATTTTCAAAAAATAATCTCAAGTTAATTTAATAAAGTTGCTACTTTAGATAAACAGCAAGCTCAAATGGTGGACAGCAGTCAAAATCTGAAATGAGAAGCTTTTAAATTTAAAGTGTTTCTCTGTGAACTTGTTGAGGGGAAGGAAGAAGAGGAGTGAAGAAGGTGACAGAGCAAGAGGGAAGCAGCCAAGAGAGAGAGTGAAAGAAACATTCTTTCTCTTGGTGAACAGTACCTACCTTTCATGTACCTTATATTTGATTGAAATATCATCTAATTAAAAAGACGACGACTTTATTTGCAGTTTTCATTCTCCTGGTGCCTGTAAAAACTCAGTGCTGCTTTGACACTTGTGCTTTCCCTAACGTTAATAAAACAGCTTAATGTATCATTACTAATATTGCACAGGGAAACAGCAAACAACTTGTGTTTATTAGAGAACTCTGAACCTCAGAATCGTGAACATTTTTGGTCACTGGAATTTCAGTCAAACTATTTGAAAATCCTTGGGTTACTGTATTTCACTAAAGGCTAAGAGGGGGTAAGTAGTAAGACTGACAGTTAACAATGCAAAGAGATTTTACAAACACACAAAAGAAACAAAATAGTTGAAGGGTAGAACTGATAAGAAACTAAAAATGAAGCAAGTGAATTTCCATAATGTGAGTTGCAAAGCTGTTGTGTTAAAACCTTGAGCCCACAGGAAGTCAAGAGAACTTTTGACATAAGGGTTTCCTGCGACAGCTCAGTTGTATACCTGCTAGAACAATCATCAATGGAAAACCTTTGTACAATGGGTGTAATTAAATGGAGCAAATGGAAATTGAAGTGCAGACTATAAAATGACAGTTCTACCTGCACACTTCAGCAGCAAGTGGAGACAACCCGGTAAACAAGGAACAGTGCTTGATTGACTCATGTAACTTCACTGAGATAAACGCTGTGACTTTTAATGTTTCGATAACCTCACTGCATGATTCATCACCTTTTTCATCCTATTTTTCAAGGAAGTGTCTACAGCAGAACCATCTGTACCAAGCAGCCAAACAAGGCAGCAGGGCATAGTACCAAGAAAAACTTTCATAAGGCATTTGATGAAGGAGGCTTCTCAATAAAATTAAGTATTAAAAAGAAACTGATAACGTGATAGCACAGATAAAATATTGGTTAAAGGACAGAAAACAAAGGCCGGGATTTTTCCCTCAGCAGACGGAGCTGTCCACCAACTGAAAAGTCGGTGGTGAACCCGCTTCCGCCTGGCCTGGGGATCCGACCCGCATTTTGTGGTTCCCCAGCCTTTAAATGTTCTGAGGCGGGACTTCCACCCGCTGGAGGCAAGAAGTCCCGCCTAATAGAGCTGCCAGCCAATCAATGGGCTGGCAGCTCTTAGTCCCAGCAGCGACACCAGGAGCGGTGGCAACTGCTGGGACTGCAGCCCAGCTTCGTGATGATGATGTCAGGGCACCCCGGAACAAAGGTAAGTTTTTGTTGCCTCGCTGGGTGTGATCGGTCGGGCCTCAGTGCGGCAAGGGTGGTCAATTGGGGGGACGGGTGTGCGTGTTGGGTGTTAAGGGTGGTTGGTGGGCACAAGGTGCCCAATCATGAGGGCCCCACCTTCAGGCCATCAGAGAGCTGCCTGTCTTGGTCCTGGGTTGCCCGAACAGCCACGGGTAAAATCCCCGTGGCGGCGGGCAGAGGTGCTTAAGTGGCAGTTAAGTGGCCACTTAAAGGCCTTGATTGGCCTGGGGTAGAGGATACGTTTTTCGCCGCCGCCCTGCATAAAGTGGCGGCGGAGACGGGAGCAGGTCGGGAAGGGCTCCCTGAGTCTCCCACTCCATTTTACGGCCTCCCCCCACCACCTTCCCGCTCTTTGCGGAGCGGGGGGGTGGGGGGTGCATTATATTCCGCTCAAAGTATCATAGAGCAGCACAGAAGGAGAACTTTCGGCCCGTTGTGTCTATGCTGGCTTTCAAACTGAAAAGATGTAAAGAGTGTTGTTGCACAAGAGTCAAAGGTTAAGACTGGCTCTGCTCAATATCTATAAATAATCTGGATTAAGATATGGGGCAAAATATAAAAATTTACAGATGACACAAAAATAGGTAGCTTAAAGTAAAGGGGAATCCATGTAACTTAAAGGATATAGACGGATTCGTAGGTTGCACACGTGGATGTTTTGGAGAAGCTGTGGGAATTTTTGGAAAAACAGAAAATACGTATTACTTGGCGAAGCTTTCAAAAAAAAAAGCAAAGAGACCTAGAAGTTCAGATATATAAGTGAGAGCATGAGCTGATAATGTAATTAAAGATATGGATGGGATTCTAGTTTGACCAACAATAAACATTGGTTAGGTCACAGTTGGAATAGAATCATGTGACCCATTTTGGTTACCCTATGTTGGAAAGGTTGTCAAAACCATGGGGAGGATACAGAAGAGATTCACTGACATAATACTTTGAATCAAAGGCTTCAGTTGTGAAGACAATGTAGAAAAACAAAGGCATTTATCACTAGAATGGAGAATCCTAAGAGACATTCTGGTGGAGGTGATGAAAGATATGAAAAGATTTAATAAGGTAAATGGAAAATATTGCATGCAGATTCTGGAAATCTGAAATAAAAACAGAAAATGCTGGAAATACACAGCAGGTCCAGCAACATCTGTGGAGAGAGAAACATCAGGCTGGATCTTATCACTGCACCGCGTGAGAGTGACAACCTTCCGACATGGAAGTGCCACCGCACAGCCCCCGCGATATTATGCGAGGGGACTGATTTAAATGATGTAGAGGGGGCGGTCGCCGCGACCCTGGCAACGGCGTCTGTTCCGGCGCCATTTTTAAAGGGCTCCAAGCCCTTACAAGTAATTTTAATTGTTAAAGGTACTGTATTTATTTATTATTTATTAACAAACAATAATGATATGGAGGCCCTTTCCCAACCCCCCACCAATGGTCATTTCATTGCCCGTTATTACCAAAATTTGCCTTTTTCCCTACCCGAACTTTACCCACCCAACTTTCTAACTTTTGCCCTTCAATCTCTTCCCGCCATCCCCGCATCCAATCAAAAGTGTTTTCCCCGCTCCCCCACCCCTCCCGCTCTGAACATTTTATTCCTCCCCCTCCCCGCTGGTATGAAGTTCTGAAGGCGCAAGAGGGACGAACGGTGGCTGTAAATTCAGCGTGGGACAGCTGCCACAGCAGGTAAGTGAAATTACATATAATTTAGGCTAATTTGAATATTCAGATGAGGCCTCGCCGCCAAGCGGCAGGGGGTCGCACGGAGGTTGCCCCGCCACCGGTAATATGCGACGGGCGCTTCTCGACATCGATAGTCGAGGCGGGCCTCTCCCCACAGAATTTTACGGGTCCCCCACCGTGACCCACGGCGTCGAGGGGCTAGTAAAATTCAGCCCATAGTTATCGGTCTGTGACCTTTCATCATAACAGAATGAGAAAACTACTTCCACCGGTATTGAATCTGAAACTAGAGTATAAACATAAGATCATTACCAAAGAACAAAGGGACAAGGTTAGCAGATTTTATTTTGCATAGGATTTGTTAAGATATATAATGTCCTACCAAAGACAGCAGTGGAAGGAGAATTCCATAATAGCTTTTCTAAGAGTAGTGAATCAGTGTTTGAAAAAAGTTAAAAAATATTTTTGGGGGGTGGGGTACAGAGGCAAGGACCCAGTACAGGTGTGATAAGCCAAATAGTTTCCTATTTTTGCAACCAAGCCATTAGACAGTGAATCATAATAGTGCCATTAAAGTCTCATCAACAGGCCTGGTAGCATCCCATGTACTCAACAACAGAGGGGTAAAAAGGAAACACTGTATATCAAAAAAACCTAGAAAATGCTGGCATGCTCCCCCCACCCCACCAAACCAAACACATGACCCTGACTTTAATCTTTTCAAATGTTGAGAGATCTACTTTATATTTCCAGCACTTTCTCTCTTTATTATGTTATGAAGATGCTTCCATATTTTTTGTTAAGCTTTTTTTGAGGAGTCACATTTAAATTGTGGAGATGGATTCATTGGAAAGCTGAAGATTTCATAAATAAAACTTTGTTTTGTTGTTGACAGTTCGCTGAAAGGACACTGAGATGTCGTTTGAAAACAACCTTTGCTGGAAATCATGTGCTTTGGGCTCAGTAAACAACAGAAAACTTGGTGACATGGGGAAGATGTTTACAGAGAAGCCACATGCCAAGGTTTATGGAGGTCAAGCGTTTGACTTTCTGTTTTAGGGTTTGGATTGTTTTCAGTTCAGTTGGGGTGTGAACTGTTTTGAAGACAGTTGGTGATTTGCCTGCCAAGGAAAAAGAAACCACCCAGCTCACCTCTTTCTCTACCTCTTTGAAGAAACCCTGCAAAGATCCAGTGTGGAAGAGCTAAAATCCCTGATGCTGCATCTCTCCAGACAAGCTGGAAATACCTGCCAGATTAATTCTCAATGCCGCCTGAAAATAACTACTTTAGAAAAGATCCCAGTGACCTGTCTCCGTATGCCCAGACAACTGACCAAAGGGACAACTGACTTTCTTCCATATCTTCTTTTTTTCTTCAAGAATTAGCAAGTATTTGGCCAAAGTATTTTTTTTTGTAGCAAACCACTGCAGAGAGAATTTCTGTATTTTTCCACTGTGTGTAGGAATGAATGTGCGTGTGGGGAAATTAAAAAGGGAACTTTCATATTTCAATCTGTGTGTTAATGCTTTGCTTCGTTACTGGATACGTCTTGATTGATAATAAACTGATAATTTTGTTGTTTATTAAAGAAATCTTGTTGGTGTATTTTATTCTGGGATAAAGAGTAGAGTATATGATTGACTGTATCGGTAACTGGGTAAACATTTAAATGTATGTTGTGACCTGTGGAGAAGTGGAACTAGAAAATACAGTGCACTCCTGCTGCCTTGGTCGTAACAATTACCCAACTGATGTGAGGTGAAGCACATGCAAAGCTGCAACTTTCCCAAAAGGAAGGAAAATTTGAGAAAGGAAGGTGCTGGGAAGCTACTTTTCTCTGATAAATTTTAAAATGGGACCATGTCTAAAGGTTTATGAAATAAAAACAGGAAGTGCTGGAAGTACTTCTCAGGTCTGGCAGCATCTGTGGAGAGAGCAGCAGAGTTAACATTTCAGGTCGGTGACCTTTCATCAGAAAATTTTCAGCATTTTGCTTTTATCTACAAGTTTATTTATGACTGTAACTAAGCATTAACTGATAGTTGTTAAAGCAAGCCAGAAAAATAATAGGCTCCAGAATTAGGTGTGTTACAGTGATAGATAGGACGCTGCATTCATTTTTGTTCTATTGTACATAGAATGCAGTTATTAGCCTCTATCCCACCATGTTTTGTCCTAGTCATGGGGGAAATATTCACATGCCTCTCATTTCACTCAAAAAACACTACCCTTTACAGATACAAAGAGAGTGATCGGTTAACCCAAATATATAGAAAATACCAAATGCTCTTTATTCAAATTAATCGCAATACATCAGGGAATGTAGGACACAAGGCAATATCTGCTTGGCCCACAGGAATAGTCATTATAGAATCAACAGGAGAAATCTTCTATCGGTTTGATGGATGGTACAACATATTGGAAACATTTACAAGAAAGCTGTACAGTGTTGTGCACCGATGACTATGCACATTTGGTTACAATTTATTGATAATTTTTCAGCATTCTCAGCGCGGAGGTCAACATTTTGGGTTTAAGGAAACTTGCAGATCATCTACCAAACGTTATGAAAAAATATTCTCAACCTTGCTTTGAACACAGAAAAATAGTGACCACCAACAAAAATATGTGGTACTAAAAACACAAAGTCCATCATTTTCAGTTGTCTTTGTACATTGGGCTGCCTTACTATTAATGCTCCCTGGGCTTCCCTTAATATTAATTAAACTTTTCAAACATTAACTGGCAGAATATTTCTCAAGTTTCAAAATATACAGGTAAATGCTAAAAGTATGTAAGTCTCTTAACCTTTAGAAGAGTATTTAAGAGGGTTAACAATATATGCATGTGCATAAATTTGAAAAGGAATGATCAAATTTCACCTTTTTTTCAGCATTTATTCAGAAGGGGAAGGGAAGATAAACAAAATACTCTCTGTTGGCCCCGAATCCAGCTTTAATCACTGAGACTTTATTTTATCATTGCCTTTAAAATTCATCTGCGATGGCAAGTCCACAACATTTTCTGAGAAGATAGTTTCCTTGTAATCTGCAGTAATTTATTTTCTCATAAACTGCTAGTAAAGTTGTCACAGGGTGAGGGGTAGCGGGGGGGGGGGGGGGGGGGATGGTGATGGTGGTGTAATATTCTGAGAACAAGATACAGTAACATTTCAGGGAACGACAAAAAACCTGGAGCCCTCACAACACAGTAGCAGTTTAATCGTAAAATGAATTGAAAGCGAAATAATGTAACATGAAGAATGACTTCACCACTTGGGGGTGCTGGGGGAAAGGGGTGGAGGAGGGGTGGAGACGGAAAGGAATAAGGCTAGTACCTTTTTGAAGAATTGCCCAGTTGTTTTAATTTCTATATAGAGGTGATTCTCACAAACCTAAAAACCAAGTCTGAGTAAAGTCAACATTTTCAACTGGTTCTTGTAAGAAGGCATGCACCGCAAATTGAAAACAAAATAAAGTAAAATATAAACGATAATTTGTTGTTTTTTCCCACCAGTTTTACTATTACAATTTGTCTTACTCCTGCCAAACCAGACTTCTGCTGCTCTTCCTTATGTATAGGTAGGAGCTGAGTTAGAGGGGAAGTTTAACTTCATTATTCTATTGAATGCACAAAATCTAATAAAATTAATTCCAATTTTCTGGGAAACTTGGTTAAAAACTTAGCAGCATATGTTTGACCTCCTAATGGTTAGCTGTGAAAGGGCAACCATCAATTTGACTCAACCATCTTTGGCTAGGATCTGAAAATTTCACTGAAACATCACAACTATTTCACAAAAGGCTGCCCCTCAAGCCACAAGTCAGTCAGTCTACTCTTTATGGTACAATCACATATTACATATTTTGTATGTGTATTACTGATCCCCCTAATCAGTGAGCAATGTACAGTTATTTGCCCTCAGCATACCAAATACACTGACATATTGTTATTGTGAGCATTACTGCCCCAATTGTAAAATAAATCAAAACATTGTACAGGACTTTTTTTAAAAAAAAAACTAAGTCAACTTTAATATTATAAATTGCACTGCATTCTCTATTCTTTTTACAAGTGTGTCACCTTAATATTTCCCCAAGCCACAATCATTTTGCTTTATATTTTTAAAAATAGGTACATTTATAGTGCAAATGGCACACTGGTACAACTAATGATTTGGTTTATGAATGTTTAATTCCAACAGTATCTTTTGTGATCTTAAATAACTCCTGTATAATTAATATTTTTAATGGGAAGGATTTGACTTAGAATATGCTTCATTTAGTATTTGCAAAGTTTTTTTTTTGAGGGTCTCTTCCACTCTTCTTTTGCACTCTGCAAGAGAATGTCACAGCTCTCAATTGGAACTGTTCTCTCAGCGTAGTTCAAGTAGAAAGAAGCCACTAACATTTTCTCGTCAACATCCCTCCCTCGAAAGATAGCACAGGTCGTATCTGAGTAATGCTCCCTCTAGTGGTCAAGCAAAGAAATTCAGAAAAAGAAATCAAAACTGAGCCACCACAGTCTCACTGACAAGCAATCCTGGGACTTATAATTCAAAACTCTCTGATCAGGAGTGAACACCCAGTCTTGGTCACTCATATCTCTTGTTTTCGCTACTGTGCTGCATTGTATTATTTTCAATTTTCACCTTTGTTGCTCTTGAAAAAGTTATTTTGACAGGAAATGTTTTGTTCTTACATGAAAGATTAATTTTGTACAGTGTAAACCTTAAAAGTGTCAAAAGCACACTTCAAGCTTCTTTGGAAGCACTGCGACTTCTGCAGATTGACTGCATCCAGCTAAATTTAATCAAATGTTCTGGCACATCTCACATTCAACATTCGAGAAACCTGAGCTATGAATGACGACTTTTCAAATCTGTTTAGATCGAACATGAAAAGTTAATAACTTTGTGATAGATTATCCAGGCTTGAAGCTGATTTTGAGCAGTGTATGTTTTCTAATTCTTGATTAAGTTTTGTCCTCAGTTCAGTGACATAAAACAAAGAATGCATCTGTTTCTTTGCTGACAAGCTGACCACAACTTTATAAACAGGTAAAAGAGCGACAGATTCTCCTATCAAGTTTCAACTAGCTGAGCTTAATGCAATAAAACTATTCATATTGACACTGACAAGTAAAGAATTTTAAAATATCAGTAAAGAGAAAAACACAAAGAATATGTTTAAACATCTGTAACACTATATAAAAATTGGTTTGAAACTGTATAATTGTATCCCTATTAGCAATTTCACTTGGCATTGTACCATATTAAAACCCAAGAGCTATGACTAGAGTAAACAGTTTTAATAAACCCAAACCAGACTACATAAATTAGAAACAAAATTACTGCACGTTAATCGAGCACTGCGATCAGACAAGTTCTGCCTTCGAAGCCCTAGCGTTCTATAGCAGCATGTTCAGGAGTATCGAAGACAGCCGCAGCAATGGTAAGACCACCCTGATTTTTGTAGTTAGGACTGTCAGCGACTCTCAAAGTGTAATGTGCATGTCGAGCATTCTTATGATGCATTAATAGTGGAATATTATAGATGACCTATTGTGTGAGACGACAGGGTCCTGAAATTCCACGGCCATTTACACCAGTGTCACAGCTCCAGCTGAAACTTACACTCACCAATACTGTCCAGCACTAAATTGCAGCATAAATTCGAGGGGTCAGCCTCATTTGCTCACGAGCATAAATCTTCCACCACCCGAGAGTACTGTGCTGGAAATTAGCAATCTTTAGGTTGCTGCAGCAGCAGCATGTTTTTTTGCCAGACTCGGTTGACTGTAAGGTATGTATTATAGAGGGCTCCCGTGTGATTATTGTGCCACTGTTAAAGTATGCCTTCAAGAGGAAGAGGCTCTCAAAGAAGAAAGCAGGGCTCAAACTTCTACACACAGAGTGATCTGCAAACACTCCTGAATGAGATGCCCCTACAGGGAGGCCTGTTCTGCCATTGTTAAATCAGGCTGCAATCTTAACTCAAAAATGAATTTATTATATTTGCATCTCCCATCTAGGATGGCAACAAATTGCAATATATTTTCCAGTAAATATTTTATTAAAGTAAACTTACAGTAATCTGCAGATTAACCTGTTTGAAGCTAGAAAGTCTTCAGGTTGCCGAACTAAAAAGCACTATTCACAGGTAGAAAGTACCCAGACTAACTGCGCAATAAACTGATGTGGTCTTAACCAGTTTGCTGCCTTGTAACATATAAATGTAATTGGAAGCAGCACGATCCAGTATCTGCCAACTCTTGTACAAGAAAATACTGGCAGCTCTTATTTCTGAATTTGTGTCCTGAAAAGAAAAGGCATTCAGTGATTTGAAATTTCAGTCCTAAACACAATGTATTGTTTTTGGGAATAATTTTTCACATGTTTGCTGTAAATTCATAGTCAATTTTGCAATATGGTCAGGAGGCTGTCATCTGTAGCTTGGCACACTGTTGTGACATAAAATAGCACTTGCTTACATAATAATAACCAATGCGCGTCAAAGTAATTCTCTGTGTGAAGCACTCGGGTGAAAGGGAGGCCTGATGTGGCGCTGTATGTGAAAGCAGTTCTTTTTTTCTTCTTTCCTTAACAGTATCACGATATTACAGGTTTCTGAGTTGAACCAGACTTTTGGAAGGGAGATGCAAATGAAGAGGCAATGAGCAAAGGTAAGGTTCATCACAGGGGATGGTAACCATGACAGTGTGTCACCTCAAACCACTGTTGCACACTTCCTCGCGACTGATTACAGAACAGCACTGGCAAAGCCTTGACTGCAACTCAGCTGCTAACCCCCTTGATCCGGGAATAAACCGCATGAAGAACCTACAGTGCAAAGATAACTCCTTTGTAACTGATGGGGGGATGGGTGAGACATAAAAATATATATGTAAAAGCAGCTACAGCATAGATCAGTCTACACCACAGCTAATCTTTTCTTTCTTGAGCATATCTTTCCGCAGCCAGCAATCAATACAAGAATGCTGAAGGTATCCTTTCAGCTTTGGAGAGGCTTATAAAAGATTGGGAGATTACAGTGAAATCCATGGCGATTGGAAGGTATTCTAGTGCTTTTGACTGCCGTTGTGTTCTGTCACATGGGTAGATCAGGAAAGTGAGAGAAAGTGTGGAGGGGTTAGGAGTTGCAGTGGGGGAAACACATCTCTGTACTTCTGATGCAACTCCTCACTGGATTTATCTTTTAGAATTGGACCAGTGTGCCAAGTCGATGAAAAACAGAACATACCGCTTACCACACACGAAACAGCACCCATGAATGAAATTAATCTGCAATCCGGGGACAAGTAAGCTGCCGTAAAGAGACTGTAATCATATCATGTGCTTTACTGCCTATTAACAAAACACACAAGAATATACGACATCGTTTCACAATTGTGGAATGAAAAATGGCACAAAAGCTGGGAGGTGGATAATGACAAGCCAAATTGCCGCATGGCAGGTGTCATAAATGTCTTGGAGGCCAACAGCAGACCCCACACCATAATGCAATGTCAGCTCATTTAAATATTTCTGCGCTGCTCTCAGTGTTATTAAAGGCTGTGTAAGGGGTGGGGGGGGGATTCAAAAGCAAGCTAATGTCAAGGCATGAAACAACAGTCGGGGCAAGTGCTGGTGCAGTATAGTTGGTGGCCTTGACCTCTCCCCACCCCCACTAACCTCCACCCACTTTTTTGATGGAAGACAAAGTGGAGGAGCTGCTGCACCAGGTGAGTGCAAGGAGGGCAGACTGAATGTTGTGTATGGTACCTTCAATACCCAACAATCAGATACAGGAGAAGGCAACATAATACAATGAATTTGTCACAATGAGGCTACCCAACAGTACCCCATTAGGTAGATGGTGTCATTTTGCATTTCAACCTGTCCCACATTTATCACTAGCCTTCACAGTGTATCTAATGCAAACCCATCCTTCAACAGAGCTTACATTCAAGCTCCATCTTGCATCAGAAAGCATTTGTTTTATTCATTCACGAGATATGGGCATCGCTAGCTAGGCCAGCATTTATTGCCCTTTCCTAATTGCCCTTGAAAAGGTGGTGGTGAGCTGCCTTCTTGAACTGCTGCAGTGCTTGGGGTGTAGGTACACCAACGGTGCTGTTAGGGAGTTCCAGGATTTTGACCCAGCGACAGTGAACGTTCGCCGATATAGTTCCAAGTCAGGATGCTGTGTGACTTGGAGGGGAACTTGCAGGTGGTGGTGTTCCCATGCATCTGCTGCCATGTCCTTCTAGGTGGTAGAGGTCACGGGTTTGGACGGTTATGTCAAAGGAATCATAGTGAGTTGCTGCAATGCATCTTGGATGGTACACACTGCTGCCACTGTGCATCGGTGGTGAAGGGAGTGAATGTTGAAGGTGGTGGATGGGGTGCCAATCAAGTGAGCTGCTTTGTCCTGGATGGTGTCGAGCTGCACCCATCCAGGCAAGTGGAGAGTATTCCATCACACTCTTGACTTGTGCCTTGTAGATGGTGGACAGGCTTTGGAGATTCAGGAGGTGAGTTACTCGCCGCAGAATTCCCAGCTTCCGACCTGCTCTTGTAGCCACAGTGTTTATGTGGCTGGTCCAGTTCAGTTTCTGATCAATGGGAACCCCCAAGATGTTGATAATGGGGGATTCAGTGATGGTAATGCCATTGAACATCAAGGGGATATGGTTGGATTCTCTCTTGTTGGAGATGGTCATTGCCTGGCTCTTGTGTAGTGCAAATGTTACTTGCCACTTATCAGCCTAAGCCTGGATGTTGTCCCGGTCTTACTGCATCAGGACACAGGCTGCTTCATTATCTGACCAGTCGCGAATATTGCTGAACATTGTGCAATCATCAGTGAACATCCCTACCTCTGACCTTATGATTAGAGGAAGGTCATTGAAGAAACAGCTGAAGATGGTTGGGCCTAGGACACTACCCTGAGGAACTCCTGCAGTGATGTCCTGGGACTGAGAAGATTGACCTCCAACAGCCACAACCATCTTCCTTTGTGTTAGGTATGACTCCAACCAGCAGAGAGTTTTCCCCCTGATTCACATTGACTCCAGTTTTGCTAGGACTCCTCGATGCCGCACTCGGTCAAATGTTGCCTTGATGTCACCTCACCTCTGGAGTTCAGCTCTTTTGTCCATGTTTGGACAAAGGCTGTAGTTAGGTCAGGAGCTGAGTGGCCCTGGCGGAACCCAAACTGAGCTTCAGTGAGCAGGTTACTGCTGAGCATGTAAGCATTTTACAAGAGCCTTGTGCATCATACCACAAACGAGACTACTAACCCCCCCAAGATGGGGTTCAGGTTAGGCAGATGTCAGCCATCCTGGACCTCTTGACTTTGGGAAATGCAGTATGGGGGTGACATGGACAGCTATGCCATGTCATTCAATGAGAAAGAAGATAAAAGTGCAGGACAGCTGAGATTATGTGCCCAAGTCTGTACTGGATACAGAATCAACAACCTTTTGACCCAGAGGTGATGGTGCTAACAAATGAGATGATCTCATCAACACAAAAAAACAAGCTCTAACCCCAAGACTCTACAATACAACTGTTACTCAAAACGGAGTAAAATCTATCACTGGTTGCAAGTAATATGCTCAATTCTTCCCCTCTTGGACATGAGGGAGTGAAGATAGTGACCATATTAGGGGGAATGGCCTGGAATGGAGAGAGTAAAGGTTTTGCTGGGACCTGAGCTCCCACAGAAGCATTAAAGGCATCAACATAATTTGAACTGTCATAGTGCAAAATTACCGTTCAGGCACTGGAGGGCTTGATACAAACTGCAAAAACTTTGCAGTAGTGTCTATGTGTGCAGTTACATTGGAATGTCCTAATGGTTGTTATTTTTAACTAAGATATTTCTTTGAGATAACACATCACGTTAAATTGCAGTGCCAGGAGGCTGGCTCAGAGGTGCGGAGAGCTACAAAAATCAGCGCTATGAATGCCCATGGTGCATTCACACCCCCTGGTGTGAGGATAATGGGCCTAGTCGGATTTTCTATTTTAGGCTCCTCTCCTACATTAGAATGGACTCCCTGTAAAGGAAAAACATACATGGGTAGTGTGGCCTCAGTGCTGGCTAGTTGCCAACAGGGAAGAAAAAAAAAATCGGTCAGCCAACAGCTCTTAAAGGCTGCAGCAGAGCCTTAAAGGAGACACATTTCTTGGCTGGAGTTTGGAGCTACAGGACACAGTTTGCAATTTGTGAGACGACAGCCCTGATGAAGACTGCAGAATTCAGCCTTGATGCACTGGAATTATTGGTGTGTAGGAAGAGTCAAACAAGCAGCAGAATTTGAGCTTTCCCCTTTCCCAAATGAAGATGCTTACCTGCCTGAGAATAGGTTATCCAGTAAATGAAGGCCATTTCCAGTTGAGTGGAACTTGGAATAAATGAGGACAACGTTCTGTGCAATCAGAAGTTTTGGGGTAAATGTTTTCAGTTAAACACAAATGTGCTTTTTATCTTTATATAAAATGTGGCCTCATTGTAACTGACCATTTGCTGTATCACAGTGAGATCAGCTACAAATTTACAAGACTGCACTGTTCCTTAGTTGCCATAAAACTTTCATTCTACAGAAACTACATGATACATTGATGTGGGGAGACAAGACTTCCATGCATAAAGTTCTTGACAGGTCACCCAGTGGTGGTAGGAAAGGCAGCAAATTAATGGGAGTCCTGGTAGGGAGCTACATGATTGTAGGAATGCTGCTTGCTTCACTCATTCACAAACTGCTTAGACTTAACTCAGAATGTGGCATGATACTTCTGCAGCTGATCAACCATCCCCTCAGCTCTGCCTTTGATGCCCTTGCCCCAGCAAAACCTTTATTCTCTCCATTCCAGGTCATTCCCCCTAATATGGTCACTATCTTCACTCACTCATGTCCAGGTGGGGAAGAATTGAGCATATCTGGCACACAATTGGTTTAACCAACCATCACCAGATCTGGTTAGATTACATCCCTCCTCTGCTCCCTGTACTGGGACAGGGAGAAGATTGGCTTGGAGATAAGGTGAAGCAGCAACAGAGGTAGCTGAACAAATTGTCTTTACAAAAGAAGTCAATAAGCCTCTCACATTTCTTGTTGGAGTCTGGATAAGAGCGGGAGGTGGCTCGAAGAGGTGGACAAAAGGAACTGGGGCTTGTAGGATGATTTGAGAGTAATCAAGCATGCAAGTGTCATGTGCCTAAGAAGTTATATGGAGTTAAGGCCCATGGTACTTGTCATAGCCCCGCACTTTACAATGAATACATTGGGATTTGTACCATTTATCAGCACAAGAGCATAAGCAAGTGGGAGCTTGGTGTAACATCTCAGCAATGAAGCAATGCCTCCATAGCGCAGGACAAAAAGCTAAAGCAACAGAAATCACTACAAAGATTTGGATTTAACATTTTCTTTGGTAGACATTCATCATCACTGATTTTTCTATGTGTTACACCAAAAAAAAGCATTTGTTTTCAGTACAAGAGATATGGGTAGATACACAATTCCATTTTAACCCTTCTGGCACTGAAAGTCTGTGGCAGATTTCAAAGCAATAGTGCATGCTTGAACATAATGTTGAAAGCATAGTACTGAGTACAGAGAACTGAAGCTATATGTTATAACACATAATTGGAGGCACACATAGCACCAAATAGAGCACTTAATTCAATTTTTGTGGATAACTCAGAAGAACAGCACTCCAGTCCTCTGAAGATTAAAGGATGATGATGCGAGCAAACTCTAATTTGTCAGATGCCTTATTGGAACTCAGTCATCATGACATGGGTACTCAGAGATCAGACAGTTGAGAAAGATCAAATCGGGGCAACAAAGCAGTGCGACACTATGACAAGCTTACTCAGCTTTTGTTCTGATAGCTTTAAAACTGAATCTTCACTAAGTGTTTGACGGAAGATCCTAAACTAGAAATCAAACCAATAATTAATATGCAAAAATCCACTAAGCATGCTCAATTCACCTTTCCTTTTGAAATTACATGCGTGGTTCAGAGCATAGTTATGTTAGCTTGCAAGTCAATAACTCCTAACATAGCCTTCAAAAGGGCTAACAGTTTAACTTCCTTGTGTATCCTTTACTAAATACTTGCTTTTGAACAAGTTGCCAGACAGGAAGTGGGTGAGACAGTAGTTTATCAGAAAAGTAGAATATTAACCAGGTCCAGAAAGTGGTGACATCAGCTAACACACCAGTGATAGGGTGGCAAGTCTGCTTTCAAGTATTTATTGTTCTATATTTTGGCTTATAAGGAGTTCGCCTAAAAACTATTAAATATAATTTATCTAAAATAACACTGCTGGTTGAAGTCATTAACTGATTTAATGCTCCAAGGGCTACCTATTATTAGATCTGTTTGCCTTTAACAACACGTTGTTTAGATTAGGATATTATGATTGAACAATTTGCACACCCATAGATATTTGTGGTTGCAGAAAGGGATGTTAAAAAATACAATAGCTGTACAGCTAATATGAAAGATGAGAGATTTGTGATTTTAGAAAAAGGGGTCAGTACATCCTTGTAAAAGAAGATGTTAGCCAATTATTTTTTTCCCATCAGATGCCTTGTCAAGATACAAAGTACTTAGGAATTCTCCATCACACTGATAATTCAATCTCCTAATGAGTAAAGCTGTCTAAATTTCCTCATTGCAGGGTAAATTTTGGTTGTGATTTTTAAAGATCCGACCCCTTTTTCTAGGTATTTTCTCCTCATCCCTTTTCTTGGGTCTCAGCACGCCACACAGCACCGTAATCCAAGGGAACAAGCAGGGAGCATGATCCCAGGCTTCAGCTGATAGAAAATGTATCAGCATGAACAATGTGATTTTTTTCCCTCCCCTTTCCTTGGTGAAGGGCTCCTCACGGTATCAAGAGCTCAACAACTGAGGGGGCAATGTTACACGGTGTACTGGGATGCCAAGATACCAGACCAATTCTAGGGATGATTAGTATACAGGACTGGGCTGTTCTCAGGTTAAACTTGGGCACTGTGAAGATTATTTAAGATGCTTGATTGCTTATTCATATTTTTGTCATTGAAAGAAAGCGCAGAGTGAATATAATGATCATGGCAACAGAAATTAAATCCAAGTAACGAGGTGCAATTATCCAATTAAATAAAATCCTCAACAATGAAAGACATTTGGATAAATATATTATTAGCCATAATCAAAGCAATATAAATTGCTAAATACTCTTAATAAACATTTATGCTTCATCAGTAAGCCGTAAGAAACAATAATTACAATAATTGGGAAAAGTTACGAAGGAAAATTAAAAATGAATGAGGTGCAATAAAGGTACCTCTGTGCACCTATGGAAAGTTAACACTAGAAATCTCTCATGTGGTTCTCTGGGCCTCGATAATCACACATCATGCCAGAAAATTCTAGTGGAACAAGCTTGGCACTCCCAATTCTGAGCAGCACAGTACTTTGCATCTCTGTAAGGATGACTAACATATCACACTGAGCCCTGCCTTTATTACACAATACCATGAGACTGAAAACAAATAAAATATAGGTTTACTTAAAGCTATCTTCAAGTCCAAATGTTTCACAAAATGTAAAATCATTACAAAAGAGTCCATTCATGTTTGTGGATTAATCACAATTGTCTCTTTAACCCAAATATACTGTCCACACCAATGGCCTTTCCTATTACTTTATTCCTTAATCATGTTAAGGTTAGGGTGAAAATATTCAGCCTGGTCTCCCTTTTGTTTCCTAACTTCCCAACATGTGCCCATTTGATATTTGAATCCTTCATAATCGTGAACAATTATCCTAGTTCAGTTTTATAATTTTCCTTTGTTATCTTAGCAGTATTCCGACCAAGCAGTGCCCTTTTGAGATTCTGACTTTAACAATTACGATTTCACAGAATGCGAACGGAGTAAAAGCTTTGTTTCTTCAACACTGGGCGAGCATTCAGCCCAGTTTTCTTCAGTCAATGACCGTGCCACAAAAAGACTTCTCCCCATCTTACAAAACCGGGTGGCAATGCAAGGGTATAGGAACAAGCAATCGGCAATAATGGACAGTTTAGAAAGCAGAAAAAAGGGACTGGATCTGCATACTGGATCATCAGATCAGTGTAAAGAGATCTCTGATTCAAACCACCTTTGCATTGCTTACTGTGATTAATGCAAGCAAATATTTTGTTGTTTCATCATTCTTTACATTCACACAAGTATAGTGAAAAAAAATGTTTTAAAAACAAAAAAAAATGGATGGCTGATGAGCTAACTCACCAACTCCTTGTTCCTCCTGGCAGAAGGAAGATCAGAGTTTTGTTGCAGTGATAAACTGGAACAATTCCTTGGTAATGATACAGGAAAGAGCTTTTTATTCATTCCATCAACAATAAATTTTCATTTGGACAATTTATACTTGACCAATATAAAATAGAGACAGCTACGAAGACAGAATGTGACAGATTAAATTGCAGATTGGGAGGCAAAAATGGATATGGAGGGAATGGCTCAACTTCTACTTTTAACTCTTCTTTTGTGGGAAACCACCTAGTTTTCATTTGCTACCTGCCATTGAATATGCAGTGAGATCAGGAATGAATTGCCAGCAAGAAAGTATGTTTCATTACTCCATGATGAAGTGTCTCAACAAATTAGATCACTGATAGAAACATGGATGACTATCTGAAGCCATAAAGACCTGACTCACAACATGAATTATTGTGATACATGTAGTAGGTGAGAAATTCAAGTGTAACTGAAGATGTATACATTTCTTCATACAAAAATCATGTTCTTAATAATATTTTACAGTTCAGTAAGTGAACACTATTCTGTTAATTGAAGTATTTGATTTAAGCAGAGTCTAACGGTGTCTAATACACAGGCCTTGATCATTACTCTGGACAGAAGCGTGGCAAAGTGTGCAGAGTGTCCATCCGAGAGCAACAGCAAGTTGGCTCGGCTGATTTTAATGACCGGGTCTCATTGACATTCCACTTGCTGACTTCCTGACCACAAAACCTGGAAAGTTGGTGGGAAGTAGCTGCCTCGGTGTGAGTTATCATGACAGTGTGAGATGGTTGCCAGGGACCAGAAGGAATGGCCCCCAGCACTAGGGGAAGCAGACAGGCATGGTGAGTGGTATAAATCCACTCCTAGCCCGTAACAAACCAAAAAATGAATAAAGAATTTACCTTACAGAACCTCTTCTGGCCCTAGCTGCTGTCCATGGCAGCTTTTGCCTGGTGGGGAAGTCTTCACTGCTCCCCCCACAAGCCCTAGGTTAAAATCACATATCAGGCCCCAAGGGCATTATTGGAGCCTGGTCAGCACATTTAAAGAGGACCCTGCTGATTTCAGGTGGGTGTCGTTGTTACCTGCAATTTAAAGTTGCAGTCAGTCAGATTGGGGGCGGGAAAGGAATGGCAAGTTCCCCATTCCATGTTTACTCCCCACCCCTTCTTGGGGGAAAACAGGTTGGCAGAACAGGGCAAGGGGTTAAAATCGATACCACACTTTCAGAGACAGAAGCAAACCCACCTCTTGCTTCCTTCTCCTCCCTGCTATTAAACTGATCATGTCCTTCAAATCACCACAGGAGAGTCTCACATCTGCCCGAACTGCTGAAGATTAATACTCTCAGAAGCTCAATTTATCCTCTTCTATGTCAGTTCAATCCTTACACAAGGTAAAATATTCTCCATATTGTTTGAACATTCACAGATTGATGGTATGCCTGATTCATAATGGGGGCAAAACACAGCAAGTTCAAATTTCCCACACCCTAGGGAGCCTTGGTGACTGACGGGCCAGCTCTTTGGACCATGGGAAATTTGCATCAACTGATCTTGATATGCATGTGCATTTCTGGTGAGTTTCTCTCTGTGCTCATCAACTCCAAGCAGTAACATTTGGTGTAATTGTATTTCATATAAGAGATGATAAAAAGACAAATTGAGTTTCTTGGCCAGCTTGAAATAGCTATTTTTTTTAGCATTTTGACAGCTTGGCTCATTTAAGGAATTGAGCAGTTCACCAGCCGGGTAACCTGGTCACGAACTGGTAATGAGCCCACTCCAAGCAATATTAACATTGGGGGAGCACTTGTCCCTTTTGTGCCCATTAAATCTGTGCCAACAGTATCTATCACTCAAGTCACATACTTAGCAAATTTAGAGTATGGCAATATACAGCTATACCATA
Source organism: Heterodontus francisci (assembly GCF_036365525.1). Taxonomy (NCBI): domain Eukaryota; kingdom Metazoa; phylum Chordata; class Chondrichthyes; order Heterodontiformes; family Heterodontidae; genus Heterodontus; species Heterodontus francisci. The sequence goes on along the minus strand of NC_090396.1, from coordinate 56,388,975 downwards.
ATAAGGAAATAGTCACTTTTCACACCATCAGCCTCCATATCGAAAGGATCATCCTCCACCATTTCCGCCACCTCCAGCGTGATGCCACTACCAGTCGCATCTTCCCCTCCCTTCCCCTGTCAGCATTCCGAAGGGATCATTCCCTCCGCGACACCCTGGTCCACTCCTCCATTACCCCCACCACCTCATCCCCGTCCCATGGCACCTTCCCCTGCAATCGCAGGAGGTGTAATACCTGCCCATTTACCTCCTCTCTCCTCACTATCCCAGGCCCCAAACACTCCTTTCAGGTGAAGCAGCGATTTACTTGTACTTCTTTCAATGTAGTATACTGTATTCGCTGCTCACAGTGTGGTCTCCTCTACATTGGGGAGACCAAACGCAGACTGGGTGACCGCTTTGCAGAACATCTCCGCTCAGTCCGCAAGCAGGACCCTGAGCTTCCGGTTGCTTGCCATTTCAACACTCCCCCCTGCTCTCATGCTCACATCTCTGTCCTGGGATTGCTGCAGTGTTCCAGTGAACATCAACGCAAGCTCGAGGAACAGCATCTCATCTACCGATTAGGCACACTACAGCCTGCCGGACTGAACATTGAGTTCAATAATTTCAGAGCATGACAGCGCCCCATTTTACTTTCATTTTTAGTTATTTTTTCTTCCTTTTTTTTACATTCTTTTTTACATTTTTTACAATCTTTTTTTTGCATTTATTTCATTTCATCTTAGTTTGTTCAGTTTGCTTCCCCACTGTTTTTTTTTCAGGTTTGCACTTGCTGCTGTTCAATATTCAGTGTATTAACACCTAATCTGTACTAATGCTTTGTCTTTCAACACACCATTAACATATTGTTTGCCTTTGCTCCTTGACCTTTTGGTCAGCTATGTGGCCTGGTCCAATCTAGACCTCCTTTGTTATCTCTTGCCCCACCCCCACCTCACTTGCTTATAACCTGTGACTTTTCTAATATTTGTCAGTTCCGAAGAAGGGTCACTGACCCGAAACGTTAACTCTGCTTCTCTTTTCACAGATGCTGCCAGACCTGCTGAGTGTTTCCAGCATTTCTTGTTTTTATTTCAGATTTCCAGCATCCGCAGTATTTTGCATTTATTATATAAGGAAATAGTCAAAGCAGCTGTATAAAAATTCCAGTACCTGCAAGGCAGTAAACACCCAAATTCACAGAGAACACATCAAATTGACCCAGTCATAGAATTTTTAAGCAAAATATCTTTAAAATATTTCCAGAGCAGAAAACATTCAATTCTACTGATCTGAGGTCAGTCACCCTTAATATTTACACAGCACTTTATCCCCAAAACAAAGAATGCAACAGCCTGAACTGCTGTATAATGCAGTAGAAAATGAGCAGACCCATTTTTGAAACCAATTCCAATTATTTTATTTTGCCAACGTTATGTATCAGTGGTAGTAACAGCAGAGTAAGCACACAAATAAGATTGTTCACACAGCACATTTTCTTTCACTGCAGTTATACTACAGGTATGGATCAAAAGCCCTTATATGTAAAGCATAATTATCATCTATCAAAAACAGAATTATACAGCCAATTGTTCCGAACTTGAAGCTTAGCAACAATTCAGCATTTGATTTGTGTGCTTAAAATCAAGGTGCAAAGCTTTACTTCTGGGGCAGCTAATTTATTAATTCTATGGGAGTGATGGTTCTTTTACATTATTAAAAATACATTTATAAATTGCCCAGGTGATGATTTTAAAATGTGGCTTTACACCAGGCTGTACCCAGCAAAACATTCAGCTGATATGACATTATCTATAATAAAAGCAAAATACTGCGGATGCTGGAAATCTGAAACAAAAACAAGAAATGCTGGATTCACTCAGCAGGTCTGGCAGCATCTGTGGAAAGAGAAGCAGAGTTAACGTTTCGGGTCAGTGACCCTTCTTCGGAACTGACATTATCTACTTTAGCACACCCAGGAGTCAGATCATCAACCTTACTCCTGAGCAATATGAATACTTTTGCATCAGTGCACACCTGAGGTTGCTTCATATCAACACAAAAGAGGTAGCATTGCTGGAACCTTTTGGGAGTAGCTTAATGCAAAATTAAATTGGCTGCTACTGTATCAAAAATGATTCTTAATGATACAAGGTAACCTGTATTGTGAAGCCTGGAGAACACAAGATATTTATTTTAAAAATATAAACAGGTGCATATATAAACCACAACTTGGAAAAGTACAAGTGAGCTGAAATTTTTGGAATGTCTTTTTTTTTAAGTTTGATCATTCCAATTTACTTCTTCCAACAATTCAACTGAGCAAGTTCATGCAAGTTGAAGAACTAAAACAAGCTGTAACATCATTCTACAGTAAAACATATCAGTGAAGTCCACTGCAAACCCACCTACGCATTACGTGAGTGCCATTACAATTTTTTATCCACCCACACAGACATATTCCAAAAGGGACAGATAATTCACCCATTAAAACAACAGGATCGTTCAAGTATGAAGGACAATAAAAAAAGCGTTCCAGACAGTCTGCAGGTGTCAAAGATAACACATGAATTTTGCCTTTTGAGATTAATAAAGGCAATCACACAAGGGTATGTTGTTTAACACTGATGAAAAGGGCTGCTGAATAAGTCATACAGATTTCATCAACTTTAACTAAACTTCAGCAAAAATACCACAAACACACATCTGTTCCGATTATACTAGCAGTTGGAGACTGCAGCACTCCAAATTTTCTATTGCAATCCGTCAAACAATTGCTCATTAAAGACACAATCAGCATCGCCAGCAGAAAACTGACTTGGATTCTGATAGATACACCTTGATGGTCCTCCTGAAATACAAAGAAGCAATTTTCCAGTCATTTTCTCCAGTCTACTTGGCAAGACTTACACAAGATGGAAATTCTATCTTTCCATCATTAGTACTTCTGATCACTGTAATTCTCACAAATGCATCGATATTTAATACTACAATGGTTAAAGTTAACATCCCCATATCATTTTGTAGCTCAACATAACTATCCATAATTTTTTTTTTAAATTTATTTTTATTTATTTTTTTATTTAGAGATACAGCACTGAAATAGGCCCTTCAGCCCACCGAGTCTGTGCCAACGAACAACCACCCATTTATGCTAATCCTACATTAATCCCATATTCCCTACCACATCCCCACCTTCCCTCAATTCTCCTACCACCTACCTACACTAGGGGCAATTTACAATGGCCAATTTACCGATCAAGCTGCAAGTCTTTGGCTGTGGGAGAAAACCGGAGCACCCGGCGGAAACCCACGCAGTCACAGGGAGAACTTGCAAACTCCGCCCAGGCAGTACCCGAGAACTAGAATCGTAATCCCAAATTATAATATCACTGTAATGAAGATGATTTTTTTTTGGCAGGGGACAGAAATGGAGAAAGCAATAAGAATTAAATGCAAAAGTTATGCACAGTGGTTCAGTCCAATTGAAGTTACATGAGAAAGGTTTCAACATTGTACAGCACAATGCAATCACAATAGCACATTACAGTGCCTGTTGATTCACCATTTTTTATGCTTTTCCATGGCATCGCTCACCCTGAATTAGACAAGGCACTGCTTTACTTCACAGAGTAAACAATGTGCTATCAGGTTGACTAATTTCTTGTGACTGAATATATTAAATTTAATTTTTGCCAAATAGTATTGTGGCACAGTTAGGGCTGGACTTTTTTTCCCCCAGGCATCAGGGTCCATGGCGGGATGGGGGAGGGGGGCCTGAGGATGCCTCCGGGAGAGGTCCGCCACACACCCTGACACCAGGTGGGCCTGGCCCGATATTACTGGCGGCGGAGTGGCCTCATAGCAGCCCTCCAGCCACTTGTCGACGGGACCCCAATTTGAATATTTAAATAAATTAAAATGAATGAATTAATGAAACTCGCTTCACCATCTGATGTCCCACTGCGATCGTCCTGGTGGCTGGCACTCCCACACCTTCGGATCCCCGTCTGGGGAAATGAAGCACCACACTGGAGGGGAGGGGAGAGGAGGTAATTTTATCAGTGTGGGAGAGGGGGGAAATGGGGTCAAAGCAATGTCATGGGTGTAGAGGAAGGTGGGAAAGGGTGGAGGTGAAAGTTAGTGCAGTTTGGGGGCATGGAAGGTCAGATTGCAAAGGTAAGTTTTTTTTGGAGGGAAGGGCAAATAATTAATTTAATTGTTATTGGGGCGGGTGGGAGAGGGGAAAAAGAAATGTATTTATTTATTTTTATTCACTTCACCTTTAAATATTTAAATTTCCCAGTAGGGCTGACAGCCCTTTAAAAATGGCGTCAGCGCCTGCGCACAGACAGCTGTGCCATTGCCAGGGATGGACAGCCCACCCCCTCCACGTGATCAGGGTCGGAGGGCAGCCCGTCCCAGCTATTTAAATGAGTCGCTGCACGGAAGATTGCGGCGGCTCCACGACATGCATGCTGCCGTTTTTTCACCCACCGCCGAAATTGGTGGCAGGCACATAAAATTCAGCCCTTAGAGTGTAAATAGGAGCTTGAAAGTTGCAAAGGAACTTTGATAGATTAAGTGAGAGGGCAAAACTGTGGCAGATGGAATTCAAAGTTGGAAAATATGAAGTCATCCACTTTGGACATTTTCTGAAGTAGGCTTCCAGAGAACATAGATCTTCAATGAGTGCTTTCTCAATGTCCTGAAGTTCTTTACCCTGGCTTTCCAAGCTAAAGACTTAAACATGACTCAGCGGCCTCCTTCCCACAAAGTCACAGCTTTTCGTATATGTTGATGACGTGGCTCTGATTTTCCAAGCTAAAGAACTTCAGGACATTGAGAAAATACTCACTGAAGATCTAAGTTCTCTGGAAGCCTACTGCAGAAAGTGGACACTCCAACCAAATGCCGCCAAGACTGTCATTTCAGCCTTCCACCTGAACAACTCGAAGGCCAGGGAAGAACTTCATGTCCAGTTCTGCGGCCGAACATTCACCCATGACCAAACACTAAAATACCTTGGCATCACTCTTGACCATATATTGACCTACCGACAACACCTTCAGAACAGCAGAACCAAGGTCAAGACAAGAGTGAATCTCATAAGGGAACTGGCGGGTACCACCTGGGGCAGCTGAGCCAACATACTATGCACTGCATCACTTGCCCTGGTCTATCCAACAGCATAGTACTGCTGCTCAACCTGGCTCAGGAGCCACCACACAAACATGGTAGGTATCCAATCCCGGAAATAATGAGGATTATTTCTGAAACGTTGAGACCAACACAGCTCGAGTGGCTTCCTGTGCTAGCACACATTAAACCTCCTGATGTCCACAGAGAAAACATTCTCCTCAAAGAACACCATCGGCTGGCAGCTAACAAAGCACTCCCATTGATACAGGACCTCAAACAACTCCACACACTTGCCTGAAATCTCGTAGCCCCTACTGGAACACATTCCACACCTTACAAACTGACGACAGCTCCACCTCTCAATGGCGCACCTCCTGGTTGACTGCTAACATCACCAACCGCAACCTGGTAACAACGGAGTGGTGTAGTCCCAGGTTTCAACCTCCCACAGAAAACCTGGACAACCCTCAACTGTTTGAGAACAGGCCAGGGAAGATGTGGATACTTGCTCCACAAGTGGAAGCACAGTGGTTAGCACCGCAGTGGAGCCTCACAGCTCCAGCAACCCGGGTTCAATTCTGGGTACTGCCTGTGTGGAGTTTGCAAGTTCTCCCTGTGTCTGCGTGGGTTTTCTCCGGGTGCTCTGGTTTCCTCCCACAAGCCAAAAGACTTGCAGGTTGGTAGGTAAATTGGCCATTATAAATTACCCCTAGTATAGGTAGGTGGTAGGGAAATATAGGGACAGGTGGGGATGTGGTAGGAATATGGGATTAGTGTAGGATTAGTATAAATGGGTGGTTGATGGTCGGCACAGACTCGGTGGGCCGAAGGGCCTGTTTCAGTGCTGTATCTCTAAACTAAACTAAACGACAACCAGCTCAAATTGTGACTGTGGCCATCCAAGTCAGACCATCACCCACTTACCGAACTCTTGCCTTGAGAGATCCATTCCTGGTGGCATCACAACTATACCACAGGAAGGATATATCGGCCTTGGAGGGGAAACACCACAGATTCACCAAGGCTAAAAGGGTTAGTACAACAGGTTGCAGAGGCTTGTATTTTCTTGATTATAGAAGATCAAGGTGTGATCCGATTGAAATATTTAAGATGATTAAAGGTTTGATAAGGTAGACTGAGAGAAAGTATTTCCTCTGGTGGGAGAGTCCAGAACAAGGGGACACAGCCATAAAATTAAAACTCGCCCATTCAGGGACGATGTCAGAAAGCACCTCTTCAAACAAATGGTAGTGGAAATGCAGAAATCTGTCCCCCAAAAAGCTGTTGAGGGTAGGTCAACTGAAAACTTCAAAATTGAGATTGATAGATTTTTTGTTAGTTAAGAGTACTGTTTGCCTGCTTGCTTTGTTTTTTGCAGAGTGTGTTAAATCCAAAGTGGGGGATCTTATATAGATGGACAAGAGTTGGTCACTTGTTAATTTTTTACTGAGGAAGATCCTATTAATTACTGCAATGTTCTGAATAGTCTTTTGATACTGTTTCCATGTTGCTCTTAATAAATAGGTTCCATAGTTCATAGATAAAATGATGGTCTGATACAGTGTTCATTCTACCGATTTCCAAAGTCTAGGAGGTCATGAGGTGGCTCATGACATGTGTCTTTTCATGTATAAATAGCCTGCATACTCTCAGCATATAGGTTCAAATAAAGAATGACAGCAAATCACAAAAGGTTGTTGCTACAAATGAGGAAAAGGATGTAAATATAGGAAATATTTTAATACATTGGAGTGAAATAAATGGAAAGAGAAAGTGCAAATGTTGTATCAAGCACTTTTTAAAAATTAAGTTTCAATGCAGATTGAACGAAAAGGCAACGCAAGATAAGTGATGTTACTAATAACCACTGAAATATGTATTTAACTGAATTAATACTTGAATATTATATCTCTTTGGCTTTACTCAACTGTTTAAGCTTCTAGTTTGAGAGAAGCTCGGTGTGTACCTCGATGGGCCAAATGACCTCCTTCTGTGCCATATTGGCTCTATGACTTTACAACAAGAGGGCATTGCCTCAAATTTAGAAGATGGAGAATGAAAAGACAATTTGATTGAATTACTATACACAGTGGCTGGTAAATGTATGGAGTGGACTTCCAAGGGAAGTAATGGAGACCGAGTTCTGAACTTGCTGATGCAGAGAGTTGGGCAAGTACCAGGTGAACATATTTCATAGGAGGTTGGGAGATGTATCATGGAATATGATTTTTTTGGACACTGGGACTAGCTAGATAAATAAGCAATTTTTTTTTCCTGGTGCTGTATATTCCTATGATCCTCTGCTAGTGCAAGGCTTCTACATACTGAAAGGATCATTAGAATTTCATTTTAATGACACAGGACAAGAGAATGCCCATGCATTACAAACCACTGGGTCAGGCACTTATTGATCTCATCAGTGATCAGCCTAAGACATGAGGAGGATTTTGTTCCCTCTCCACCACCTGTAACTATTCAATGGACAAAAGCAAAGTGACCCCAGATAGATCCAATGCATTGAGTCTGCATATTTTATTCCCTTTAATACAGAAAAACACTTATGTCTCCACCCTTTTTAATTACACTTCTATTTTGTGTCAATTTTTCTTCACATATTATCCCTCAGTCAGATCACAAATCTATGCTGCTCTTCAGGAGGCAATGTACAATGCCTTAACATTTAGCAGTTAGTCAGCAGCCAGTCCAAACAGAGTTGAAACCTCATAAAGCACTCAGGTGCAAAAAGATGCCTATTGAAACTGTCCGTACAGGCACTCCTTCAGCTCCCCAACAACAATCACAAACGAAAGTCAAAATTGGGTCTGAATTTGCTGGCACTCTCCAAGCCCAGGTTCTCTCCCAAAGTCATATAAGAACTGAATTCTGAGAACTAAGGAAGTTACAAAAAAAAAGGAATTTTCTGACTCCTCCCAGTGGGGAAACATTTGTACTTCAGGCAAGAACTACCAATTATAATTGATTTAAACGGAACAAAAAAACTTGCTGGATATCTACAGGACTAAAAACTGAGGAGACTGCCACAAATGTGAAAAAGTTCCACTTCAGCAAGGCTGACAATATCAAAACATCCCCTGCCCATTTGGCTGAGCAAGACAACCAATATGCCTATTTAGTTTAATTGTACATCACAGGAATTAATCACATAATAATTAGCATGTGGTTATGTTTGCTGAGCACATTTAACTAGCAGTCCCTTTCCACATTTCCACCAGAATGCAAACAATTAATAGAAAATTATTGCAACTTATATATCTAACTTTCCCAATGAAAATGAACGACCTTGTTTCAGCCATAGGTGCAGATGCAGCTGGTGGTTGGGACTGGTTAAAGTAAAAGCTCGAGGAACAGCATCTCATTTACCGATTAGGCACACTACAGCCTGCTGGACTGAACATTGAGTTCAACAACTTCAGAGCATGACTGCACCCACCCGCCCCCCCCCCCCCCGCCACAATTTAACTTTTATTTTTAGTTATTTTTTCTTTTTTCTTTTTTATATTTTTGTTGTGTTTGTTTTATTTTATTTCATCTTAGTTGGATCAGTTTGCTTATCCACTGTTTCTTTTCATGTTTGTCCTTGCGGCTGTTCAATTTTCAGTCGGTTAACACCCTATCTGTACTAATGCTTTGTCTTTCAACACACCATTAATATATTGTTTGCCTTTGCTTCATGACCTTCTGGTCAGCTATTCTGTGACCTTGTCCTATCTACACCTTCTCCTTTGTTATCTCTTGCCCCACCCCTGCTTTACTTGCTTATAACCTTTCACATTTCTAATATTTGCCAGTTCTGAAGGGTCACTGACCTGAAACGTTAACTCTGCTTCTCTCTCCACAGATGCTGCCAGACCTGCTGAGTATTTCCAGCATTTCTTGTTTTTATTTCAGATTTCCAGCATCCGCAGTATTTTGCTTTTATTAAAGTAAAAGCCCTACTGTCCAGATTCTGTTGGCTTTCACATCACACATAGATGTGATCATTTCTACCAAAGGTTAGATGGTTGCATGCAGAATGTGTGAATATCTCAGGAACTGTTTACATTAAATCAACTTGAATTTCAATTGAAACAAAAGTCAAAAGATACTTCAGATCATGGCTAATTGTTCCTGCTCCATTTCTGTTAGATTTAATCTGAACTGGTCTTGCACCAGTTTTATAAGGCTTTTCTTTTAATGCCAAATTGCCGTAAATTTAGATCAGAGCTAAATTAAAGTTCCTTGTTTCAAAGGGAAGGACTGGTTATTATTTCAGTGATGCATTATTTTGTGTTATGGAAATATCTCAACAAAATGTTAACCTGCCTTTCTCTTTCATATGCTGTCTTATATGCTCTGCTGTTCCAACATTCAGTCTGTTTTTATTTCTCGCCGGATATAAAGTATCAAATTATTTTCTCGATGGCTGGTGATTTGTGAACATGTTGAATATTTTATTTTGATTTTCTGATTATAGTCTCATAATTCTACTACCAGGAATATTTTCTTGCTTGTATTTTGACTGCAGGTTTTGCAATGCGATGAAAAAAGTGCAACAGCTGTTATTGCTCATTGAAATGTAAACCAGTCAGTAACCATTGTCACACAGGACTTACGGTTCACAGTTCTATCAATAATGTAATGAATTGACATGGTGTAGTAAAAAAAGACTACCTCTTGGGTATTTGATACACTATGCATTATTCTTCTCATGTGTCGCCTTGGCTCACTGGCAGCACCCTTGCCAGACTCAGAAAAGTTGTGGATTTAAACCTACTCCAACATTGCAGCACATAATCTAGGCTGACTAATGCAATACTGAAAATTGTCAAAGGTACTGCCTTTCAGCATTGCAAAACTGAAGCCAGATCTGCATGTTCAGGTGGATGTAAAAGATCCCATGGTACTAGTCAAGGGAGAGACAAGGGCGTTTTCCTGGTATCCTGGCCAATATTTATCCCCCAACCAACACTGCCAAAAAAGCTGTTTATCTTATTTGCTTGTTTCTGGGGCCTTGCTGCACACAATTTTGTTGCTCATTTATGTAACAGAAGTAACAATACTTGAAAAGTAATTAATTGACTGTCAAGTGCTTTAGGGCATCCAGTGAATGTGAAAGGTGCTATATAAATCAAAGTTCTTTCCTAAATGAAGGTGATTTCATACAATATGAGGCATGAAATATTTCTTTCACAGAAGAACCACATCTCCGAAACTGCCTTCGATCCTTAAAATGTCAAAGAACAAGAATGGTGTATCATGCAGTATGCATGTACAAAATCATGGGACACCAGATGAGCTTAACAGGGACTGAAAATGGATAGTAACTTAACCATCTTCCATGCCTCCAACAGTTGCATATTTGAGAGATTATTTTCCATTTGCTTTAACTGTTTTTGGCCATTTCTGCTGGAATATTGCAGTAATTAAAAATGTATTAACTACTTTAAAACAAAGCTGTTTCTTGGCCGAGTCTGTGATGGGGTCGTATGAAAAGCCATGGACAGGCAATTATTCAGTTCACTGAAACAGACCCATACATTGATTCCTACTTTTGTATAATACATATGTCTCCAATTCTGGTGAAAGCCTCCACAAGGCTCATACATCTTCATGCAAATATCTATGCCACAAATGAGTTTCTACTTCACTTTGAGCCAGGGTTAACCTTTCCACCAAGAACCCAAATGCCATTTTATCCACAAGTTACTGCTTATTTCAGTAAAATCCCCCTCGAATATTCTCAGGAGCGCAGCAGCTGTAGGTTTGAGCAACGTTTTACTACAGTTCATGAGATTTATAAGAAAACTCAAGTATGAGGCCAGTTAGCCTAACATTAGTAGGAAAATGCTAGAATCTATTATTTTGGACATGGTAACAGGGCACTAAGAAAATCATAAGTTGATTAAGCAGAGCCAACACGGGTTTATGAAAGAGGAATCATGTTTGACAAATCTGTTAAGCGTTTTTTGAGGATGTAACTAGCAGGATAGTTAGGGGGAACCAGTGGATGTGGTGTATTTGGATTTTCAAAAAGCACTCAATAATGTGCCACACAAAAGATTATTACACAAAATTAGGACTCAGGATTAGGGGTAATATAATATCATGGATTGAGGATTGGTTAATGGACAGAAAGCAGAGAGTCGAAATAAACAGGACATTTTCAGGTCTGCAGGCTGTTAACTAGCCATGTAGTGCAAGGATCAGTACTTGGGCCTTTGCTATTTACAATCTATATCTATGATGTAAATGAGGGGATTGAGTGTGACATATCCAAGTTTGCTGACAATACAAATTTAGGTGAGAATGTAAGTGGTGAGAAGGACACAAAGAAGCTGCAGAGGGATGTAGACAGGTTGGGTGAGTGGGCAAGAACATCACAGATGGAATACAATGTGGCAAAGTGTGAAGTTATATTAACTATATTAAAAGTAGAACTTTTCTGAATGATGGGCTACTGGAAAATGTTTGCATTCAGAGGGCCCTGGGTATCCTTGTACCTGACTCACAGAAAGTTAATATGCAAGTACAGCAATTAGGAAGGCAAATGGGATGTTAATTTTTGTTACAAAGGGGTTAGAATATAAGAGTAAAGAGTCTTACTATAATTATACATGACATTGGTGAGGCCACACCTGGGGTTAGATTTTCAATCAAGGGTCAGGAACCAGAAACGGTGATTTTCAAATCAGCCAATTAAAGGCCAGGGAGTGGGCTCGCTGTCCAATCAGGGATGGTGGGCAGGTGGGCTCCTGACGCCGGAGGGCCAATGGGAGACCCTCCAGCACTCAGTAATCAGCAGCCCCACGGACCGAGATGGCAGTTGCCAATCTGAAGATGGAGACTGTGAGGGAGAAGGCGAAGTAAATTTATTTTAATTTTTGAAACTGCCACAGCTGCCTGGCCATGATCCTGAAGGGACAAACCCTCCAGGGGATGATCAGCAGCCACAGCTATGGCCTGGCGGCCGATATAGGTCAGGATGGTGGGGGTCCCCTTGTGTGATTCTGGCCAATGTGGGCTGCCCACATTGCCAATTAGAAATCCCAATCAGCATGGGAAGGGAGCCTTAATAGGCCCCATAATTAACATTAATTGGCCTCAACTGGCTGCTTGCCAAGAAGCAGCAGGCAACCAATCCAACCTCGAGATCCTCTCATTGGAAATGGCTCGGGGTCAGGACCGTGGCAGTGCACTGGCACGGAGGCCAGCAGTGTCAACTTGTGCGCCTGCCCCCCTCCAATCTGGACCCTGACCGCAATTAAAAATCCGGCCCCTGGAGTATTGTGTGCAGTTTTGGTCTCCTTACCTAAAGAAGGTCATACTTGTATTAGATGTAATGCAACAAAGGTTAACTAGACTGGTTCCTGCGATGAGCAGATTGTCCTGTGAGGAAAGATTGAGTTGACTAGGCCTACATTCTCTGGAGTTAAGAAGATTGAGAGGTGATCTCATTGAAACCTGTAAAATTCTTAAGGGGCTTGACAGAATAGATGCTGAGAATATTAAAGTTCTGATGAAAGGTCACAGACCTGAAACATTAACTCAGTTTTTCTCTCTCCACAGATACTGCCAGGCCTGCTGAGTATTTACATTATTTTCCATTTTTATTGCTGCGAAAATGTTTCTCCTGGCTAGGGAATCTAGAACACGGGGTCGCAGTCTCAGAATAAGGGGTAGGCCAGTTAGGATTGAGATGAGGAGAAATTTCTTCACTCAAAGAGTTGTGAATCTTTGGAATTCTCTACCACCGAGAGCTGTGGATGCTCAGTCATTGAATATACTCAAGACAGAGGTCAATAGACTTTTGGATACTAAGGGAATTTAGGGATAGTGTAGGAAGATGAAGTTGAGGTAGATGGTCAGCCAAGATCCTGTTGAATGGTACAGGAGGATCAAAGGGCCAAATGGCCTACTTCCTATTACTATTCCTTTTGTTTTTATGAGAAAAGACCCTTCAGCCTCCAGTCCTTTACTCTCACATTACATTCATACAATTATATTTAGAACATCTCTTGTGCTTTTCCCCCTACGCTTCTGCCTCACAAATGATTCTAGATATTCATCACTGTGCAAACACCATATATATCAGTTTCAAAATTGAATGTATGGTCCTTCTTTCCTAATTTACTTTGAAGTAATCACCTGGATTTATCTTATCGACACTGTGTAATATTTGATATGTCTTGATGAGAACCTCCTTTAGCTGCAATCATTTTAGAAGCTTGGAATTTTCTAATCTTTCCTTTTATCTCTTTTACACTTGGGATCTTGTTAATCTTCTCTTGATCTTTTCCAGTTCATTTACTTCTTTTGGTGATGTGATGGGCACAATTGAACAAAGTGCACTGAAATGAGGGTCTGACCAGTACTTGGTAAAGGCTGAGTACAACCTTTGTATACTTGTGCTTGAGTATTACGGCTCGACACCACAGCATTCTACTGCTATTTTTAAAGACTTTGCCACATTGGTTTAGGTATTGACAAGGAATGAAACTACAATTCTACTTCAGCTGTAAGATTGTGAAAGGTATCAAGGAGAATTTATCATGAAGCAGCTTTGATTTCATAATTAATGTAGTCCTTAAGTTATTGAGGAACTGGTACTCTGCCATCCTGCCACTTGGAACAGATTCTTGTATTTTACCCGTTATTGATGCTAGACTTAACGGAGTCTGCAATTTCCTAAGTCACCCTTTTATACAATGGCCCCGATTTTGCATAGATAATAATGCTCATTGTTATTAAAGGAGTAAATCAGACAGCAACTTCTGTCAAGTGCGCAGTTAAACACAGAAATCCAGAAGATGCTGCCAGAAATATCCTCCGCAAGGTGTGCTGTAACAGACAGTGCCAATAGACTTGGCATTGAAATCAATGCAATGGCATGAACCTGGGATAATAGGCCATTTGATCCACACTAAGGACACTAGAAAAATGTTAGGACTGGTGCATTTAGGGGTTAAGCAGCATGATAAGTGATGATTACTGCTAAACAACCTCTCTGGCCCTGATAATTTTATTTTAAAAGTGTGGAGTTTCATTCCTTCAGAACTTGATTAGGTTGCCTTGTTTTACTTGGCGACATCCCCACTTGGCAGAGACATCACCACAGCCCCCCACCGCTGGTTAAATCTCAGCCGCAGCAGGATGAGGCCCTTAATGGCCTCAATTGGCCTCAGGGCTGGAAGACCGTCATTGGCCTAAATGGCTCCCAACTAAATTCCGGTGTGATGTGAAGGTGGCGGGCCCCCTGCCACAGCCTCCCATCACAATTCTATGGGCTCCGCCGCTTCCGAGACCCTCTCCTAGAGGCCCAAAAATTCAGCCCTGTCTGGGAAACAGTCACGCACTTTGATTTTCCCCTGAGTGGCCAATTAATGGCCATAGGGCGGGCTCAATGTCTCATTGTCCAATGTAGAATGGCAGGCAGGCTCTCGAAGCTGGAGGAGCAGAAGCCTTCCAGCTTGAAAGCAGCAGCAGGATGCCATAGAAGATAGGGCACTTCAAAACGAAGACACCCTCTCTCCAACCTTTTCAAAAATTACATTAAAAATGACCTTTGCAGCCAGGCTGCCACTGTTCAGGGGCAGTGGGGGATGGAGGGGGTGAAGCCACTCTACAGGGCGGCCTGCAGCTACTGCTGCACCCTCTACAGGCAAGGAAGGCATCTAACCGTGACTAGAGTGTTGGACCCCGGTCTGCCACTGGGAGACCACCTCCAGGCAGTTCAGCTGCCATCTGATGCCTCCAGGAACGTGGAGGCCGACTGGAAAATCCCAGTCGGTCTCCTTCAATTGGTCTAAAGTGGCCCTTAACAAGCTCCATCAGCTACCCGCGGAAAAATGGCCTGGGGCGGGATGGAGCTGGAGAACCGGCATGCAGGCTGGTGACAGTTTGTTTAGCGCCCACCTACCTCTGATTCCAGCCCCAGTGGGAGCTTAAGTCCAGCCCTGTGTGTCGCAGTGAGGACTCTTAAATCTGATTGATTGAAGCATCTCCCTGTTTCTCGCCCTGCTCAGGGACACCAGAATAGAGCAAGTCTTTGTAGGCAGCTGTCAGCAAGGTGAATGGTGAGTCCATTCCTTCACCGCTGGCCACAGAATCCCGGCAGAATGATTAACTATATCAATATGCTATGAAAAACTCACTTATTTTCACCAGTATTAAATTGTTCATCACGTCATGAAACAAATACTCCTGCTTGTCATTTAGCATCAATTTTGAAGATGGGTTTGAAGATTTTTTTTTAGAAAAGATATATTATTTCACTTTTACAAGTTGCTGTCATTGTATTGTTGTAGTTTGATTCAAATTGTTACTAAAATTCCCAACTGTGTGCAAGTTTCACTTTTAAGATCACTTTTTCATATATTTCAGATCTTTCTCAATGCCTTTCTGTCACCAACTACCAGATGTATGCAAGATCAGAAATAGGAACAGAAGATTCTGGAAATACTCAGCAGGTTGGGCAGCATCCGAGAAGAGAGAAACCAGAGTTAATGTTTCAGGTCAATGACCTTTGATCAGAACTGGAAAAACATTAGAGATGTAACAGGTTTTAAGCAAGTACAGAGGCAGGGAAAGGGGGTAGTGGAAGAACAAATAGGAAGGTCTGAGATCGGGTGGAAGGCAAGAGAAATTAAATAACAAACAGCGTTGATGGTGCAAAGCAAGAGGAGATGGTAATGGAACAAGTAAAGAAACAAAAGATAGGTTTTGAGGTGGTGTAAATGGGCACTCAGTGAGTTTAACAGTTTCACATCATAACCCTTGCCCCCCTTCTGATTTTCCCATTTTCACCTCCTCTAGACCCAACTTTACACATGAAAATTATTATGTTATGTTACCATCTACAAGATGCAATGCAGCAACGCACCAAGACTCCTTCGACAGCACCTTCCAAAGCGGTGACCTAGACCATCTAGAAGGACAAGGGCAGCAGATGCATGGGAACATCACCACCTGCAAGTTCCCCTCCAAACCACACACCATCCTGATTTGGAACTATATCACTATACCTTCATTGTCACTAGGTTAAAATCCTGGAACTGCCTTCCTAACAGCACTGTGGGTGTATCTACCCCACATGGACTTCAGTTCATGTAGGCAGCTCACCACCACCTTCTCAATAATTGCTTTCCTAGCCAGCGATGCCCACATAGAATGAACAAATAAAAAAAAATAATTTCCTCCCTTTCAACCCAGCACAGACCTTTCCTTTGGTTCTGCACCACCACCACCACCCCACACTTTCCCTGGCACTACATGTGCTTAAAACCTGTTACATCTACATCTTTTCCCAGTGCTGGCAAAAATTCATCAATCTGAAACATTAACTCTAAGGCGACGGGGGTCTCAACCATCAGCTTAAGCGCTGGTGAGAGCCCTGTGTCGCCTCCTCTGGAGAAGGCCCGCCAAATCAAGTGTCAATTAGACACTTAGGTGGACAGCATGATCCCTTGGATCAAGGACCTCAGCAATGGAAGTCCTGCCCTCTGAGAGCTGCCGGCCAATCAGAGGCCGGCAGCTCTTTAACTGAGCGGTGGCTGCTGCTGTACTGGATTTACCAGAGGTGCTGGAGCTCTTACCTCAATCAGTGTTCCCATGTCTTCCTACACTTAAATAATGTTTTCAAATGGCCAAATAAGATAAGATTTGAGGAAATTCAGTGGTAAATCAACCCCTTGGTTCATAGATGCATGCGTCACAGGAGATGACCATTTGGCCCATCATGCCTGTGCTGAATCTTTGAAAGAGCAAAGCAATTCGTCCCATTCCCCTGCTAATAGTCTGGCAAATGTTTCCTTTTCAAGTATTTAACAAGTTCCATTTTGAAAGTTGCTACTGAATCTGTTTCCACCATACTTTCATGTAGTGTATTCCAGGTTAGAACAATCACTGCATTAAAAAAAAGTCTCATCTCTCCTACGGTTATTTTTCCAATTACCTTAAATTCATGTGATCTGGTTATCAACTCTCCTGACAGTGGAAATTGTTTTGCTTTATTTATTCTGTCAAAACACTTCAATATTAAATATCTGTATAAAATTTCCCCCTGATGTTCACTGTTCTTGGGAGAACCATCTCAGCTTCTCTAGTATCTCCACATAACTGAAGTCCCACTCTCTGGTATCATTTTGTTATATCTCCTCTGCTCCCTCCCCAAGTCTTCACATCCTTCCTAAAAGGTGGTGCCCAGAAGTGGGCACAATACTCCAGCTGACTTGTAAAAATTTAGTGTAAATTTTGTGTTAAGAATACTCATTTGCAGCTGGCTACCACCCAAACTATTCTTGCTGGGGAGTTAATTAATAACTTGCTTACTTCAGAGCACTGTGATTGACAATAATCCTGACTTCAACAGCAGAATGGAACAGTAAATGAAGCAGATGCTGTTGCCTCTATTTAGGAGAGCCTGAGAACCACCAGAAGAGGTTGTTTACATGGATATTTCCAAAAACTGTAACAACAATAACAGGGTTTTACCAGCAAAGGCAGCCATGTTTTCTTGCCCCCACTAAGCCCAGCTGCTTAAATCAAACCGATGGGGATGGGGGGGGAGGCGCAGGGGAGGATGGGGTTGCGGTAGTTTTGCACTCCCTCTCTCCATGACTTGCTGGCTTGCAATTTGTGACCCAAAAACAACTGAGCGTACACTGGAATCCTGTGGCAATACCATGGTCTTGAAGCAATTTTGCAATAGACAAGTACCATGAGGTGCCTAAACTCCCACATACATTTGCCAAAAGGATTTATAAACTGCAAAAATCTAATAACCTCCGACAGCAAGATAAATTTTCATTTGCAAATAGTTTCAATTAACTAGCTGCTCACTACAGGATTTTGACAACATCACAAATGATCCATATGAATTACCCTTAAGGCCCTTAGATATGTAAAGCACTTTAAAGCCAGTTTCTTATGGCCAAATCGAAGCTAAGTACACTGCAAAAGAATGCAGACTCTGTGATTGGTTAACCAAGGACACATTAAGGATGCTTGGCTGCCAGAGACATGAATCCTGGCTGGGTACCTGCAATACAGAACATTACTGCAGAAAGTACAAAGTGACATTAAGTGGCAACCACTGAGAATCCCAAATGTTAAACCTTGTGCAAGACTCCATAATGTTCAGTTGTCGAGGATGCATGCAAATCAATGAATCCATGTCAGGAGTTTTTTTTTTAAATCTTCCTTGTGTCCTGGTGTTACCGGTGAGAATTACTGTGTTTTCAGCTCCTGATCATTTTCCTCGTGATATCTATCCTTGCCTCCTACATGCATTTGTTCATGCCACTTTTGATCAGTAAGGTGAGCAGGCATAGGTACAGGCAGCATCACAAGTACAGGCAGCGTCACAAGTACAGGCAGCAATAGCTGAACACAAAACAAGTCATAGCTTGAGATGCCATAAAAGAGAATTAGAGAATTTAAATGTATCTCTATCTGAATAGCTGGTTAGTACAGCTGAGGTAGAAAACATGGCAGTGGCTCACCTGAATCAGTCATTTCAAGGAGACACTGTCCTCATAAGTTGCTTTTCAAGGCACATTTGTATAACAAGGGAGTGCAACACTGCATGATGAGTGACACAATTACAACAGCAGCTGCAAGTTCTCATGAAAAAAAAAACTTTTTAAAAAAAGTACTTAAAGTCACAGCACACAACACTGGGTCACAACAGTGTATGCTCAAATTAAGTGACCTTCCCTTAGCAGCCAAAACAGAAATCTTGAACACATCTTTTTAAGCAGGCTATTTTGAAGATAAGCAAAATTTCCAAGTGTGGCGATAAAGTCCTAGTAACCCTTTTAAAATTCAATTGGTAAAACATTTAATACAGAGCTTATTTCACCCATTAGAATGAGAAATTACTAGAAGAAAAATATTTAAGTATTAATAAACAGGTACATATACTATGAAAAATTCCCACAAAAATATCACGCATGCAAAATGATGTAACTAGTAAAAAGAATGCACACTAATCAATTATTGATATTGACTAAGCACCTCAGCATCATTTTCTAAAAGTAGTAAGGATCATTTAATGTTGGCTATGAACAGTGCAGATCACATCTGGTGAGTAAACTCTTATCACATATTGACTCAGTGAGGAAGTTCTCTAATAAATGACAGCATAACTGCAATGTGGCGTGCTTGTCAGTTCCACCACTCTGGTCAATGCTGAGTAATACCCACTCAATTAAACTAATGCTTTGATTAATACAAGTGAGAATTAGGCTGAATATAGAAAGTTCAGAAGGAAGTAAAAAAAAATAAGAGAAGCAAAGAGGAGTATGAGAAGAGACTGGCAGCTGACATAAAAGGGATCAAGAGGAATTGACCAAGAGGAAACTTTGTACTGATCAATTCCAATCTCAGCAACAGTCAACTGGCTTATCAAGTCAAAGAAAGAGGCCATTCCAAATGTTGTGGAAATTTCAGCCAATGTTTATGAAGTTTACAAGGAACAGAACTGAATTTTTACTTGTTCTTTTTATAGATTTTCATTCAGAAGTAAATAAACATAACCCTTTCTCTCCTTCTTGTTAATAGATCCACCTTCATATTGTTGCCATTCACCATAACAGTGCTTCACAAATATCTGTTGTCAGTACTACTTCTTCTTTCATCTTTCTTTGATTATCTAATTCACAGAGAATCACCAGTAATCCAGAGACCTCGATCAGCATCAGTAAAAGTGATCATGAAGATGAAGCTGTCGAAAATCATAGAAATGCAACTGGTTAACTAATGTCCTTTCAAGGAGGAAAGCTGCTGTCCTTACCTGTTCTGGCCTATATGTAACTCCAATCCCACACCAATGTGATTGATTCTTAACTGCCCTCTGAAGCAGCTTAGCAAGCAACTCAGTTGTATCAAACTGCTATCGGCGATTTAAGGCAGCAGTCAATCACTATCTGCTCATGGCAATTAGAAATGAGCAATAAATGCCAGCCTTGCCAGCGATGCCCACATCCTGAGAATGAAATAAAAAGAATCAATTACAATCTTTAGATCAGCCCATCTCCTTACAGTGCCAGAGATAGACAACAATATGATAACCCTTTGATACTTCCAGTAGCAATTAAAATATCTTTAATCAGACAATATCAAGTACTAGTAAGGATGAAAGATTCTACACTTTGATTCTTTGTGGTGAGAACAAACAAGTTCATGTTTCAGACTTGCACGCTTCATCAGACCAGATATCCCAGATGGACAGCATAAAAAGGAACAGAACAAGGAAAGGGGAAGCTGCAGGGAACACAAACACACACAGGAAAAGAAATAGGATGGCCTCAAGTCCTGAAAGGGAAAATTACATGGTTAAATAGCAGAAGTGAGAAAAGAATAATAGAAGGAAAAATGAGAGAAATCAGAGAAATAAAACACATGGAAGGTGTGTGAATAGCTAAAGAGATGGGGGATAGACAGGTGAAAGGAAAGCATCAAAAACTGGCAAAATGAAGTAGGCTCCAATGGCCTAAAGGTCTGGTGGAGTCCGTCCCTGGGCAAAGACTCACTCACCTGGGTAAAAATATACTCCTCTGCCGCTTCTGGATCTAATGGTGAACTCCAACTTCACCAGCATCTTTCCGCCATGCAACTCATTCTGTACACCTCCTGGATCTTCATTCCCATGTAAAGGCCTCTAGCAGTGCGTCCTCTGACACGCTACCCTCAAATAGCTTCTGAACTTCATTATCCCGCCACACCTGTCTCCAAACTTGGACAAGAGCTCGTTGACCCTCCATGCTGACTCCACCGTACCTATATCAATGTTATCCTACCATGGGCCCTCCAATTTTAACTCTGGACTCCCTCCTATTGTCTCGTATCTATTTCCCATTTACTACCAGGTTTTTATGTATCCTAATAATTGCTACGTAACCAGGTCTATGTAAATTGTTTTCTCTGTGGACATTCACATGCGCAATTTGGCTGCCATATGGAGCTGAACCCATCACTTCTATTTCCACTCTTCTCTCCTTTTTTAAAACTTTTTTCTCTTAACCTCCTCCTAGATCCCACCCTTTCTCCTATCATCATGCCTCTTTTCATTTCTCCCTTTCAGATACTCTGCCTCCCAAATCCCTGCTCCAACCCTTCAGTACTCCTCGATCTTCCAACTCTCCTGCTGCCATCCCAGGCTTGACTCCCTCTTCGATCACTCCTCTAATTCTAGCCACTTGAGCTTTCCCAATTTGAATCACTCCACCACTGGTGGCTGGGCCTTCAGCTGCCTAGGTCCTAAACTCTGGAATTCCCTCCCTAAACCTCTCTGCCTCTCTTTATTACTTTAAGGTGCTCCTTAAAACCTACTTCCTAGACCAAGCTTTTGACCACCTGCCCTAATATCATTTTATGTGGCTTAGTGTCAAATTCTGCTTTATAACATTCCTGTGAGGTGCCTTGGGGTATTTTATTGCAGGAAAGGTGCTACATGTATATATACACATCTATATATGCACACACAAGTTGTTGTTGTTATTGCAGACGAAAAAAGGTTGACAGCAAGGGTGCATAACCTTCCCCCAACCCCGAAAACATTGGCACAGCCGTGCATATTGCCAGTGCTGGCTGCTAGGGATAAAACGGGAGCTAAAGTTAAAGTCTGAATTTGTTTAGTCAGTGTTAAGGCCAAAAGGTTGCAAAGTGCCTTAAAGAAAGATAAGACGCTATTTGTTGAGTGTGTATTTTACCTCACTGCAACACTGAAAGTCAAAGTTATCGCATCAAAGAAGGAGTGGAAGTGAGATGGAGAATTAAAGTGGTAAGTGAGAGGGAGCTCAGGTCACTCTTGAAGACAGAATCAAGGTGTTCAATAAAGTAGTCACTTACCTAGTTTGTACTGCCTGGCTGGAATTACAGCTACCCTACCCAAAGGAAACCCCTCTGCAAGCATGGTTACCCACACACTTTAAGTCTAAGCAGTGAGACTATTTCCTACTGTTTCTAAAGCCTGTTCAAATCCTTATTTGATCTTTACACTTGTATATTTTCCAATTGATCTCCAAGGTTTTAATCTGCACACATGTATGAGCGCTGCCAAATTAGTCTGGGCCTGTTTTTTTAAGCAGTCTTGGACACCATCTGATGTAAGTGCAGGTATCATTTTAATGTTTGTAATATGAATGCTCCAACACCTATTTCAGGCCAGGACTACTAAATTCATTTTGACTATTCGGGGCTCTTGGTGCAGCTCCAATTAGTATTTCCACGCTTTGAACAGCAGACCCAGTAGCTCTTAAAGGGGCTGCTGGAGGTTGCTGAAAGAAAAAAGCCCCAGAACATTTTTCGGAAAGAGCAGGTGTACTCCTCCTGGATCCACGAAACAACTGGAGATCTCTGTCAATACACACTCACCCTTTCCCCAACCAAACACCCCAGACTTACCTGTGGGCAAAATCTGTTAGACCCCAACAGGTAAGCAGTGTCAGGGGTCAGGGCAACAGATTGGCTTCCGCAGCTCACCTGCGTCAGGATGGTAAGGCCCAAGGGCGAATTTAATTTGAGGCACAACAACTTCAGAGAAGTGACAAGAAAACAATGTATTGGAATCGACAAAGAGCAGTTGGGCATGTCATCAAATGAAAGATTGCCTGCAGTATACGTATAGACAACATACAAGCTGCATTGGCTGGCAGATTAGTTGGCTGGTTGGCATGCTTCAGTACAACCCAATAAATTATTTGCAGAACCTCGTAACACTACGTGATTTTACAACACCACCCCCGCCCCCGCTCCCCCCCCATCAGCATGCACTAAATTGTAACTGATCGACATACATATCATTGGTTAACTAGGATATAGGAGCCAAACATGTTTTTTTACAGGGACAAGGGTACAATAATAAGTAGAATGCAATGTTGAAACATAAGGTTTACTGCAGGAACATTCATCTCAGATGATAAAAGCAAGTTCATGCCAACAGGACGGTTGAAAAAAAATCAAAACCTTGGAGACCAACTGCAAAATAGGTACTTTTGCTCAAACACAGATGGAAAAGGTATTGTGGCATAGTATGGAAACAATTACATCTTGGCAAGTAAACTTGGCACAAAATTCTAAAGTTTTCTGACGTTAATCCTTGAACGAGTTCACTTCTACATGATTTGGTCTACATAACTAAGAATATGTCAGGACAGATTATTCATCATTAAAACATGACAAGCACTTCAATACTCAAATCATCTGTTTCACGTAAAAGTGACTATGATTACCATCGATCACACTCAGCTTTCAACTGTATACGTTTCAAATATGAACCAAATTACTAAGAAGGGAACCCTTCCTTAGCCTATCGAGGGAAGTTCATGCTAACTAAGGCTTGAACAATGATTCAGATACAAGGATTTAATAATGAATCATAGATCCCCAGGTGATAAAAGCTCTTTGCACAAAGCACTGGGCATCATTCTATAACTGAGAGATATCTTCTTTTGTAGAAGGCATGCTGTAGTATAGTGACAGCTGATCCTCAAAATGGGCACATGGTTAGCGGTATACACAGAAAAAGAAACAGGAATGAGAAGAGAGAACATGCATTCCTATATCTGCTTAGATGTACAGCTCATAGAAGCATATACCCCCAAACTGGCAAATATTGTACAGGTTAAATAAAATTCAAAAAATTATAAAAATCAATACTTCACTACATTATAATTGGATATCATTACATGTACAATGATGCAACTTACATCGTATATTTTACCATAAATACATTTTAATGTTTCACTAAAGCTCTTTCAGGTTGAGTTGACATAAATCATTTGCAGCGTCATCCATAGTTCACTTTGCTACAGATATTATAATACAATGTGTTTGCATTTTTGTCGAATAGGTTCTGTTAGCCAGCTTTATAGCACAAGCCCCCGATTCTGTTGTGACCATATTGTATGCCAATTTCAAGATAAAAGATATGGGAATGTATTTACAGGCAACTGACCAAGAACAGGGATTCCCTCATTCTAAATCATTCCATTGCTTCATTAGAGGTCACACCCTTTGCTAATATTTTTTTCAACATTGACTTTTAAGAGAGAACTGATTTTGAACAGAAACAACTTTGGAACATGGTTGGAAATGGACACAAAGCCTTTAAAGTGATCTGAGCTGTACAACAAGAGGTTCAGTTAATTTAGTGTTCCTGTTTTGTGTGTGAAAGAATTTGCTGGAACAGAAAATTATATCGCTCGTTCATTATTTCCACACCAGTTTCTTATTTAGAAAGTGAGTTGAAACAGCTTATAACTGACTCTAAAAGAGTTACTTCAAGCCAGCCAAAATCCAGAACAGGTCCTTTAAGGCTCAATGAGGCATTAGAATTCTTGATTGAATTCATTGTGAACTTACCTTTACAGCTAGTAAAGCTCATTTTCACTAGCTTAAAGAAACTATCATTTCACGACTATACAGTAATGCACAATGTGGTTAGGGTGACAATGTGAAACATTACATTCGTGTTTTGATGCATTGTGCGCACCCATGGTTTCTCCTCCATGGCAAGTTGTTAATCTTAACTATAGCCCAAGAGGTGATACTGAGTAGAGGCCAGACACTTTAAGAAGGAAAGGAGAGAAAGGAAGCAGTTTAAAAATTAGAAAGGTTGAATTCCTGAATGCTCTTATTCACCTTTGGGTGGCCAACTCCGAACCAGAAGTAGCAGAAGCTGGAAACCAGTCTCCTAGCCCTCTTTCTTGGCTAGAAAATGCTGCAACACACAAGGGAATCTAAGCAGGAGTGGGACGAGATGAAGAGAAGCCAATACAATTAAACAAAAAGCAAAATACTGCAGATGCTAAAATAAAAACAGAACATGCTGGAACTACTCAGCAGGATAGTTTGCATCTGTGGCAAGAGGAAGGTTGGATTAATATTCAGGTGGGTTCCAACTTAAGGTCGCAGAGCTAAAATGTTAACCCTGCCTTCCTTTCACCACAGATGCTGGCTGATCTGCTAAGTGTTTCTATCATTCTTTGCCAATAAAGTTAAATATTGAGCTGAAACTTCACACTGCATCACTATCTTGATAGAAATCCCTGACACCTTTCATTGCAACTTCTGCTGCTGTCCCAATTTTTTTCACATAATATAAGAAATGCCATTAACCGGCATGCCACATCGAGCAGGATTCCTTCAAAATCAAGCAAAAGATTGTTGCGCAAAGCTACACTTAAAATGTCTCCAATTGATTACTGAAATGGATTCTGTAAGAGTAACACTCGGGAATAAGAGTTACAAATTTTTGGCTCCCTGTTGTCACATATTTGTGCCAACTTTTCCTTTATAAACTCCCATTTCCACATTTGTAATGAAAAATGCCTATGTAAATTTCTCATACTGTAATTACACTTCCTACCAATGGTAGCATTGCAGTGCCTCAGTTTTGTATCTTCCAGTTCCTCAACCTACACTGCAGAGAAACTCATGTGTTCCAACCAGCCTCCTAAGTTACCTTAAGTTTTGCTATTTAACTGCAAATATTATTTTATCGAATATTACATAAAAATAAGAACAGACTGATTTATGAAAACAGGGATGGAATTGCGTGTGGCTGCCTTGGACCTCCAACTCCACTTCACTGAAATATTACACTTGGTCTTGATTCCCCTCATCCGACACCATAGGAAATTGACTAGTATATGATCAACTATAGTGTTGGGTCATGTTATGGGCTGTAATTAGATCAAACAGTTTAGGTGACTATAATTTCAAGATAAGCAGATTTACATTAATTCAATCTTATTGTTTTTGGTATATGGAAAATAATATTGCGATTTTTTTTATTTTAAATACACCCAGAACAATGCTAAGAGGACATTTTCCTTGGCATTGGCTGATGACAATCTACAATCTAACAGTTGCATAAGCAGTCCCATGTATTGTCAGCCCAATTTTCTTTCCTCTCTATATAAAAGTATCTTGCCTCTGCTCATCCTTTTCCAAAATGATGGGTTTAAATAATTACTTAAAAAAAATTAACATGCTGTATAAAATATAGAAAATCAAGAATCTGTTAGCACTTGAAGCTGAGAGATGAATGTCACTCATTGCAAGAGTTAAGCATGAAAATTTCTTTCAAAGAGCATTAATGTATTATATTTATGCCTCTTTATTCCTAAATATTACTTTATGAACGAAAAACAGAAAATGCTGGAAATACTCAGTATTGGCAGAGAGAGAAAAACAGAGTTAACATTTCAGGTCAATGATCTTTCATTGGAACTGGAAAATATCAGAGATGTAGCAGGCAGAACAGTTTTTTTTAAACTTGTATAGAACCTTGGTTAGAGTTCCATTCGCAAGTCATCAACCTAAAACGTTAACTCTATTTCTTTCTCCACAGATGCTGCCAGACCTGTAGTGTACTTCCAGCACTTTCGGTTTTCATTTCCGATTTCCAACACCTGCAGTATTTCACTTTCAAATAGAATCTACCCTACTGGTAAGAAACAATCAAGTATGAGCGAACCAGACTCCATGTATGTGAATTTGGTTTTTATAGTGCCACTATGTAAGCCTAGTGGCCTCCTGGGGGTGCACACTGCACCGCCAGCTGCTTCCGGCGTGACCTCTTAAAAAGGGAGTCTGCGCGTGCATCCCCTGCGCCAGAAGCAACTGAATGCCTGCTATCCCAAGTCACACAGCCCAACCAGTAGCTGCTGTGATGCCAGACATCATAATTCAGACTACGCAGGTTCACTGAATGAATCCACGCATCACTCTATCACAAGGATAAAGCATTGAGCTGCCAGATGGGCCCTGCATTAGTGTTATTTAAAGGGTCAAGCACCCAACTTATAGATAAAGTGATTCTGAAGACCTTCTGCTATTATAAAGTGTCTGGAAGTGCACTGGAGTGTCTTTGGAGGTGTTATAGTCAATTCCTGGGTTTGGCAGGGAGTATTGCTGCATCCTTATGGGGAGGGCAGAGGAGTAGGTGACCTGTCCACACAAAGGCTGCAACAGGTATGAGGGATGTTGTTGCAGTGCCTCTGAGTCTGCAGCACAACAAGGTGATGGAGCTGAGGCTGCAGAGAGGACTAGCTCTGCCAACTTGGAGCCAGGCTCCTCCATGCTGCTTGACAGTGACAGGAGGCTGTCTGGCAGGCCAGCCGATGGACCCAGCATCTCACTATGCATATCCATTAGCGCTCTCCTATATGCTGCCTCATGGAGGTCCACATGTGATTTCCTTGTAGCAGAACTCAACTCTGCCCTCGCCCTCTGGGAATTGGCAAACAAACCATCCTTTACCTCTGGCCTGGTTGCAGCCCACTGACTCACCACGTGCTGATCCCAACACTATATTCACCTCCAAGGTACCAGTATCTGAACTGGTGGCTCCGAGTGCCAGATCAAGTGATGGGGCCTCTTCATCAGTGTTGTGCTGTTGCTCTCTCTCTTCCTCATTGGGCTGTTGCGGCTGGACATGCAGCCAGTTATCTGAAAGCAGAAAATCAGAAGGGGGAAGATCAGGTGAGGTAATGAGGGTAGGGTGGAAAGCAAGAGGTCCACGGTGACACCATCTGCCCTTTGCTCATCATGCCTGATAGCAAGATGAGGGTGAACTGGAAGTTGTGAAGGGGAATAAGGCAGGAACATACCATCATCGTCAATGTTCTTTGTGACACTGGCTGACCCCATAATGCTGAAAACCATCTCCTCTGTAGGATTCAGGAGATACAAGCATGCTTCTGCTCTGCTCCCTTCTATTGTCTGCCACCTTGTCCTGCAAGAGAGAGGGCAGAATGCCAGTGATTGTCTAGTACTGTGTTTGGGTGATGTGCCTGGCATAACTGAAAAGCTGGAAGTATGTGGAGGCTGAAAGAAGTGGGTGTGAGGCAGGCAGGAATGGAACGTATGTGGAGGACGAGATGGAGTATTTGGATGTCAGGTGTGAGCTGAGTGCTAGAGACCACTGCTGGGGGTTGTGGTGTATTGAGCAGAGTGAGAGGCTGTTGGAGTGATGGGTAGGAGATGTCATGTAAAGATGCATTCACTGACCTTGACTGCCCATGTCAGATCATTATACTTCTTGTGGCACTGCTGCCAGGTCCTTGGGTCCAAACAATGAGAATTCACCTCCCCAGCCACCTGCTCCCAATTCCTTCTGAGGGTGGTCCTTGAGAGCCTTCTGGCCCTCCAAAGGAGCAAGGTTTCTCGTCTCCTGTCCACATCCACCACGAAGGCCCCAGTGCTGCAACTGTGACCCAAGAGCCCTCTGACTGTTCCATTTTCCTCATTTAGAATTGAAGCAATAGTATTCAGCAGCAGCGTCCTGTAATTCAGTACAACTGCCCTTTAAGATATAGAGACTGCCTTTAAGAACAGAAGACGAGCTGTACAATGTGATATCAGCACAATGCTGCTTGGCTCCCTGCAGAGTGCAGAGGCAGCATGGCAGACACTATACTACAATCATTTAAATAGGTTGGGAGCACAAAATTTATGTGCTTCCTACTTCCAACGGAACCAGCACAGGCAGTTCACGACTCACAACCCCTGTGCTTGAAAAGTGGAGCAAACCAATTCTTAGTCCCATCAATTTTTTTTTTGCACACTTTCATCTAAACACATCCCTATTGATATGAGATGCAACTCCAACTCAAATCTTAATCAGAGTTATAGTCAGAGCCACTAGATGAACTGTGAGAACTGTAATCTGCCCCTTTGGTTCTTTTGTTATTTTGTGCTTCTTCCACAATATCTAGCCCATCTGTTCCTTCCGCTTTAGGCTCCCTTGCTGTGCACCATTCTCCAACTGGGAATGCAGAAAAGCAACCTGCTTCCTGGCACCATTACAATGCTCTTCAACCAGTTGCTGGTTGGCAATTAATCCCATAGCTTTCTCTATCTGTGCAGGGAAGTGCCTGAAGTGTTCTCCGCACCACCAACCAAACCCCCACGACCCCCACCCAACCCCACAACACACCCCAATGTACATCAGGAAATCAACATGTGGAAAATCACAGGCACAAAACCACGTCCTGCCACTGCTGTGTCAACTAGGGCAAGCCAAACAGAATAATTCAGCAGTTTCCATTTTTTAGTTTATGTTGGCAAATATTACATTTGAAACAGAAGACAATATATTAGTACTTAAGCGCACAGCGCCACTGAGTTGATTAAAGTCCAAATAAAACCCAGCCTAAAACTTTACTTGACTCACTGAATAATATAGTCTTAACCTTAAGATCAGATGTCAGGCTACAGTAGCATTCAATTTTGAAGTTCTCATTTTCCACTTGTCTGTGGTTGATGACTGAGTTTAACATTTAACCAGTATCTTTATAATGAATGTTTTTCACCACTAAAATTAAGCTGATACTAAGTGTGCTCCTATTTGATTAGTTACAAGAAATTCACAATTCATTCAACTTTTCAGGAGTGCAGCAGCTTTTCTGCAGCCAAATCTAAAATTGACCAAGGCTGCTTTTTTTCCTAAGAGTATGAACGAAATAATAGTTTATAGTTCTGTCCAATTTTAAACGGTTCAGTACAAATTTACAGAAAACATTTTTTGGAGATAGTCCCACCAGGAACTAGAATATCAGTTATTGCTATTCATTTTTAAATGGCTGGGATTTCAAAAAGGAAACTTCAACAATAGAAGCTTTTGAAGATCTCATTTTCTAATAGTATATAAACTACATCTACACATCAAATTCTAGCCCTCGTAACATCTGATGGACTTCCATCAGGATTGGAAACTTCAGTGGAACTAATATTTTCCCCCAAAAAGGCCAATAAATTCTGTAGAATTTAGATGTAATGCCGGCCATGAAGTTGGTCCTGAATTATAAAAATAAGAAAGAAATGCGCCTTAACTTATTAAAAGAGATCTCAAACTATATTTTGGGCAATTAGTATAATTTGATTTTGAAACTGTTGTTGGAAAGAGAACTTAGCCAGTTTTAAACTAATGTTTATTTTATCCCACCTTTAATAATACTAAGAAAATTATTTTGTATTTAACAGGTGCTTTGCAGGCAATAGGAGGGCAACGTAGTTTTCCCTCTTTGAAGATATGTGGGTGAATGTTAACAGATACATATACACATACCCATATTAGCTTCTGCCCTTGAGCAACACAGTGGAAAGTAAAAATAAACTATACCGGATATGTAGTCACAAAATAAATTTTGAAATTAGCGTGACAAATTTATCTTAATAGTCAAGTGTAAAATGAGCATCAAAAATGTTCTTGTGCAACTGCCAGCTGTTCTAAGCTTTATCCTGTTGCAGATTCAATTACTGCGGTAGCTTGGGGATGAATTAAGGATTCTCCTCCTTGCTCCCCTACCCCCCGCACCACCCCCCCTCCCCACCACCCCCCCCACCCCAAGAGTCGGAAAAAACAAAGATATGGACTCATTGATTGCTGAGATCATTGTTGGCAATCAAGATATTTAGCACTTTTAATGTTAAAATGACTGTGATACAATATCTCTAGGCGTCCAAAATATTCTAACCACATCCTTCTGTCTACAGCCCCATAAGTCAGAGATACTGTGCAAACCAGAACTAGCTAAACAGAATAATCCAATATTTTCCATTTTCAGTTTACATTGGCAAATATAATTTTTGAAACAGAAGACAATATAAACAAGATGCTAATTTATCTCGGCGGAAACTATACAATCCAGACTGTCATAATCACCCAGTGTTTCTCCATGGCTTCAGCTATTTAAAGCTGTATTTCCTATTCACAGTACCTGAGCATCAGTCAGTGGTTAAACAGTCTGTAAGTGAAATACGTCATCTCAGTTTACCAAGAGAAGCAGACAAAGGTCAATTTTATAAAACCTGGTTTGTAAGCCTCCCGAAACACATCAAATGCATTAATATTCAAGCTCCTGTTGCTGTGAAAATAGTCAACGTCACGGGAGTTCAAAGACACCATTTTATTTCTACCACCATCAGAGCTGTTGCCACATTCCAGTTTTCCTGAACCACCCAGGAGTGCCGCCAGGGATGTCATCAGGGACTGGTCATTTTGCAGCTTTTTACTGTAAGCCTGCAATATTGAAAGGGTCGTAAATGTGTTCCAAAAATAAACCCGCAAAAATACTGCAACCTCGGGACGCTTGATGAAGTCTCATAAACATAAAGTTAACTAAGGCATAAAGTCATAAGAATATCCTTTTCAGTTTTTACAGAAAGTGGTACTTTTATTAGGGTTGGGGTGTTGAGTAGACTGTTTCTCAACTTGCATATATGCAGTGACATTGTTCTTTTGTTGACTGCGAAATATTTTAATTATTGCGCATGTATCAACTATTTAATAATAAAAATTTAAAAAGGTAACTTTGGATGCTAACTTTCCTTGAAGTTTGTGTTCAAAAAAGTTTTCTATTGTGTACTTTATTCAAACATGATAGATACACAGATATTATAAGTTTGAATGGATGACAGATGCAGATGTGATCCTGGTCAACCATAATTGTGCACAAGAAATGCTCCCCCAGCATCTCATTTCCATTCCAGAAGACAAGGACCATGATGTCAAAAAAAAAACTGAATGAACAAGAAGGTCATTGACAATGCACAAAAAAATTATATGATGTCAGAGGAGCATCATCACAATGAAGGTGTGAAGTCAGATACATCAAACTGGAGAATATTTGCAAGAATATGCGAATGGCACAGATAGTTAGTTTTTGTTTAAGTTCAACAAGTAACAGCTGCTGGTAACTCATCTACGAAAGCATGTTTACACCATTCCCATATTTTATTAATCTCAGGCTCTTCTTAAAAAAAAGCTTACAGCATTGTATTTCTAAATCACTGAGAGCAGAGAGATCCCTGCCTGTGGAATTGTGAAATCAGTTTAGGGTTGAAATGGACCAAGTGGAAAGTGATATTTTAGTCTTAAGAGTATCAATAGTTTACACAGCAATTATTCTGTTACAGTAGCTTCCCAATAGATGGTCTTATTTCATTTTAAAATTTGTAAAACCCTCACGTCTAATCCCATGACCAATTGGTTAAGAATTGGCAATGGTTACGAGAAAAAAAATATTATTTTAGATTTACTATCACATTTCACTTCAGACATTAAGGGACCACCCCTTGCACCTCTTTACTTCACTTCAGCACCTCCAGAGTTTCCAATCTTAGCCCATTCTCTTCCTGATCTGCATGCTGACCCTTGATGAGTGCAGTTTATATCATCTATACTTCACCATATTCAGCCATTTAAAAGCTGAAATGCTCGGGTATCAGTTTTAAAACAAATGTAATTCTGACATTTATTTTTCAAAAGCATATACAAGTTAAAGTATGCAAGATGGAAAGCCTATATCTTTCTTCAAGGGGAGAACAAAGTTTAACAGATTTAAGATTATCTGTCACGGGGAATATTGTGTACATTATTGTATACATCCCATTAAGGGAGGACAAAGAAGAAATGGAAAATGTGTAATGTAAATTCACTGGAAAGTTATCAGAGAAGAATTATGACAAGAGACTCGAGATGTTAGAGCTTTTCCTGTTGGAGTTATGGGGATAGAGGTCTTTACAATTAGGAAGGGTTGTGAAAGGTAAATAATGATTGATTATTTCCACGGGTAAGTGAGATGGCACAAGTTTTAAGACAGTAACCAAATGAGAGACATTAAAATCAACTCACACAGGCAGTGATTAAAATGTGTAACTCTCTGTCACAAATCATTTACGAAGCAGAGTCCATAAATTCTTTGGAAAAGGGAATTAGATGTGGCTTGATAAAGGAATGTTAAAGTATGTGGAGAATAAGCAGGAGATGGGGATTAGACTCGTTGGTTCATGTGGGAAAAGCATTAACAGGCTTGATGGGTCAAATGGCCTGTTTCTATGTTGAAATATTCCATGATTAAATAATGCAAACAAATTAAGCTTCAATGGTTAACCTTTACGAAAGCTGGCAACTCATAAAGTTTAATGATCATCTATAAATGTGGGTTTAGCTTTTACATGTACGTTATTAATGCCATGCAGTTTATTTCTCCATTATGCTCATAGACTCAGTGATTATCAATATACTATCAGATTGCACCTCCAGTATCAAGTTATTGATAAGCCAGGACTTCATTCAACTAAACAGTGACAGAACCAAAGCCATCCTGTTCAGTTCTCACTAGAAACCCTACTCTTACTACCAATTCAATCCCATCCTCAACTGCTCACAGGTTGAGCCCACTCGTGTGAAATCTTGGTGATTTGAAATCTCGAGCTAAGCTTCAAACCATGCATGCAACTAAGATCATCTATTTCCACCGGTGAAACATCGTCTGCCTGCATACCCACCACCACTGAAACCCTCAGCTACATCATTAACTCATCCTTTTCTAGTTCTCTCTTTACCAGTCATTTGAGCGATACCTCACACAAACTCTATCTCATTCAGATCTCTGATACCCACTTCCAATACTATATAAAGTCATTCACCCATTGTGCAATTCTTGCTGCCTTTCACCAGTTTCTTCTCCCCCAGCACATGGAACTCTGAATCCACATTGTTATGAAAGTGCTTCTATTTTTTTATACTTTTTTGAGGACTCATGGTTGAAGATTGTAGAGAAGGATTCATTTGGAGGACTGAAGTGATTCCATAGCTGCTGGACTTTGTTTTTTTTTAAGAGTCACTGAAAGGACTTTGGGACTTGAGCTTTTGGTTTAATAACAACACTTACTGGATGTCACATGTCTTCAGCTAAGTAAACAGCAAAAGCCTTGGTGACCAGGGGAAGTTGTTTCCAGAGAAGTGACATGCCAAGATTTATGGTGGTGTTGAGTTGGTTTCGTTTTGGAATATTGGTTTGAGTCAGTTGGGTTGGTAGCCTGCTGAGAGGAACACCCAGCTCATCTTTTCTCCACCTCTCTGAGAAACCCTGCAAAATCCAGTGTGTGATAGCTGAAAGCCCTGATGCTGCATTTCTCCTGGAAAGTTTAGCAGATTAATTCTCGATGTCACCTGAAGAGAACTGTTCCAAAAAGATCTCAGTGATGGCTGTCTACTCGTATTTGGGATGCCAGAATAAAGGGACAACTGATATCATTCCATATCTTCTTCTTTTCCTTCAAGAACTAACAAGTATTTAGTCAATATAGACACAAAAAATGCTGGAAATACTCAGCAGGTCTGGCAGCATCTGTGGAGAGAGAAGCAAAGTTAACGTTTCAGGTCAGCGACCTTTCATCAGACCTGGGTTCTGTTGTCCCTTCATCAGAAAAGTATTTAGTCAAAGTATTTTTGTCTTTTTTGTAAAAAGATCTCTGCAGGGACAATTTTGTTATTTTTTCTTTAATCAGTGTGTGTGCATGCGTGCATGCATGCGCGCGCAGCTAATTTTAAAAGGGAACTTTCATATTTCAATCTGTGTGTTAATGCTTTGCATCTTTACTGGATAAGTCTTGCTTTATAATAAATTAATAATTTTGTTGTTTATTGAAGAAACCTAGTTGGTGGATTTTATTCTGAAATAAAAAATAGTATATAATTGGTCATATCGGTCACTGGGTAAACATTGAAATATATGTTGCGGAGAAGTGGAACTATAGAAAGACAGTGCACTCCTCCTGCCTTGGTCGTAACAACATCCTTGTTTTCAAATCCTGACATGGCTTTTTTCCACCCTATCTCTGAATGGCTTGCAGCCCAACATCTTACCCAGGCCATCTGCTCTTCTGAATAGGGACTGCTGTACATATCCTCCATTCCACCATCTTCAACAGATTCATCAGAGCCCTGCACTAAGTCTTTGTGCCTTGATAGGTCTCTCTCCAACCTACAAAGCTTGCTCAAAAAAAACTCGTAGTCTTTGGTCACCTCCCCTAACCATCCCAAATTCCCTCCTTGTGGTCAATCAACCCCTCTGTGGTGTATCATGGGACATTTTGTTACATTAAAGACTCAATAGAAGTGTAAGTTGTTATTTGTACTCTTCATGCTTGTATGTTTGTAATAACAGAATCTATTAATGATTTTTTTTCCACAACAAAACAGGCAAATAATATTCTCTTTGGACAAACAGAACTTGAAACTAGCACACCTAGCTCCATCCATCCCGATCTCGGTTTAGAGCATATTGTACTTGCAATCAAGAGGTGAGATTGGGGAAAGACTTGTTTGGTCCATTAGTTCAATGGGCTCATGGAAATCCCAAACTGCATTAAGGCAAAGTACAACCTCAACTAACCTAATGCAGCCACGACAGTAAAAGAAAATTCAGCACAGTTCATTTTAACTTTGACCTTTTCCTTAAATGGTGAAAATAAAAAACACAGATAATTGATGAACCAACATGCCTCACTAAATATCATAACAAATTGATGTTTAAGTATGGCTTTAAACAAAAAAAAGTTAGACTCCGAGTTACGAAAGGGCAGAAAAATGGCAGAATACAGAACAATTATTATTGGTGATGTTAAACAGTGACAGAAGTGATGACACAATTATTGCCTTTTCCTTCTGAAATGCATCCGAAAGTCAAACGTAACGAGATAAAGGGAAACTGCATTGCCAGAAGAAATTTGCCAACAACAATTATTGATGGGCCGCATTTAAAATGCTTGAGTTTCAGAATTGCTGGGGAGATTAGAATGGCCATATTGATTAACATAAATGAAAGGATTTATATACAATGTCTGAAAACCACTGAATGGTTCACAATAAATTCTTGAATAAAACTAATTGGGAATAAGTCTAGGCAACTGCACTGTAAATACATTTCAGGCAATGGTCTTTCCTGTTAGCTGTCAATTCCCTGCCTCAGTATACTTGCCAACCTGGAGAACTAGTAAATGCTGGCCCATAGTGTCAAAATTCTGACTCATACCTTCTAAAGTGCAACAATAGACCGGAGTACAAGTCTTATAACACATGAGAGCATGACTTAGACTACGAATGTAGTGTGACACAGCTTGCCATAACGTAAGCCACAGTTATACTCAACACTCGATCATTTTTATTGCAGGGGAAAGGTACAAAAACTGTAGTTTTCAGTGGTGATATATTTAGAAATTATGGGGAATGTAAGTACTGAGGCACAAGATTTATTTTCTAGCGGGCCTGGGATATGCCTACTCCCCCAGATAATTCCAATTTTTGCCAATTGATTTAATTCATTTTATATCATTTTGGAGCCTATTGTAATTTGGCCATTCAATCCAATAAATATATTATATTCTGGATGGGTTACAGATATTTAAAGTATGAAAATAAAAGGGGTTCCAGAAACTTTACAGGGTCCAGTTTCTTCTCTTGTGAATCTAATCCCTGATACATCATATTAAATTTGTGAACCGAAGCCTACAATAATTCTAAACAGCAGTGCATTCTACATTCACAGACAGAATAGGTTCATTGAAATTAAACGGGTTATCGCCCAAGTTAAAATAGCAGACAGAGGAATGTTATATGAACATACCAAGTGTTTCTTTGCTAGAATTGCCAACAGAATGTTTTAAGTTTATATTGCTCTTTTAATATCAGAAAGGATTTTTTTCATGCTGAAAACAAAAGCCATTACACATTGCAATCAGACAAAACTATAATAACATAAAATCACAAATAAAAATAGGCAGAAGAGGATGGTAATGGCAGAAGCAAAGAAACAAAAGAGGCTCCAGACGAGGTATAAATGGTTACCACAGAATATTGTCCCATCTTTTGTTTCTTTACTTATTTCATTGGCAGCTCCTTTGCCTGGTGCTATCATTCCTTTTAGCATTTCATCACTTCTACCCTCTAAACCCTATCACAGTCCTTCCCCTTTGTTCTACCACCACCTTTTACCCTGCTTCTGTACTTACTTAATAGCAGGAATTTTACACCACCCCAGCGAGCCAGATGATGGCGGGCGGGGGGGTGGGGGGTGGTGTAAAATTGAGCGGGAGGTCTTCCCGGCCTGCTTCCACCTCCGGCCCACTTTGCGTGGGCCGCGGGAGGGCAAGAAACGGGCCTGCTGCCCCAGGCCGATCAAGGCCCCTAAGTGGTCACTGAACAACCTATGCCCGCCTCCACGGGTATTTTACCCATGGCAAGCGGGCGTCCGGTAGACATGAAAGGCCACCCAATGATACCTGGCGCACCGGGGAGGCGGGGGGGGGGGGGGGGGGCCCTGACTATCGGGCACAGGGTGCCCGGTTGAGGGTCGCCTCTGCTTTCCCAACCACCCCCAGGACTCGAGACGCCCACCTTCCCCCCAAATGACCATCCTTGCCTCGCCGGATCGCCACTGATTCCCACGGTGAGGCAACCCTTACATACCTTCAGTCCTGGCTCCAAGCCCTCGACTGGGCTGCAGTCCCAGCAGTGGCCACCGCTCCCGGTGGCACTGCTGGGTCTAAGAGCTGCCAGCCCGATGATTGGCCGGCAGCTCAATGAGGTGGGATGTCCTCCCTCAAGCAGGTGGAAGTACTGCCTCGGAACAATTAAAGCCTGGGGATGCGTGAAATGCGGGTCAGATCCCCAGGCTGGGTGGATGCGGGTTTGCCAGCTCCCATCCGCCCAGCGTAAAATCCAGCACAATATCTCTAACATCTTCCAATTCTGATGAAAGGTCTGTTATGACCGAAGTGGGAGGAGTGCACTGTCTGTTCCCATCCCACTTCTCCGCAGGTCACAACATATATTTTTTAAATGTTTACCCGGTTACCGATTCAGTCAATCATATACTCTACTCTTTATCCCAGAATAAAATACACCAACCATGTTTCTCTAATAAACAACAAAATGAAAACGACTGATCCAGCAACAAATCAAAGCATTAACACAGAGATTGAAATATTAAAGATCGCTTTTTAAATTCCCTACACACTAACTGAAAAAAAAACAGAAATTCTCTCTGCAGAGGTCAGTTATTAAAAAAGACAAGAAAAGAATACTTTGGCCAAATACTTGCAAATTCTTGAAGAAAAAAAGAGAAGGTATGGAAGGATGGCAGTTGTCCTTTTTTGTCTGGCGTCCTGGTATATGGAGATGGGTCACTGGGATCTTTTCAGCAGCAATTCATTCTGGAGATGTCAAGAAATCATCTGGTAGGCATTCCAGGAGACATGTGGCATCAGGGGGTTCAGCCAGTGCACTTGAATCGCAGGGTTTTTCAGCTTCTCAGGAGAGATGCAGCACCAGGGATTTTAGCTCTCCCACAGTGGAACTTTGCAGGGTTTCTTCAAAGAGGTAGAGATAAAGGTGAACTGGGTGGTTTCTTTTCCTTGGCAGGCAAAACCAACTGTCTTCAAAACAATTCACACCCTAACTGACTTGAAAACAATATCCAAAACCACAAAACAGAAAGCCAGTCTCTTGGTCTCCATAAACCTTGACATGTGGCTTCTCTGTAAACATCTTCCCCAGGTCACCAAGGTTTCTGTTTATGAAGCTTAAAACACATGACTTCCAGCAAGGTTGTTTTTAAACAACATCTCAGTGATTTCAATGAACAGTCAACAACAAAACAAAGTCCAGCTTCTAATGACATCTTCAGCCTTCCAATGAATCCATCACCACAACTTAAATATGAGTCCTCAAAAAAAAAGCTTAACAAAAACTATAGAAGCACTTTCGTAACAAGTCATCAACCTGAAATGTTAACTCTGTTTCTCTCTCCAGATGCCAACTGACCTGCTGTGTTTTCCAGCAATTTGTGCTTCTATTTCAAATTTCCAGCATCCACAGTATTTTGTGTTACTTATATAAAAAAAAGTTTGTATGATGCAATGATCTGAATGTGTTTTCTCAGGTAGAGCTGACTGACTCATTCCAGTCTATTATACTTTCATTGATCAGTAATGTCATTCCTCACATTTCCTCAGAGTTGTTGGCTGTTCTAAAATGGCGAGTACGGCCTCTCTCCCTAGTTGCTGTATGGTAATAAAAGAATCTGCACTGAACGTACTTAAAGAAACACAAAACCATTTTCAAAGTCACAGACATAACTACCAACCCACCCAAAGACAGATGAACAAGCTGCATCACACATCCCATTAGTACAGTGTAATGAAATCTTCAATATGGGAATCTCACTGTAATTTTTCAAAATTAAGTTTAACGCTCATCACTCCAACCTCATTCCTAACTTATTTTCCAAACTCTAACAATTCAACAAAAGCAGCGATAGGAATGGTCAAATAATGCCAGTTAATGCATTAATACCAGGAACACCCTCGTTACCTCAAACGAGCAGCTGCAGCCAATGCTGAAGTAACATTTCACTTAAGCCAACAGTCTGGCTTGCCACAGAAAGCTTTTTTAAGAGGAGAACAATGTTTTTTTTAAAGCTGCATTTTAGCAATATGTTACATAGAATATATTTGGGGACGTATATAAAATTCTTAGAGGTCTTCAAAGGATAGATGCTGAGGATGTGTTTCCCCTCAGCGTCATAGGGCTGAATTTTATAAGCCCGCTGCCAAGAGAAAATGGTGGCTCTCTTGCAGGCCACACGCCAAAGAGCCACTGCAATTCCAAGTGCGGTGGCTCATTTAAATAGCCAGGGCAGGCCGCACCCCACCCCCCCCCACCCCACACTCCCACCCCCGATCACGGAAGGGGATGGACTGTTTGTCCCTGGCAATGAAATTAGCTGCCTGCGCACAGAAGCTGACGCCATTTTTAAAGGGCTGGCATATTTAAATATTTAAAGAAAGATTAAATGAAAATAAATAAATACATCTCTTTTTCCCCTCCCCCACCCAATAACATTTAAATTAATTATTTGCCCTTCCCCCCCAAAAACACTTAACCTTTACCATCGGACCCACCCCCTCCCCCCGAAACTGCACAAACTTTAAAATTCAACCCTTCCCACCATCTCCTACATCCATGAGGTGAATTTGACCCCGTCCACCTGAACCACCACCCCCCGCACTGAGAAACTTACCTCCACCCCCCTCCCCACCAGTGTTGCGCCTCGTTTCCCCAGACAGGGATCCGAAGATGCAGGAGTGCCGGCTGTGGCGCCGAAGATCGCAGCGGGACATCAAGATTAATGGTAAGTACATGTAAATTTATTAATTTACTTTATTTGCATATGGTGATTGAGCTCCCATCACCGAGTGGCGGGGGGAGCCGCCACGGTGTCCCCCCCCCAACCGCTGGGAGGATCGGGCTGGGCCCCTCCACCGTCGAGTTCCATGGCAGGCCTCCCCACAAATCCCGACATCAAGAGCTCCTTAAAATCCACCCCATAAAGTCATTTATGTCACAGAAGGTGACCATTCAGCCCATTGAGTCCATGCCCGCTCTCCACAGACCTATGCATTCAGTCCCACTCCCCAGCTCGATCCCCATAGTCCTGCAGGTCTACTTCTCTCAGGTGGCCATCTAACATCCTCTTGAAGTCATTGATCATCTCCGCTTCCACCCGCCTTGTGGGCAGCGAGTTCCAGGTCATTACCACCCGCTGCGTAAAAAATTATGCTTCCTCATATTCCTCCTGCATCTTTTGCCCCAAACTTTCAATCTGTGTCCTCTAGTCACGAGGACTATTTGTTAATGGGAACAGAGTCTAGAAATAAGGATCATTATGATCCGGTGAGGAGGGGTAAAAAGGCTCCCCTCTTGTCCCTCTTCTTCTTTGACCGCAATAGGGTTTATTTCTTTTAAACAATGGATATGCTTACCTATTCATTGAATGTTTTACCCTTTATGTGCTATGATCATAAAAGAACCAATCGGACAAGTTTTCTTGAGTTTAAACAAGAGGTTAGTTTATTGTACTTAAAACCAAAAACCTGATCTAAGTAAAACAATAAACTACACTCCAAATTTCTCTCACACACACTCAAAAAATAGGTTACACACTACAGAATAGATTGGTTGGATTAGATTCCAGAACATTAAAAAAGAATATACTGTCTGTGGAGTCTGGTAATCCAGTTTTCTTCCAGCTGGTAGATGTGGTCCTGAAGTTTCTGGTTGGCAGAGGTGGCCAACTGCTTCAGGGTTTTCTTGGAGACAGTGATGCAGATGGTTTTCATCCCAGGGTCTCTGCAGCAATGGTAGATTTGGATGTTTTGCAGCCAGCAGGCAGGGTTTGAACTTGCAAAGTCGCCTGGAGAGAGAGACAGAGAAAGGGAGACCGTACTTGGATCCTTCACTGGTCAAACTCAGGTGCTTATCTGCTGTAGAGAGAAGAAACTGCAAGTTTTCACACAGATGGAGGGTCACATGATGGCCCAGTGTATTCTCTCTTTTGCATCTTAATTAAATCAGGTCTAAGAATTCCAATATCTCAGGGCTCCATTCTTCCAGGATTACCCTTTGAGTGGCTCGACTCCACCAGTGTTAATGTTCCAAGATTGCCGTTGAATGTCTTGTTAATGAAGGCAAGGCAGGTAGCTCAAGCCATAGTGCTGGTTGGAGATTTACCAGACCTACATCTCTACCTAAATACAATGGTATGTAGGGTATCTGGATGCAAATTGCTGTGGCCATTTTAGCTGCTAGCAGTGACCTTTTATCAGTTCTCTGTCTCCTGCTTTCTTTTTAAATTTTAATTCAGGTTTTCAACCGATGGATTTTAAAAAATCATTGTTCGGCATAGAATATGTTCATGACTGGATGTAATCTTAGGATATGAGATGAGCTATTTAGGACTTAGATGAGGAGAAATTTCTTCATCAAGACAATGGTGAATCTTTGGAATCCTCTGTTAGAGGGCTGTGGATGCTCAAACGATTAATAAGATAAATAGATTTTCAGACACTAAGGGAATCAAGGGATATAGGGACAGAAAACATAGGAAATAGGCTTAGTAGGCCATTTGGTCCTTCGAGCCTGCTCCACCATTCAACTAGATCATGGCTGATCTGCTGCCTCAATGCCATTTTCCTGCACTATCCCCATATCCCTGGATATCTTTAATATATAGAGGGCATGAAAGTGAAGTTGAGGTAATTGATCACCCATACTCTTATCGAATGACAGTGCAGGCTTGGGAGTCTATCTGGTCTACTCCTGCTTCCAATTCTTATACCAGGGCAAACACTCAGTAGCGTGTAGAAACTAACAGTTCATCTTAAATATTTTCACCTTCATCCAACAGAGGAAGAAAATAAAGCTGTTTAGATTAGTTAACAGCCTCCATTCCTGCCACCAACCGATCAGATTGGCTGCGATGAACAAGTTTCAATCAGATTTTTTTTAATTTTTTTTAAAAAGAGTTTTTCTTTATTAGACAGAATTACCTTATAGGTTCAAACACTGACCGTCAGATTAAAATGTTACCAATTGTCACATATGCCTCACAGAGAAAAACTGTAGAAATGTTGAACATCTGTCTGGCTCCTAATGCCATATAGTGGATACAACATAATTTTTCATGTACATGGACAGACATAAACATGGGAATACATTTGTGACAGGTAACTTTACATTCATAAATGGCAGCTGAGAACAAGGAGGTTATTCCTAGGAGTATGAGTACAAGGTTTCCTTGTTCAGGTTGGCTTTACTTCCCATCAAATCATAAGCTGCATACCTTTCATAAC
Organism: Heterodontus francisci; assembly: GCF_036365525.1. Taxonomy (NCBI): domain Eukaryota; kingdom Metazoa; phylum Chordata; class Chondrichthyes; order Heterodontiformes; family Heterodontidae; genus Heterodontus; species Heterodontus francisci. The sequence goes on along the minus strand of NC_090396.1, from coordinate 56,346,363 downwards.
TATTTGGTTGTTGACCAGTGGGCTAATCCATTTAAAACATAATGTGGTTGACCTTCAGCTGAACCCAGATGATAACAGTAATAGTTACTTGCCAATAACCTGGTGATTATTCATGGGTGCTGCTGCTGGAACTCTGACAGTTACACCATTAGGTGAGGGAGCAGTTTATTTTATTTCTCACTGGGACAGGTCCATCACAGTTGTGCCATAAATAATCAAAATCAGTTGGAAGTTGATTATGTTCTAAAATAGAAAACTTGCATTTGCTATGAAGATCTCTGTAAATAATAAATACGGTACAGTTTCTGATTGGTGTTACCTGTCTTTTGACTATAAAGTGGGTGTCACCAATTGGAAATTGGGACAAAAATCCATCACGCCAGATCATCGGCCATTTTATGCATCACATGAATTCAGGTGGGAAACTTATGGATTCAGGAAGCTCCCATCGGAAACAGCAGGACTTAGTTTGAATGTTGAAACAAAGGCTCTGATCAGACTAGATATCCACACAATTTTCCAATGCATGCCCATACTAACATTGAGTCATTTACCCACCAACTTAAAAAGTGCTTCCAGAATTGCTTAAGTTAAGTTGAGGAGTTCTGTAAAAAGATACTTTTTTGGACCAGTTCTCAACTACTTTACTTGCTTTTTTTTGTTACTGACTTTGTAGTAACTGTTGTGGTGCCTTCTTACTCCTCCCCCAGCAGCTGGAATAGTACTAAAATTGTTTTATCCTTTAGAATCTGTGCTTTTTGAAAGAGCACCAAAAGGATTATGCATTCTCACATTTCTTCTGCAAGATCTCCCACACCAGAGGCTGATGCACCTCCATTCATGAAAACAGCATTGCCTTCAGAGGTTTTGTTTTCCAAGAGAGGCTGTGACAGTGTTGTGTGCTTATATCTCAAGCTGACGTACAGCCAAACGTCCCATGAGCACATCACCAGCAGTGGCTGTCAAGGTTTCCAACTGCTCTTATCATGCCTTCATCACCATGCCTTCATCTTAAGTCAGACCACTGTCCCATCAATATTTGCCCACGAAAGCAAGTTTCAGGGTGGCATCAAGCCAATTAAGGCTATGGTTCATGACACCTCTAGAACATTTCATGACACCAGGTATACTGGTGAAAAATAATGATGAACATGCATCTAGCAAAATAATCAGAGCGCCCTTTTGGCATGTCGAAGCAGTGCTTCAGGTGCTGACTAGATCTAGGTGAGTCTTGCAATGCAACCTGGACAAAGTTTTGAGGATTTTGGTAGTGGTCTGAGCATCTATGGGGAAAGATTCATCTGTCCTTCAGACCTCTAGCTTGGGTAAGGCAGGAAGTGGTGGGTCGAATACAGAACACGATAGGTAACAATTATTACCGGTGAAGTTCAACAGTGACAACAATGCTAACACGATTATGGCCTTTTCCTTCTGAAATGCACCCAAAAGCAAAACATAACACGTCTGAAGAATTTTGCCAATAGCAATTCTTAATTTGCTGCGTTTAAAATGCTTGAGCTTCAGAATTGCTGGGGAGATTAGAATGGCCATATTGATTAACACAAATAAAAAAGATTCTTCGATAAAACTAATTATAATGCAATCTAAGGAATGAGTCCAGGCAACGGCAACAGTCTGTACATTTCTGACAATGGGCTTTCCTTTTAGCCATCAAATCGCTGCGTTAGCATATCTGTCCCAAAGCTTCAAAAGTGCAACAACAAGCCTGAATAGATGCCTTCCAACACATGAGAGCATGACTTAGACTACAAATATAGTGTGACGCAGCTTGTCATACCTTAAGCCACAGCTATACACAGCACTCGATTATTTTTATTGCAGGGAAAATGTACATGAAATGCAGTTTTCAGCTGTGGTGGATTTAGAAATTATAGGGAATGTAAGCACTGGAGGAGAAGATTTATTTTCTAGCAGGCCTGGAACATGCCTGCTCCCCCAGGTAATTTCAAGCATTGCCAGTTGAATTAGTTCATTTGTATCATTTTGGAGCCTATTGTAATTTGGCCTTCCAAGCCAAAGATATTGTTTTTCCTGGAAGTGTCACAGATATTTAAAATATGGAAGTAAGAGCGGTTTCAGAAGCTATAAAGGGTCCAGTTTCTTCTCTGATGACTCTAATCCCAGATGTGTGGGTGGTTGTCGGGGGTGGGGGGTGGTGCGGGTAAGGGCAGTTCTACTTCAGTTGCCGTTCCTTTGGTAGACTGCAATGTTACAGAGCCGTTGTACAAGACTAATATGCAACCAATGGACCCAGCTGCAGCCAAGGCTCATCAGAATCTCCCAATGACCGTATCCACACTTGATGCTCAGAAATCATAAGAACATAAGAAATAGGAGCAGAGGTAGCCCATACAATCCCTCAAGTTTATTCCGCTTGGCTGATCATTGACCTCAACTCCACTTTCCCGCCTGATCCCCATATTCGTTGGTTCCCTTAAGAGTCAAAATATCTATTGATCTCAACCTTGAATATAATCAACAACTGAGCATCCACAGCCCTCGCTGTTTTAAAAATAGATTCCATAAGATCCAGCTTCCCAGGCTCATCAGGTGAGTGGGACCCAAGCTAATCCTCTGGAGAGCAGGCTTCTGCTCCTTCACTGCTACCACTCACTTAACATTACATATTTCATCTAGTTCATTCCCCTCTATTTCACTGTTTAACTCAGATGAGCTGGTGCTTGGTAGGAATGAAGAGTGCAAGGGGCTGCATTTGCTGTGTGTTGCACATCCAGAAACTGAGGAAGACCCAGCCACTTATAATTTTCAGTAGAAGTGACATGCTTAAAGCTTTCAATGTATACATTGCTGGTAAGTTAGTCATTGAGACAACAGAAGGAAATGCAGCAGAAAGATATGACGAGTTGTGAGATAGTGGCACTCCTCCTACTTTATGTCCACCTTTTCAACGATTTATAGCTTCCTCATACCAGATTGGAAATCGAACGTTAGAATGTCCTCCTCCAATTTACATTCTATATGTGTTGTGAAAAAGTAGTAAAAGAAGTGGGAAGTTCTAAGCTTCAAGATTATATACAATAATTGCCAACTGTTGGCATACAGCCTTTGGATGTTGTGGTATGTAAATACAACATGTAGCTACATTCAATGGAAGGATTCTTTTGGGCTGAAGCCAGACAAGAGACTAGTAATCCAGAGGCTCAGGCTAATACTCTGGGGACATGGGTTTGAATCCCACCATGGCAGAAGGTGAAAAGTGAATTCAATTCATAAAAACCTGGAATTAAAAGCTAGTTGAATGGTGACCATGAAACCATTGTTGATTGTGAAAATCCATCTGGTTCACTAATGTCCTTTTGGGAAGGAAATCTGCCATCCTTACCTGGTCTGGCCTACATGTGACTTCAGACCCACAGCAATGTGGTTGACTCTTAAATGCCCTCTCAAATGGCCCAGCAAGCCACTCAGTTGTATCAAACCACTACGAAGTCTAAGAAAAGGACCTACACCCCAAGGACTGCAGCGGTTCAAGAAGACAGCTCATTGCAAGGGCAATTAGGGATGGGCAGTAAATGCTGGCCTAGCCAGCAACACCCACATCCCATGAGCGAATTAAAACAAAATAAGGACTGGAATGTTCCCAGACTTGAGAGGTCATCGTTATCAGGAAATATTGAACAGGTTGGGGCTCATTTCTCTAGGAAGGCAAGACTAAGGGGTATCCTGATAGAGGTCTTCAAGATTATGAAACGGTTTGATAGGGTAAATGTAGAGAAGATGTTTACACTTTCAGTTAAGAACAGAACTGGAGACCATAGATATAAGATAGTCACTTATAAATCCAAGAGTGAATTCAGGAGAAAGTTCTTTACCCAGAGTACAGTTAGAATGCGGAGGTCACTACCACAGGGAAAGCTATCACATTCAAGGAGAAGCTGGATTAGGACATGAGAGAGAAAGGAACAGAAGGATATGTTGATCAGGTTAGATGAAGAGGAGTCGGAAGAGGCTTGTGTGGAGCATGAACACGGGCATGAATCTATTGGACCGAATGGCCGCACTGTAAATATATTGTAGCAAATGAACACTTTCAATCGGAGTCTGGGAGCGCAAAGTGCATGTTGTGCCACAATGGGCATTTATGGTAAGAGTGAAAATGACTTTAGGATCATGTAAGGAGGAGGTAATTATAACTGGAAGTTGGTGGTGCACTCTCCTGCTTTGGCTAATCTGGTACGTTCATGAAACTTCTATACTCCCAGGTGTGTGGGATGTTGTTTAGGACAGTCAAAATAGAGGGCACCTCCTCCCATTCTCCCTGGGCTGCTCCTCAAAGTCTGTGGAATTCACCAACAAAAAAGGGCTCCTTCACCTGTCTCACATCCTCCGAGAACTTTGGTGTCCCTGTCTAAGTAGTGGGGCACTGTCTGTCTCCTGACTCTTTACAGATAGGCCTTTTTATTAAAATAAGCTTTCTGGGTTTAAACTGGCCAAACCATGATTTCTTCATTCTTAGAATGGTGCAGGTTAAATCCTGCATTGGCATATGATTTCTGACCAATCAATAGACAATCTCTCAGTTACAAGCTTTTTCTTGTAAACACACTAATATTATTCAAATGACACTGAGCCCAGAAATGGGCAAAGGGTCAGAACACTGCCCATCAGGGGGGTGTTATTCCTGCATTAATTTGGGCCTACCCCAGTTGGAAAATCCAGGCTAATTTCTCCTCTATCTGATTACATAAAATATACAGCACAGAAACGGCCATTTGTCCCAACCAGTCTGTATTGGCATTAATGCTTCACTCAAGCCTCCTCCCATCCTTCCTCATCTGACTCTATCAGTATAAACCCCTCTATTCCCTTCTCCCTCATATGCTTATCTGGCTTCTCCTTAAATCAATCCATACGATTCATCTCAACTACTCCCTCTGGTAGCAAGTTCCACATTCTCCCCACTGTCTGTGTAAAGAAGTTTCATCTGAATTCCAGATTTGATTTCTTGCTGACTGTCTTATATTGACAGCCTCAAGTTTTGCTTATTCTCCACAAATTGAAACACTCTTCTTGTGTTTACTCAATCAAAACCTTTCATAATTTTAAAGACTTCTATTCGGCCACCCCTCAGCCATCTCTTTTCAAGAGAAAAGAGACTGAGAGTGTTCATTCTTTCCTAATAAGTATAGTCTCACAGTTCTGGTATTATTCTTGAAAATCAATTTTACACTCCCTCCATTTCTCCTTCTATATTCGTTCTATACTATAGGGATGAGAATGATGGACGGTACTCCAAGTATGATCTAACCAAGGTTCCAAACAAGTTTATCATAACTTCTCTACTTTTCAATTCTGTCCCTCTAGAAATAAACCCGAGTGCTTGTTTGGCTTTTGTTATGGCTCGATTAACCTGCACCGCAACGTTTAGTGATTTATGTATTTGTAGCCGCCCCACCCCTCCCCAGATCCCTTTACTCTTCTACCCCATTTGGATTCTGACTTGCCAAGTAATAATTGTTCTTACCAAAGTGTAATACCTCACACTTATCTATGTTCAAGTTCATTTGCCAATTATATGCCCGTTCTGAAAGTTTATTAATGTCTTCTTTAATTTGTTGCAGTCCTCCTCAGTGTTGACTTTGGCGTGGTCCAAAAAATTAGATATGGTGTTTTTGATTCCAAAGTTTAAATTGTTAATATAAATTGTGAACAACAATGGTCCCAGTTGATGCTTGTGGGATCCTACTTCCTATCTTCTGTCACTCCAAACAGCAACCTTTTACCTCTGCTCTCTGCTTTCTGTTTTGCAGACTGCTAACTTTCCATTCTGCTACTTGTCCCCTGACTCTGCGTGCACTGACCTATTATGAGAATTTTGTGAATTTCAATATTGCCAACACCTCTGTATGTTCTTGTGAAACCTGGTGCAGACAAGATTTACAGATTCTCTTTATATATAAGCACAAGGAAAAGCAATAATGCTGGAAGAAACTATAACATAAATCACAACAGTATAAGTTTGACACTATATTGTGATAGCTACTGTTTGGTACCTTTTCTGCATTGTAACAAATTGTGTTTTATGGAGTGTTGTTCTCTGTAGCTGCAAAAGTATAAATAGTGGCTGTAATAAAAACTGGTCAGTTACTTCCCCAGTTACAGAATGTTCCAGTTAATTATAGCCCTGAGTTCTGTTATGCATGTGTCCTATTAAGTAACCCATTAATGTAATTGTTTATGAAACATGGTTTCTCCTGTGCTCTATTAAAATTATTCACTTGGCTTTGTACCACATGTGTAGACTGGAAAACAGTGGTTTATCTTCCTGTTGGAACTACTTTCTAATATTCATGCACCAACAGTCAGGCCCTTCCCTAGTTCTGGACTTTTGAAGCACGTAGCAAGTTTCGGGAGACGATAATACATGATTATTTCTTGCTACTATAAAGAAATATAAATTCATACTCCATATTCCAGATCTTCATTTCAATATTCAATAATTCTGCATACTTAAGACTTTCCAGTTGAACCAGCTAGGTCTCATACATCCCAAACTCTGCCCTCCCCACCCACCCAAGATGCAATGAAGTGCATAAGACCACCTTTGCAAAAGTAATTTTTCTTAAAGCCTTCTCTTTCCAGCCGGTACCAGGAGGATCCTGAAAAAGCAAGTGCACTAAACATGGGAAGAGATTGCTGAAACTGTCGGCTCAAGGAACATTACCACCAGGAACACGGCAAGACAGAGCACAACAGGGAAAGCAATACGAGGGCCAACAAACCTCACGGTGCTATCGAAGCTGAAGCAGTAGTTGCTGGAGATCAGTCTCCCTCCAGAGCCAAATGTAAGTGTATTTAGAGACTGGGGGCATTAGGAAGATGGTCTGTATTACTTGTACCCGTTCATGACCTACTGAAATGGCACACTTGCATAGCTTGACTACATTATGCTGTCTGTTATCTGCTATTGTTCAGCTTCTCTGTGCCATTCCAATCCTTGCCTCTTTTCTCTAGATCCTTGTCAACACCCCCAAAGAAAATATCTTAGGGGAAGAGATTCCTTCTGAGTAGGCACCGTCATGTGCTTCATCAACTCAACCACCAGCAGAGGATCTGACACCCTGGCGGGCTTACAGAGATACTGAGCTCTGCTGAGGAGGCGGTAAACGCAGATTTCAGTTTTGCAGCAAAGAGAAGAAAGCTGCTCACTTTATACCAGCAATTATAGCTAGTATTGGAATGCATGACGAGAAGTTTCACCACCACGACTGGAAATGGGGAGCAGTCCAGCCTGTGTGTTGTCATCTCACGGGGCATCAACACTCTGCTCTTTGCCATTGCTTGGAATTAAAATCATCACCTTTATTACATTTGCAACTTCGGTCTCAAGACCCTTCTCATTACAGCTTCTTGTCTACATTATCCGAAAATCTTTGACATAGAGATTGAATACTAAAGAATGTTGAAACTAGTTAAGGGAGTGGGGAACAGGCAACAAGCATTGTTAATGCTGTGGGGCTTTTTCAGACAAGGAGATTGAGGTCATCACTGAACGCACAACTCTATCCATTGCTCCCTAACCTGTCGGGCTGCAACACGTTATGCTGTCCTTCCTTCGCGCATTTGTCTCTGACCTTCATCCATCCTTCCTTTTCTTATGGTGCCTCTATTTGCTTTGCCTCCTTCAACTCACATCCTCTTTGGATTTCCAGGTTGTACAGAATGCAACAAACTACAAATCATGTGGCTGATTTTGTCTGTTCCATAGCGGGCCTGCAGAATGATCAAGACAACTGAATCCTTGCTTCAAAATGCCACTGATACACTATTTGATGTTCCTGGTGGTCGCCAGCTTTTGCTCAAGCATGATGGGATTGTGGAGGAGTGTCATCAGCCATGTGTGGAGGGGGTATCCCTTGCCCTCTAGCAGCCATCCTCAGGTATTCTTAGATGGGTGAAAAAGTGGGGGCATGGATGTGTGTTGCAGTTGTTTGTGGAAGCTGCTGGTAAAACCAGTGCAGACTTGCATTATCTTTCAGTGGGGATCACACATCAGTTGAAAATTGATGAAGTGGATGCCCTTAATGAGGGTAGGTAATGAGGGGAAAAGAGTCAGAAAGCAAACTGGAAGCTCAGAACATGGAAATACACTATTCACAATGGCACATGGATCCTAATGACCTAAGTGCCTTCAAATGAATGACCCTTTAGATGCAGTTTGCAATCATGCCAGTCAGTTTGTGAAGCTAATAGTGTTAACTTACTCTCAGCGGACCTACTGCAGGGTGGAACCTCTGACCTGCTAAAATCACATTGGGGTCCAAATGACCTGATCAGAATTCATTCATGAACTCTTTCCAGTTGGTGCATTTGCAACCTGAGTTGGTTTCACAGTAAAAATGGTGGGTGGCAGACTTCAGCCTGAACTGGGATGGCACTTCAATGTTTTCAATTGCAACAACTAAACCACCAAAACACTCTGTTTCCACCAGGCAGTTTGAGTTAAAATCAAGGCTTTGGATATTGTAGTGATATGAATGGGCAATAAATGCAACATTGCTGGCATTGTCCATATACTGGGAGCAAATTAAAAAGACTAAACAGAACTCAGTGGGCTGAATTGTATTAGAGCACCGCGCCTCGCGATATTACCCGCAGGGGCTCCTTTAAATGGAGGGGGCGGAGTGGCTGCCCCCGATGATGTAGTGCGGGCGGCCGCCGCATCCCCGGCAACGGCATCCAGTGCCACCAGGCAAATGGCGGTGCCATTTTTAAAGAGGAATTCATTTACACTTCATTTTAAAATTTTATTGAAACCTGGAGACCCTTTCAACCCACCTCCCCAATGTCTTTTTTAGGGCCACCGACCCTGAATAAACCTTATTGGCATCACAGACCTTCCCCACCACCCCCCCGCCAACTTCGTAACGTTTGCCCTTCAACCCCTTCCCACCACCCCCACAGCCAATAAAAAGTGTTTTCCCCGCTCCCCTACCCCCTGCCACCCTGAAATTTTCAATACTCACCCCTCCCCACCAGTGTCTCGCCTCGGAACTCCGTACGGAATTCGGATGGTGCACCAGCTGCAGCTGGCGGCCGCTGACACCAGATCAGTTAATCTGCATTTCATTTAAATGAATTTTAACATTGAAATGAAGGCCCTGCCGCTCGGCAGCAGGGGGGCCGCACCGAGGCCTAGCCGCCGCCGGCAATATGCGGTGGGGCCTTCTCGGCATCGTGGGTCAAGGCGGGCCTCTCCTGCAAGTATTTTACGGGCTTCCCCGTCATGACCCCAGACATCAAGGGGCTGGTAAAATTCAGCTCAGTATTTTTTTTCAGACATCCTTTGTAATAAATCCTTTTCTCCCCAATCCCATGTCCTCTAACTTTAACATTAAAACTTCACTAAAGAGCATGACTGGAAAACTGCAGAAAAGATCAGAGACTCAATTTTCTTCTAGGTGTTACTTTACTGCCGTATTAACCATACTAACCTTCTCAAAAAGAGGTAAAATAAATGTCAATAGGCACAAGTCTATGCTAAGAATCTGGAATAAATGGTACAATTGACTGGTGTAGTTGCTTGGTTTATCTGTGATTGTGCTGTTAAACCATGTAGGGAATTCCTTTTAGAAAAGGAAGCCTGTAATTTCAATAGCAGTAATGAACTTTATCATTTATTTTCAACATTATACACAAGGAACCAGTTTAACATACAGTCTGAACCCAGACAGATCCCATGTGACGTGGACCACAACACACAGAAAGATTTGTTTATTATTCTTCATAAATGTCGAGTAACAGCTGTAAATTAAGAGCAAAATACATGCCTCACTAGTTTTTATTCTCAAATAGTCATCGATGGCTAACCTAAAACTGTGATTTACATCTTAATAATAACTTGCAAAGATGATTTATTTCTCACACTGTCAATCTACACTGTTTTTCCACAGACACCAACAGAATCAAATTTAAAGTAATAAATGGCACTCATTGTTTTACTGTGAAGTAAGGGAGCATCTGAGAAAAACTAAGCAAAAAAGTTCTTATTGGCACCTGATAATTTCATTATATTTATAATTTTATTCACATCAAAGTGAAATACATTACAAAATGCAAACAACCACATAATTTCACAATACCCTGGGCATATTACTGTCATCTCAAAATAATTTATGGTTTAAAAACAGCAACCCTAGCAATGTAAAATAGATTCAACTGCATCAGAAAAGATAAAGCACAGGTTAATGTGTCTGGTTTAGAGCTTTCATCTGAATTCCAGCATGTATGGTAATTTCTCTCTACAGTTTATGATTTTCTAATTTGCACTAAATTCTTGTCATCTCTCATGAAGAAATATGTTTATATCAATCATTGAGCACTGGATAATGCTAAATCCATACAATACTGCTGGGCAGGAGTTTCCCTGCGAGTTTCAGGACCCTGCCCTCAGGCTCAAATGGGGTCAGACGCCTGCAGTGTGTGGGGAACAGTCACTCATCTGTGATTTTCCCTGAATTAGCCAATTAGTGGCCAGAAGGCAGGCTCACCTTCCAATGAAGGATGATTGGTGGGCTCTGGAAACTGGAGGGTTAATAGGAGGCCCTCCAGCTTGAAAGCAGCAGCAGGATCCCATGGTCCAAGATGGAGGCCCCCTCTCTCCAAATCTTTTAATTTCAAATCAAAAATGGCTTCATAAGCTAGGCCAGCGTTCTGGTGGGGGGACCCCTCCACAGGGCGGTCTGGGGCTGTAGCTGAAGCCAGGCAGGCAGGGAGGGCCTCTAAGCCTTCCTGGAATGCTGCCCCGCCCCCCAGTCTACCTTGGGAGGCCGCCTCCAAGCAACTACACAGTTCCCAGACGCCTCTGGGACCTTGGAGGCCGACAGGAAAATTCCAGTTGGCCTCCAACAATAAGCCTTAATAGGCCCTTAACTAGTTGAATTGGCTATCCACCGCTTGTGGACAGATAGGCCTGCGGCACCTTCTGCCGCCCTCCCCCAACCCACCAAAATCCTGCCTCCAGGAAAACGGCCCGGGGTCAGGATGGAACCGCGGATCTGGCACATCGGCTGACAGCATGAAATTTTGCCTCCGCCCACCTCCGTGCTGTCCTCCACAGTTCTGTGCCCTGCACTTTAAGAAGGGCATCAAAGCTATGGAGAGGATATAGAAGAGATTTACGAGAGATGAGAATCTTTGGTTATGAGGACAGACTAGAGAAATTGGAACCCTTTCATAATGAGAGGTTATGAGAAGCTCTAATCGAGCAAATTGAGGTATTTTGATAAAATAAATACAGAAAGTCAGTACCCAATGGTCAGTGAGCGGATAACTAAAAATGGTATGAGCTATGTCCCCTCGTTTGCAAAGGGCATTTGATTCTTCTGATCTACTCTATCTAGGCCCCCCATAATTTTGTGCACCTTAATTAAACCTCCCCTCAGCCTCCTGTGTTCCGAAGAAAACAACCTCAGCCCAAACAATCTTTCCCCATAACTGACATAATCTCCCTGCACCTATTTTAGTGAAGGAATAACTGTTGCCTTAAGTCCACATGCTCTATGCCAGGCACAATCCTTGTACTGTCCAGTGGGAAAGGCTTCCATCCTGTCTTACTCACTTCCTTCTTCCCTATTAGTTAGACAATTACACGCAAGACTGTTGTGTGTTATTGTAGTTGTAGCGTAGCTAGGGCATTATTGATAAAGTCTTAAAGTCTGGATAAGGTCAACTAATAACTATTATTTACTCATCACAGGCTGAATTTTATTCAGGCGCTGCGCGGTGGCGCCCTATAAATTCAGCGGGGAGCCTGCATTTAGCAGCCGCCACAGGGCCCCCGCGATATTTCGCACGGGGGCCCATTCGCATCACTGCGCCTCCCGCCCCCTCCCCCCATGTTATGTGAGGAGAGGCGGGACATTCGGCACAGTGAGAGTCATTTTGACAGCTGTGTAGCAGGTGCTGGGCCCTATTTAAAGCACTCCAGCACCTGATTCCTGACAGCTGTCAAAGAAATACTTACCTGACTGCTGAAGAGTGGGGCTGCTGTCAATCTGGCAGCAAAGCAGAAAGTGCTGGAGAAGCTCAGGTCAGGCAGCATCTGTGGCGACAGAAGCAGAGTTAACTTGACCAAGTTCACAGACGTGAAAGTTAACTCTGCTTCTCTCTCCACAGATGCTGCCTGACCTGCTGAGTGACCCCAGCACTTTCTGCTTTGTTGCCACATGCTTACCCTGCTGTGTCCCAGTGTCCTGTGAAGTTGCAATCCTCCTCTTCCACTCGAGTGTAACATTCTTTCTTGTGGGCGTGCCGCACCTGGATGAATAATCTTAATTTTGCACATTCCAGGACGTGAGACTTACATGTACCATAAAAGGCAAATACACAATAGAAATAAAACCATAATTGAAGAATAATTACCTACTATGAGCATCTAATCATCTGACTGTGAAAAGCCACAGATTAATATGCATTTGGAATCTGTATTCATTTCTCTGCTAACTGTTATGTGAAAATACATGTAACTGCAATTAAACGATCTTTGTCAAGCAGAAATATTACACCAATAATTATGATCAGCTGCTACAGAAACAAAGTGTTCGTGAACATGTGTAATGTGTAGTAGTTGAAAAGCCATGACAGCAGCACAGATGTCCTCACTAGTCCTGCATTGGTTTTCAAACCTTGCAGCCAGGAGTTAGAGCTGTTACGCGGTGGAGTCACCTTTGCATTTAAAGGACCACACCAAAAGCTGAGGATGGCAGAGGGGTGCTCTAGGGTGACCCCACAGTTCAGCGAAGCCTCCCTGCTCACTCTCCTCCAGGCTGCGCAGGCAAGGTAGGAGGTCCTTTTCACCAGCGACGGTAAGAAGAGGGCCTCCCACCTGAACAAGGTAGTCTGACTGGAGATGGCACAGGAGGCGAGTAGCCATGTGGCCATCCGCCATCAAAGGGTCCAATGCGGGAAGGGGATGAATGAGCACTCCTCCAGCCAGCTGGGGCCTGCTGGGCCTCATGTGCACAGGGTATAAACGCCAAAATCATCCACAGCCAAAGGGCAATCAGATCAGCAGCCTTCCTCCAGTCAGGCTGCTAGCACAGAGGTTGCACCAAGAAGGGGCACTCGCAAGGGTTTACAGAGGACACACTGACACAAATGGGAATGCACGGGTGTCACAGCAATGTAAATACGTCTTTCACTGAATGTTCCCCACCAACATGTGTGTCCTTTTCTCTGTGTGAATGATGTGTGCCAGCCTGTAGAGCCAATGTCACATCCCTTTGCATTGTTGGCCCTTCAGGAGAGCCAACATATGCAATAGCACATTGCCATGCCACCATTACTCATGAGCATCTCCACAGATGCAGTGACATGGCACTGACTCAGTCAGCTGCTGCCTCTAATGGTTTACACAGAGATGCTACAGATGTGGACTGGTGCACAGCAGGTGAGTGAGGGTGATGTGTGGCTTGCAGAGCTCATGTCGGTTCCTATGGAGCAGACGGCCTTTGTCTGAGAAGCCACTGCCATACATCCCTAGCTGACTGCTAGCCCTGCGTGCAGAGCCTGGGTGCCATCTGCCCTCCCATGCATCTTTCATGTTGTAGGTCCTCAGCATCCTCGTAGTCCGAGGAAGAATCCTGTTGACGTCTCTCCTCATCATGCCAGGCCTAGCCCTTATTGGGTGCATAGTTGTGCAGAGCAGCAAAGAAAGGAGCTGGCCTTTTCGGCCCATAGTACAGGGCATCACCCTATCCATACAGGCATTGGAAGCACTCTTTCAGCATGCCAATCTCCTGCTCAATGGTGGCTCTTGTAGCTCAGTAGTTGGCATTGTATCTGTCTTCTGCAGCAGTGGTGGAGTCTCTCACCGGTGTCGGGAACCATGTCTGCAAAGGATAGCCCTTATCTCAAAGAAGCCACCCCTCCATCTGAGTCAGTTCAGTGAACAGCGGTGGCAGCTGGGACTGGCACAAGACCCAGGTGTCATAGCAGCTGCCTGAGAAGCGGTCACACATTCGCTGCAAGTATCTGCAGTGTTCACATATCAGCTTCACCTAGATTGAGATGGCTCCTTTAATGGTGATGTCTGCAGGTGGTAGCCTGGCAGTAGGCCTGCTGGCCACATGAGTGCAGTCTATGAACATTACAACCTATGGTCCTCCGGCAATGGTGCCAGAACCAATGGCCCTCTGGGCCTGGCTGTGAGAGTCCGTCCTGAAGCGGACATACTCACTGGCCCTCCAGCGCAGGGCATCAATGACCTCCCTGATGAGGCGATGCACTGCTGACTGTGTGACCCCACAAAGGTCTCCGGTGGGCCCCTTAAAAGCTGCACAGACGTCAAGCCTGACAACCGCTGCCACTATGAGGACCAAAGGCATAGGATGCCCACCGAAGCCCAGGGGCTGCAGGCCATCTTTGAGCAGGGCACAGAGACGTGTCACCACCTCTACATGCGCAATCGCCTCTGACACTGGTGCTCTGACATCCGATGACATGTCATGTGGGGCCTTTAGATGCACGACAAACGTAATGGCGAGCTTCCCTTGGGGGCTGCTGCTCACGACCAGGGGCCTCTACGTGGATTGCACCTGCCTGTTGATTTTGCCTCTGGTGCATATGATCCTCACGTGCAGAGGATCACACAGTGTAGGATGAACCAGACCTATTTCCATGTGATAAATAAAGTTGAACCCTTCATGTATTCAAAGGTTCCTAACAGGGCAGGGTTTGGTGTTGACGGGTACATCTGCTTTCATGGATCAACTATGTGGCTTGCCATGGCATTGCCCATCTTGGTCAACACTCATAGTGGCACAGCATGACCACATCGAGATCCTACCAGCTGAATCGATTGCCTCCACCATCCATATCACCTTAATGCTCCTACCCTTTCTGGCACCCTCCCCACACACAGGATAACTAGAGTGCCCTTGCTCCTTCACAAACACAAACAACTGCAGAGCGTACACTGTTTACAGAGGGAAGGTACACAGTACCTCCCTTCATGCCTGCAGCACTTTCCCTCCAGTAATCCCAGTTCACCTCCCTCCTCCCTTTAAGAATGCAGAGCTGTGACCCCTGTAATCCTCCCTCCTCCCTTCCAGTATACAGAGTGAGACCCCTGTGATTCCCCCCTCCTTCCTCCCTTCCAGTATGCAGTGAACCCTGTAATCACCCCCTCCCTTCCAGTATGCAGAGTTAAACCCTCCATGATTCCCCCCTCCCTCCCAGTATGCAGAGTACGACCCCTGTAATTCCCCCCTTCCCTCCTCCCTTTAAGAATGCAGAGTGAGACCTCTGAAAATAGAACTTACCTTCTGTCGCTAAACCTTCTGTCTCTGATGACCCGCTGGCTTTTCTAATCGTGAACAGGAAGGCGCGTGACAGCCGCCCATTCAAGGTAAAATCAGGAAGTGTCCATGGAGAGGCAGCGGGCTTCATAATCTGCAGAGATAAGTACCCTTTAACATATTCTAATTGGGGTGCAGCCGCCATGCAGCTGGGGGTCGCACTGAGGTCCCTCCGCTGTCGTTAATTTGCGGCGGACTCTTCTCGACATCGCGGGTTGAGGCGGGCCTCTCCTCGCAACCCATGGCATCGAGGGGCCGGTAAAATTTATCCCCTATATATGTGCACTCTCCACAAGCCTCTCTGGCTAGCATCCTTCTTGCTGCTACTTTCTTCTTCCAAAGCCCATTACCATGTTACTGTTACATCATCATCACTGTTGTGGGAGGGTTTGTTCTCACTGTCTCCAACATTAACCCTTTCAGGTCCTTATGCTACAAAGACTAGCAAGTACTTTTCAGTCCTGTTGCTGTTATCATAACTTTTCCAATCTTGCCAATTTCTATGGCTGGAATTTAACGATGAGGCAGTGGCCCAGCCCACTGCCTGGAAAGCCAGGGCAGAGCCCCCACCACCAGGCCTGCAAGCCACATTGCTATTTTGCGTGGCTCAGTACTTAATTGGCTGCAGTCGGGGCTTCCGCTTCTCTGACGCAGGCGGTCCCACTTTCAAGAGCTACCAGCCAATTAGAGGGCTGGCAGCTCTTCAGTCCAAGCAGCGCCACTGGGAGCGGTGGCCACAGCTGGGACTGCAGCTGGCCAGGCCCAACAACAATGATGGAGGCCCCAGAATGGAGGAAAGTGTGGGGGCCTCGCCAGGGACAATTGGTTGCCCCGGTGAGGAGGGAGGGGTTGGAGTGTAGGGCAGGGGGGTTCTTTCAGCAGAGGCTGCCTATGCTGCTGGGGGAGCCCTCCGTGGGACACAGGCTGCCTGATTAGGAGGGTTTCCCCTCCCCCCAACCCACAAGGAGGCCGCCATGTATTACTCGGCGGCCTCCTCAGGTGCGAAAGTGCCCGTCTGCCACTGGTAAAATACCAGCAGTGGCAGGAAGAGGCCCTTAAATGGCAATTAAATGGCCACTTAAGGGCCTCAATTGGTCGAAGAGCAGTCGAGCGGCCTATCAAAAATAAAATAAAATAGCAGCAGGGGCAGGTAGGCGACAGGCACGGCACCCCTGCCGCTCACCCTACTTTACGCACCCCCACCCCCTAGCCCGCTCCCAAGAGCAGAAAGTCCCACAGAAAGTAAATCTGACAAATGTTAACCACATTTTCCCAAAACAGGAAAATATGCCCTCTCGCCAATTATGTTTTTAAACTGAGTAACATTGTTTCAGCACACCATGGAGTAAATGTCACAAATTAGCAGTCCGGACACAGAGCCTTGTGAGCGTATGTCAGGAATTCAGGCGCCGAGGACAAGGTACCTCATGTGATTTTCCATTTCTTAAATGACAAATGGAAAATTGAGTCGCGCAAACTGACTTCCTGTCCTGTTATGAGAGGCACTATGTTGGAAGCACTGATTTATAAAATCCACTTCAATATTCAGACTACTAGGAAGAAGTATTTTGCTGCTTGACAAATAAAACATCAGTTTTGTATGTACCTCAGGCACAACATGAAACATGATGCACTGCCCAAAATGCAGGGGACAGAGCTCCAAACAAAATGATCCAACCATTTATCAGAGAAAATATTGCAACACAATGTGTGTTATGAGGTGCTGCTCATTACCATTTGAGGAACTATCAATAGTTGTTCTGGTAAAATCTGGTCAGTTATTTCCTTCAGTTACAGAATGTTCTTGCTAATTATAGCCTCGAGTTCTGACAGCTCAGGTAAACAATTAATGACTCAGACTATAACCGCTCCGATGGCAGTCATGTATTTGTACTTTTGACCACACACTAAAGAGTTCTCAGCGCAGTCAATATTCACCTTCATGGACTTCAGGCACTGAAGGGGCAGGAGCAGTCAAGAAGTAGGTCAAGAGACTGGAGTTAGTATCTTCTGACCTATAATCACAGAAGGTTTGAACACAATTGCACAATAAAGTAACTTTCTGTCCTGCAGTAGAAACATGTTTTTTTCTTTGTGGCGCCATGAATAAATAAAATCCTGTTCAAAATCACGTTTTCACTGATTTAAGTTTTTGATAGTTAAGTATGGCAGCATGACAATTCCCAACAGAATCACTTCGCTTGCTCACAGTTAACATAAGAGTACAGAGCATCTTTGCACAAGAAGGAAAAGCAAGAAGGGAATATCTCTCACAAGATGGAAGATTTTATACTACAACCCTGAAGTTGCATAGTGTAATATGAACATACAAAACTTTAATGTGCTCATCTGAAAATCCTCTACTTTTGCAAGGGCATTAACCAGTTTAAAATAAACAGTTCTACTAAATTAGCAGGCAGTGGAATTTTAATCAAAGTGTTGAATGTAGCACTCCAAGTCATGAGGACATCACAGTACCAGTAACAGGTATAGATGCCGACACATTCCTTTTCCTTTCAACAAAGCAAAGATTATTTTGTTGACTAAAAGTCCCTGTGCAGTTCACAAAATATCCATCTTTATTGCTTGGCACAAGTGTCAAGAAGTTAATGCATCAGTCATTTTTCCCCACCTGATGTTAATATTTTACTGAAGCAAACACTCAAGTGATGAGAGTGAAGGAATATAAATTAGAGGTGACTAAGAAGTCACACCTGTATCACTACATTACACAAAAGTTTACCTTGTTACAAAAGTGTTTCTACAAGTTTTGTTAAGTATATGTTTTTGAAGACTTATGTTTAAATTGTGAAGGTGGATTCATTGGAAGGCTGAAGATTTCATAGAAGCTGGACTTTGCTTTGTTGTTGACAGTTCATTGAAAGGACAATGAGATGTTGTTTAAAAACAGCCTGGTTGGTAGTCATGTGCTTTAAGCAATAAACAACAGATACCTTGGTGACCTGTGGAAGATGTTTACAGAGAAGTGACAGGTCAAGATTTAAAAGGGTCTGGAGGCTCGAGTCTTGAGAGATTCTTTTTGGTTTCGCTTTGGATGGTGTGTTGGGGTGTGAGATGTTTCGACGGCAATTGGAAAAAGCCAGCCAAGAGAGCAGCCACCAGCAGCTTGCCCTTTTCCATCTCTTTGAGAACTTTCTGAGAATCAAGTGTAAGAAATAGAGAAACTGATGCTGCATTTCTCCTGAAAAGCTTGCCAAACTGATCCTCAATCCCACCTGAATAGAACTGCTCTCGAAAGACCCCAGTGTCAGCCATCTACGCGTATTTGGGACACCAGACCAAAAAAGGGACTACTGACATCTTTCTATATCTTCTCTTTTTTCTTCAAGAATTAGCAAGTATTTGGCCAAAGTATTCTTGTTTGTCTTTTTTATTCCAACAGACCTCTGCAGAGAGAATTTCTGTTTTTTTTCTTCTGTGTGTGTGTGTGTGTGTGTGTGTGTGTGTGTGTGTGTGTGTGTGTGTGTGTGAGTTTGTGTATGGGGAATTTAAAAAAGGAACTTTCATATTTCAATCTGTGCGTTAATACTTTGCTCCATTACTGGATAAGTCTTGCTTAATAATAAACTGATAATTTTGTTGTTTATTAAAGAAACCTGGTTGGTGTATTTTATTCTGGGATAAAGAGTAGAGTACATGGTGACTGTGGTGACTGCAACAACTACCGTGGAATCTCCATGCTCAGCATAGTGGGGAAAGTCTTCGCTCGCGTCGCTTTAAACAGGCTCCAGAAGCTGGCGGAGCATGTCTACCCTGAGGCACAGTGTGGCTTTTGAGCAGAGACATCCACCATTGACATGCTGTTCTCCCTTCGCCAGCTACAGGAGAAATGCCGTGAACAACAGATGCCCCTCTACGTTGCTTTCATTGATCTCACCAAAGCCTTTGACCTCGTCAGCAGACGTGGTCTCTTCAGACTGCTAGAAAAGATCGGATGTCCACCAAAGCTACTAAGTATCATCACCTCATTCCATGACAATATGAAAGGCACAATTCAGCATGGCGGTTCCTCATCAGACCCCTTTCCTATCCTGAGTGGCGTGAAACAGGGCTGTGTTCTCGCACCAACACTGTTTGGGATCTTCTTCTCCCTGCTGCTCTCACATGCGTTCAAGTCTTCAGAAGAAGGCATTTTCCTCCACACAAGATCAGGTGGCAGGTTGTTCAACCTTGCCCGTTCAAGAGTGAAGACCAAAGTACGGAAAGTCCTCATCAGGGAACTCCTCTTTGCTGATGATGCTGCATTAACATCTCACACTGAAGAGTGTCTGCAGAGACTCATCAACAGGATTGCGGCTGCCTGCACCGAATTTGGCCTAACCATCAGCCTCAAGAAAACGAACATCATGGGACAGGACGTTAGAAATGCCCCATCCATAAATATCGGCGACCACACTCTGGAAGTGGTTCAAGAGTTCACCTACCTAGGCTCAACTATTTTAGTTTAGTTTAGAGATACAGCACTGAAACAGGCCATTCGGCCCACCGAGTCTGTGCCAACCATCAACCACCCATATATACTAATCCTACACTAATCCCATATTCCTACCACATCCCTACCTGTCCCTATATTTCCCTACCACCTACCTATACTAGGGGCAATTTATAATGGACAATTTACCTACCAACCTGCAAGTCTTTTGGCTTGTGGGAGGAAACCGGAGCACCCGGAGAAAACCCAAGCAGACACAGGGAGAACTTGCAAACTCCACACAGGCAGTACCCAGAATTGAACCCGGGTCGCTGGAGCTGTGAGGCTGTGGTGCTAACCACTGTGCCACCCACCAGTAACCTGTCTCTCGATGCAGAATTCAACAAGCGCATGTGAAAGGCTTCCTCTGCTATATCCAGACTGGCCAAGAGAGTGTGGGAAAATGGCGCACTGACACGGAACACAAAAGTCCGAGTGTATCAGGCCTGTGTCCTCAGTACCTTGCTCTACGGCAGCGAGGCCTGGACATCGTATGTCAGCCAAGAGCGACGTCTCAGTTCATTCCATCTTCGCTGCCTCCGGAGAATCCTTGGCATCAGGTGGCAGGACCGCATCTCCAACACAGAAGTCCTCGAGGCGGCCAACATCCCCAGCATATACACACTACTAAGCCAGCGGCGCCTGAGATGGCTTGGCCATGTGAGCCGCATGGAAGATGGCAGGATCCCCAAGAACACATTGTACAGCGAGTTCGTCACTGGTATCAGACCCACCGGCTGTCCTTGTCTCCGCTTTAAAGACGTCTGCAAACGCGACATGAAGTCCTGTGACATTGATCACAAGTCGTGGGAGTCAGTTGCCAGCGATCGCCAGAGCTGGCGGGCAACCATAAAGGTGGGGCTAAAGCGTGGCGAGTCGAAGAGACTTAGCAGTTGGCAGGAAAAAAGACAGAAACGCAAGGGGAGAGCCAACTGTGTAACAGCCCCGACAACCAATTTTATCTGTAGCACCTGTGCAAGAGTCTGTTACTCTAGAATTGGCCTTTATAGCCACTCCAGGCGCTGCTTCACAAACCACTGACCACCTCCAGGCGCTTACCCATTGTCTCACGAGACAAGGAGGCCGAAGAAGAAGAAGATATGATTTCCTGCGTTGGTAACTGAGTAAACATTTTTTACAAATCTATGTTGTGACCTGTGAAGAAGTGGAATTAGCAAAGATAGTGCACTCCTCCCGCCTCGGTCATAACAACCTTTAATGCAAATTCACTTAATTCAAATTAGCTAATTGCATTTTTTGAACTTATTAAATTCCTATGTTACTGTGTTATTTACAGTCAAGTAATTTGTTCTGACCAAAGCTGGAGAAATGCACTCTTAATTCAGTCCCACTACTCCACAGGTTACAGCATATCAATTAAGTTTCCCACCTACTGAAAAATAGCCAAATTAGACACTCTATTTGTCCCCCAGAATGAAGCACACCAAACCAGGTTTCTTTAAACAACAACATGAAATATTTATTAGAAGAGAAATAAGAAGAATATATGAAAAACTCCTTAGTTCCTTCGCCCTCATGCACACACACACATACATTCAAAAAAATGGTTAACCGGAGAAAAAGGATTTTGGTTTGCAGCTGTTACTTCGGAATAGAAGGAATAATAAAAATAAATCAGTTCGTCACGCTCTGGTCGGAAATCTTCAGTTGGGTAATGTGTCCCAGAGTCGAATAGTCAGATGCCACTCAAAGTCTCCCCAGGTGAGGTTGATGAACAGTCTTTGATGGGTCGGCGTTCAAGACAATTTGACTACAGCAGGTGTTACATAGGTCTTTCAGCAGGGGCGCAGCAACTGGTCTGCTCAGGACTGAGCAGCAGCAACACAGCAGTAGAAGCTTTCTGCACATTCCAGGATTTCCCAAATCACAGGAGGCAACAGGAACCACACTGGATGCAGTAATTCTTCAGAGACAGGAGGCAATAGGAATCAGTCACCTTGCAAATGCAGGATTTCTTTTCAAGTGATCTAAGTCTCCTTTACAGAGAGGCCTTTTTCTCTAGTCTCCAGGCAGGTCAGGTCTAAATTTCAAATGCCTGCTCTTTGTCCAATTCACTGCTTTTTAAAAGTCCAAGGTGAAAGCAAAAAGCCTGCCTGAGCTGATCACGTGACCAGAGTGTCTCCACTGTAATTCAAAGGCCGGAATTTTACGCCCCCTCAAAGAGAGGGAAGGTGGTGGGGGGGGGGCATAAAATGGAGTGGAGGACTCGGGGGGCCCTTCCCGACCCCTCCTGCCTCTGCCGCCACTTTACGCAGGACGGAGGCAGCTAAAAATGGCTCACCTGACCCAGGCCAATCAAGGCCCTTAAGTAGCCAATTTAATGGCCATTTAAGGGCCTCCGCCTGCCGCCACAGGGATTTTACCCTTGGCTGGTCGGGTGAACAGGCCCAAGAAAAGCCGCTTGTTAAAAGCAGGCGGCTCTCTGACGGCCTGGGGGAGGGGCCCTCATGATAGGGTACCTTGTGCCCAACGGAGGGTTGCCCCCGCTGCCCCAACCACCCCCAACACCCAGGACATCCCCCGTCCCCCCAATCAACCATCCTTGCCTCGCCGGGGCCCAACTGATCACCCCCGGCGAGGCAACAAAAACTTACCTGTTTTCCAGGGTCCCCCGACATCTTCCTCAGGAAGCAGAGCTGCAGTCCCAGCAGTCACCACCGCTCCCGGTGGTACTGCTGGGACAGAGAGCTGCCAGCCTTCTGATTGGCCGGCAGCTCTATTAGGCGGGACTTTGTGCCTCAAGCGGGTGGAAGTCCTGCCTCAGAACACTTAAAGGCCTGCGATCCGCAAAATGCAGGTCGGATCCACAGGCCAGGCGGAAGCAGGTTTGCCACCAACTTGTCAGTTGGTGGACGGCTCCCGTCCGCCAAGGGTAAAATCCCGGCTAAAGTGTTGCTTTGAGGAGGTCACACCTCTAGCTGGCTTCCTTGAAACAGTTTGCTTTCCTATTCTTGTATCCAAAGTCAACATCCTAAAAAGCTATTTGCAGGGGTCCAGGTCCAGGTTTCAGTTTACAAAAATAAAAGCTCTTGTAACAAATTGAACAATTCAATTTAGTGCAAAATATGCCTTTGAACGATCTGGGCTATCCACAACCCAAATTGTCAATGCTGACAGCTACATTGTGGTCATCAATACCAGTGTATTGAACACACACGTGCCAGTACAGACACATATTAGCAATACTGAGCACTCCCAACTCCCTCAGATGTTTCATAATGGCATTGTTTCTAAGTGAAAGACATCCATGCTGTGCATTAAAAGGTCTGGCTAGTAACCAGACCCAGGTATTCAGAAACTGCAGGTGTTGCCAGTTAACTGAAAAGTTCTTCCAGTGAGTGACTGGGCCTACAGGCCACAAAAGGTCCCAATTCCAAACCCTGGCCCAGGACGTGCTCGTTTATTTGAGTGAGGACGGTAATAGAAATGGTACATCAACCTCAGTGTACCTGGATTAGGGAGGGGCCAGCATTCCCCAGGAACCCAGTTCACATTCATTCTTCGATGAAATGCAGCCATTCGTAAGTCGACTTAAGTATATGCTGTGAAATCAAACGTACCACCACAAAAGCTACCTATGTCATTGAAAAATTACTGTCAAAGTTGAGAAACTGCAATGCCCACATCCAACCGATAAGTAGCTTCAGTACAGGGAATAATTGTATCAGATAAAAAATTATAATGTACCAATGTCAGACATTGATTAGACAGCTGCACAAATGTACATGCATTCATCCACTGCACTTTCGTTATTACCTTTAATTTAAAACACTCAGTCCAATAAGCAGAGTAGTGTGCTGGAGGTTTTCTGACCATTCGTAATCAGCTATTAATAATTTCATCTCTTGCCCCACGCCCGCTTTACTTGCTTAAAACCTTTTACATTTCTAATATCTGCCATTTCTGATGAAGGGTCACTGACTTGAAACATTAACTCTGCTTCTCTCTCCACAGATGCTGCCAGACCTGCTGAGTATTTCCAGCATTTCTTGTTTGTGTTTCAGATTTCCAGCATCCGCAGTATTTTGCTTTTATTTATTATGTAAGTAATTCCATTTCATTTTGTGCAGTCTGCTCCAATTCAAAGAGGCGTACACACTGTTCAAGCACTTATTAACTTATAAATGTGCACATGTTGCACCAAAGCCATTACTTCATAAAGTACATGATAATTTCACAGGCCTAAAGTAGGATACAATAATCCACACGTATATTACTAGCTTTAACCACTTCCATGCCACTCACCAGCACTTGTAAATTATTGGTGCTGAATACCCACAATTTATACAGTCAACGAGTTCAGGTGAGTTGTCCTGTGAACAGACTCTTCCCTGTATGGACCACAAACTGAATGAGCCTTTTTCTATCCTGCCAGAGTTATTCTGAAATATGTCCATTGCTCTGTCAATATTAGAAACAAATGTGCAGACAAATATGTTCAAACTTTATTGGAAAATGAAAGTACTGCTGTGTAATCTTGTTTCACAAGTACTCAATATGTTGTCATTCAGGCCAGGCCAGTTAAGTTAATTTTGGTCATAAATTTATTTACCTTTTGAAATTAAGATTAGACTATTTGGTCATGCATTTGTGCTTCTGAAAGTGAGCCAAGTTACATTGTACAAAAAAATTCAGCAATTCTATTGAGAAAGTTCGAAATCACTTAACTGTATGAAACAAAGAACGTGAATCTGACATCTATATTTTCGCTGATGTGCAAGGAAAAGAAAATTCTAAAAATACAGGTGCAAATCACCCTGATTTACATATTTATAGACACATGTAAGAATCTCAGAATCACAGTGAGGAATATGAAAAATAGATTCCAATAAAAGGATATCTTAAAAAATATTGGAAAATTTTGAGTTAAAAATAATTGTATATCATTCCTATCACAATCTTTTTCACTTGGACATGAAAACAAAGACTTGAATTTATATAACGTCTTTGGCACAGGACATCCCAAAGCCCTTTACAGTCAATTAAGTACTTTTGAAGTGTAGTCACTCTTGTAACGTAGGAAATGAAATGGAGGTGTTGCAACAATGATCTTTATCTCTGTATAATTGCATCATGAGTTCACAGGTAAATTGAAAATGGATGGTAAAACACATTTTCAAAAAGACACTAACTTTCATTTTTTTGGGTGCTTTATTTTAGGAAAGAAGTGAAGGCCATGGAGAGAGTGAAAAAATATTCTTTATGATGCCAGTTATGAAGGGAGTCCAGACAAACTGGAAATCTTTTTGCAATATAAAGTTAAGCGGGATCTGATAGAGGTATTCAAGGTTTTGATAAGGTAAATAAGGAAGATTAATTTCCACTAGTTGGCAAATCACAAAAAAATGGAGGGGTTAGAATTTTTTTTTTTAAATAGTGAGTTGTTAAGACATGAATTGCCCCCAGCAGGAACAGTGGTGCCAGAAGAATCCACAGTAACATTTAAAAGAGGTGGTTAAAAATTTGAAATTGAAAAAAAATTAAAAGATTATGGAGAAAAGCCAGCAAATGGCTCTAAGTAGATAATTCTTGCAGAAAACTGACACTGGCATGATGGGCAGAATGGCCTCCTTCTGTGTTTAAAATTCTATGATTCTAAAATAAAATAAATATTTAGCAGCTGAACTTCTGCTCTGAATTGAACAAGAGCATGCTCCTATAAGGACCAGTACATACTGTCAGTTACCAGATGTGGGATTTATCTGCCACCAAACACGCCCTTTTTTTATTTGCTGACGGCAAACACAGTCTTTGGCTCAGTGTAAAAGTGGCCCAAGTTCTGGTACACAAGGTACTACATATAAATGCAGATTTCACAATTCAAACCCTGCAAATAAAAAAGTAAAAGCACCTCCCTACAGCGCTGATTTTATCTGGATCATAATAGTTATATATCAACAGGTTCGGTTTTCATTTCTACTGAAGCGAAATGTTATTACAGTACTGCAACACAATTTTAACCCAAGCGGGTTTCGGGTGGGTGGAGGATGAGCAATTTTAACCTCATTTGAATGTCACCAGTCCATTTCCTACCTGGAACATGAATGAAGAGGGTGCAGAATAACTGCCAACAGATGATGATCTTGCAACCCCTGGCCTCCCGCAGGTTTCCAAGTAAGTGGCAGGGAGGATATTCTGGGAGGGTCTAGCTGGTGGCAAGGGGGGACGGAGGGGACTTCAGAGATTGGGATGGCATAACTTGCCTTGTGGGACTCGGAATAACACTGTTGCTCCTCCTGGTCCCATGAAGAATAATTTTATACTCATCAGACCCACTGTAGACCTGCTTCTACCTAGTAGTGGTAATGTTGTGGTCACTTCCCCGCTCCAGCCCCAGCTGACGTTGCATCGGGGTCCAATTGATGCAATAGGACCCCAATTTACATAAACGAATGAGGCTCCATCTGCTTTAAGTGGGCACCTCTTCCACATTTCAGGTTAACATCACACATGGGCAGGATTTGAATGGCTAAGTACATTTTTTTAACCGCCCATTAGCCAAGTTTCCAGCGGGCAGGCAGAATGAAAGTTGACCCCATTGATTTTGGAAGGTTAAAGAAACATGAACGACAAACATGAAGCTATTTATGCATTTCTATCATTCATGGATGAATACAAAAGGCCAAAAGTAAGTCATACTGAATTGGTGGAGTTACTACAAGTCCTCGAGGCGGACAACATCACCAGCTTATACACACTACCAAGTCAGCGGCGCTTAAGATGGCTTGGCCATGTGAGCCGCATGGAAGATGGCAGGATCCCCAAGGACACATTGTACAGCAAGCTCGCCACTGGTATCAGACCTACCGGCCATCCATGTCTCCGCTTTAAAGACATCTGCAAACGCGACATAAAATCCTGTAACATTGATCACAAGTCGTGGGAGTCAATTGCCAGCGATCGCCAGAGCTGGCGGGCAACCATAAAGGCGGGGCTAAAGTGTGGCGAGTCGAAGAGACTTAGCAGTTGGCAGGAAAAAAGACAGAAGCGCAAGGGGAGAGCCAACTGTGTAACAGCCCCGACAACCAATTTTATCTGCAGCACCTGTGGAAGAGTCTGTCACTCTAGTATTGTCCTTTATAGCCACTCCAGGCACTGCTCCACAAACCACTGACCACCTCCAGGCACTTACCCATTGTCTCCCAAGACAAGGAGGCCAAAGAAGAAGACTACATGAAGCAAGGTTCTACCTACAGAAGCAGGTCGGTTTTTTCAGAAGTAAAGATTTGTATCAGCTTTCAGTTACTGCAAATTGCCACTCAATAGAATGTATTCTAAGTTATTTCCAAGCTTCCTGTAATATACGGCATTTGTGTTGCAACAAACATGACAAACACAAAAATTATCCAGGCTTCATTTGACAAAATCCTAAATGCAGTTACTATTAGAAATGACATGTTATCTATCACTGTTATATAGCATGATAAATTAGAGAAAATTTAAAGCCAATTATATTAAGTTTAAGAAAAATCACAATTCAACATTTTTTGCTTACTCAGTCAATAATATCTTGATCAGAACCAGATTTGTGCAAAGAATATTGAATAGCATCTGATGGGTGCTAGAAAATAAAAGGAATTCATGCATTAACTTTATCCACTGGATAGGAACTTCTTTTCAGCCACTGCAGAAATATCTTAATGTGAATGCTACAAGAACACTGAATGCACTTCACAAATTTAAAATCAGATATTTTGTCACTGAATATCAATAAATGATTTTCAAAATAAGCCTAAAATAAATTTTAAAATACACAGCATTTGAGAGTGAAAAAATCAAATACCTTTCCCACTAATTAACCTGTGATTAATTTGAAAAAAAATCCTATGAAATGTCTTATTGTACTGAGGTGTTACAGTTTTGAGTTTTTATTGCAATTCTTAAAAAGAAAAGTGGCACTGTGATAAGGAGCAAATCTTGGCCTCTGAAAACAGATCAGCATATTTTGCAGTATAAAGAGCTATTTGTCGTCAATCAACAAAAGGATTAGTGACTGTGGATTGTACAGTCGCAAGCTGCAACATGGAATAATGGGCAGCAGATTTGTGTCAGCAATTCCTTATATGATGCATTTTGAGTTTTCAAATACAGATGTGTTACTCCCCCAGAGGAAGAAGAACAGAAGACAAGACAATATTGGCCAATCTCACCTACCTCAAAGCAACAGACCAGCACTTGGCAAGTGGATCACCAGTCCATTCCTTTAGTCAGGGACTGGTGGATGACATTGGAGCAAGCTAAAAAAGGGAGAAAGAATATAAAATGCGGTTGGAGAGAATTTATTTAGAAGTAAGGCAGAAATCAATTTTATACATCACTTTATATTTGTTCAAAGATCCCACTTTTCCTGAGCAATTATTTTGGGATATTTTGGAAAGCAAACGGTGCTTTAAAAATACTGAGACTACTTCTAATTAATTTCTTGGTAAATAATGAGGACTCGTCATTCCTTACACAGGTACAATAGTATGCAAATTTAAAATATTTTTCCTGCTACTTCTTGAAATATCAGCCAAACCTGCAAAAGGAGGAAATTCAATATAGTTTGAAATGTTGGTGATGGATATACAACAAATTTACAGTGGAATTTTAATAAAAGGATAAATAACATTGAGGCAACTGAATGGCATAGCTAATAACAAAGCCACTCAAACATGCAACTATACTTATTGATGGAGGAACATTAACAGTAGTTTGTTTCAGTCTCTTCACATTCAAAATCCTGTGTAAACAGTAGGAGTGGTTTACCATGAAATGAAAAATTCTTTTCACTGATAAAAATCTCTTGGCAGGTTATTAAACGAAAGATATTTCAGTCTGTTGAACAGCCAAAAGGAATAGTGATAGAAAACGAATAATAAACTACAAACACGACCTGAATTGTAGTGTTTGGAGGGGGAATGAAGCTTAGTTTTGCTTCCGAAACATGAATAATCCATGAATGCTCAACAGGTCTTGGTAGAGGCATTAAAAGAAGCAATCTGAATGAAACACACAAATGGACCACAATGCTACAATTCTTCACTACCTGTGACATTCAGCTGAAAAGTTCCAACATCTGAAAATTAGCACTCAACACTGCTGCCAATTGAAAACCTAAACAAAATGGCTGAACAGTTGCCGAAAAGAGTGTGCCATTGTATAAAGAGAGCTGTTGGGTTATATGGGTCAGATTTTAAACAAATAATCAAAAAAATAGTTTGGTGCAAAGCAAACTGGCTCAACAAGGTTCTCCACACTGATTCCTATAAATCAGAAATAAGATTCACTGGCAAGTTAAAGAATACACTAACTCCAAACATTTCAAATTAAGAGCAGTGGAATCCTGCCAAACCAGTTAAGACCAACTAAACGTTGTGGCTGTTTATAACAAATATGTATGCAATAAGGCAGCAGTGCTAAGACAACAAATATAGGCATGGACATAAATGGCAAATTGCTTTGGTTTATATTTACATTTGAAGTATGCAAATACACAGGTTGCAACACACGCCCTAAATTCTGAAAGACTTATAGAATCATAGAGTCATTTATGACACTGGAGGTGGCCATTTGGCCCATCGAGCCCATGCCAGCTATCCACGAAGCTATTCAATCAGTCCCACTCCTCCGCTCGACCCCCGTAGCGCTGCAAGTCTATTTCCTTCAAGCTGTATTCAGAATTGCGTGAAACCCAAATTTCCAAATGTCACACACGTGGTTCCAGCATGCAATATGCCCATATTCATAATCAAGTGCATTTGGTTAACACTAAATATATGTAAGTGATGAACTTACTCTTCAAACACCAGATTTCTCTGGTA
Source organism: Heterodontus francisci (assembly GCF_036365525.1). Taxonomy (NCBI): domain Eukaryota; kingdom Metazoa; phylum Chordata; class Chondrichthyes; order Heterodontiformes; family Heterodontidae; genus Heterodontus; species Heterodontus francisci. The sequence goes on along the minus strand of NC_090396.1, from coordinate 56,316,706 downwards.
AACTTACAAAACATTAAATGGATATGATCAGATACAAAATTCTTAAAAATTTTGAATGTGAGTGAAATGTAACACATGAAGCAATGAAGCATATCTATATACATTCTCATTCTCAGAAGAAGAATGTAGGAACATAAATAGGTCAGTCAGCTCCTCGAGCCTGTTCTGTCATTGATCGGTACCTCAACCCCATTTACCTGCTTTTGCTCCCATGATGGGTTTTTGTTAGGTAAATTTATCAGTGTCAGTCTTGAAAGCTTCAATTGATATAGCATCCACAGCCTTTTTGGGAATACAGGTCCAGATTTCCATTACCCTGGGCTGAACTTTCCGAGTTCGCCGCAGTTTGCGGCGACGCATTCTGTTGGCGGCGTGCATCCCGCATGGATGCTTCGTCTCTGAGCCCCCGCGATATTACACGTGGGGGCTCATTTAAATAGAGGGGGTGGAGCGTCTGCCCCCGATGGCGGAGAAGGGGCGGCCACCGTGTCCCCAGCAACGCCGACCAGCGCCACTGGGCAGGCGCCGGCATCAGTTCTAAAGAGCTGTAAGCCCTTAGAAAAGATTTAAAGTTATAAAGGAACATTAGTGCAGATCTTTATTAAATAAACACTTATGTTATGGAGGCCCTTCCATAACCACCCCCCTGCCCCTCACCGCCCCCCCCAATGGTATTTTAATTGGCACTCATTGACATAAAACACTTTATTCCCTGTCCGAACTTTCCCCCTCAACCTTCAATCATTTGCCCTTCAACCCCTTCCCATGATTCACACAACCAATAAAGATTGATTTCCCCGCTCCCCCACCCCTCCTGCCCTGAAAATTGTATTCCTCCCCCCTCCCCATCAGGTTCTCATAATCTGTCCTTGTAATTTTGCCCTTTTAGCCCCGGTATCATTCTGCTGAATCGGCACTGCATCCACTCCAAGGCCAATACATCCTTCCTGAAGTGCGGTGTCGAGAACAGAATACGGTACTCCAGATGAGGATTGACCAAGGCTCTGTACAACTAAAGCAGATCTTCCTCCCCATGGTAATCCAGCAACCTTGAGATAAAGGCCAATATTCCTTTAGTCTTGCTGATAGCTTTTTATACCTGTCCACTTGCTTTTAGTGACTGGTGTACATGAACACCCAAATCTCTTCATTTCTCCACAGATCATAGATTCTCACCATTTATAAACTATTCCATTTTGTCTTTCTTGGATCCAAAGACCTCACACTTCCGCATGTTGTGCACTGTTTTCCACGATTTTACCCACTCAACCTGTCTACAACCCTTTAAACCTTCCTGCTCCCATCTGCACTGGTCACCATGGGCTGGATTTTACCAGCACCTCGGCATCATGGATCGTGGCGGGGAGGCCTGTAAAATGCTTGTGGGAGTGGCTCGCCATGATCCACGACACCACGAAGGCCCCGACACATATTAGCAGCGGCAGCGAGGCCTCAGTGCAGCCTCCCCCCATCGCCAAGCAACGGGGCCTTCATTTCAATATTGAAATTATGTGAAATAATTACTAATCTCCTTATCAGCTCCCGGCGGTCGTCCCACACCGATTTTACGGCCGCTGGCCGCAACTCACGCGCTTTTGGAACTCCAGATGGAGTTCCGAGGTGAGACATTGGTGGGGGGTGGGGGGGGAGTTTATTTTCAGATCAGCTGGGGGGAGTGGGGGGGCGGATCGGGACAAACACTTTTTATTGGCTGTGGGGTAGTGGGAAGGAGTTGAAAGGAAAATGTGGTGAGGTTGGGGGGGCAAAGTTCATGCTGGGAGCAAAATACATTTCCATCAGATTGGACAATAAAAACACCATTGTGAGGGTTGGGAAAGGGCCCACATATTTGAGTGTTTTATTTTAATGACATGTGTTGTTGCAACGCTTTAAAAGTTTATATTAACCTGAAGGGCTTGGAGCCCTTTAAAAATGACGCTTGCGCCTGCGCAGTGGTGCCGGGCGCCATTGCCGGGGTCACCGCGGCAGCCCCCTCTCTGCTGAGGAGCGTGGTGCGCTGATAAAATTCAGCCCCATGTTTCCATAGTGACATCCTCAAATTTAGATATACGACCCTCTATTCCTTCAACCAAATCATTGATCAATATAATGAACAGATTACAGATCCCTGGGAACAAACTGCCAATCAGAGCATGTACCCTTTAACCTTACTCTCTGTCTCCCAGCTCTTGACCAATTTTTCAACCATGTCGCAAGGATAATGAATATCCAAGCTGGTTACTGTCTTCCCTTGATAGCCAAAATTATAGGAGATACTTGTGCAGATTATTAAAAAACTTGAAAGAAACCATCCTTCTTCAGAATATTATATCCCATGTTATTTACTTGAACTATCGGATCAGACAATAATCTTATAAAGTATATTTTACATCCGAGGGTTCGTACTTCAAAGTTATGTTAGACTATACTCTAAAGGCTAGATCCAACCCTAAAATCAGTTGGAATCCATCCTCTGAAGTGTATATAAATGATATGTGAATGTCAAGTCAACACTAGCTTAAATAAACAATACTTACATTTATAGTGTCTGATAAAATAGTTACATCTCAACATGCTTTACTGAGAGATTACTGTCATGACTATCACTCACCCCAACTTAGATTTGGATGCATGCTGTCAGGTCCTGATGAAGAACTGAAAGCACTTCTTCCTCCCATCACATATTGGGCGGTGCAGTGGTTTGCACCGCAGCCTCACAGCTCCAGGGACCCGGGTTCAATTCCGGGTACTGCCTGTGTGGAGTTTGCAAGTTCTCCCTGTGTCTGCGTGGGTTTCCTCCGGGTGCTCTGGTTTCCTCCCACAGCCGAAAGACTTGCAGGTTGATAGGTAAATTGGCCATTATAAATTGCCCCCAGTATAGGTAGGTGGTAGGGGAATATAGGGATTGGTGAGGATGTGGTTGGAATGTGGGATTAGCGTAGGATTAGTATGGATGGGTGGTTGATGGTTGGCACAGACTCGGTGGGCTGAAGGGTCTGTTTCAGTGCTGTATCTCTAAATCTAAAGTTACTTTATTTCCCTCGTTCTACCTGTTATCTGGTCTTACTATAAATACAGTAAATTTGCTTCCCAGGCTGATTTTGCACTGTTTTCCAAGGTCATCCCCAATGCATGGCATGCCCCCAGGTCATTTTAGCCTGATCCTGGGAGTTTATGAAAGGGGAGATGAAGGGTGGGAAATTGGGAACATCAGCCTTTAAAGAATTCCAGTCAACATTTAAAAGGATATAGCCACATGAGGTTAAGAACTGATTCAGCCTTTATAAAAGGCTGCCTATATTTTAAATGTATTTTTAACCTTTCTAAAAAGTTTCATGGGGCATGCAAAAACCAAAAATGGACACAACAAGCTTGAAAGCAAGTGATGAAGTGTTGCAACACACAAACCTTATTTCATTGCTGATGAGGTGGAATTGTTACTGCGTGTCAGGAAGGCTTGGCACACCAGGGCACTCTTGTCACAGGACAGCCGCAGAATATGGCAGGAAATAGTGACCCAAGTTCAATGTTGTGCATACTATGTACATGATTCTGTCGCAATAGCTACAGATAAAGAAGGAACACCTTAAGGAAGTTATCAAGGCATGTCCACCCAACAGTGCCATTTAACATAATAAATAAATGCAAAATATTGCGGATGCTGGAAATCTAAAATAAAAACAAGAAATGCTGGAACCACTCAGCAGGTCTGGCAGCATCTGTGGAAAGAGAAGCAGAGTTAACGTTTCGGGTCAGTGACCCTTCTTCGGAACTGAAAAATATTAGAAAAGTCACAGGTTATAAGCAAGTGAGGTGGGGGTGGGGCAAGAAATAACAAAGGAGGTCTAGATTGGACCAGGCCACATAGCTGACCAAAAGGTCACGGAGCAAAGGCAAACAATATGTTAATGGTGTGTTGAAAGACAAAGCATTAGTACAGATTAGGTGTTAATACACTGAATATTGAACAGCAGCAAGTGCAAACCTGAAAAAAAACAGTGGGTAAGCAAACTGAACAAACTAAGATGAAATGAAATAAATGCAAATAAAAAAGATGTAAAAAATGCAAAAAAGAATGTAAAAAAAAAGGAAGAAAAAATAACTAAAAATGAAAGTAAAATGGGGGGCTGTCATGCTCTGAAATTATTGAACTCAATGTTCAGTCCGGCAGGCTGTAGTGTGCCTAATCGATAAATGAGATGCTGTTCCTCGAGCTTGCGTTGATGTTCACTGGAACACTGCAGCAATCCCAGGACAGAGATGTGAGCATGAGAGCAGGGGGGAGTGTTGAAATGGCAAGCAACCGGAAGCTCAAGGTCCTGCTTGCGGACTGATGCCCCAAATATACATGCCACAAAGTGTTGCTCATCAACCTGTCCCACATTAATGCTGCCCAACAAGACCCTTTCATTTTTCTTACGCGCACCCAAACTCCGGTAGGGCAGACATTCAAGCTGCATCTTGCAGTTGAAAGCCTCAACATATTTGCAAGTTAGAACTTGTCAATTTTAAGTACTTAAAATTTAGCCTGACATCACAGAAGTTAATGGTTGATAAATTTGTAAACTATAATTAAAATACAATAAAAACAAATACAATCTTCATTTTCATATGTGACAAAATAATGTTACCTCATCACAATATGTTCTTCTCACATATTTTTAACAAAATTTTACATCATTATAAAGTTAAGTTGTTCCAGATCCCTAAAATCCAACTCTTTTCTTACAGCAATTTCTGTTGATTGGAATTTTCAATATACTCTTCAAATAAAGACATCTTAATATTTATATTTTAGTGTCCTATCTTGTTTTCTAGAAGGGCATCCAGACTTTGCTATACTCAGAGCTTCAAATCATGTTTTGAAATACTACCTGTAATGAAGAAATAACTTCTTGCTTGGCCTCATTCATCACCTTCAATATATACAGTTATAACTGTTTGTGATGGGTTCCTGTATTAAATAAAGCAAGGTAATTGAATGTAGATGCTCACACACATTTTTCATTTCTCAATTCATAACACTTGTGGTAGAGAAATGATTTTTTTATTCATACATGGGATGTGGGTGTCGCTGGCTAGGCCAGCATTTATTGCCCTTGAGAAGGTGGTGGTGAGCTGCCTTCTTAAACCACTGCAGTCCATGGGGTGTAGGTACACCCACAGTGTTGTTGGGAAGGGAGTTTCAGGATTCTGACCCAGCGACAGTGAAGGAACGGCAATATAGTTCCAAGTCAGGATGGTGTGTGGCTTGGAGGGGAACTTGCAGGTGGTGGTGTTCCCATGCATCTGCTGCCCTTGTCCTTCTAGGTGGTAGAGGTTGCGGGTTTGGAAGGTGCTGTCGAAGGTGCCGTCGAAGGTGCCTTAGTGAGTTGCTGCAGTGCATCTTGTAGATGATACACACTGCTGCCAGTGTGTGTCAGTGGTAGAGGGAGTGAACATTGAAAGTGGTAGATGGGGTGCCAATCAAGCGGGCTGCTTTATCCTGGATGATGTTGAGCTTCTTGAGTGTTGTTGGAGCTGCACCCATCCAGGCAAGTGGAGAGTATTCCATCACACTCCTGACTTGTGCCGTGTAGCTGGTGGACAGGTATTGGGGAGTCAGGAGGTGAGTTACTCGCCTCAGAATTCCCAGCCTCTGACCTGCTCTTGTAGCCACAGTTTTTATGTGGTTGGTCCAGTTCAGTTTCTGGTCAATGGTAATCCCCAGGATGTTATAGTGGGGGATTCAGCGATGGTAATGCCATCGAACATCAAGGGGAGATGGTTACATTCTCTCTTGTTTGAGATGGTCATTGCCTGGCACTTTGTGTGGCGTAAATGAAATGAATGAAAATATAAAGTGCACTTGCACCAAAATGGCACAGTAATGACAGAAATACTGCAGAAAAAAAAGAATCCTCTGACTTTAAGCTGTTAATATTACTTGGATTGTTTTTCTGAACATGATTAAAATGAAGTATTGTTGTGTTGTTTGAGCTTGGTGATGGCCCTTTTCAATCCAGTCAATATAAAGGGGGTTGATTCTGATTTCTGGATGACTGAGTAGCAGAGTGCTCTGGCTGGCTGCCCATTCAGGCCTTGAGATTTTAAGGCCTGAGCCATAGCCTCATTTAAATTTTCCAGATGAGCTGCAGGGTGTCAAATTGGCAACCTGATGCAACTCACCAAACTGAGGCCTCAAGGTCAGGCCAGAGCGGCCACCAGCATGGTAGGGTGCAGGAAGCAGAGAGGGTGGTTGCGATCGCAGAGCCCGGATGTCCCGGAAGCAGCAACAGCCCAGGTTAGTTTTGTGGAACCTGAGGAGCCAATTCTCCAGGGTCAAAAAAATAATTTGACACATATCTCTGGCAGGCATCTTCAATTCCATCACTCGTGGAATTAATCTGAGACCAGTTCTGATCAAAAATGGAAATGGGGGTTCCTATTTGCATCATGAGACCCTGATTTTATATTAAAAGAGTCTTACGATCTGACAAAGGTAGACGCTTTAGAAACCTAGCAACAGGCCTCTTTCGTAGTGTTGCTGGCTGCACTGCCTTCAATGGAAACAAAAATCAGGAGAGGGGTTTAAGGAATGCCACCCCAGCCAACATCCCCTGTGTTATACTCCCATTTAAAGTCAAAACTACCCCACAGCAATAGAGGTTAATATATAATCGATGGGCAGTCTTGACAGGCCAGATGGTCTTTTCCTACTCATCATGTTTGTATGTTCATATGTCCACATAAGTAGTATTTACAGTAGCTATTACAGTTTAAGAAATTTATAAGGCTGAATATTTTCAATGACAATGCTGTTAGGCAGCAGGACTCCAGAGCAGCATTTTACTGGTGAAGGCCAATTAAGATATTGCTGAGGATGGCAGCCTGCCCCCCACCCCCCCGCCACCAGAGCTGCAGGCCCAAACAGCGGTTGCCTCTGCTGAGGCTGCAGGACAAGGAAGAGGGCACGTCCATGCTGAGGCACCCTGGAAGACCAGGTAAGTTTCTTTGCAGCAAGCTGCTGCCAGGCTGGCAGGTCCTGGTGATCTTGGCGGGGTGGGGGCAGCTAGTATTCCAGAGACGGAGCCTTACAGGCAGGGGAGGCCATTGCCACTGGACGGTTCTCCGTAGGCCATGGAGCGGCCATTAAAGAGGGCCGCACCCGGTAGACCACCAGGGTTTACCCTGGCCATCTCCTCATGTGGTGGCGGGCCCTCCCAACATTGGCAAAATGCCAGCAGGGGCAGAAAGTGACCTTTAATTGGGCACATAAGAGGCTCAATTGGCTGCCTGATGAGCGGCCGTGCTGTTAAGGTTCCCATCGCTGGCAATATGCCATGAGTGCGGGAAGATATTGGACTCCCTCCTAAAACCTTCCCCCACCATACTACCAGCCCTCCCATCTTGTCTCCAAAGGACTGGTAAAATCCAGCCCCTAATCTCTCACACATTGGGCTGAATTTTTCCAGCTTGCCGCCGAACTTCAAAAACAGCACAGCACACGCGCGAGATATGCGCCGCAGAGCCACCGCGGTATTTAGTGCAGTGGTTCATTTAAATGGACAGGGCAGACCACACCCTCCCCAACCCCGCCAATGACGTGGAGGGGGCGGGTGCTCCGTCCCCGGCAACAACATCTGGCACCATTTTTAAAGATCTTGGAGCCCTTACTGACATTTTTAATTTTTAAAGTAACAGATCATTTTAGAATCTTAAAGATAATTGTAGAAATCTTTCCAGCCATTCTCCCACACGCCCCCACACCGAAAGCCTAACATATCATTCCTGCTCTCTTCCTCCCCACCCCGCCAAAATACTTACCTTGAGTATCTGACGTTGCCCCCGCCAAAGTTCAGAAACTTTTACCTTTACCCCTTCCCATCAGCCCCTCGAACAATCAGGTAAGTTTTTCCCTCTTCCCCCCGCTCCCCCTCCTCACTAGTGTCCCACATTGGATCTCCATTTGGAGATCGGATGACACTGGAGTGCCAGCCACCAACGGTTGTATGGAAGCAGGAAGGTCGGTGCGACGAGGTAGGTAATTATTCCTTGATTTTAATAAATTAACATATTGTAATGATGGTCCCGTCACCGAGCGGCATTTTCCAGGCACCCCCCGCCACAACCCCCAATGTCAGGGGGCTGGTAAATCCAGTCCATTTTCAACTGTTCAAGCCAGGATATGGAATGGAGCAGTGTGGTATTTACAGAAAAATGGAACAGTTTACAAATTTCCTTATAGAAGTGGAAGCTCAAGAAAAATATAATTTCTACATCTGTAAAAGAAATGTTCTCCTTCTGGAAAACTGATGTTTTAATTTGATAGGGAATTTTTTTTAAAATAATAAACTTCTGAGTTCTCCAAGTAGGTAAAATGTGGAATCTAATTTGTTTGTTTCCTTCTGCAGTAGGAAAACACAACCAAGACAAAAATGCATCTGCATAGCATCGGGACAAGCATGAGTCTTGGGTTGAAAGTAAAACCAGTGTCAGTTCCAAGTTCCTTTACCATTTCCTCTTCAGTCTTACTGTTTTCATTCAGCGGTCTGCAACTATTGCTGATTTCACTCCACAAAAATTTGTCTACGAGAAAAGTTCAATCCAATACCAGATTCTGTTTGGTTGTTTTCTAACCAATATCACTGCAGTGGGCAAATTTTTTTTTTCACTAATTCTACTGCAGTTTAACAAAAACACTTCAAAACATTTGTGCCATTTATATTGATGAGGCATCTACTAGAATGTAATTGTGCTTAAATTTATAGCAAAGTCATAAATTTGAAATGTTTACACTTCCACTAAAAGTATCGAGCTCAGTCAGCCTCGAAACAAAGTGGTCAAAAACAAAGAATAATCTTTGTTGCCTTTAACTGAATCCTTTCCACTGTTTCCAAATCTTCTTCAGCATTGTGACAAAAGCTTACATAATACCCACATCAAAATAATAAAAAAGTGTCCTTCAAATTCTGGAAAATTGACATAAAAACAGAAAACTATGGAAATATACTGGTCAGTCAGCATCTGTAGAGCAGACAAGGTTTGGCGTTTCAGTTGTTGTAACCTTTCATCATGCCTAAAGCATAAATAACTTGGTTTTTCTTTTACATTTGCTGACTCCTTTTCTCTGTATTTGCAGCAATTTCTGGTTTTATTACAATATTCAACATGATTTCACCAAACCTTTAAAAGTGGCTGTTCATTACTCCTGTTGTCTCTCTGCCAGCAATTAAGGTTCTAAATGTAGAGCCTTCATTTTATAGATATTATAGGAAAATGATACTTATAGACAACACACATAATGACGCAAGGACTGCAGGAGACCTCACATTACAGTTGCTGAGTTTAGCTGCTGGGTGATTATTCCTCCAGGTCTTCCCTAATTGCCTTAGCATTCTCTCACTTTTCTAAGCTGAGTTAAAAGTCCATTACATCATGTCCTCCATGACAATGCTGTTGGTTTTATAACTAAGTTACATCTACTCAGCATTAGAAGAATAGATCTCATAACAAAGACTGTCCTTACAAGCACAGCGAAGGTAAACATATAGTCACCAGATAGGCAGATGTATTTCTTACAAGAGCAGAATTACCTTGCATGATGAGAACCTGTATAGCCTTGGATTTATTGATTTATTGACATGGTACAGATACTACCTGTTTGAACAGATTCTGCAAACTATCTTTTAACTGCAAAATGAAATCCTGAACATAAACGGATTCTTTAATGAAACCTCTCCGGCTAGCATGCCATTTCCTTGGACTCATCCACTGTGATCTGCTTACTCACCTTAACTGGACCCTTCACAACTATACCCAAATGTAATGATGCTTTACCCATTAATTCACCGTTTTTAACGAAGTTTTGTTTTAATACAGTATTCACTGACAGAGCCGAAATGTTGATCTTTCCTAAGTATTACCATGGTTTGTCATATTCAACACATGCAACTCAATGATTCCAAACCACATCCATGCTATAAATATTGGTGCATTACTTAAACTCATTATATAATCCCAGTAGAATTACTCGGTAATCAACTGTAAAGTGATATTTCAGTGATGCAGCAGTAATGATGCTGCAATTGTTAACTACATCTTGAGGTTGACAGAACTAACAGCACAGCGCTGAGACTCTCAATCTACACTGTCAGCACAAAAATGGATTCAAAACTGAACAGAGACATTCCATAAAATTACAACCATATAACAAGAAATAACAGATACAATGGGCTAATATCAGGGCAGTAATCTAAGATTGTAGTTTATTATGTCATCTGAAACCTGTGATTAGATTGCTGCTTTGTGATCACTCCCAGGTATCCACTGTTCCATTATTTAATTCAACATTTCATTAGCTGAGCATCTGACATAGATATTGGCTCAAAATTGAAATTTGAAATAGCTAGAATCCATTCAGCATGAAGTTACAGTGAACACACAATTGCTTAACATAGCCAATTGTTTCAATAATTGATTGAATATCCAATTACCAAAATAAATCAGGCAGCAGTCACAATCCTAGCACTTTCATATTTATAGTCTATGAAGATATTATATACCAAAAACAGAGCTGCCTCTCATTTCAAAATGCTTTATTTAAGACAGGAGAAGGGGGATATGAATGTAGAAAATGAAACAAAAGAAGCGATTGTTGTTACTTATCTATAGTCCTTAAGAAGATATATATGGCATTATTTATCTGTAAAGATAAAAATTACATTTACTATTAGTAGTCTGTCAGGCTGCCTATTCATCAAATTTGACTGTCTGCTAACAATGCTAGGCCACTTGCACTAGTCCTATTGACTACACTCCAAAAGGCACCAATGATCTTCTGACAGTAAAGGCAAAAAGGTTTCAAAATGTTTTTAAGAAAACAGAGACAGTAGGATCCTGATGACAGTTAAAATATTCTTGGGTTGCCATATCCTATGAACACAGTGCTTTTCAGCACTATTACTGTTCAGCAATTAATGATCTTGCATCATGCATCTCCACATGGTTGAAAGCACAAACAAAATCATGTTGGCAAAACAGCCACATCATTAAAGAACTCTGGTAGCCCAACTAATGCTTTGGTAACCTGAGAGAACTGAGAGTGTTAATCCCTTTCCACCATTTCAAAACTTAATCATAATTGACAAATCAGAGAAAGAACTTTATCGTTCCTAAGTGAACATCAGTCACTACTTCCATATATTTTCGCAGTTGCAAAAGATCATTCATATCACAAAATGCAATGGTACACCACTAATTTGATTCTCTGGAATGTATAGTTAATAGACATAATTCTAGATTATGCAGTTCACAATGATGCAGTTGTATCCATTATGCCACCTAGCAACAACCTATATTTTAGTAACAAACACCAGTACCATTGAAAAGTATTAAAAGGAATCCAGTCAGAAAGCTGTAACTATAAGAAGAGGCATTCATATGGGTAGCACTACAAACTACAGCTCATTTGGAATCAAACTTAATTTGGTATGACACAACAAGAGGGTCTTCCAGCCAATTCTTAACAAGAGGGCTAGCGCTCATTCTCCCTTTATAAAGTTTCTGCCAGATGTGTTAGACTCAAAATTTCAAACAACATCTGTCCCTTTTATCCTTCTTCGAATTTCACAACCTGCTGGGTGCAATTTCATTTCAAAAACATCTGCATAAGAATAGCAACTTCTAACCAGCATTACATCCACAAACCTTGCCAGTTCACTGCAATTGCAAGAAATGTATCTCTCTATTTAAGTAGTTGCTTTAGTTCTAAGTTACAAAAACTCTTCCTGTAATTTTTCAAGTTATGCAAAATGATTGCAGAGATTCTGTGATTGGTATTCATTTTCTGTGTAACAATTTTCACATAAATGACATGGCTAAATATTGCAGCCTATCTTACTCTGATAACAATTGGATCCCAAATACAACTGCTTCTTAGTTTATGAGGAGACAACTTTACTGTTCCTACCAATTACGAATATCGTCTTCAGGTAAAGCAGAGGTAGAGGGTGGGAGATAATTGGACTGCGGGACACTGACGTAATTCAATCTCCATTTTAAAACCCTACAATCTTATTTTTACATATTTTCCATTATAAATTTCTATGTTCAAATTTATAATGTGCATGCCAATGTAAATTTGTCACACTGTAATCACACCCTCTTGTCACAGTACCACAACCGGTAAGAAGTTGTAAACACAACTTGGTAAGATTACATAGGCAGTTTCCATGATAAATGTGGGCATAAAAGAGTTTATAATGGGAAGAGTAGACATCCATGCTGACGCGTGATTTTAACTTGCAGTATTTGTATATTGAAACATATCTAACACATAAACCAATTTATTTTTCACATTCTATCATGATGATTTAAGATCACACAGGTTACCATGTGGTTCAAAGCATGACAGTTGTATCATCTCAAAACTAATCCACCATGGGAGGTAGGGCAAAAAAGCATAATGTAAATAATTGGCAATAAGACAAGAATGAACAGTTACTTGCATCTTAAAAACAAACTTACATTTATGCACCTTTCATATTCCCAGCACTTCATAGCCAATGAGCTACGTTTTGAAGTATTGTCACTTATCTTTGTAGATTACGTGGTCACCAATTTGAACATAGGAACAGAAGTAGACCATTTGCCTCTTGAGCCTGTTCTGCCATTCAGTCTCTTACAAGGGACTTTGTGAAAGGCTTTCTGGAGAAGTCCATATAACATTCATAGAGATTCCCCTGTCCACTACTTTAGTCAACTCTTCAAAAAATTAAATCAAGTTCATCAAGCATGAACTACCCTTTACAAATCCATGCTGGTTCTCTGATCAGCAGAAAATTTTCAAGGTGTTCCGGCATCCTATCCTTAATTATAGACTCTAACAATTTCCCGACAAAGGGTATATCATTCCCTGGTTTTCCTCTGTTACCATTCTTAAATAGCAGAATGCCTAGTAATAAGCAGGTTTTGTGAATTGGTGAGCAAATAATATTACGGATATAACAGGTGAAGACCTGTATCTTTAAGTAGTAGTAAGGTGTGTCATATTTTTAGCTTGTGTCAGTAATATGAAATATTGCTTCAGTAATTTTGATGTATAACTGCTAGGGACAAGCCATTTAGACTCATAAGGTCATGGTGGGCATCACAAATGGCGCTCAAGTTAAACTAACCATGAACAACCCCACAGGAGAGGCACTAGAATGTGGAAAAAATACCTTTGACAAATCTAATAAATGTTTAAAGTGGTGGCATCCCATATTGCATCCATGATCAGCCGCCTTGACTTTTCATCTCTGAGGCACAGATAAGATAAGGAGTATGAAAAGGCAGTTTTCTTCTGCAGCATAAAGAAATGAGAACTGAAGTAACACTGTAGATTCTACAATAATGGCCATCACATCATCAGACAGCAGCTAAACTTTCTACAACACCTGCACCCACCTGCTCCCCCAGCTGACCTCATCAAAGTGACCAAAGTAACCGTGTTGAGCCAAATGCACAACTTAATGCCCTTTTTTTCAGTTAACAGGCCTTTCTAAAGTGCTGAAATAATATGCAGCAGTAAGATGCAGACCTGCAAGCAATTTTCCTCAATGTTGGTCAGGCTCAGTGCACTGACGTAAAGTGAAAGTCAACCCAAGGTACTGTCAACCACTTCCCATCAGCCTTCAATTTGAAAATCAACGAGAGATATATTGCTGTGACAATATTACTTGCCTTTCTTAATAGCTTAGGAATTTTACATTTGAGGGGATCAACAAAAAATGCAGGGTCCAACAAAAGGCATTGAGGGTCATTTTAACCTAACTCGCTTGGTAGAATATGCAAGGGATCAGACGGGGTATAAAACTGTTGTTGCATCCAAACCCGTTTCCCGATGGACGGATTAGATTAAAATTGCCCCATAATACTATATTCCTACTTCAGCATCATTTAGAATATAACAAGCCACAATTTGTTTGCCAAAAATCAATAGGGTGTGATTCCTAAGATAGTGCATATACTTCAAAGATTCCACAAGTTACAATTCTAGCAGCTGTTTGTGATCAGTACTTTGAAGAGGAAAACAGATGTACTGAACAAAATTACTTCCCAAACTTCTATGCAATTTCGACCATTCAGGATACTGACTTCATGCAATCTAACTAAAGGAGATGTCACACTAGAGTCGTGGAGAGATACAGCACTGAGACAGGCCCTTCAGCCCACCAAGTCTGTGCTGACCAACAACCACCCACTTATACTAATCCTACATTAATCCCATATTCCCTACCACATCCCCACCATTCTCCTACCTACACTAGGGGCAATTTACAATGGCCAATTTACCTATCAACCTGCAAGTCTTGGGCTGTGGGAGGAAACTGGAGCACCCGGTGGAAACGCACACGGTCACAGGGAGAACTTGCAAACTCTGCACAGGCAGTACCCAGAACCAAACCTGGGTCACTGGAGCTGTGAGGCTGCAGTGTGAACCATTGTGCTACCCCGAAGGGACTCTGGAGGAGAATTTTTTTTTCCTTTTCACTGACATATTACCTGAGATTAAATGCTGTTCAATCAGGAGAGGGAAGAACTGGTTAGACATGAACACTAGTGCAACCTCAATCAATGACACAGCAAACAATCACTGTTCTGCCAGCTTTGCCTCCCTCTCCTATAAGACCCAACCAAGACCAGAAAACTGGCTTCCTCTGACCTATATTTGCATTTGATAATTGAACAAAGTTTCTGTAGTCCACTTATGGATTTTACAGGTAACTAGTTAAAAAGAATTGGATTTAGGGAATTAAATGTTAAATGTAATAATATGTTATTAAATTTCTATGCCCTATATGAATAACTGCAACTGCACTCCTGTAGTTCACTAATAATGACAGGTGTGTTATCACATTATAAAACAATGTATTATCCTGCTACTAAGGTGCAAACAAGTAGGTCTATCCTCATAAGGCTATAAATTGAACCCTGAGAAGTAAACACAACCCAAGATCAATCCAAGTATAGTTGCTGTTTGTTGAGAGAGGCTTGCAGGTTGGAAGACTCTTGTAAATTTCTGGCTTCAGATCATCAAAAATAACATGAATCACAGTCTTACTTTCTGAACAAAAGAATGTGGAAAAGATCAAGAAGATGAAACAGTTGAACTTATATATCACCTTGAAACATTGAAAACCATTTAAAGTGCTTTACAGAACTAAGCCAAAGAAGGAGAAATCGAGAGGGCAACCAAAAGCTTGGTCAAGAGGAAGGTTTTAAAGAGAGTTTCAAAGTAGGAGATGGAGGTGAAGAGGTTGAGGGGTTTGAGGAGCAAATTCTAGAGCATAAAGCCTGGATGGCTAACGGGATGGTCACCATTGGTGGGCGAAGGGAGATGGTGGCATAGTGGTAATGTCACTGAATTAGTAATCCACAGGCCCAGGTTAATGCCCTGGGGAAACGGATTCAAATCCCACCACGGCAGCTGGTGGAATTTAAATTCAATTAATTAATAATTTCAATTAAATAAAAAAATGGAATTGAAAGCTAGTCTCAGTAACGGTGCCATGAAACCATCATTGATTGCCATAAAAACTTATCTGGTTCATGAATGTCCTTCAGGGAAGGAAATCTGTTGTCCTTACCTGGTCTGGTCTACATGTTGCTCCAGACCGACAGTAATGTGGTTTACTCTCAACTGCCCTCTAAAATGGCCTAGCAAGCCATTCAGTTGTCAAAGGCAATTAGGGATGGGCAACAAATGCTAGCCTTGTCAGCAATGCCCACATCCCATGCTACAGCTATACAGGGAATAGATAAGACCTCACCTAAAGTACTGTGTACTGTTTTGGTCACTTTATTTGAGGAGGGACATACTTGCTTTGTAAGCAGTTCAGAGAAGGTTCGCTAGGCTGATTGCCAGGAGCAGAGGTTTGCCTTATGAGGAAAGGTTGAGCAGGTTGGGCCTGTACTCATTGGAGTTTAGAAGATTGAGAGGTGATTTTTTTGAAACATATAAGATTCTGAGGGAGCTTGATAGGGGAGATGTTGATAGGTTGTTTTCCATCATGGCGAAATCTAAAACTAGGGGGCACAGTTTCAAATTAAGGGGTCTCCCATTTAAGATGGAGAAGAGGAGGAATTTCTTCTCTCAGAGGGTCGTCAGTGTTTGGAATTCTCTTCCCCATCCAGCAGTGGAGGCTGGGTCATCGAATATATTCAAGGCTGAGTTAGTCAGATTTTTGATTAACAAGGGACTGAAGGGTTATGGGGGTGCAGAGAGGAAAGTGGAGTTAAGGCCACAATCTTATGGAATGGCAGAGCAGGCTCAAGGGGCCGAATGGCCTACTCCTATATCTTCTGTTCTTTTGTTCTTATGAATTAAAAAAAGGAATGCACAAGAGGCTGGAATCAAAGGAATAGAGTCTTCAGCAGGAAGTTGTAGGATTGCAGGGTGTTGAACAGATGGGGAGGGGAGGGACAAAGTCATGAAAGGATTAAACACAAAGATGTTGGGAAGGATATGGGGTTGGAGGCTGTAGCATTAATGACACCATCTATAGAAGTGACCCAAGCGCAATCTGCTATTTATTTTTATCCCTGAAATCTTCAGGTCTTTTTTAAAATTTGGTAAGTGAATAATTCAGTCTATGTATAATATTTTTATTTGTTTAAAAAGTTCTGTTCAAGTTATTTTTCTAAATGTGCTTTGAGTGGGAAAGGGAAACAACACCCAGTATAACCTTGTGTAAAAATTACATTTACATATAATTATGTATCAAGCATTTAAACAGAAAAAAGACCTGCATTTATATAGCACCTTTCATTACAGATGTTCCAAAGCACTCAACAACCAATGAGGTACTTTTGAAGTGTAGTCACTGTTATAATGTGAGAAACACAACAGCCAATTAATGCACAGCAAGCTCCCACAAACAGCAATGTGATAATAACCCAATAATCTGTTTTAGTGATGTTGACTGAGGGGTAATTACTAGCAACAACACATGGGCGAACACCCCCACTCTTCAAAATATTGCCATGAAAGCTTTTACGTCCACCTGAGTGGGCAGATATGGCCTTAGTTTAAGATTTCATCAAAAGACAGGACCTCAAACAGTGCAGCAATCTACAAGTTATAAAAAAGGAAGACTTGCGTTTGTATAGCAACTTTCACAAATACAGGGAGCTGCATTTTGAAAGCCCGCCACCAAAATAGGAGGGGGGGGCGGGCAAGCCATCCCCAGCATCTGGTGCCAATGCGCAGGCGCCAGCACCATTTTTAAAGGGCTTAGAGCCCTAAATGGTCATTTAAATTTTTAAAGGAACATTACATTTCACATTAATAAAAGTAATTGAAACTTTTTTTCCATCCCCTCTCACACCCCCAATACTTACCTTGACGACGTGACCTTCCCCCCCACAAAGTTCATGAACTGTAACCCTCAAACCCTTCCCACCATCCCCCCAACCATTCCGAAGCGTTTGACCCTGCTTCCCCCTTCCCGCACAGAGAAAATCACTTCCTCCCCCCGCCCCATAGGTGTCGCGCCTCCTTTCCCTGAACGGGAATTCGAAGGCGTGGCATTGCCGGCCGCCAGCATGAAGATCCCAACCTGCTCTCAGAATCGCAGCGGGCAGCATGTTAATGAGAGGTAACTGCCCATCTGCATATTGTAATGCGGGTCGCATCCCCGAGCGGCAGGGAGGCCGCCACGAGGCTTCGCCACTGCCACCAAGATCGGGACGAGGCCTGCCGCGTCAGGGTCAGTGGCGGGCCTCATCCGTTGTGATCTTCATGCCCCCCACCCCGGTGCTGACATCGGAGAGCCTATAAAATCCAGCCCAGGATGTCTCGAAGCGCTTTACAATCAATGTGTTAATGACCAGATCATTTGTTTTTACGATGATAATTGAGGGATAAATATTGGCCAGGACACCAGGGATAACTTGCATGTTCGTCTTCAAAATAGTGTCATGGAATCTTTTATGTTCACCTGAGATAGCATACAGGGCCTCGGTTTGAAGTCTCATCCAAAAGATGGCACCTCTGTCAGTGCAGTGCTTCCTGAGCACTGCATTGGAGCGGCAGCCTAGATTTTTATGCTGAAGTCTGGGGTGGGTCTGGAACTCAGAACCTTCCGGACTCAGAGGCAAGAATGCTACCAACTGAGCCACAGCTAACACCATGGCAGGATTTTCCCCACAGGATTCAGGACCCCGTTGTCAGGCTTGAATGGGCGTCAGAAGCCTGCACTGTTTGGGAAACAGTCACTCATCTGTGATTTTCCCTGAACTGGCCAATTAGTGGTCAGAGGGCGGGCTCGCCCCTCCACTAAAGACGGAGGGCTCTCGAAGCTGGAAGCCAATAGGAGGCTCTCCATCTCAGAAACAGCAGGAGAATGCCTTTGCAGGTAAGTGAGAGAGAAGGTGCCTCAAGATGGAGTTTTTGCAATCCTCCCCTATGTATTATGTGCATCAATGTTCAAAATTTGTCCCTTTCTTATTTTTCTCTCTTGGTCCACAGTTGCTGTTACATCAGATAGCTGTCTTTGAATGAAGAAGGTCGTAGAATCGCACTGCATCAGTTGTACACATCTCTTCTTTGGCCTCCTTATCTCGAGAGACAATGGGTAAGCGCCTGGAGGTGGTCAGTGGTGTGTGGAGCAGCGCCTGGAGTGGCTATAAAGGCCAATTCTAGAGTGACAGGCTCTTCCACAGGTGCTGCAGAAAAAATTGGTTGTCGGGGCTGTTACACAGTTGGCTCTCCCCTTGCGCCTCTGTCTTTTTTCCTGCCAACTGCTAAGTCTCTTTGACTCGCCACAATTTAGCCCCGCCTTTATGGCTGCCCGCCAGCTCTGGCGAATGTTGGCAACTGACTCCCACGACTTGTGATCGATGTCACAGGACTTCATGTCGCGTTTGCAGACGTCTTGAAAGCAGAGACATGGACGGCCGGTGGGTCTGATACCAGTGGCGAGCTCACTGTACAATGTGTCTTTGGGGATCCTGCCATCTTCCATGTGGCTCACATGGCCAAGCCATCTCAAGCGCCGCTGACTCAGTAGTGTGTATAAGCTGGGGATGTTGGCCGCCTCGAGGACTTCTGTGTTGGAGATACGGTCCTGCCACCTGATGTCAAGTATTCTCCGGAGGCAGCGAAGATGGAATGAATTGAGACATCGCTCTTGGCTGACATACGTTGTCCAGGCCTCGCTGCCATAGAGCAAGGTACTGAGGACACAGGCTTGATACACTTGGACTTTTGTGTTCTGTGTCAGTGCGCCATTTTCCCACACTCTCTTGGCCAGTCTGGACATAGCAGTGGAAGCCTTTCCCATGCGCTTGTTGATTTCTGCATCTAGAGACAGGTTACTGGTGATAGTTGAGCCTAGGCGGTGAACTCTTGAACCACTTCCAGAGCATGATCGCCAATATTGATGGATGGAGCATGTACACATCATTATAGATTGTTTCATATACTCTACAGCATGGTAATTGCACAACATTTACGGGCTGACACATTACATTCATTGTTGAAAACATATATGTTTTTCCTAACAGTCTACCATGCAAAATGAGCAATTTGAAATGTTAAAATCAGTACAAAAGGTGCTAAAACCTTTAACAATGATATTCAAACAATCTAAATCCAGCTGTTAAGCACTGATCTATTATACAGTTACACAACTCAGTGCATTCATAGAAAACTTCCAGCAGGTTCGATCCTGTGACTTAAATGTGGCATACGTCAACTGCAGCCTTTATTTTCAGTGGCCTTACAGACATTCCAACTCATTAACATGCATAGCTACACTTCTGGGTATTAAAAACACCAAAACCTCTTCTTTCAACAAGACTTGCAACAGCTAATAATATACAGTCAAAGAAGCTGCATGGGCCTTCCTCAAGACATCCTTCCTTCCTTCTTTATAATCAATTACTGAGGAAAAACTTCCGAGATTTTTCCTTCCTCCTGCTCCACACGGATGATTTTATAATTACCCCTGAGATTAAGACTCACAACTTCAGAAATTATTTGTTGCTCTGGTCAGGGCACAGAAGCCAACTTTGCTTTCTCCTTTTCTTCCTCTCTTCCCCCTGCTGAGCAGTTGCACCCTGTCTCAATATTCTCTGGACAGGTATTAGGTTTTATAGAAAGATTAAGAGCAACACTTTGTATAAATTGAGCAGCCTTCATGGTCAGTAGAAAAATTTTCTTTCATGTCAATCTCCAGTATCCCATTTTCAACATTCTCATCAAATCAAAACAGGTCAACTTACATTTATCACTACAATTTTAAAATACAAGACTATTAGAAAAACATATCCACAGGTTCCATAAAGGAAAAGTCAAGAGGTTTAGTTAAAGAAACTCCCTGGAATAGAAGTCAGTCATTGACCCACAGAATAGACCTGTTAAAATATTTGTTTTCCAAATTAATTTTTGCTGCTGAAAAGTTATTGATTTTCTTTCAGTGCCTACTCTTGAAGCTGAACAAGAGATGATTTCAGACATGACAATGGACAATTGAGTTACCAATCTTTAAATTTACAGATCATATGCATGGTCAATTTTAAAGTAATTGGATTAGTATACAAGATAAAAATAAAGACAGCACTGAAAATATACAAAAGGTAATCTGGTTCACCTGCAAAGAAAGAAAGGACAGGTTAACATTTCAGGTCTATCCTCAGATGGATCTTACACCCAAAATATAATTGAATTGACAAATTTACAACATTCTAAATGCTCGTTTTCACTGGTTTCTTTCAGCAATATTTAGGATAGTCACTAGCCTCCTGGAAAATGGAAAACAAATGACCTTAAGATAATGCCTTTTCATATCATGTGACACTAACAATTGCAGTACCTTTTGGCACAAAGCACCTTTCACCCATTCTGGTTTTGTGACAATACAGATCAGTAACTTCAAAGACCATTACAGAATGCAGATAAGTGTATCTAATGGCTTAATACAACACAAAAGAAAAAAATTAAAAGGAAGGATATTTGAAAATGTGGCTAAAAGCAGTTAACAGAATATTGTGTTGAAAAAATCAGATAGGTGATGCATACTTTTTTTATGCAGTTGATGCAATCAATCATGGAATCCAGAGAAGCAACAGTCTACATTTCCGTAACTATCTAAACTCTCAATTGTACTGGCTGAAATTTGAAGGAGTGGAAGATGGGTGCCTCAGTACATATTTTCAGATGTCAAATATATCCATTGTTTCATATCTGAAAATGTGTAAATCGCTAATATAAACACCATCTACTTTTTATGTTGGCTCACAAATTTGATTTTTGTCATCACGAAGGCTGTTTGAACAATTATGTCACATCTTTTCTTCCTTTTTCACTCTATAACCATCTACAGCACTTCAACCATTAAGTCCCCAGATTGCTTCTCTGCTGCACAAAAATAAAATGATTTAAACATATAACTTTCTGGTTATAATGTAAATCTCTTCAAATACATTGTGGAATTATGCTGACACATCAGCTTGCCTGCAATTTACTGTTAGTTGACCAATGCATTGCTGGATGCAATAACTTTTAAGCTTTGTGCCTTAAGTATAATTAAATCAGAACTTCATAATTCATTAATAAATGATCTTACATCACTTTGCTTGACCTTCTGGGGACTGTTGATTTATTTAAATCTTATAAAATACCTTTTCAATATTACAAGCAACATTTTTGGGTTTCATTCCCTTGACTTACTGAATGAGTCTGAAGTCAATGCTCATGATTATTTTTGATATTTCTAAAAATCTGACAGTAGTCTCAAGTTTGAAACTACTTTCCAGCTTTGGTCACTTGTCTCCATGTAGTCTCTGCAGAGCATCCACAGACTTGTCCATGGCAAAGCTATTGGGTAATTAGCTAAATAAGGTGCTACCTTTATTTTATTTTCTGCCCCTGATAAATTCACAAAATATTCAACAGATGGAATGCAGGTAAAGTTTAGCCTGCAGATTTTTTTTCCGGCCTGTAAGCTGGCTTTCAATTGGGTATCTAATGTATGCAGAAGCCTATCACTGTGCTGCAGAGTTTTCAAGCCAAACTACTGAGAAGTTTGTAAAAAAAACAACTGTGATTGTCCAATATGAAGTGCACACCCATTCCCCATAAAGACATAACTGGCTTCACTAGATACAAAAGGGTTTAGACACAGCCAAGGCCAGGAGCTACTCACCTTTATAGGGGTACTATTAAAGTTTAACCTAATGTCACCCATTTGCATCCCCAACTTCAGTCAGCTAAAATTGAACAACCCACCAGGATACGTCTTCTGCTGTTTGTCCAGCAAAGGCCACCTTCCCTACCTGTTACAATGTTGCTTTGCAGAGTTATTCAGAGCCAAGTAGGAAGAATCCCAATTCTCAATGACAGGTCTACCCTTGCAGGTTCCATGAAAGTGCCAGTTGGCTGGTCAAACATCAAAAGTATCTCGGAGAGCTGTGGAGGTGCATGACTCAGGATTTGATTACCAAGTCTGCCATAGAGAGTTGACTTGGTTCCAAGCTTCCATTAGCAGATATATGATCTTGAAAGCACATCAGCTTCAGACAGACTTCACTTACCTCCCTCCCCATGCCAAGGAAACTTCAGATATCTCCAGGATGAATGACAAAGCTGTAACTTGGTAAGCAATGTTGACATAATTTGTGCATAATTAATTTGCATTGAATATCTGGTTCCCATTTGTATTCTTTTCCTCAGTCGTACCTTCCCGAACCCTTTAGCAGTAACCTTCTTGCCCCATCAAACAAAGTCACATTCCTTCCAACTTTGCTCTTAAACAAGCTCATTGAGAAGGTTTGCAGAAACAGTATGAGTTAACTAGTGGCCTAAGTTTTTCTTTCTTTGTCTTTAAACTTAGGTTTACCATTAATACAGTAAAGGGAAAACCTTTTTTTTTTATTCAATTCAAATAAAAAGGCACTTCAAGTGTAACATTGTAGCAACCATAGTTAATATTTTATCTTCAGTAAATATGCCGCAGTCTCCTTAGAGTAAACAAATGCAGGTACTTATTTCTGAATACAGTTTACTATACTTACAATGGCAATTTCCAACAGCACCTGGTATAAAGTGGTGTGTTCCTAAAAAGAGGTGAAGATAAGCGTTTCCCCAATTTATGTGAATTAGAAAAAACATATCACTCACAGTGCTGAACTATCAATAACCTGTCATATGGTTCACCTACTCAGCACTGGTTTTTTACTTCAGTTGCATCATCTAGTTTCACTTGAGTTTAGAAATCTCCTGGGTTATGCTAAGGAAATATGAAATCTCATATATTAGCTGTCAAATAGTACAGCAAAGGTAGAGAAAGGACACTAAAATGTTCCTTAAAATCTAATAAACTTGATTAAATTACACCTTCTTTCCTCTCCTTGAAATCGCACACACTTTTCAAATAGTAGACCTCAGGAAATAAGCAAGGACAATTTCCTTCATGAAATGCTAGAAGGCAGAACGGGGTCCAGGCTGCAGGCTGGGATGCCTGCCCTAATTAGGACATTACCTTACTGAGTTGAAACTGATCTCAATCCAGGATAAAGGAACTACCTAAGTCACTTTACTTTTCCATTGCATTAAAGTGTTTTTACAAAAACATTTCTGTGCAGTTAATGAAACATTTTTACTGTATTACAATTGCTTGGTGCATTGATATGGAACCAAACCTTAACATGATTCATTTAGAAGAGAGAAAAAAAAAGCTTAAAATTTAGCGTACTGAAAAGAAAAAATATCTTATTAGCTCTGTACACTTTTTTTATGCAAATACTCAGTTGTGATCTTTTTAATACATTTAAGAAATAACGAACACAGATTGGAAAGTTTGGGCTACTTAGCTTGTACTTTTGTTTCTCAGACATTTGTTAACACACACATACTTTCAACTATTCAACAACTGCACCATAGAACAGCATTACCAATAATGAGAGGGAAACAAATGATTACATCAGACAAGTTTTAATATTCAACATCGTGCCTACAATACAACAGTGACCACATTTTAAAAGGACTTCATTGGCTGTGAAGTTCTTCGGGTCATCCTGAGGTCATGAAAGGCGCTGTATAAATGCAAGTTCTTTCTTACCAAATTAGAAAGAACTGATCTGGGTATCATTGCCACATTTCTTTTGCATATTATAGGACTGGCTGATACAGCCAGGCTGGATACTAAATGGCTGACATTTGAACACAGGACTGTTGCAGATACCAAGTTAACAGTCTCTACTATGTTGGCAAAACACAGTTCAAATGGATGTGAGGTGTCCAGCTGACAGGAGGGACAGTAATAAACAAAGATTCCACCTAGAATCATAGAATGAATACTGCACAGAAGGAGGCCATTCAGCCCATTTTGTCTGTGCCGGCTCTCTGCAAGAGCAACTAGTCCCAATGCTCTGCCTTTCTCCTGTAGCCCTGCAATTTTTTTCTTCTCTTCAGGTGCTTACCAAATTCCCTTTTGCAAGCCATGATCGAATCTGCCTCCACCACACTCTCAGTCAGTGCATTCCAGATGATAACCACTCGCTACGTAAAAAAAGTTTTTCCTCATTTTGCCTTTGGTTCTTTTGTTATTCACCTTAAATCTATGTGCTCTAGTTCTCAACCTTTCCGCCAATGGGAACAATTTCTCTCTATCTGCGCTGTCTAGACCCTGCATGATTTTAAATACCTCTATCAAATCTCCTCTTAACCTATTCTTCTCTAAAGTGAACAACCCCAGCTTCTCCAATCTATTCTTGTAACTTTTTTCTGCACCTTTTCTAAAGCCTTTACATTCTTCCTAACATGTGATACCCAGAATTGGACACAATACTCCAGTTGAGGCCAAACCATTGAGGAGAAATTTTTTCTCTGAGGGTCCTGAGTCTTTGGAATTCTTTACTCAAAAGGCCTCAGAGCCTTTGAATATTTTTAAGGCAGAGGTAGATAGGTTCTTTATAGGCAAGGGGGTGGAAGGTTATCGGGGGTAGATGGAAATGTGGAGTAATCAGTTCAGCCATGAACTTATTGAACGTCGGAGCAGGCTCAAAGGGCCAAGTGGCATACTCCTGCTTCTAACTTGTATGTTAGTGTGTTTATAAATATTCACCATAACTTACTTGCCTTTGTACTCTATGCTCCTATTTATAAAGCCCAGGATCCCATAAAATAAAAGCAAAATACTACGGATGCTGGAAATCTGAAATATAAACAGAAAGTGCTGGCAGCATCTGTGGAGACAGAAACAGTGGAGAAAGGTCACAGACCTGAAACATTAACTATGTTTCTCTCTCCACAAATGCTCCCAGACCTGCTGAGTATTTCCAGCACTTTCTGTTTTTATTCCATGATCCCATATGCCTTTTTAACCACTTTCTCAACCTGACACCTTCAACGATTTTTGCATATAAACCCCCAGGTCTCTCTGTTCCTGCACCCCCTTTAGAATTGCACCCTTTATTTTATATTGCCTTGAGTCACACTTCATCATCCCACTAGCTAACCACAGAGAAGGACTAACAAAGTTTATGACAATATCTGAGACGCCACTCTCTCTGCTGGAGTTCAGGATGCATAGCCTGGATATTATGAAGGAGAGAAAATGGCAATAAAACTATATCAAAACAACCCCTAGAAGAAAAAAAATTCTTCTGGAAATCAATTTTTAAACCTTTTATTGCCATTGGCACTGTGTATTAAAAGAGTAGGGGAACCAATTTAACCATCAGAACAACTTTAGTTTTAAGTTCACAATTACCACAAATGTTACACTTAGTTCTTTTTAAACAAGAATTGAATTTCTCTGACAATGCAGAACACGGACTTGTTTTTAATTTCCTAACATCTGCAAAAATAATACTTAAAGCTCTAACAGAAACAAACGTAATACAAAAGACTTTTGAAACAACTATTTAAATCAACTGAAACCCCTGTACCTTGTGTTACATCTTGAAATGGTGTTAAAATGCTATGATTTTCATATTTCCTCCCCCCCACCCTTTTCTTCCTTCAGTTTTTTGGGTTTTTTATGTCTTGACGAGAGGGTAGATGAGTTCTTTCTTGACAAGTCTCGAACAATGCCACTTGAGTCACGGGAAAGAGAAAGGTGAAAGCCTTATCAAATTAACCTTCTTCCCCTTTCCTCACCCAACCCAGGCCAGTCCTGAGAAACAGCTAACCTCTGCTTGACACCTCTTCCTAGCAATATAATCAACCTATCACCACATGCAGAATCACAGACAGTAATAGGGATCCTGAACTACTCCTGTATCTCAGTGGCTGAATTGAAAATTAATTCACTAATTGTCATGCATCACCAAGCACAGTGTAGGGAAA
Source organism: Heterodontus francisci (assembly GCF_036365525.1). Classification (NCBI taxonomy): domain Eukaryota; kingdom Metazoa; phylum Chordata; class Chondrichthyes; order Heterodontiformes; family Heterodontidae; genus Heterodontus; species Heterodontus francisci. The sequence goes on along the minus strand of NC_090396.1, from coordinate 56,290,389 downwards.
TATACACAGACACATAACTGCAATCTTTTGTTACTGCCTTTCAAACATCAAACCTGCTGCAGACAACTTGGAAGCTCCCACCAATGCAACATCGTGAAGTTCCAGGCTGCTTAACGTAGGTGTGATGAGAAAAGGAGGCAATTCCCACAGAAAGGAGGATAAATTGGTGGGCACCTTCTCATCGCTATTGCTAATGTAATTTTACGTGCATTTTTGGATTATACTGTATTGGAAGGTAAACATTTAAGATTAAGTTTGGATTCTGGTTGAGTATCGGACTGGCTTGTTCCCTGGTTGAAATAATTAAGAAAATTTCATTGATGTGATTTCTGTTAGATCAAATCATTCACTTGGGAGTGATCAATGATGGTAATGCTCATTATCAAGATGATTAAACGTCGAATATTATGGAAGGGATAAAATAGCAGGAAGAACTTCCGTTAAAACATTCAGTGCTAAGTCCAATTTTCTGAAGACCTGCCTTTATCCAGCCTCGCAGAAATTGCCTTAAAAGAAGTTCCTACTTTGATTCAACAACCATGACTTCACAACTGCAGGATACCAAGAGGAGAAGGCTGTCCCCTACCCATAGAACTTAACGGCAAATAACCTGTTACCCACTTTTTACTGAAAGATGATGCCAAAGTGTTTTGGGCTCAGCAAACAAATTGATAGCTCCACACGAGTCATGGCAGAATAATTTACAATGTCATCCTCCAACTTCTCCTACATTACCAGCAGTTGTGAAGTACACAGCTTCCAATACCTGCCAGAAAGGGAAACTTAAACCTCTATGTTTAAATATGTGAGAGACATTTTTTCCTTACAACAGTGTAACATTGTAAACTGTGATGACAGATACTAAATATGCTTAAATATCATGCTTTGAGGGGAAGAGGAATTCATATTTTATTAGATTTAATTTGAACAGTCAAAATGATTTTGCTGGGTTACAATGAATGACATGTTACAGCCATGATACTTTTTTAGCTCCTCTCTTAAAAAGGATGCATAATCAATTTGCATCATATTAGACTTCATGGTATATCAGTGTTGTACCAAAGGGCTTTTGCATGGTCTTTGAATCATCTATTAAAAAGTATGCCTGAAGCAGTGTAGCTTGTACCACAAGTCATCTAACATTCCAAATAAGAGCTGTGTCATATTTTTGTAACCAAAAATTTTTTACTTGGTTAAATCATTCGGTGAAAATCATTAATGCTCTAAATCAACCAGATTATGAAGTGCAGTCATTGGTGTTGCATTAATGCTAAAGTCACTTTAGGTGGCTCAGTGGTAGACCTCTCAGCTCTGAATCAGAAGATTTTGGGGTTCAAGTTCCAAAGATTTGAGAATATAATCTAGGCCTGAAACTTCAGTGCAGTACTGAGGGAGCGCTGCAGTGTCTGAGGTGCCGCCTTTCAGATGAATTATTAAACCGAGGCCTGTCTGCCCTCTCATAGTTGGATGTAAACAACCCCTTGACAACAATCAAAGAAGAGCAGGGGAGTTCTCATCTGTCCTGTCTAATATTTATCCCTCGACAAATACAACTATAACAGAATATCTGGCCATTATTTCGATGCTGTTTGTGAAACCATGCTGTAAGCAAACTGGCTGCCCCGTTTTCTACGTTTAAACAATAATTACACTTCAAAAATACTTCATTGGGTGTAAAGTGCTCTGGGACATCCTGAGGTTGTGAAAGCTGCTACATATATCCAAGTTAATTTGTTTTTAAATTTTTGAATTGAAGTTCCAGAATAATACATAATATTAAAAAAGGCAAATAATTTGTAGGAGCAGTTACTATGGGTAGATGTGGCTTTCAGTCAATAAGCAAATCAAAATATTATTGAAGCTCTGGCTTTTCATAGTTAACTTCCTTTAATGAAAGTGACATTGCCACAAAGCATGGAGTCACTCAGAATTTGAAAAAATGTTCATGGTGGTACAGTATAAATGTAGAGCAAAAGACCAAATGCAGCAGACATTATACATTAATATGATAAATGTAGTAGAAAATGTGGTAATTTTCATTTATTCAAATACAACTATATACAGAATCAATTTATTAATATTCTATGTAAAATAGACTCCATTTATATATTTAGTGGCTGATATCTGATCTATTATATCCTCTGAAGTCAATGGAAATGAAAATCGAGGGTTTGAGAAATGTATAACAGATGGCTGATTAGACATTGACCATATTAGTCTAGCATCCAATGGCAAAATTGTCCCCAAAAGAGTTTATTTTGAAGAGAGTGACACCATACTGGAATGATTACCCTGGATGAAACAGGTACAGGGACAATCATACCACAGGTTCTGACCACTGACAGGCACATCTGTTGCAATGCAACAACATACTTTTATCGCATCTTTAACATAATAAGATGCCCAAGGCGCTTCACAGGAGCATTATCAAAACAAAATTTGGCACCATGCCGCATCAGGGCAAATGACCAAAAGCTTGGTCAAAGAGGTAGCTATTAAGGAGGAAAGAGAGGTTGTTAGGTAAAGAGGTTTAGGGAGGGAATTCAAGAGTTTATGGTCTTGGCAGCTGAAAACACACTCAACAATGATGGAGCAATTAAAATCAGGGATGCCCAAGAGGCCAGAATTAGACAAGTGCATATATCTTGGAGGATTGTAGAGCTGGAGAAGATTACAGAGAAATGAAGGGGTGAGGACATGCAGGGATTTGCAAACAAGAAAGAGAATTTTAAAATCAAGGCATTGAAAGCTAATGTAGATTAGCAAGCACAAGGGTGATGGATGAATGGGACTTGGTGTAAGTTAGGAAATTGGGCAGCAGAGTTTTGGAGGACCTCAAGTTTACAGAGCCTAGAAAGTGGGAAGTCAGTCACGAGTGTGTTGGAATAGTCAAATCAAGAGATAATAAAGACACGGACAGAAGTCAATGGCTTCAGTCTTCCCAATATTTTATTGGAGGAAATTTCTGTCGTTTTGTGTTCAGAAATATGGACCACATCATTTTCAGTACTTGTCAACAACAAGGACAGGTTGATGGAGTTGAAAGCCACCTTCCAAGAGGTAAATGGATTCATTTGCTAATTTTATGGAGTGGGTATTTTATGTTAAGGTGGCTGCAATTACAAATATATGGAATTCATGAGCAGGAAAAGACCAGCTAGTCGAACAAGCCTGCCCACAGCATGATGGCCGTGGTATCATGAGTGAACACTTCCTCTCCTCCCCCCCTGCAGCCATGTAATCCCCTGGGAGAAGCAAAAAAAAAGAGAAAATCCCATGGCCTTTTTGGGAAAAATTCTTCTACGACCCCTGAGGTGATCAAAACCAGTCCAGGAGATGACATGGACCATGTTATCCATATAGATACTTAATAAAGTAAATAAATGCACAAATTGTGCAATAACTTTAGTTGGTTCTATTTATTAAAATGATTGTAAAAATTGATTAAATTCAGAAGTTTGAACCTTTCACATAATGTAATGGACACCTATTGTAAGGAAGTGTGTTGAAATCTCTCCTTAGAAACCTGAAAATTTTGTTTAAAATTATTTTGGTGACCAAGCTCATATAAATTGATAGAAATATAACCCCATGTTAAAAATATATCACCAATGAAGTAGAAAAAAAGTTCCAAAATTAAGCAGAATACAATTTTACTATAAAATCCCAGTATTTTCTCGCAAAGCATGGCCCCCTAGTCTTCCCTTACCAGCTCATGCTACATTGTAACTTAGAAGGAATGTGTACTTTATTTGCTGCCGACAACCCTGCTTAAAGCACAATAAAACATTTTGTAATTAAATATGCGTTATGTTTTAGACATTTTGATCCTTTCCCCCTCCACGTTTTATATCTTGTAGGCCTTTTACTGTTGTACATCTTTACCGCAGGCAAGACGACAAGGCTGTCTGAGCAGCAGACTTTTCCACAATTGCTACCTATACTACTTCATCACCGTGCCACAAATGATGCAATTCACTTTGTAGACAAGCAAATAATGAATTTTCTTTCTCTCCTGAGGCACAATGTCCTGTTTGCACATGGCACTCCATCTGGCAACCCAGCTGTGACCTGACGAAACTACCCAACTTGAGGCACACAAGCTCAAGTGACAGGCAGCCCTGGAAGCTGAACTTACGACCTTCTTGTTGGGAGTCAATTGTCAATCATTAATTTAATATTTATTACACTGCATCTTTTCTGACAGCTGCAACATTTTTGGCACATGCTCATGCTAAATTACTCACTACTTAACCCACACATGCACCATAACAACATCTGCAAGTTATCTGACATTGTGACTTTTTATCTGTTACACCGGAGGCTGGAGGTGAGACTGTAAGAAGGATAGCTGAAGCTGCTTGTCTGCGACTACCGATTAAAATTTGTTTCAACACAGTGCGGTATATCAAGCATTAACCTTGGGGATATCTTAAGTCTGACAATGTAGTTGGTTGCCTGATTAATTTTGAAGTAATACTATAAAAAGTGTTTCCCCCAGTCTCTCGTTCCCTCAATATAAAAAGTTACAGCAAGAAAAATAATGAAAAACAAATTGCAACTGCAGGCTTTAGGTTAGAAGTGCTTCACAGTTTTAAAAACTGCCTGCACAGCTCTAAGCCACTCATGTTATCCAAAATTAATTACATTTTTATGGTGTCATGTATATTATCATGAAATATTCTAAACCACTTTCTAGAATTTGGTCTGAAGTTAGACAGAATTTTCTATTATTCCAGAAATATCATTTAAAGGAGGAAAAATAGTGAAGAAATGTTTGAGGATTTTTTTGGGGCTGGGGAAAGTGTTCAGTGCTTTGAGGATAAACTATTCTAACAGTTGAACGTCCACTTCTCATAAGCTTATCTGTTGCTAGTGTTTAAATTTATGGTAAGGATATCCCAATGGAGCAATATTGCATTTACATTTAGTTAGTAAACCAAATAGCTTTATACTCTATTCAGTTTCAAGGTGTATAACTGACATTAATGAAAATTCTGCTATGTTACAATATTTAATACTTTTCCTTTGAGGTCCTGGAGCAAAGAAGTTTGTTGCTTCTTTGCAAGAATCCTAACACTGTGTAACAAATATTTTAATTTCTTCTCGGTAGTGAACATTTGACATGTTCTATTCCAATTGCTCTTTATCCTTCTCCTACATAGAATCTGACTGAAAATTCTGCTCTTCAAGTTAATGAGGTGGATTTTAGTGACTCATTGCACCATTATACAGAAATGGCCACGCCCTTCCCTATATCTCTGTAACCTCCTCCAGGTCTACAACCCTCACTCCCAAAGGGCAGGGAGTGGATCAGTCAGAAAGTCGGGGGAACTTGATAGGGGGCAGATCAGAACCTGGTGGTGGTGGTGGGGGAGGAATTGGGGCCTGGCTTGGGGGAGGTGGAAGGGGGGGAAGAGGGGGAGGATGAAATCGGAGGCCTTGTCCAAAGGATTGTTGGAGGGAGGTGAAGGCACTTGCCTCCTGAATCCACCAAGTTCTAACCTTGAGGAAGCTGCCTGGATAGCCAACGCCCAGGAAACCCGGTGAGTAGCAGTCAAATTTCAGCCTTATTATCATATTTAAAGTTGCAACCCACATTCTTGGATCAGATTGGTCACTCACCCTCCTCCTGGCTTCAGTTAAATCAGGAAATGGGAAGGTTAGAGCTGGGTTTGGGTTGGGAAACCAATTTCTGGGACTTTTAAACCTTCCCCACCCCCCAGTCCTCATTCTGACCCAAATCCACATGTTCTTTTTAAGTTAGAATGCAGCCCAAAGTCTCCAATCTTTGGACTGTGGCACCTTGTACTCCTCCATTTTGCCCCACCATTGGAGCCCATGTCTTTAACTATCTGGAGCCTATGCCTTTAACTATCTCAATCCCATACTCTGGAACTCCCTGCCTAAATTCATCTCTCTCTCCTTTGAAATTCTCCTTAAAACACACCTCCTTGACCAAGATTTTGGCCAGCCCAATAATATTTCCTTCTTCGGCTTAGCACCCATTTTTATTTTGATTATGCCTCTTTGAAGCATCTTGGGATATTTTCCTTCATTGAAAGGGAGTATATAAATACAAGTCATCATTGCCATGGAGCGCAGTGCAAGTCACTTTCATATCTCTCAAACACAAAGCCAAGGTATTGAAACCAGCTGAGTTCAAGTGTTTCAGAAAAAAAAATCACACAATGTTAAATGTGGTCCCTGGCATGAAACAACACCCCATCTATAAATTTCAAGTAGGTAGAGCTACCAAAAGTGCTGTGTGTAAAACTAATAACTGCAAAATCAATCCAGAGTTAAAACAAGCCCCCAGCATCAGCAAATAATTTGGTTAATTTCAAATGCACCAAAAAAATAGCAGTTTGGTTCCCATTGTCTGTGCTTGAAACAGCACTTAGTGCTTAAGCGGAGAAAAAAGGTTACTTACTGCATGGCTCACTGTTTGCAAGAAACCCCCAAAAGGAGACACATATTAGCGAAGCTGCTTATGCTGCCAGAAACACTGTTCCACTTTAACTTAGTTTGTTATAATGATCCAGGGACGCTAAATTCTCGTTTTTCAATCTCTTGTGGGATTAGTGAATACAAGCTAATTGTTTTGTTCGAGAGAAAGGGAAAAAAAAATCCTGCTCCCAACTACAACAACAACTAAATAATACAAAAACGGTTTCTGAAGTAGCTTTCATGCTGAACAGGAACAAACGTCATCTGAACACTGGCTGAAGTTTCAATGATTTCAATTCTGCAGGCCTTCAGTTTGTATGTATTATTTTTGATATTTTAGTATCAGCATAATAAGACTGGCCTGGTTTATGAAAGGTGTGCAGAAACATTGGCAACAAAGCATAAATGTTTTAGCAAATGGGAAAATACAAGCAAAGAGCATGAGGAAGCCTATTTCTGTGCAAGGTCTTAAAATACAATAATTCTTCCCAGTTTACCAGAAATACAAGTGTGGCATCAGCTCCAAAGTGTAGTATTTTGAGAGGCTTAAAGGATTAATAGAAAATCATGGATCTGTATTCAAGATCAAGTCTAACCCAAGTACTGTTCCTCTTAAGGCAGCCAAACTCCACACCTATATTGGTAGGGTATAGTTTTTTTCAATTGTTGCAACTCAATTAGTAAACTCAAAATCTTGAGCTCCAAACATAACATTCATTGTTCCTTCCTAGTTTAAAGGGAGCAGGTATTAACATCATAAGAAGCCTCACTTAAATTTACTGAAACTGTATGACACATCGGCCGGAATTTTGCCCTCAGCGGACGGGAGCTGTCCGCCAACCGAAATGGCAGTGGCGATCCTGCCTCCGCCTGGCCTGGGGACCCAGACCGCATTTTGCGGTTCCCAGACCCTTAATTGGTCTGAGACGGGACTTCCACCTCATTGAGGCAGGACGACGCGCCCTAATGGAGCTGCCAGCCAATCAATTCTCTGTCCCAGCAGTGCCACTGGGAGCGGTGGCCACTGCTCGGACTGCAAACCAGCTGAAGACGGAAGATGTTGGGGAGCCCCGGAGGACGGGTCAGTTTTTGGTGCCTCATCAGGGGCAATCGGTCGGGCCCTGGCGAGGCAAGGGTGGTTGATTGGGGGGATGGGGAGCGTATTGGGTGTTGGGGGTGGTTGGGGCATTGGGGGCAGCCCCCCGTCGGGCAAAAGGTGCCTGATCAGGAGGGATCCCCTCCCCCCCCCCAGGCCATCAGAAAGCCACCTACTTTTAACAGGCGGCTTTTCTCAGGTCTGGGCCACCCACCAGTCAAGGGTAAAATCCCCATGGAGGCGGGCGGAGGTTCTTAAGTGGCCAGTTAACGGCCACTTAAGGGCCTTGATTGGCCTGGGGCAGGCGGGCCGTTTCTCACCGCCAACGCCCTGCTTAAAATGGCGGTGGAGGTGGGAGCGGGTTGGGAAGGAACCCCCACCCCCCGAGCCTCCCGCTCCATCTTATGACCCCACCCCACCCTGCCATCATCTCACTCTTTGTGGGGGGTACGTGAAATTCTGGACAAAGTCATTCAAGAGTGAAAGCAGCCGAATGTCTCCAGTCAGTTATTAAAAAAAAGCAAGCCTCCTACTTTGAATTTAAAAAGGATGGTAGAATCCTGATAAGCAGTGTGCATCCACCCAGCTTTACAAACTCCAAGCCAGAAAAAGTTCACAATACAAATGTTATTGCAATTCAACCTATTACACTGCAATTCTCTGCCATTTCTTAAAAGATAAAAAAGTAGTGCTAGTATTGGGACATAATTGCTCAGTGTTTCTGTCACTGTTATGACCTCCAGTTACTTTTGCAAGAAAATGTACCGGTTCACAATGCAAAAAGAAATCTAGACATTAAAACATCAAAAAAAGAGTTTTAAATTAGGATATCCTAAGCAGTGTGGTAGTTAGAGGTATAATCAGAAAAGACTTCTCGATGATGATGGGGAAGAATTGGGAGTATTTAACCATTTTCAACGTGTCTTCATGGGCTCTTCTTTCTGTTTGGTCTCAGTCTCAAATTTGGCAAAGTCTTCAATTATAGAATTATTGTTCCTATTATTCACATTTCACTCTAGACTGCCTGAATACTGGTTGAACTGACAAATTATCCACATTTTCATATCTGCGCAGTTTTGTCCATATTCCTACGGCAACTTCATTCAACTAGTTCCAGCTGCACATACTGCCATTGTCGTACACCACCTGTATCAGTGACGCCTGCTTTATATTCACAGCCTGAAAATTAATGTTACAGTTAAGCCGAACAGGGGGATTAATGGAGCATTGCTGAGCCATAACTTTAGGAGAGCTGGTTAACATGCACATCAAATCAGTTTTTCACTCTGTGGTAAATTACTGTGGAGCAGATGTCTCTTCTACGCACTACAGCACTCTGGACACCCGTGACACTATTTAGGTTTGTTGCTGCCAGCAGAATACATTGTTAACTTGGAAGCATTCCATATTACAATGTTGGTGTATATGCAGTGATACCATTAAAATAGCCTTGTAGTATTTAGCTAAATCTAGTTATCTATAATATGCACAAATCAGTAAGGTGAAACACCTAAACATGCAGGCAATGCATTAAATGGGAGTTAAATTATTTGCTTTTTGTAGTACATTTTTAAACATACTTTATTAAAGCTTAGTGCAGAAGGGTGCAGTAAAACTACGACATGAGTGCCCCATCCAAAATGCCTGCAAGAATGTTGCTCAGCTAGTTAAACAGCCACTTAAACCAATATAAGTAACACAATCTCAGCCAATCCAACTATGGATTGTACAATATCTGGCAGAATGGAGGAAGAGAGCATCTTATCACTGATAACTTGCAACTTAAAGTAAACAGCGAAAAGTACTTCTGTGATGCAGATGGGCCAAACTGTCAATAACCAGCAGAGTTTAAAGTATGGAAGAGGTGCCTACTCTCAGGGAAAATGCCAAAGAGAGTAACCATGAGTAAATGTAAGCTGATAGATAGAAAGGTATCCAACACAATACTGTAACCTAAACTGAAACGCAAATGTAGGTAATGCAGAATGTCCAGAACTAGTAACACAGGTCACAACAGCTTAAAGTCAAAAAATCCAGGAAAGAAAGACTCAACATTTACCGTCCTTAGTCACATATGCACCCAAACAATTTAAATATTCAATTGTCAAGGCACTTTACATTCAAGAAAGCGATGCATGAAGTTATAAAGATATACTGCAGCATGAAATACACAGTACAATATATTCAATCAATCATTCAGTGGAAATCATTCTCAATACAGACAGAGTCTGCTTTTAACAGAAGGCACAGATGTACTGTAGGACATAGCAAGTCAACTCTGACCCCTTGCGATGAACCAGTAATGAAGACTATCAAATGATTGGTCATATCCTGCAAAGGTGACATGCAAGCTGGAAAAGACACTATATAAATGCAAGTATTTCTTTCTGGAAAGTAGAAGCATGCTTATTTGTACAATTTTTATCATAAATCTTAAGTTATGCGCAAATGTATTTCAGCAAGTAGTAGGCAGTGTGAGCAGCGCCCTGCAAAATACACCATGTGTTGTGTGCCAGACATTGTGGCACAGATTTTGCAGCAGTAATGATAATGAACCAACAGGGTTCACTGTCATTGCTCCTTTGAAACTGACAGCAACTCCTGGAGTCCACACATGCCATTGGGTGTCCCCCGCACCCCCCCCCCCCACCCCCCACACAGAGACAGCAATCAATTAGAAATCACTGAATTGACAAGAACTTGCCTTCTTACATTATTAACCTCACTGTAAAAACCCTCAACAAAGTTACACCTTGTTGAACACTTTGTTGAACAAGGTGTAACTGGGTTTTTAAACGGCATACTGAGTTCATAATTACTGCTAAAAACTAATTTTATATTTGTGGAATGAAAAATTTCTCCATTATGATAAAGAAATTTTATATATATTTTTTTTAAGTTTATGATATTTTGGCTTTTGTCTTAATCCCATGTGTACATCCCAATCATTTATTTTTCTCTCTATAAAATGTAATTAAAACTGAATGATAGTTAGTGCATTTCACTTTCTGGTTTGCTATCTGTGAGAATACTTCAATGTGATTGGCTTGATGACAGTACTGTTGCTGGATGCCTGGAGATCCTCTTGACATGGTGCCAGATTCAAATCAATGTCAGGAGCTGAGAAATCCATGCCACAGAGTTCACTCGATCTTTGTGAGCAGTTTTCCTCAAGGTCAGCAGTGAGTGCGGGGACTGTGTGTTTTTAATTCATGTTCTTCCACTTCTAAGTACAAATATGCCAAACAATGTAAGCAGCAAGCTAGTCACTCTCAACAAAAAGCCACATCACAGCACTCACCACAAGTTCAATTGGACACTAGAACAGAGATACTGAATCCAGATGTTCTACAATTTAAAAAGATGAAGCAAACAACGGTGAAGAAAAAGGGTTAATAGTGCACCATGTTAATTAAAACATGGCATGGCCAAGGTTACCTGATGAGTAACTTCTTAAAAAGTCTACTTAAGATTTGTCTTTTCTACTGCATTATTAGCACTGTCCCTCAAATGATCTTCTCCTTTATCACTCCCAGCTTTTAAAATGAATGTACTTTGAGAGTAGCAACAAGCAAACAACCCACTTGCCTCCTTGTAGACCATGCCACGACCTCGAGTAGCATGCAGTGTAAGTGGCATCCGTACAGAGGACTTCAAGCAGATGGCAAATATATTTGCAGCATCTCTCATGAATGTAGTAATTGATGTTTTTGAGGGCTTGAGGTTCCCAGCACTATGATGGAAAAAAGGGTTGGTTTTGATGTGATTGGTATGAACACTTTATTTTAATGGAAAGTGGATAAACATTTGAAGCAGAGGAAGATACAAGACAATGGGAAAGAGCAGTCCAGTGTGATTGGTTTAGCGAGCTGGCACAGACTGTGCTGTGAAACTCTGTGGTTCAATATACTACTGTTCATTAGGGAGGAATTCAGAGACTTCAAAGAAACACAAAGGTCACTGAAAGTAGATGATCAGTGGTCACCATGAAGATTCAGCTTTCAACAGCAGCGCTCATGCAGAAGCAGAAACAGCTGGCTCTTAATTGGATGCCAACTCCTTGCCAGAGCCTGAAGCATGGAGGCTCTCTAAACCAGACTGGGACAAGCACACAGGCAGGAGCCTCTGGGTCTGCAGCACGTCAAGGTAAAGCATCAAGGTGAGCATCCACAGAATCACCTGTAAATCTTCAGGAGAAAGACTGCAGAACAGCAGTATATTGAACCATGGAACAAAACATAACACAAGGAGCCACTGAGCTGGATTTTGTTTTCCCACAGCCAGGAGCAGCGGTGGGTGCAAAGATTGGCAGCTGGCACTCGCGCACCACAATGCTACTACGATCTTGAGCCTAGCGGCTCATTATAATATGCAACGCGGGCCCCCCCCACCACTGCCATCCGCCCCCCTCAATCAGGTGGCGAGGGCGGCCTCAACTCCGTGAGCAGCATCAACTGTCTCTGCGCAGGCGCTGCCGCCATTTTTAAAGGGCTGCCAGCCATGTATAGAGAATGCAGAGTTGCCCCCATTCCCCCCACTACACTGAAAATAGATGTTTGCCCCATTTGTCCCCCCCCCCACCCCCCGCCACTACACTAAAATTGCAGAATTCACCCCGTTTCCCCTCGCCCTGTGACACTTCAAATGCAGAGATCCCCCCTTCTCCACCTTGGTGGCATCAGTTTTCCCTGGACAGGAAAGTGAGGGTGTGTGAGTACCGCCCTTCGCACTGAAGATCCAGAACCGACGGCAAGATCACGGATAATTCAATTTAAATGTATGCAAACATCTAATTTCAATATTTAAAGCCTGGTCCCGCCACAGAGCAGCAGAGGGCCTGCCATGAAGCTTCCCTGCCACCGAGGATATCAGGCCAGTAATGCCAGCATCAGGCTCCATGGCAGGCCACTGCCACTCTGATCTTCTGTCCCCCTGCCACGGAGCCCGACGTCGGGAGCTGAACAATATTCAGCCCCTGTATCTGTGCCAGCTTGTTAAACTAATCTCACTGTGCTGCTGTTTGCCATAGTCCAGTATCTCCCTCTGCTTCAAATAATTATCCACTTTCCCTTAAAATTGCTATTTTTTTTTATTTAGAGATACAGCACTGAAACAGGCCCTTTGGCCCACCGAGTCTGTGCCGACCAACAACCACCCATTTATACTAATCCTACATTAACCCCATATTCCCTACCACATCCCCACCATTCTCTTACCACCTACCTACACTAGGGGCAATTTACAATGGCCAATTTACCTATCAACCTGCAAGTCTTTGGCTGTGGGCGGAAACCGGAGCACCCAGTCACAGGGAGAACTTGCAAACTCCGCACAGGTAGTACCCAGAACTAAACCTGGGTCGCTGGAGCAGTGAGGCTGCGGTGCTAACCACTGCGCCACTGTGCTGCTCCCAACTTTCTCTGCCTCAACCATAGAATTCTTTGAGGAAGTGACAAAGTTGATTGATGAGGGAAGGGCTGTCGATGTCATATACATGGACTTCAGTAAGGCGTTTGATAAGGTTCCCCATGGCAGGCTGATGGAGAAAGTGAAGGCGCATGGGGTCCAAGGTGTACTAGCTAGATGGATAAAGAACTGGCTGGGCAACAGGAGACAGAGAGTAGCAGTAGAAGGGAGTTTCTCAAAATGGAGACGTGTGACCAGTGGTGTTCCACAGGGATCCGTGCTGGGACCACTGTTGTTTGTGATATACATTAATGATTTGGAGGAAAGTATAGGTGGACTGATTAGCAAGTTTGCAGACGACACTAAGATTGGTGGAGTAGCAGATAGTGAAGGGGACTGTCAGAGAATACAGCAGAATATAGATAGATTGGAGAGTTGGGCAGGGAAATGGCAGATGGAGTTCAATCAGGGCAAATGCGAGGTGATGCATTTTGGAAGATCCAATTCAAGAGTGAACTATACAGTAAATGGAAAAGTCCTGGGGAAAATTGATGTCCAGAGAGATTTGGGTGTTCAGGTCCACTGTTCCCTGAAGGTGGCAACGCAGGTAAATAGAGTGGTCAAGAAGGCATACGGCATGCTTTCCTTCATCGGACGGGGTATTGAGTACAAGAGTTGGCAGGTCATGTTACAGTTGTATAGGACTTTGGTTCGGCCACATTTGGAATACTGCGTACAGTTCTGGTCGCCACATTACCAAAAGGATGTGGATGCTTTGGAGAGGGTGCAGAGAAGGTTCACCAGGATGTTGCCTGGTATGGAGGGCGCTAGCTATGAAGAGAGGTTGAGTAGATTAGGATTATTTTCATTAGAAAGACGGAGGTTGAGGGGGGACCTGATTGAGGTGTACAAAATCATGAGAGGTACAGACAGGGTGGATAGCAAGAAGCTTTTTCCCAGAGTGGGGGATTCAATTACTAGAGGTCACGAGTTCAAAGTGAAAGGGGAAAAGTTTAGGGGGGATATGCGTGGAAAGTTCTTTACGCAGAGGGTGGTGGGTGCCTGGAACGCGTTGCCAGCGGAGGTGGTAGATGCGGGCGCGATGGCGTCTTTTAAGATGTATCTAGACAGATACATGAATGGGCAGGAAGAAAAGAGATACAGAACCATTAGAAAATAGGCGACATGTTTAGAGAGAGGATCTGGATCGGCGCAGGCTTGGAGGGCCGAAGGGCCTGTTCCTGTGCTGTAATTATCTTTGTTCCTTGTTTTTTTTTTTATTCCCTATGGTATATCTCTATAATCTCTTTACATAAAACATCCTCGAACTTCTCTCCTCAGTCACAATTTTAAATAAGGTCCTTAGTCAATGACTCATAGAATCAGAGAAATTTACGGCACAGAAGGAGGCCAATCGACCCATCGTGTACACGCCGGCAGCCAAGTAGCTATCCAGCCTAATCCCATGTTCCATCTCTTGGTCAGTAGCCTTAAGAACTTAAGAACATGACAAATAGGAGCAGGAGTAGGCCATTCAGCCCTTCGAGCCTGCTCCGCCATTCAATGAGATTATGGCTGATCTTCTATTCAACACCATTCTATTCTGCACTATCCCTGTATTGCTTGATGTTTTTAATATGTAGAAATCTATCGATCTCAAGCTTGAACATACTCAACAACTGAGCCTCCACAGCCCTCTGGTGCAGAGAATTCCAAAGATTCACCACCCTCTGAGTGAAGAAATTCCTCCTCAGCTCAGTCCTAAATGGCCTGCCCCTTATTCTGAGACTGTGTCCACTGGTTCTAGACTCCCCAGCCAGGGGAAACATCCTTCCTGCATCTACCCTGCCAAGCCCTGTAAGAATTTTGTATGTTTGAATGAGATCACCTCTCATTCTTCTAAACGCCAAAGAATAAAAAGTCCAGTCTATTTAAATCTTTCCTCATAGGACAATCCTTCCAACCCAGGAATTGGTCTGGTGAACCTTCGTTGCCCTCCCTCTATGGTAATGATAGCTTTCCTTAGGTAAGGAGACCAAAACTGCACACAATACTTCAGGTGCAGTCCCACCAGGTACGAGATAATTGCAGTAAGACATTTTTACTCCTATACTCAAATCCTCTTGTACTAAAGGCCAACATACCATTTGCCTTCTTAATTGCTTGCTACCTGCATGTTTGGGATTTTCTTCACCCTGCTGCTCTCACATGCGTTCAAGTCTTCAGAAGAAGGAATTTTCCTCCACACAAGATCAGGTGGCAGGTTGTTCAACCTTGCCCGTCTAAGAGCGAAGACCAAAGTATGGAAAGTCCTCATCAGGGAACTCCTCTTTGCTGATGATGCTGCTTTAACATCTCACACTGAAGAGTGTCTGCAGACTCTTATCGACAGGTTTGCGGCTGCCTGCAATGAATTTGGCCTAACCATCAGCCTCAAGAAAACGAACATCATGGGACAGGACATCAGAAATGCTCCATCCATCAATAACGGCGACCACGCTCTGGAAGTGGTTCAAGAGTTCACCTACCTAGGCTCAACTATCACCAGCAACCTGTCTCTCGATGCAGAAATCAACAAGCGCATGGGAAAGGCTTCCACTGCTATGTCCAGACTGGCCAAGAGAGTGTGGGAAAATGGCGCACTGACACGGAACATAAAAGCCCGAGTGTACCAAGCCTGTGTCCTCAGTTCCTTGCTCTATGGCAGTGAGGTCTGGACAACGAATGTCAGCCAAGAGCGACGTCTCAATTCATTCCATCTTCGCTGCCTCCGGAGAATCCTTGGCATCAGGTGGCAGGACCGTATCTCCAACACAGAAGTCCTCGAGGCGGCCAACATCCCCAGCTTATACACACTACTGAGTCAGCGGCGCTTGAGATGGCTTGGTCATGTGAGCCGCATGGAAGATGGCAGGATCCCCAAAGACACATTGTACAGTGAGCTCCCCACTGGTATCAGACCCACCGGCCGTCCATGTCTCTGCTTTAAAGATGTCTGCAAACACGACATGAAGTCCTGTGACATTGATCACAAGTCGTGGGAGTCAGTTGCCAGCGATCGCCAGAGCTGGCGGGCAGCCATAAAGGCGGGGCTAAAGTGTGGCGAGTTGAAGAGACTTAGCAGTTGGCAGGAAAAAAGACAGAAGCACAAGGGGAGAGCCAACTGCCCCGACAAACAATTTTTTCTGCAGCACCTGTGGAAGAGTCTGTCACTCTAATATTGGCCTTTATAGCCACTCCAGGCGCTGCTCCACAAACCACTGACCACCTCCAGGCACTTACCCATTGTCTCTCGAGACAAGGAGGCCAAAGAAGAAGAGAAGAAGAAGACCTGCATGTTAGCTTTCAGTGACTCATGAACAAGGACATCCAGGTCACTTTGAAGTTCAACACTTCCAGCCTCTCACCATTTAAAAAATACGCTGCATTTCTATTTTTCTTACCAAAGCAGATAACCTCACATTTCTCCACATTGTATTCCATCAGCCAAATTTTTGCCCACTCGCTTAGCCTTTCCAAATCCCCTTGGGGTGTCATTGCATCCTCCTCACAACTCACACTTGCACCTAGTTTTGTGTCATCTGCAAACTTGGAAATATTACATTGGTTCCCACATGCAAATCATTGATATAGATTGTGAATAGTTGGGCCCAAGCACTGATCCTTGCGGTACCCACTAGTAGGGATGTAGATCATCAGGTCCAGGGGATTTATCTGCTTTAAGTCCCTTTAATTTCGCTAGTCCAATTTTTTTTTAACTAATATTATGTCTTGCAATTGCTTGTTTACACTAGTCCCTTGATTCTCCATTATATTGGGGAGGTTTTTAGTATTTTCCTCCATGAAGACAGACGTTAGTATTTGTTTAGTTTCTCTGTCATTTCCTTATACCCCATTATTAATTCTCCTGATTCCACTTGTAATGGACCCACATTTATTTTTGCTAATCTTTTCCTCTTTATGTCCCTACAAAGGCTTTTACAGTCCATTTATAAGTTTTTTGCTAGCTTACTCTCATATTCTATTTTCCCTTTTGTTACGCCAATGTGCTTTTTTGAATGATAATTTTCTTTAATCCACTGACTGGGGATCTGAATTTATATATATTTTTTTTAATACATTTTTAAAAGACCAACTAAAAGGATGACTTTGCTGGCAGCTTAAGATGATCACCTAATTTGCAACAATGTATCCTATACTGCAATGCTTGTGAGGAAGGAGATGAAATGTCTCCTCATATCCCAGCAAGGACCAAGACCCTAGGATATTTAAGGGAACTGTTTGTTCTTTTTCTTTTTGGTGAGAAATACTGTTAACTGCAATGTTTTGAATCACTGAGTGACTGTCATGTGACAAGCCCCTCCCCATCTGTGGTTTTAAGCTTTTGTCTTTCTACAGCAGAGAGGGGAGGAGCAACTGGAATCTAACACATGAGGACCCAAGTGGGGGTCCCTCTCTCTTTCTCTCTATTCCAGCTTGAAAGCTTTCAAACCCTGCCTGTTGACTGAGCACCTTTGCATACTCTGGCTATAATCAGAAACCCCATTGGAGGAAATCATCTGCATCACTATCTCCAAGAGGTCCATTGAATCCGTCATCTACCTCTTCAAACTAAAAACTTCAGGACCATCGACTTCAGCTAGAAGCCAGCCGAATCATCAAACCCCACAGAGTGTATGCCTTTTTATTTTAATGGACTCTCACTCAACCAATCTACCTTTACCCACTCTGTAACCTGTTTGTGTGTGTGCATGCCTTCAAAGTGTGTGTGTAAGTGAAAGTTGGTGAGTTGTTTACTATTTTTATTAGTTTGGTTCAGGTACAATAAAGTTAACCTCTTTCTTTGTTAACTGAAGAAAATCTGGCTGATTTTCTTCAGTTAACAAAGAAAGAGGTTAACTTTATTGTACCTGAACCAAACTAATAAAAATAGTAAACAACTCACCAACTTTCAGTTTTTTGGGGGGAATCAGGGACAAGAAAAGTTCCCCAAAAAAAAACAGAGAGGGCGATGCCTCACCTAGTCAAAGTGCCGCAGGGGAGTGCAGTGAAAGCTGGACACACACCTGCTAACAGGAATGTCCCAGGGGACATGGAGCAGATTAGCAAAGAGACCCTCCTCTCAGTAAAGGGAACAGGGAAACAAAAATGTCCTAAACAGCATGTGTGTGACTCACCAGAAAACTAAACGTGAGGTCCGTGTGGATCTACCCACTGAAAAACCCAATGATCGGGACCCAAACCCAAAGCTAATCGAACTCAATAATTTCAATTCAGAATTCAGCAAGAACAAGGGCCCAGAGGAAATCTCAGACACCTCACAGGGGCTTAAAATCAATTTATCGCCCATTACCACGATAGGAAGAAAAATTATCAAGGTCTAGGAACCTGAATGGCTAAAGCCACATGTTGCAGAAAAAGCAGTTGAGGGCTTAAAGCTTGTACATACAGGAGAACTTGCCTTAAGTAATAATGGAAACTTGCAGACCCCAAACTTCACTGAGATGCACTTCCCCAGGGTATTACAAATTGATACTAGAGAAACTTTAATCCCATTTGATGACACATAAACATCCCAGTCAAAACTCCAAAAAATTAAATCAGCATTACTGTTGCAGACAAAGCCAGCTGTATTTTTCCCTTTATAACCTATTTGTGTGTATCTGTGATTCTCATGTGAACGTGTCGAATTTTTTTTGTATTTTTAAATCGGGGTTAAAGTGTTAAGTATAATAAACTTACCTCTTTCTTGTTTAAACTAAAGAAAACCTGCCCGATTGGTTCTTTCACAATCACAGTAAAGGGAAAAGGTAAAACACTCACTTGAGGTGGCAAGCACAACCACTGTTTAAAAAGGAATAAACCCTGTTGTGTTCAAGTAAGAGGAAGAGCAAGAGGGGAGCCAAGACCCCTCCTCACCTGGCCATAACAAATGCAAAAAAATGTCATGTCAAATTAAACATAAAGGCAGAACTCGAAGGAAGAACTCCTCAAATACAGCATTGCTATCCTACGTTGTTTCTTTCAGTGACTGCTCTGCTTCTGCTAGCTCCTCGTCAATCTCTTCCTGCTCCATGGCAAGTTGCTGCTGATCATCAACAAACAGGCATACCACTTAGTAAAAAAAAATCATGGCGTGAAGTATACAGTGCATCTGGATCATTTTGATAGCTCTCTAATTTCAACGTATCCTGAATATGGCCCAAACATTGGAACAACTGTTCCAGTTTCTGCTTGGTGAGATTCCTGGCGCTTCTATCTGCTCCTGTGTATGTTCTTTACCAAAGGGGTCTGGAAGCAATATAGCGGGGTCATGAGCCATGTTTGAACTGGATAACCAGCATTTCCAAGGAGCCAACCATTCAACCAATTTGTCATTTTGTAGTAAAAAGAGGGCGGGTCCAAGACTGCAATAAACCAATGGACATGGTGTAAACTGACTTTCAGAATTTTTTGGCAACGAGTGGACCTCATTTGGACACACAGACAGTGTCATCCTCCTGATGAACAATATTACCACATATATTGGTGCCACTCTGTACTTTGGTAATGACACATCTTTCAAAAAAATACTCTCTCGTTGGTGTTGGACCCAAAATAGTCACCAATCTATTGAAACAGAGTATCTGTCACCTCAGTTAAACACTGATCTTGTCAAGTCTCCAGACCTTACCTGAAGCAAACTGGTGAAGTTGAGTGCTGTTGTCACTTATCATTGCTGAGAGCAAGGTTAAAGGATGTTGTTGGTTTATTGCAGGTCTGGTTCCAGAAGAATTCATCTTTGACTTTCTTACTGAGGCATAGCCTTGTTAAACAGTGCTCATATGTTGTCTGTGGCAAACATGCCTGGGACAGTAGTGAGCTCTGGCTGTATGATGGCCTCAGACCTCCCTGATGCCCCTCTATCTTTTCTCCTGCTAAGACCTGTCCAGCAACACGAGACCTGCTGATACTGTTGTGTGGACCATCGTATTTGGATTGCTCCTTACAAGGTCTGCTGACACTCTCCATTCCATTAATATCACCTTTCTAATAGGTGGCATATTGTGGGCATAAAGGCAAAAAGAAAAAAAAATCACATTTGTTTAATTGGTACTTTGCAACCTTTTACACCCATTAAAACTAATAATGTTTCCAGCCTGTACATTAAATTAAAATTGCTCTGTGGAGGGATTTAAGGAGCGCTGACAAAAATTAGTTAATGCTTCATTACTGATAACACGCAAAATTAATATACATTTAACACATGCATTAACTCTGAAGCACCGAAGTATTTTAATTCCAGAGAAAAATGTGGAACTGATTTGATTTAAAATGAACTGCTTTAACTGATGCAGTTCACCTCAACATAGCAGTGCAAAATAGACATACCTCCCCAAAAAAAAAATAGAGGGGGTGGAAGCTGGAAAGCAAAAGCCTCACCAGAAATAACATTTGACTGGTGACATTGTATTGCCAATGAACGTCCTTAAAACATCAACAAAAAATGCTGGAAACACTCAGCAGGTTAGGCAACATCTGTAGAGCGAGAAATAGAGATAATGGCTGGAATTTTTCATTGGACAGGATTTTTTGCTTCCCAGGCCTTGGGTGGGGCTTCCATCTCCTTGAGGCAACAAGTCCCGCCTAATGGAACTGCCGGCCAATCAGCAGGCTGGCAGCTCTTAGTCCCAGCCCGCAACCAGGAGCAGTGGCCACTACTGGGACGACACCCAGCCATCGGAACTAACAGGAAGGATTGCCCCGGAACAAAGGTAGGTTTTTAGGGCCTCGCCAAGGACAATCGGTTGGACCCTGGCAAGGCGGTGGGGAGGGGGGGGGGGGGGGTGCGGGGATGGGGGGGTCAGATAGGTGGGCAGGGAGAGTGTTGTGTGTTGGGGCTTCGGGGGCGGCCCTCCATGGGGCACAGGGTGCCCAATCA
The DNA here is from genome assembly GCF_036365525.1 of Heterodontus francisci. Lineage (NCBI taxonomy): Eukaryota > Metazoa > Chordata > Chondrichthyes > Heterodontiformes > Heterodontidae > Heterodontus > Heterodontus francisci. The sequence goes on along the minus strand of NC_090396.1, from coordinate 56,269,516 downwards.
GGAGGGCCACAAGAAGGCTGCCTGGTTTCACCAGGCGGGGTTTTTGAGGGCTCAACCATCCACCACCCAAGGGTAAAATACTCGCGGAAGCGGGTGGAGGCCCTTAAGTGCCAGTTAATTAGCCACTTAATAGCCTTGATTGGCCCGGGGTGGGCAGGCCGTTTCTCTCCACCGCCGCCCCGCGTAAAATTGCAATGGGGGAGGGAGGGAGTCAGGAACGGCCCAACCCCCACCTCCCACTCAATTTTGGGGAACATAAAATTCCGGCCAATGTTTCAGGTTCATGGCCTTTCAACAAAACTAGTTCATGCTAAATGTTAAGCAAGGACAGAGCTAGGGAAAATGGGGCAGGGAAAGAACTAAAGGGAAAGGCCTGTGATAAGGTAGAAGGCAGGAGTTATTAAATGACAAAAGTGATGATGAAAGGCAAAATGAGATAATGGGCTGAAATTTATGCCCTCCCAAAGAGCGGGATGGTGGCGGGGAAGTGGCGTAAAATGGAGCGGGAGGCTCTGGGAGCCCTTCCAGACCGCTCCCGCCTCCGCTGCCACTTTGCACAGGGTGGCAAAAAACAACCGGCCCGCCCCAGACCAATCAAGGCCCTAAGTGGCCTTCGCCTGCCTCACAGGGATTTTACCCGCGGCTAGCTGGGTGACTGAGGCCCGAGAGAAGCTGCCTGACAAATGCAGATGGCTCTCTGACGGCCGGGGTGGGGCCCTCATGATCGGGCATCCTGTACCCGATGGAGGGCTGCACCCGCTGGCCCAATCACCCCCAACACCGAACACACGCCCCACCCCCCCCCCGTCCCCCCAATTGACTACCCTTGCCTCCCTTGGGCCGGCCTGTTCACCCCTGGTGAGGTAGCCAAAACTTACCTTTGTTCCAGGCTCCCCGACATCATCTTTTTCAACCTGTGTTGTAGTCCTAGCAGTGGCCACTGCCCCCAGTGGCGCTGCTGGGTCAAGGAGCTGCTGGACCGCTGATTGGCTGGCAGCTCATTTAGGTGGGACGTCTTACCTCAAGCGGGTGGAAGTTCCGCCTTACACCAATTAAAGCCCGGCAACCCGCAAAATACGGGTTGGATCCCCAGGCAAGGCGGAGCAGGTTCGCCATCAACTTTTCAGTCGGTGGACGGCTCCCGTCCATCCAGGGTTAAATCCCGGCCAATGAGACAAATGTACAAACAAAGATGGGTCCAGAGGTGTTGTAAATGTTTACAGCAGAATAGCAAAGGAGAAAAGAAGCATGGAAAAGTCTTTAGGTTTGAGGCCTGCAACCACTACTTTTTGCACTTTTATATTTTTGCATTTTACTTCTGCTTTGCTCTTGAATTTTAAAAAAACCCGATATTGAATTTTTAAAGGTCACTTTGTAGACATTAATTTAAAATGAAGTGTGATTGTGCTCTGATTAAGTCAAAAAAATAATCAATTATGTAATTGGTAATCAGTAGTAATATTAACTGTGAACTCGAACTCCTGCATTTTGTTTTCATGCTGGGCAAAGCAGGCCATGTTCGCAACTATTGTTTTGTCTAAACTATTGTTTTTCTCTTAAAAATAAAGGTTGTTTCCTATTGTTTAAACAGGAGTCAATCTTATGGTATTCGATGGCCCTTGAACTACAAGCCAGGACAATTGATAGTCTTGCACATGGGGTGGTCAACTCTGGTGTGGAGTCAGGAGATGGAGTTTAATTGATGGACAGTATAACCTAATTGATGGCAGGTGAGAGATGTGTAAACAGCCTTGTAGTGCCCGTGAGAAGAATTTAATAAGGACTCATGGTTGTCAGACTTTTGTTTTGAGAAAGTCTGGATGGAGGCTTTGGAAGGCTGGAATGGAGCCAGAAATTGGACTTAAGGGGGCACAGCAGACAACTTTCAGGGCTGCAGCCAGAGTGGACCAGTCAACCACTGAAGACTACAGAGAAAGGGGCATCGACGGAGTGACTGACCGAAGAGTCCACCCCCGTGCAAGCTTCCCCAGAGACTTGATGATGCATGTACTAAGGGGGAACGGTACCATTTTAGGGAGCTGTCGTGAACAGTCTAATTTGGGGTTATAGCAGTTGGGCTACAAGATTGTTATCTTTCTATACTCTTTTCCTTCCTTTCTTTTTAATGAATTTAGCTTTCCTATTTTTATTATGAATTCTTCTTTGGCCTCCTTATCTCAAGAGACAATGGGTAAGCCCCTGGAGGTGGTCAGTGGTGTGTGGAGCAGCGCCTGGAGTAGCTATAAAGGCCAATTCTAGAGTGACAGGCTCTTCCACAGGTGCTGCAGAAAAGTTTGTTTGTCGGGGCTGTTACACAGTTGGCTCTCCCCTTGCGCTTCTGTCTTTTTTCCTGCCAACTGCTAAGTCTCTTCGACCCGCCACACTTTAGCCCTGCTTTTATGGCTGCCCGCCAGCTCTGGCAAATGCTTAATGAATAATGGTTTAACAATTACTTAATAAAAATTGTTGTTTTAATACATTATTTAGGTGTCAAGTCACTCATTCCTGTTACGTCCAGAGTATGTCTCCGAACCTATAGTCTGGCAAAGAGAAGGCTTCTGTGGTGCAGGAATGTGACAGAGGATGACAGGCAGACTCAGGAGTGCAGACCACCCTGCTAACCATGCACCGATAGGCGATCTCGCCTCAAAAATCAGCCAAAATCTTCTTAAATCATATCTCAGTATTGCTGCAGGGTGAAGTGCAAGGAAAATTTCCAACACTATCAATGTCCATGGTGAAGGGAATATGACCCCCAACAATGTTTTCTGGGCAATATACAGATAGTCTACCCATGGGACAGCTCTGCAAATGCAAATGTGCTTGTTCCTCCGCAGCTAACTTTTTTATTAGAGGTAAATACCTCCAGGAGAAGAGTAAAATGTAAAGCAGGCACAGAGCAAATAATGCAATGTAAATAATGCATAGACTATGTATTAAACAAATAGTGAGAGAAAGTGGTTGCATAATATGTGTTTGAATTTGGAACTATTCAAATTTCTGATCAGACTATGTCTCAAAACTCAGTGCTGTTTGCCTACAAAATTTGAGGCCTTGTGAAATATCTAAAAATAGCTCAGTTTTCACTGACGTAAAAATGATTTGGAAATTCTCTTTACATGGAAAATAACATTAACAAGTTACAAACCATGTACATACATTATACCAGACAACTGACATTTTGCCAGGAAACTAAATTTGACTCTTTTGGTCACATAGCACAAAAGAAAAATTACTTGCACAATTAATGCCTTTGAAAAAAAATTCACCTGCATATTTTCCAGGCTGCATTCTAATTGTGATAACACCAATTATTCATATTACACAGTGGGTATTATTTCATAAATTAAGAAGCATTGGCAATTGCAATGCATGGAAATACAGAACAGGGGAAACACCCAGTACAAACCACAAAAAAGTTACAAGGAATCTAAACAAAATGTATACAGTTAAAAAAGTTGTTGCTGAGTGACAAGATGTTTGCATTTTTGATCAAAATAATGCCCTGTCTTTATTAGGAGTACGAAAGCTACATGGCATTAAGCTGCTTTCTCGCACACACACCCCCCGCCCGCCATGATGTTACTTAAAAGTGTTTGGTCACCAAACCAAATTTGCAGTAGCTTACCACAAATCAGCTACAAAAGATTTGAGTTTGTGTAAATCTCCTTTGAGTGGTTGCTTAATGTTACCAGACACTAGTTTATTTTTAAAGTAAATTTATGTAAATTCAGAGGAAATTAAACCCCCAGAATTCAAATACTTTTGCTTTAAATAGCAACCACAATATGGTTTAGACTAGAATAGTAATACTGATAGAGGAGGAAAATAGAAGGGAAAAATTTTTTTTTCGGGGGACACAATGACGCAGTGTGTTTAAGGTCCATTTCACTGGAGTATTATATTCCATTCATATAGGTGACCGTAAGAAACTTATATTATCCAGCCAAGTTTCACTTGTGGAATGTGAATCTTATTTTAAGTTTTGCAACAGCACATCCTCCTTGTATTATAAACCGTTGAGAAACACTACATTAAGCAGTGTGCAAAATTCATACCCTTTGTCCTTTATTCCGTGTGCCACAATTAATTATCATATAATCCCCACTGCATTCAAGACACCACATTTCAATTAGAATTAACTGGAAAAATAGACATGCACAGCTGATTCCAGTCAGCCCTAATCCTTGGGGAAACAGATTTTTTTTCCCTGCTAAGTTTAAAAAGTTCTCCATCTTAAGCATTAATGTGAAGCATTCACTGAGTCACTGACAAACTGCACAAAAGCCTTTATTCTGTATTAAGCCCCGTCACCATTCACCTATAATTGTCTATAAAACTGTCACATCTCAAGTTGCACCTCTATTTTCGATCATGTTCTATAAATTATATTGGCAGAAAATTACATCAATATTCAGTAATCCTTTATTTTTTTAAAAAGAGTATATAAAACTATGGCCCAGTTTCCAAATTCGGGCTTGAAGAAGCCTCTTATGTGAGATAAACCACCCAGTTAACATTCTTCCCCCCTTTTAGGTCCCTCCACAGTACACGATTATCCAACTGACAGGAGACCTGCTCCCAGACCTCTGTTCGTACTGCTATGAGCTGCAGACTTGGAGTTGTGCAAGAATGGTCCATATTGATTCTCTGATTTCTCTTTGCCTCTGGGAAAGAACATGACCCCCACTTGATTACTCTACAACAACTTGGCTGTGATCCAGAACTCACTGTGTGGGGAAATCAGCAGCTGAAACATGCATCCTGCTACTCCATTGTGCAGCACACTGATATGTCAATGAACTACCCCACTATAACACCTCATTTGCGCTACTCTTTTTCAGCATTTCCACATTATATCAAGGAAATGTCAATGAATTTCTTCTAAGTCAACAAGCACAACATTAAATTAAAACACATTTCATAGCAATAAGACTTTTTTTTCCAGTACACAGTGGATGTAAGGTTTCAAAGTCTGAGAAAAGTACTCCACGAACAGCAAAACAAAAAAAAAAGCAATGAACAGGTAGGGGATAATTCATGTGTACTTTAACAGGAGAGGGTAATTGTTTCAGAAATTCAGTATGATTTGAATATAAATTGATGCTGCCAAACTGCAATTTTTTTCCAGACAATTAATTATTCACAACGCACAATAGAAAATGATACACAATATAATAATTTTCCTTTAAAGAAAAGATTTTGTCAAAGCCAGCCAAACAAACTGCAAAATGATGTCCAACTAGCCATGGGTTGTGTAGTACATTAATACTCTATGAAATATGAAAAGCAAACATTTATTATGCTTTTATATAAATTCTAAAAGTACAGCCAAAGCAGCATAAAGATTATGTAATAGTCCACATTTCTCATTCACCCTCTTGCTGCTTTAAATACATACACTTCAAACTTACTATGTCCTCATGTTTCTTTAATTCCTGCTTCTTACTTTCAGCATAAACGTTAAACAAACAGCCGCAGGGAAGATGAGCTCAGCCTAATTAGACTTGTGAGTCACTGCCCTGATGCGAGGCAGCCTCACACTGGTCACGTCTCTTTGCCAAAGCAATCTCACACTATGGCTAGAATTTAGAACCCTCCCCCCACCCAGCAGCGGGCTAGGAGGTGGGGGTGCAGGCGGTGTTAAATCAAGTGGGAGGCAGGGGATGTTGAGGCCATCACCTATACGCTCGTGCTGCTATTTTACCAGCAGCAGGGGAGGCGGCAAATGGCCTGCCTGCTCCAGCCTAATTGAGGCCCTTAAATGGCCAATTAATTGCCACTTAAGGGCCTCTTCTCGCCGCCGCTGCTATTTTACCAGCATACGGGTACCAGCACCTGAGGAGGCCTCCATGTAACACCTGGCAGCCTCTTTGCAGGACTGAGGGGGGCGGGGGAGGGGGGGGAAAGGACTCCTGACCAGGCACCCTGTATCCCACGGAGGGCCCCCACCCCCAGCAGCACGGGCCCCCCGCCCCCCCGAAAATACCCCATCCTAGATTCTGACCTCTCCCCCCAGCCCCACACAGGGGCCTAGACAATTGTCCCTGACGAGGCCAAACCCTCATTTATCTTTTCAGAGGCCAGCGTCCATCATTCTCCTCTTACTGTGTGCAATCCCTGCAGTGGCCTCTGCACCCTGTGGTGCTGCTGCGACTGAAGAGCTGCTGGCCCTCTGATTGGCCAGCAACTCTTGGAGACGGGACACCCTGTCTCAGAGGGGCGGAAGCTGAGACAGAAGCCAATTAAGGGCCAAGGCCACGCAAAACAGTGGCTTCCAGGCCCAGCAGAGGCAGGCTTGCCTCACCATTAAATTCCAGCCCATGAATTGGATTCTGGCAAACCCAGTATATGGTCCTGGACTTGAGCCATCTTGAAGACCAAAGTGGCTGAAAGATGTTAACCTGCCCTATATAGATTCTCCTGCCATGCTGAAAATTGACATCCATAATTAAAAGAGAAAGAGAAGCTTGGGCCAACAGCTATTGAAAGGAGTTACCAGGAGTCCATCCCTACAATGACAAAATGCATTCTCCAGATCAGGCAATGAAAACACTACTTACATAGATCATAGATTTCTCAACAGATTAGTTTGGAAATTCTTAAGCATGGCAGTAGGTGTTCATAAATGTCAGGCTGGCCAAAAAAAGGGTACAGAAGTGATTCCACAAAGCTGGTTTTATTGAATCTTGCCATGTTTACTATTAATTAAAATGCATCTCTACATATAACTGCGACGTCACCTCTTCCAATATTTATGGTCACCTACTTCTCAATGGAAAATGAATAAAGCTGGAAGTGAAAATCTGAGGAATAGCAATATTATATTTTATTCTGCCCTCTTAATGTGTTAAGCATGAAGATCTCAAGTACTGCACTGCAAGTAATCAAAGTTCTCTCCATTCTGGACAGATCAGGATAGATGGATTAATAGCAAAAGACACGGGACTGGATTTTACGTTGGGCGGACGGGAGCTGGCCACCGACGTAAAAGATGGTGGTGAACCCGCTTCTGCCTAGTGTTGGGATCCGTCCCGAATTTTACGGGTCCCCAAGTTCTAATTATTCCAAGGCGGGACTTCGACCCGTTTGAGGGAGGAAGCCTCACTTCATTGAGCTGCCGGCCAATCAGCAGGCTGGCAGATCTTAGTCCCAGCAGTGCCATCCGGCGCAGTGGCCACTGCTGGGACTGCAGCCCAGTCAAGGACATGGAGCCAGAAGCCCAGATAAGTTTGAGTTGCCACGTCAGGGGTAATCGGTCGGGCCTTGACGAGGCAAGGGTGTCTGGGCCCACCCCCGGGGCACGGAGAGGCCACCAGCTTTTACCAGGCGGTCTTTCCTGGCTCTAGGATGCCCGCTTGCCTTGTGTAAAAGCTGCATGGAGGCAGGCGAAGGCCCTTAAGTGGCCGTTAATTGGAAACTTAAAGGCCTTGATTAGCCTGGGGTGGACCGTATGTTTTTCGCCTCCCCGTCCTATGTAAAGTGGGGCGGAGGCGGGAGCAGGTCGGGATGGCCTCCTGGAGCCTCCCGCTCCATTTCACGCCACCCCCCCCGTCACCATCCGGCTCGTTGGGGTGGCATAAAATTCTGGCCACAGTTCTAGTAAATATATATACGACAAAGTTAACTGGCATGTAGAACAAATGGGTACAATGATCAATTGATGACAGTATAAAAATCAAACTTGATATTTTTAATAGCACATCTTATGAGCTTTGTTCATTACATTTAAGAGTGCAATTTTATGTGAAACAACCAACATGTACCATTCTGTTCGTAGAATTTCCTCATTGGGTTAGATGTTACACTGCCAACAAAGGGCAGAGTAGCAGCTGCAATCTTACATTCAATCACCCAAAAGTAATTTTAACTGTGTGTATAATTACTGTGGCTTTGAAGTCAATGCAAAGTCACAACAGTGGGATTGACAGTTTTTGTAGGTTTCATTGTGACTCAGCGATAACCCTCTGGCCTGCCACAGAATGAAATTGCATCAGGACTGAACGTTCTATCCTTGAGTCGTTGCTTACCAAAAGTTTCTTTTCAAAATCCTACCAGAGTTTTTCCAGAAATACAGCAGAATCATACATGATACTATAAGCCACACAATTTAAATCCTATTGCATTTTTACCTTTTTCTGAAATTGAATAATATATTGAAAAAAATACTCCGTTTTACCAGTAAAAAAAAATTACCAATATGATTCTACTATTTTGCAAAATCTTTTAAAATAAATGGACCTCTGTTAAAATAATTCTTTGTACTTCTGGGTTAAGTTCAGGAAAGATGGAAGGGATACAAGCAGAAATAAAATCTGAAGACATCAACTCTTATTTGTCCAAATGACAGGTGAATTTTCCTGTGTGGGCCTAGACAGTGAGCACTGACATGTTATTTGCCTATAGGAGAAATCACAACCAAAGCTTATTCTGCACTTGCAAGGTATTTTCTCAGTTGAGATCAATTGTGATCAAGAATGGGAACTTAGATGATTGTCAGTAGCCTAGAACACTGAGAAGCAAAATCATTTATTGGATTAAATTGCTATGCTTCTTTCAACATTCACTTACAAAGATTACTGCAAATCCAACTAGTTTCATGATCTATTGGAAATAAAATGAATGAACACATTTTATTTTGAAAAATAAATCCAGAAATAATCTGGAAATCATTATGCAAAAACATTGTATACTTGCAACTAAAATATTTTATACATTTGAAATATATGCCAGCGATCCTATTCCCAACAAATAACTTTGGACTATGTAAGGCCAATAATCATTTGGGAATTATGCTATATATCTACATAATGGTTTTGAGGGGTCCAAAAGAGGGTTCATCCTGAATATGTCAGCTCAGACTGTTCAGCAGGATTTCAAAAAGCTAACTTCAATGATTTAAAGGGGAAGAAAATGTCATCTTTTATCACTGTAAAAACAAATGTACTTTATTTTATATTTCTTTCCTATTTTTTCTTGTTTTTCATTCTGCTCCACAATATGTTCTCCTAAAATTTAACAACCTTTCAAAAGATATATACGACTGAAGTAAATTACAGGGATATCAAATTAGCAGCAGCTTTGCACATAGTTTCAAGACCTCCGCAAATATTACAGCCTGTTTCAAAAGGACACATAGTTGTTTATCAGCCTTCATAAACAGAGACTCAGCTCTCCATTCAAAAACATTGAAGTTTCATTTTTGAATACAGTAAAGACAAGCTTTCAGAATATCTTCATGGGTTTTCACAGAGAAATAAAATGTAATGATTTATATTTACTACTGTTTGCCTTGTGCATGGTTCAGTGTTGACTTTTGTGAATGTGCATGGTCAACCATATTCCGACCATAGCAGAAAAGCTGATATTTAAGAACAGAATAAACCATGTTGATTGCCATTAGTATAGTAATATTTTGAACAGCTGACATCTCTCAATCAAATGGTACGTGTCCGGTATAAATATCATTCTACACTGTATCTCATACATTTATCCATGCTAGCACTGACTTCATCATACTCTGTTTGGAATTTTATACAAGGCACCCCATTTTAAAAATAATAATCCAATTGCAATACTAATTCTGAAATTTCTACTGGGAAATAAATTTTGCCCATTGCAACTGCACCTACACATTTGACTATTTAATTTCCCACTAAACTGATCTAGTCATCTCACAAAATCAAATATATTTAAGAGATCACAATGAAATGCTAAGAATTTTAGCTCATTGAATCCATCCAATGCAAACTTGAAGGAGCCAACATGGACAAAGCACAGAAAGTGGTCATTCCTCCTTCACATAGTGGAAGGTTATCGGGGGTAGGTGGAAATGTGGAGTAAATCAGTTCAGCCATGAACTTATTGAATGGCGGAGCAAGCTCGAGGGGCTGAGTGGCCTACTCCTGCTCCTAATTCGGATGTTCGTATGTACTAAACATCCATAATTCACACCTATGACTGCTTTCAATCCCACAATTTAAAGACACCACTTATTTTCAGTTGACCTCTTTACAGTCAATGCTAAACGATTAAGAATAAAAGCTTTATTGCACATACACTATATACCATGTCAATCTCATTTTCTGAAATTCCTTAAAATTAAATGTATACCTATAGCTTTGAAAATGAGCTTTAAGCCAAACAAGTCAGTGCAATACTGTTGAAATTTGCAAACTATTCAAATCAAATTCTGAACAATTTGCTGAAAATAAGTTAATAAAAATATTTAAGTATACATTATGACAGGTTTATGGCTGAGGTAACTGGTAATCATAAATTCCAAAACTATATACAGTTGTCTGGATATGCTCCGACTGATTTACAAGCAGGACTGCCAGAAGGAAAATAAACTGAAAAAAATGCAAGGTAACACAATTTTTTTTTAAAGGAGGTATTTTTGGTTATAAATAATTTCAGCCAGAGAAGATTTTTTCTTCTAAAAACATTGCAATTCTGGAATTTAAAAAAAACAAGGAGGAAGTTTTTTTTCAAAATTCTGACTTGTAATTAAGTCTTTATCAACACCGTACAACACACCAAGAAGGGGTCACAATCAATGAGTGACCTCATAAGTTGTAGAATGTTGGAGCAGGGCAGCAGGTTCCCCTGGTCCCCATTCTCACAACTTTCTGATCCTGCACTGCTTCGAACAAACCAGCCTCCAATTACACAATGAAGTATACCATAGAAATGCAAATGAATCAAGACTGTAACATCAGAGGCCAAGATTATAGAGCTAAGTAACTAATCACATTAAATTTCACATAATAGCTATCATATCGTTCACAAAATATAGCACGCTATTGCAAATGTCTTTCTCATCTCTTCTGCTTGATAGTACTATGGACAAAAATATTTTTAATTGCTGACATGTTGAGTACTTATTTCTTGAAAAGGGTTGGGGCAAACAAGATATTTGCTTAGCAAAAACTGAACTATGTTCAGCATTACTAGTACTGTAGAGTATAAAACATTTTCCTTTCCCAGAATGTGCAGTTTCACTGGAGTGCAAATTTTTCTTTTAAAAAAGCAACATCATTTCCTCTTACCATTGCTGTACAATGTGGATCACTCAGCAGACCACCACCCAAAACGAAGGTATAATATTCCTAATGAAGATGCCTACGGACACAGCAGACACTGGTTAAACGCTCAGGACAACATAGTTGATAAAAACTACATTGTTCTTGTACATGCACCAAAGTAGCTGTGCATAGGCAACGAAGCTGTATTTTCCATCCTGGTGAACAAGCTCATCAAGTTGCACTGTGTTAAACAGAGAAGAAGCCATTTCATGCAACAGGTGCCTGCACTGGCTGAGAATCCTGTCCATACAAGCAGGTGAATGATTGGAAAACCACAAAATGTGCCTGCACTGCTTTGAAAATTGTCTACATCTCCCTAATCCTGAAGCCAGATGAAGATGTACACTATTAACAGAAGCCCAAGGACACCTTCTCTTAGGCTCCATTCATAACGGCAAAGCACACAAACAACATAGCAATTGTTCTCTCAAATGTCACCTTTCTTGGAGGCCGTTTTCCCCACAAAACCCTTGCTTTTTCATATAAAGCATCACACTACCTCAAATCTCTCTACTGAAACAATTTACATAAAATATTCTTGTCTGGCCGAAACAATTTGGCTCTGTTTTAGTGCATTCCAAAAACCTGTTCTTATCCGCTTTCAGTAGATTCAGTAGCAGACTGATCACACAAAGCCCATATTCAGTAGGATGCATGGAAGGCCCATTTTTGATTGTTGTGTTATCAACAGCAACGGCAGAAAACAAAGAAGTCAAAGAAAAGTTCCCGCTGTCACAGTCCAGCCTAATGTACATTATTAGAGTACCCCAAAAATATATTCTAATATTTTGACTCATTCACACTGCTTCATAAAAATTCAATTTTTTGTCTTGGTACACTTGGGTTCCAGCCATTTATAAATATTTTTCCTATAAATCCCTTTTTGGTGACCAGAAGCCTGAAAATGTTACATAGCTATCTTCAAATTCTTCAGAAATTGGTACCAGTAATTCAGTACACTCAGCCAAGAGATCACTAGTTTTTGTTTATAAAATGAGAAATCTAGGAGAAGGACAAGGCCCATGACAGTAATGCTGAGAAAGCAAGGGATGTGTTTAGGCTGACGATAACTGACCCAAGAATGGTTGTTACTACAATTAGTTGTAAATTTTTTGAGGAAATTATAGCGTGTATTGATGATTGGGATTGAGTGGATATTGCGTATTTAGATTTTCATAAGGCATTTAGTAAGGTGCCAAATAAGAGACATTATCAAAATGAAGGGACGTGATATTAAAACAAATGTAGACACATGAAGAACAGGATGGATAGGCAACAGAATGCAGAGGATATGGATAAATGCAATGGCTTTCAAGTAGTGATGTGCCCCCAGAGATCTTTTGTTTACCATTTATATAACTGATTTGGGCAAAAGAAAATATATCAGAGTTGCAGAGAATGCCAAATTAGAGAGTATGGTAAACTTTAGAAAGAATACAAAAGACTGCAAAATTGTGTTGATTGTGAGAGGGCAAATAGTGCAAGATAGTTTCAATTGCTTCCATTACTTGGTGAATGAGTAGTAAAGTGCCATAAACTCATGATTATCACTAGGAGATTGAAGGAGTAAGTTAGAAGAATTTTTTCACATAAGATTATAAGAACATGGAAAGCATAAAAGGAAATTGTGGTTGGATGCTTTGTGGAAGAGTGGGCGAAGTTTGTACTCAAATTTTTCAGATGAAAGAAACCCCATAAATAAAATATAATCACATTATTACTGAATCTTGGACTCACGCCACTTTAAACTTGATCTCAACATAGCTCAAACCTATACTTTATCCTCCTCTAGGTAATGAATTGCTGAACTGAATTTAATCTCCGTGACTCAGTAAAACAACAAAAGGAGCATTTAGCCATTGGCCGACAGAGCTTCTTCTCAAAAATTCCAATATAAACGTGAAGCTTCCCAAATGATGAATGGCCAAGTGGCATCAGTGTGCTATGTCACAGAATGGAATGATGCAGCTTCACATGTTACTCCTCATGTATTCCAGATCTTAGTCAGGCAATGATGGATGTGCCAATTGGAGGCAAAGCACTCTGATGGGGTGAGGTGAAAAAAAAAAACTCCACAGATGGTAAGTGAATCTATGCAATACTTCTGTAAATTTTCTTGGAACTGTTCACTCAGCAGTTCTGTAAGACACCTGGCAGGAAATTATTGGCCTGTCCCATTTGGCAGAACATTGCATGAGGGAGAACTAAATAAAGAATCTTCCTGATGAGCAAGCCCATTCGGGAAAAAAAGCTTACTATGCAGTATTCCATGAAGCATTACATTATCTGTTACAGACAAAGTGAAACACTGATGGAGCAGACAGCTCTTTTATCTCTCACTTGAATGAATACTTTAGAAAGACTTGGAACATTAGAGGACAGGAACAATGGATTGGAAATGAAGAAACATGGTCCCCTGTACCTCTCTGCTTCTGAAGTGTTCACTGGGATAGAAAACACTGAACACAAAGCCAAGGTAAAACAAGCACAAAAGGTGCATGGCATGTGGAGAGCTAGAGAGCTTTCTTTGTGACTACTGTTCAGAGCTATTACAAAACATGCAAGCTAAAAATTATTGATGCATGTGCAGTCCTTTTAAGGATATATTTTAGGATATCATATTTACAAGGTCAAAAGGCATCTAAGCAGGCAAAATTGTTTTATACTCAGATTTTTCCAGTTTTCAAGAGTATTTTTCTTCCCTCCACCTTCAGGAGAGAAAAGCGAAGAGTCACTTATAATCTCCCCAACTCCTTTTCTATGCCATATGCCATTCTCTAACAAGCTGCAAAAAGATGCTTCAGAATGATCTGCTGAGCAACTGATCTTCCCTTCTATTTCATTCTTCAATGTCTCAGGAATATACCTCCTCCTGACAGTGCAGCCAAAATCTGAATCTTCTCAAGCAAGGAGCCATGTCCTACAGACAGCAATTAACAGTAAATAGACAACCCTGTGCACAGAGAATAATTGATACCCATGAGTAATTACAAGACAGTCGTCTCATTGATGGGTGCTGATAACATCACAAACCATGACTGCAAAGCTAAAGCAGTTTATAATTGTCATTTGTACCTTGAAATGAGGTCACAGTCTTAATATCATATTATATATGCCTAGATTTAATTTAATACCATGGAATTAATGGAGATGATGATGTTCCATTTTTGGTTCTTTGTGGTATGGATGATCAATGATGCATCAAACATCTATAACTCCACAAATTATTGCACTTATTTTATAATATTATTTTACGATAGCCCACCAGAAACACACTCAATATGGTTTAGCCATTCTTAAATGACATTTACAAAAAGTTGTTAGACTATTCCAAAAATTGTATTTTCTTACTTCTTCCTTTTTGTCAATCTGCTCTCTGTCAAGGTTCCACAGGCACCAGACCTATGGTATGAAAGGCAAATATCCTGCAGCCAATAGTCAGGGAATAGAATTCATGTAGGCATGAATGGGTTACAAGGCAGTAACATATCAAGGAATGCAGATGATATAAAATGCAAGAAATAAATGACTTAAGTTTTGTAAGATCAGTTGAACTCCAAGATTGGATTGCAGTGTGACATATCAAAAAAAAGTATATTCCACATTGCTTAAAATTGCTAATAGAATGGCATACGTCTGTAACTATGACCAGGCTCATATGGTGCTGTCGGAGAATATTGTTCACTGAGCATCACATATATCTTATGTATGAGTTAAATTCAGAACACTAGCGGTTATTTATGTAAAGTTATTGGAATCTATAACACATTCTCCAATATAAATGTGGCATTTAATCTGGTATTATGAAACTCCTTCAGAACACTGATAAGTAGCTCCGAATACTCGCATCTCATTTTACTGATGAGGCAAAATAAGAAAAAATAAGACACATTGTTACAAGAAACAACATGCATTTAAAATTACTAAAGTGACCTCTGTTTCTGCCACTCGCGATATGGTTAGCTATCCACATTCCCAAAAGCATTTTCAAAACATTGTTAATTTAAAAGTTTTCCCCTGTTATCATATTGGCATGAAGAATGCAAGCAACAGCAGGTTAGTGCAACAGCTGAATATGTGATAAGAAAAGATTAATGCTATCTCTAGCCTCCTCTAATAAGTACTAATTGCTCTTTTTTCACTGGACCACTGCCAACAAATTACTGAATCGGCTTTAATCGGACAACATAGGAAACAAAGTACAAATGTTTCAATGTCACCTCAGGTGGTAATTTCAAAAATCTGCTGCATAGAGCTAATGAAGGTGTTAGAGTTGCGATAAGCATTATTTAAACTTTTCTCACCCAAACATCATATATCAACACCAGCCCGTGTCCAAACTCTCGGATCAAGGTAGGTAAACAGCCAATGAATGCAATAAATGACCCTGCTTCACACTGGCTGACACAAATGAAGATAGCTGCAGTTGTCAGAGGCCAATTTTTGCAGCCCCAGCACATTACTGCAGTAGTTCCTTTGGGAGATATCTTCAACCCCACGATCTTCACCTGCTTCGTCAATGGCATTACTTTTATGATAAGGTCAGGAGTAGGGCTGTTCACTGTCAATTCCAGTGTTTAATCCCATGCATGACTTGTTTGATGCAGTCCACACCAATCTACAGCACAATGTGAACCTCCAGGTTGAGGCTCGCAAGTGGCAGGTAACATTCACATAAGTGCTAGACTACGACCATCTCAAACAAAAGGCAACCCAGCCATTTCTCTTCAACCTTCAACAGCACCACCATTCCATTACTATCAACATCTTAGTGGTCACTATTTATTAGAAGATGAAATAAAACAGACATATTCATTGGCTGTAAAGTGCTTTGAGATGTCTGGTGGTTGTGAAAAAGCACTACAAATGCAGGTTTTTCTTCATAAAAATGCTACTGGTGCAAAATGAGGGAAGGAGACTCTGATGCGGATGATCTCCTTGTTCAGATAGGTCCAACCACAACATTCAAGAAATTCAACGCTATCCAGGACTGAGAAATCTGCTTGATTGGCAATCCCGCTGCTGGACTCATTATTCACCTGCTCCATCACTAACACGTTGTGCTTGCAGTAAGTATGACTTACAGCAGGGTTGTCCAAACTTTTCGGGCAGAGGGCTCAATTACGATTTTTGCTCAACCTGGGGGCCGCTGTGCAAATTTCGAAAGATAAAGGCATTAAAAATTCATCGTACTAATAAAAACAACAACAAATGTGCATTTTTGTGAAGAAGCTTTAAATGAGAAGACTAATTTATTGGCCGGGATTTCACATTGGGCGTTTGGGAGCCGGCCACCAAATGAAAAGTCGGTGGCGAGCCTGCTTCCGTCTCGCCTGGGAATCCGACCCGTATGTTACGGGTCCCCAGGCTTTAATTGTTCCGAGGTGGGACTTCCACCCGCTTGAGGGAGGAAGTCCCGCCTCATTGAGCTGCCAGCCAATCAGTAAGCTGGCAGCTCTTAGTCACAGCAGCAGCACCGGGAGCTTTGGCCACTGCTGGGACTGCAGCCCAGCCAAAGACATGGAGCCGGGAAGACAGGTAGGTTTTGGTTGCCTTGCCGGGGGTAATCGGTCGGGCCCCAGCGAGACAAGGGTGGTCAGTTGGGCAGAAGGGGGGGGCATGTTGGGTGCTGGGGATGGTTAAGATAGCGGGGGCAGCCCTCCATCGGACACCCTGTGCCTCCCCCCCACCCCCCGGGGACGATCACAGCTGCCTGCTTCTCACTGGCAGATTTTCCTGGCTCCTGGAGGCTCACTTGCCAAGCCTAAAATCTGCGTGGAGGCGGGCGAAGGCCTGTAAGTGGCCGTTAAGTGGCCACTTAAGGGCCTTGATTGGCCTGTGGAGGGCAGGCCATTTTTTGCTCCCCGCCCCCGCCCTACGTAAAGGGGGGCGGAGGCGGGAGCTGGTCGGGAAAGCATCCCGGAGCCTCCCGCTCCATTTTATGCCACTCCCCCCCACCACCGCCCCTCCACCCCCCCGTCCACCATCCGGCTCGTTAGGGTGGCGTAAAATTCCGGCCATTGACTTACTTTCTCATCACTATATTGAAAACTGATTTAGGGACATACCTGGCATTACTTTTGCTTGCATAAGTAGTTCATCTCTGCCCACACACTTGATGTAGCGATGCAGAGTATTCTGGATAGATGTCCATCTCTCAGGAGTGAGATCTCTCTCTCTGTCTCTTTCTTTCCCTGTGTTCCCGCCTCTCTGTGTTGCTCAACCCTCTCTGTGTCGACCTCGCTCTCCGTGGTCCCCTCTTGTCCCCGTTCTCTCTGTCCCCGTTCTCTCTGTTTCCCCGCACTCTCTGTCTCTGTTTCCCCACTCCTCCCCATCTCTTTCTTTCTCTCTCCCTCTCTGTGACAGTTGCACTGAGCGAGAGCGCTCAGCATAGCAGCTTTGTGGTTGGTTATTTTGTTTAAAAACATTGCGCTGTCAGTTTCACAGCTGACAGCTGCTGAAGCAGGAATGCGCTTCCCAGCATTGGACAGATTTGGGGTTTTCCGGTGAGCTTTAAAAAAAAAAAATCGACTCCCAGGGTTATATAAAGAAAATCTCTCTTCCATGACCTCTACTACCAAGAAGGACAAGAACAGCAATTGGATATAGCATCAGCTCTAAGTTCTCCTCTAACTCACACACTATCCTGACTTGGAAATATTGCACTGACCTTTCATTGTCACTGGGTCAATATTTTGTAATACCCTACCCAGTGCCATTGTAGGATTATCATCAGCACAAGAACAGCAGCAGTTAAAAGGATAAGGTGCTTCAACACCTTCTTAGTCCAACCAGGCAGAGGTAATAAATATAGCCTTGCCAGCACTAACTGCATCCCAAGAACAATTTTTTATAAATGTCCTAAAGCAGAAACATAATCCTGTCTGACTCCACAAGGTCAAACGCAAGCATTATGAGGAACGTAAGTGTTAGCCTTGGCTCAGTAGTAGCAGCACTCATGCCTCATGTCCGATATCATAGAGTGAAGCCCACTCCAGAGACTTCAGTGTAGTTCTGAGGGAACTTCAGTGGATGTAAAAATACCCCATGGCACTTTTTGAAGAAGAGCAGAAGAGGTTTCCTGGCCCTGGATAACACTTAACTCTCAAACAATACCACAAAACACATTATCTGATCATTTAGCTCAATGCTCTTTATAGGACCTTGCTGTGTGAAAATTGGTTGCAGTGTTTGCCTACATAATAAATACATTTCGAATAACTATATTTCAAAAGTACTCCATCAGTTGTAAAATGCTTTGGGACATCCTGAAGACACTAAAGACATTAAGTGAATGCAAATTCTTTTCTTCTTTACTTTTTTTTATTCTACCAATAAGGAAGTATTTTCATGAGAATATCCTAAATTTAAGACATTCAACTAGCAATAAATATTATTTCAATGCCATTTAACTTTTGTTTTTCACATATTCTTATTTTTAACTACCAAAACAGCACGTCACATTGATACCAATTTGCTGCATGACAGAATATAACCGAGGTGTTAGAACAATTCATGGTATTTGAATTGTAACATATACTAGAGTAAATCCTGGTAGCAATTTGGATCTATTTGAACACCTCAATCAGATTTGTTTTATCTATTCTCAAAGATGGGATAACCTTAGTTACATTAATCCTTATTGTGCAATGACATCAGGCATATCGCTTTTTAACCGTGTAAATTTCTGATTAATAAATTATTTTTTAAATACTTAGTGACGCTGGATTTGGATATAGCACAGCATAGAAAAATCTGTTTATTATTGCTCATCAGTAACTTAAGTTTTAAGTAACAGCTTGCTTAAAAAATTGAATCTATATGTTAACAGATACTTGTGAGGATTCATACTGGCTGATATTTTTAGCTGAATGATTTTGAAATTTGTTCAAATAGTACAACCTCAATCCACTCCATCTCACAAGCCTCCATCCATATTAGATGCAGACATATACTGAGCCTACTGCATCTGCCCCTGTAATACACCATGCCAAGGGAACAGTGTCAGGATCGCTTAACTGTAGTTCCTTTATCCCAACCAAAGGAGTGCTTTTGAAAAAAAAAGCTTGTTACGACTGTGGCGGGAGCAACCCACTGTCAATTCAGTCCCGTCACTCCACAGGTCACAGCATATTATTGAAGTTTTCCACCCAACTGGAAAACAGCCAAATTAAACACTCGAGTAACCCCCAGAATAAAACAGACCAAACCAGGTATCTTTAGACAACATCAAATTAACTATTTATTTAAAAAACTAAATCTTAAACACTATCAAGATAAACCTACATCTAAAGAACTTATAACTTCTTAATTTAATCTAATTTCCCCATTCACACACATACACTCAAAAATAATAGTAATTAACCAGTTTTAAAAGTGGTGTTTTTAAAATTAGCTGTTTCTTAAGAATAAATGAATAAATAAGTCTTTGTGGGTGATGTTCCGATGGATGAGGTATTCCAATGTAAAAATAATCAAAGGCCACTCAAAGTCTTCACTTGGATTTGGTGAAGCAGTCTGTGCTTGATAGGCAGTCAAACTCTTCAGCTGCAGCAGGCATCAACAGTTCCTTCAGCAATACCAAATGGTCTCTTAAAGGGGTTATTTCCTCTTTAGGCAATGAATTTGGTCTATAGCTCCTTGTAGAATTTCTGCTGAGAGAGAATGGACAGCTTTTTTCTCTTCAGTACGCTTTGCTGGTGAGTCTAGTTCAGACCGGTTTTTGCCAGTTTTACACACAGTCAAAGCAAAACATTATACCATGTGACCTCTTTCTCTCCTGCTGTTGCCTAGGTAACAAAATGCAGCTGGCACCCTGTTCTCAGTCTTAAAGGCACACTATTTGCAAACAGAATCTAAAAGGCACACTTTATTTTTAATCTGAGGAGAAAAATAATTACAATTCCATGACAAGATGAAGACCTGAAATACTGTACTTCTATGAATTCATTTATGCTGTTAATTTTCAGATTATTAGCAATAGAATGGCATTTACAATTCTATCTGCAACTAATTGTGCTTTGGCTCCTTTAAACAAATATAATTTTCATGATGTGTATATATGTCACCTAACCATTTGAAGCCAGTCTAACTATTTTTCTATTATTTAATAAGGGAAAGGTATGTTTAAAAATATGCAACCTGATGATGTATTTATGGTAAGCCAGAGGGTCAATATGAATTCACCCGCTAATTATTGATAAAGTGAAATCCTAACCTAATGGCCTGTTAAAATTCTGACAGCTCACAAGACTTACTAAATAAACAAATCTTAGCAACTTAAAACTTTTTCACATCAAATATGTCACATCTCGCTTTTCATATAAATTATCCCACTGTGTGATGTCACCAGTTGACCATATGTTGGCTGTGATTCAATCGATGACATAATCTGCAGAACAATTGTGTAGCAGAGATAGAAACAAAGTAGTAACATTAAAGAAAATCCATACAACATTTTGATGTATACTATAATTTAAAATGTAAAATCTTAATTTAAAAGTAGTTTGGTTTTATATTCTAAAGTTATTTTAGGAAGATTGTTATGCCACAGCATTTAGTGAACAAGATTATATTCTCCTCTATTCTCTTGCTGGTTTTAAAAATACTGTAAAATTATTATAGTAGTAGTACATACCATAGCGTTATTCCATTGTTGCTCATTTAGTCTATTAGCAAAAACAACAACAGATGCACGTGCACACTTACCATATACGACACTATAACAGGTATTGCCTAGTAGATGGAATCAGACTGCAGGTAGAACTGGAGTTTGCTCAGTCCATTCAAAGTGGCTGGCCTGCAGCAGTAACCAGATTACCATCTTTTTCTTATGAAAAGGTTATACTCTATACTATGTGATTTGGTAAAACCATGTTAGCAGTTTAATTAATGTATGGAGAAAAACATTTAGCCCATAATTTTGTTTATAAATTCAGAAATCAACAAAAAGAAAAACACAACCAACCAGACATTTCATATTACAAATATGAAAGATTATTAAAGGGGGTTAAAATCATAAGGGGCCAAGTTGGCACACATTTATGTGAGTATTTTCTCCTCTAGGAGTCAGTTGCCAGCATTCGCCAGAGCTGGCGGGCAGCCATAAAGACAGGGCTAAATTGTGGCGAGTCGAAGAGACTTAGTAGTTGGCAGGAAAAAAGACAGAGGCGCAAGGGGAGAGCCAACTGTGCAACAGCCCCAACAAACAAATTTCTCTGCAGCACCTGTGGAAGAGCCTGTCACTCCAGAATTGGCCTTTATAGCCACTCCAGGCGCTGCTTCACAAACCACTGACCACCTCCAGGCGCGTATCCATTGTCTCTCGAGATAAGGAGGCCCAAAAGAAGGCTCCAATGTGACTGAAAAAGTTGCTGCTCCAGTTTTACACTTGGGTGACGTTTTTCATTTAGAACAATATAAATATATCTGCTGATCTATGCCCACATATAGGGAGAAAGCAGAAGACTGTCTCCAATCAGAAAGTAGCCAAAACTCTACAGCAATAATAAGGCAGCTCAGATGCTTAATAGTTAGAAAGAGCACATTGGAATTTGTTTTGTTGCAAAATAAAGCTACGCTTATATTAACACTTAGACTCTTGTAACAACCATGTCAAGTACCACCAGAAAATATGAGTGGAGAATGATGTGTTCACCATGGTGACAAGGGTTAGTACCATCAGGTTCTGTACTGCAAAGCCACAGTGATGTTCGCCAAAAGACAGGACTGCTTATACTATGAGTCTCTAGAATCAGAATACAAATTGTAGTTCAGCAATATGTGAAAAGAGCGTCTTTGTTTTCTTCTGGATTATTTGCAGATGAAAACCTGTAGACTGAATGAGGCGGCATAGCTCTCATCAGTAACAGAACTCATACTCAAGAGATCGTTGGGTGTCTATTATTAAGTTAATTTGTGCTTCCAATAAATGTGGTATGTGGCAAGATGCATAAGACAGACGGATGACTTATTGGGTAAGTGCAATGTACAGTGTGAATAGAAATTAGAAAGGTCTCACGTTTGACCAATGATCTGTGACAACTGCAGCTGCAATAGAAATTGAGGCGCTACAATTGTCCTCATTCTGCCTAGGCTAATGAGTGGAAAGAAGAAGAAAAAACAAGTGGAGCACGCACTCCTGACTTACTTAGTTGCCGCTACTGGAAAGTGCATCTGTATGGAGTCAGGAAAGGTCCAGATCAGTATGGTGACTTTGTTAGATAAATAGTTTATCAGCACTTACAGCCTAAGCTCACACATAAATAACGGAGGTTTGGGTGAGGTAACCAGAGGGCAACCAGCATCTCTGCACTTGTACCTCAGCGTAGATCAGTGCATTAAGGAAAGGAGTGAAGAAAATTGGAAAGAAAATGCATTGCAGTCCAAACATGGAGAACAAGTAATTATTTAAAATTCCATGCATACAAGTATTTTGATCAATATGTCGACCATCTGTAATTAGAAGCAGGAATGTGAAATATCTACTGCCTTGAAAGAAGGATAAATGATGCAAGGAAAACTTGCATACAGGTGTAAAACTTAGTCTCACTAATCAACTGCCTTTGCCATTTATCACTTGACTGTGGACTATTGAGGATTCCGTTCATTCTTCACAGGACATTTAGGGTTGAAAAATCAGTTATCAAGGTTCTCATAAGGGAGAAACACTTTATCAAACACAACAGCTCCTCTCTTGCCGTCAAACCAGAACTTTTGTCATCAGTTCTCTGCACAAAATGATCTATGCTAAACTTTGTCAGTATTCTCAATATGGTTTGAAATACTTACAGTCTGAGATATACCTGGACTATAGCAATAAGTGCCGCAAATTTAAAACAGTACATCAAATGTATAACACTCCCTTGTATCTGGTAAATATGTTGCAGGTTAAAATAATTCAAAAACAAGGATTTGTCAACAAATTGAAAAGTGCTAATCTCTGTCAGTCTGTTTTAAATTTTTCACAATGAAAACTTTCACTTCATGATTCAAAAATTTGGATCTTGGGCTTTATTTCTACTGTCAAGGTTGTTTCATACCTTGCAATTAATTTGTAATAGTTGTGCTATCAGTTCAGCAAGACAGTTCAAAGTAATCTCTAAATGTTTCAGAAATACTCTCAATTATGTCCTAAACTTTCGAATTTCTCTGGCTAAGATGGCTAAAATGGACACTCAATTAAGTATTGGTCTTTAGTTCTCCAATGTTGCTTGAAAATAGGTGTTTTAAAAGAAAAATTAAGGCAATAACTTACATAAGTATTTGATTACTGGCCTGTGACAGTCATACATGTGGAATTAGGAAACAGCATGATTACCACAAGGTTCCAGCTTCAGTGTATACATGCCCTGTGAACCCAAAACTAACTATTATTAAAAGTGAATGGTAAAAAGAACATTAATCTTTCTTACCAAGTTACTGGCTAAACCAACTTACTCCCTAAAAAACACGGTCCACCTTTTAGAAGGGACCACAATGAGGAACGGATTGTCCAGCTAATCATGCTGAACAGTCATATGTAACCAGTCTGGGTGTGTGTTTCTGAGAGGCATAAAAGAGATGCATTATAATAGGAAGTATCTCAAAGAGAGAGCTTTATGTTCAATCCATATTGGAAAGACAAACAAACGGTATAATAATTTGTTAAACATTTTTGCTATTTTTAGTGTATTTATTTTCTCGCATTTTACAGGTAAAACATTGTAACTGATTATTGGGAGCAAACTTGTGATTTACCAATAAGCTAATAATCTAGAAATAGTAGTCAACATCGATTCAGTTGGGTGGAGGATAAGACCCTGCCTGTCCAACATCCTCAGCTTATATTTTTAGAAAAGTAACATTCCAAGAGAATTGTGGAAAGTCTTACGATATGGTTCAATGAAGAGTGCAGGAGGGCATGCCAGGAGCAGCACCAGGCATACCTCAGAATGAGGCGTCAACCTGGTGAAGCTACAACACAGGACTACTTGCATGCCAAACTGCATAAGCCACATGCGATAGACGGAGATAAGCGATCCCACAACCAACAGATCAGATCTAAGCTCTGCAGTCCTGCCACAACCAGTCGTGAATGGTGGTGGACAATTAAACAACTGACTGGAGGAGGTGGCTCTACAAATATCACCATCCTCAAGGATGGGGGAGCCCAGCACATCAGTGCAAAAGATAAGGCTGAAGCATTTGCAACAATCTTCGGCCAAAAGTGCCGAGTGGATGATTCATTTCAGTCTCCTCCTGAAGACCCCAGCATCACAGATGACAGTCTTCAGCCAATTTGTTCACTCTGCGTGATATCACGAAATGACTGAAGGCACTGGATACAGCAAAGGCTATGGGCCCTGACAATATTCCAGCAATAGTACTGAAGACTTGTGCTCCACAACTTGCCACGCCCCTAGCCAAGCTGTTCCAGTACAGCTACAACACTGACATCTACACGGCAATGTGGAAAATTGTTCAGGTATATCGTCTACACAAAAAGCAGGACAAATCCAACCCAGCCAATTACCACCCCGTCAGTCTACTCTCGATCATCAGTAAAGTGATGGAAGGTGTCAACAGTGTGATCAAGTGGCACTTGCTTAGCAATAACCTGCTCAGTGATGCTCCGTTTGGGTTTCGCCAGGACCACTCAGCTCCTGACCTTATTACAGCCTTGGTTTAAACATGGACAAAAGAGCTGAACTCAAGAGGTGAGGTGAGAGTGACTGCCCTTGACGGCAAGGTAGCATTTGACCGAGTATGGCATCGAGGAGCCCTAGCAAAACTGGAGTCAATGGGAATCAGGGAGAAAACTCTCCGCTGGTTGGAGTCGTACCTAGCGCAAAGGAAGATGGTTGTGGTTGTTGGAGGTCAATCATCTCAACTCCAGGACATCACTGCAGGAGTTCCTCAGGGTAGTGTCCTATGTCCAAACATCTTCAGCTGCTTCATCAATGACCTTCCTTCGATAATAAGGTCAGAAGTGGGGATGTTCGCTGATGATTGAACAACGTTCAGCACCATTTGCGACTCCTCAGATACTGAAGCAGTCGTGTAGAAATGCAGCAAGACACAGACAATATCCAGGCTTGGGCTGATAAATGGCAAGTAGCATTCACGCCACACAAGTGCCAGGCAGTGACCATCTCCAACATGAGAGAATCTAACCATCTCCCCTTGCGATTCAATTACCATCGCTGAATCCCCCACTATCAACATCCTGGGGCTGACCATTGACCAGAAACTGAACTGGAGTAGCCATATAAATCCTGTGGCTACAAGAGCAGGTCAGAGACTAGGAATCCTGTGGTGAGTAACTCACCTTCTGACTCCCCAAAGCCTGTCCACCATCTACAAGACACAAGTCAGGTGTGTGATGGAATTCTCTCCACTTACCTGGATGGGTTCAGCTCCAACAACACTCAAGAAGCTCGACACCATCCAGGACAAAGCAGCCCGCTTGATTGGCACCCCAACTGCAAACCTTCACTCCCTCCACCACCGATGCACAGTGGCAACAGTGTATACCATCTACAAGATGCACTGCAGCAATGCACCAAGACGCCTTAGACACCACCTTCCAAACTGTGACCATTACTATCTAGAAGGACAAGGGCAGGAGATGCATGGGAACACCACCACCTGCAAGTTCCCCTCCAAGCCACACACTATCCTGACTTGGAACTATATCGCCGTTCCTTCACTATCACTGGGTCAAAATCCTGGCACTCCTTTCCTAACAGCACTGTGATATACCTGCCCACATGGACTGCAATGGTTCAGGAAGGTAGCTCACCACCACCTTCTCAAGGGTAATTAGGGATGGGCAATAAATGCTGGCCTAGCCAGCGACGCCCACATCCCATGAACGAATAAAAAAACAACTGGATTTCCAAAAGGCATTTGACAAAGTTCTGCATGAAAGGTTGTTAGTTAAGTTTAAAGGAGCAGGGAAATCAATGGGGATGTCAGGGAGGACTTGAGTTTGAGTCAAAATTAGTTTTATAGGAAGCAGCAGGTACATGTTAAAGGAGTTATGTTGAGAGTGGGAGGGTGGGGAAGTACTGAGTGATGTGCCCCAAAAAGATTGGTGTTGGGCCCTCCTATTTTTAAATATACAGTAACATTTTGGATTCAGATCCTAATACAAACTGACCTGAATTGAAGACAATCCCAAAGTAGCAGGTCTGGTAGCATCTGTGGAGAGAGAAGCAGAGTTATCATTTCAGGTCAGTGACCCTGCCAGCATTTCTTGTTTTTAATTTCATATTTCCAGCATCTGCAGTATTTTGCTTTTATTTACCAAAGTAACATGGATACTTGATGCTGAGGAGGTAGCTCAGGAACCACAGAAATGAGCTGGACAAAATATGTAAGTGGACAGAGTAGCGGATGCTATTAAATACAGACTAGTGTAAAGCAGAGCACAAAGGAAGAAATAAATTGGAAGGATACAAGCATTCCATGTATAATGTTAAGGATGAACTTGAATGAGATCTAAGGGCCTAGAAATTTGATGAGGCCCAAAAATAGGTGCTCAGAGGGCAGGGCACATACTGCATGCACTTGTTCACACTGTCACAGGGACAACCTGAAACCCATGTTGGAATCTCATTATAATGAGTGCAGCCTGTATTACTGGCACTGTACATTGGCAACCAAGTTCTCAGATACAGCATTGGAGGCCCTGGTCCAGGCAGTGGACAGGAGGAGAGAGATTCCATTTTCCCTGGGGGCGGGGGTTGGGTGGGGAGAAACGCCCTCCAGGCAACATCTCCAACCCCAATAGAAGAAATGGCCAGGGGTTTAGCTTTGAGAATATGGCTTCAATCTCTGGAAAAGTTTAACGACCTCATTAAAGTTGTCAACTTAACTACTTTCTTCACACACATGCACAGCAACAACAATTTGTATTTATATTGCAATTTTAACATCGTAACACAACCCAGGAACCCTTCACAAGAGCATTAGCAAACAGAATTTGACACTGAGCCACATAAGATGATGTAAGGACAGCTGACCAAAAGCTTGCTCCAAAAGGTAAGTTTTAATAAGCATCTTAACAAAGGAAAAGGAGGTAGAGAAGCAGAGATGTTTAGGGATGGACGTTCATAACTGTGGGCCCAGGTAGCTGAAGACTCGGCTACCAATGGTGCAGTGCATGGGGCCAGAATTGGAGCAGCAGAAAGACCTTGGAGGATTGCAAGGTTGGAGGAGGTTACAGAGAGAGGGAAAGGCAAGATGTAGAGGTATTTAAAACCAAGGATGAGAATTTTAAAATTGAATCATTGCCAATTCAGGACCCATTGTAGATCAACAAACACAGTGCTGATGAGTAAACGAGACTTGGTGTGGTTAGGATACAGGCAGCAGAGTTTTGAATAAGCTCAAGTTTATTTAGGATAGAAGATAGATGTTCAGCTGGCGAGAGCATTGGAATAGTCAAGTTTCGAGGCAACAAAGACATGAATGAGGGTTTCAGCAGCAGATGAGCTAAGGCAGGGGCGGAGTCTGGTGATTTTAGAGGTGGAAGTAGGTGGTCATGGTGATGGAGCAGACATGTGGTTGGAAGCTCAGCTCGGGGTCAAATACAACTCAAAGTTTGTAACGCTCTGGTTCAGCCTCAGACTGTTGCCAGGGAAAGGGATGGAGTTGGTGCAGATCTTTTTTCTTTTTATTTATATTACACAGAACTGGAGAGGGTATAAGGATCTCACTGGATGGCTAAATTAAGATGAGCCAAATACTCTTCCTCATCTACAATTATCTTTGAAAGATATAGCAGAGATTAGCACTCATCTAAGAACACCCAGATTATTCCACATGTTAAAATCACCAAAGTTCTGTGTTGCAAAGTTAACAAATTTAGTCCATATGACAATATAATGCAGAAAAAATATGCTCTAACCAAGAATGGCCTCTAAGCAGACTGTATCCTATTTAAAGAATGTTAAAAATTGATTTCCAGGGAAATGAATTTTGATTTGACGCTGTCTGTTCATTTGTGCCATTGAAATATCAATTTACATTAATTTCAAACTGTTTGAATATATCTTCCTCCTAAGGTAGAATAATCTTGTAGTAAGCATGTTTTAAAGTTAGTTTTTTTTAAAAAAGACTGCCTTGTTTGCATTCTGTGAAAGCAACCCTGAAACAGACTGCGATATCTAGTGTGTGAAAGGAACACAATTGATATACTTGCCATTTCATGGTTTTCTTTAGTTAAAGCAAATACTCGCGAAAAGTAGGATTGTTACCTTAAGGATACAACTTTTTCATTTTCTTGGCAGACTAGAATCTCTAGTTTTCAAAGCATACGAGTATCAAGCATGTTGCAATCTGTATCCAATCTAGATGCCTTTAACCACATCATTTCATTTTCTAACTACATATATCAAGGTTTCAAAGATTCATTCTATCACCTTATACATCACAAACTATAAGAGTACTAGATTTCTTTCTATGTACAGTTCTACGAATCAGGGTGCAGCACCAGTTAAAGCTGTAGCCTTTTTTGTTGGTTCACACAAGTTGTAAATCTCCAGCTAACATAACTCAACATCCGCACAAATGTTTCAGTCTTTCTAAAATTAAATTTTTTCAAAGTCATTTTTTACTGTCTCCAAGGAAAAGGTGGCAGTCAATAGGGCTCCACTGCTTTCCCTGCACCTCCCCCCCTCCCTCCCCCCCACCCCCTTTTACAGAATTTCCTTCCATTTTAAAACACTACAAAAATACTTCTAAAACTGTGCAGGTCTTTTACCAACAAGTCTCAAAATAAAAACATTTTGTAACCTAACATATATGGTCATCATACAGCTGATTATTAGAAGGCAGGTAAGATTTAATGCAATAGTTTAAAGAACAGAACTTTTTTCCATTCTGAAAGGGTGCAAAACTTCCACCTTGTTAGCAAGAAACAGGGAATAGAAATTTATCTCAGGCGGAGGCGCAAAACGTGTTTTATTGGATCAGCCGCCCATTATACACAGCATCTGATACTTCAAATCATTCACTGCGATGGAACTGACCATCAGATGCTGTGTATAATGGGCAGCTGATCTGATACTGCCTATTTAGTCCAACCACCCGAGACAAATTTCTACCTCGAAATCTTTAAAATGACAAGTCATGGCACACTGAACGCAATTCAATCTTTAATTTTTAGCCTATATTAATGAATGCTGCTAAAAGAACTGCCACAGCACTTGTAAGAAAGGATGTCAAACAAAGTCCTCCAATTTTCCCCCTGCAATACCCAAAACCAGAGCACTTTCACTTTAATACAAAACTGATCCCACTCATGACAAAATGCAGTGAACATAAGCAAATCCCATGCAAATTGGTTATCGGCATACTTGTTTCATCTTGCCAAGTATTTCAAAGCTTTACTTATTTAGATACATGGAGTATCCAAGGAGGAAAGATCAAAGCTCAAGATCAAGATCTGAAAACAAATCAGCGAGCTGACTTGTTCCTTCAGGAAATGGCTGGATCCTCACAACTGATTTGCATATTCTCCAGACTCTGGAATCTTTTACAATTGTTTAGCTTTAATTTGATGCCAATGGATTAATCTCAGAGCAGGTTATTTTGTGGTCTGTTGGTGAAAGCAGCTGAAAATGCAAGAGATTTGGCAAGTCCTTGCAAAAAGGAAAGACAAAATACTGAAAAGGAAATTCCACAAAAACAACCTAAATAGCATGTGATCATAAAATCCAGTACATAAACTGTGCCTTTACACAGGTCTTAATCTGTAAATCCTGGATTGCAATTTATTCACTGATTAGATGTTTTCTCTACTAGCCTCACCCTGCTTTACTATGGAAACAATATGAAGTATAGGTACACATTGTTATTATCTGAACGGTAATAGATTAGGAACGGGGGAGGTGCAGCGAGACCTGTGTGTCCTTGTGCACCAGTCGCTGAAAATAAGCATGCAGGTGCAGCAGGAAGTTAAGAAGGCAAATGGCATGTTGGCCTTCATAGCGTGGGGATTCAAGTACAGGAGCAAGAATGTCTTGCTGCAATTATACAAGGCCTTGGTGAGACCACATCTGGAGTATTGTGTGCAGTTTTGATCTCTTTATTTGAGGAAGGATGTTCTTGCTAAGGAGGGAGTGCAACGAAGATTCACCAGACTGATTCCTGGGATGGTAGGACTGATGTATGAAGAGAGATTGGGTCGATCAGGCTTGTATTCACTAGAGTTTAGAAGAATGAGAGGGGATCTCATAGAAACTACAAAATTCTAACAGGACTAAACAGACTAGATGAAGGAAGGATGTTCCCGATGGCAGGGGAGTCCAGAACCAGGGGTCACAGTCTAAGGATATGGGGTAAGCCATTTAGGACTGAGATGAGGAGGGATTTCTTCACCCAGAGAGTGGTAAACCTGTGGAATTCTCTACCACAGAAAGCAGTTGAGGCCAAATCATTAAATATATTCAAGAAAGAGTTAGATCTAGTTCTTTGGGCTAAAGGGAACAAGGGTTACGGGGAGAAAGCGGGAACAGGGTACAGAGTTTGGATGCTCAGCCAAGATCGTATTGAATGGCGGTGCAGGCTCGAAGGGCTGAATGGCCTACTCCTGCTCCTATTTTTCTCAGTTTCTATGTTATTTAACAAACCTAAAGCTTCCCTATCATTTCCTGGCTTTAGAAGTTCATTTTTAATCCTCTTTCTGTTGGGAAGAACTACTTTTTGAATAATTAACCCACGGCATCCTTAGTGATTACATGACTGAACATGGGACCAACAAATATGAATGGCACTTATATAACTCCCTTATGTTTCCCCATGCAGATACTTTAAAAAAAAAGCAGGTAGTATTATTTATATGCTGGCAGCAAAAAATAAATGAGTTAAATTACAGGCAAAATGCACAGATATGATCCACAAAAATAGAATATAGTTGACTGTTTAATTCAGCCAATATTTGCAAAAAGCTCCAAATACATAAATTAGAGATATTTGACACTGGGGGAAATTTTCGATGGCTCCTTCTTCAAGGTATCCAAAATGAGGTGTTGAGGTAAAGAAGTTGAAGCATACATTAGGAATAGCTGCCTGGAGGATCATTAAGGGGCTGATTGTCACTTAAATTGTATGCTAACGCACATTACTCAGCTGCATTGAATTTTAGTGGATGGCACTTGACCTAAGGCACTCTCCCAACAATGACCAGCTGAATGGGAGTAAACAAGTTGTTGTTGAGGATTTCAAGCACTACCAATAGGTACATCACCTTTTACTGTTCACTTGTTGCTGGAGGTTTGAACAGCACTTTTGAAACACATCAGGGGACTTCCTAGGATCCTTTGACAAGACCACCAACTCTCTATCAACACTTATTCTGGAAATTCTCTGAGGACCTCACCGAAAAGAGTAAGTGCTGTGCTACTCTACCTTATTGGACACCTTATAGAAGTCACCAGGAGAAAGGGTGTGCCTGGTCATGGGCATCTTGCTCGGGGTCCTTTGCTCTGAAAGAGGAACAGGAGAAAGGCATGAGGCCAGCAGAGCAGCACCAGTTGCTGCAGGAGAAG
The DNA here is from genome assembly GCF_036365525.1 of Heterodontus francisci. NCBI lineage: Eukaryota > Metazoa > Chordata > Chondrichthyes > Heterodontiformes > Heterodontidae > Heterodontus > Heterodontus francisci. The sequence goes on along the minus strand of NC_090396.1, from coordinate 56,237,892 downwards.
GACAGCAGGGCGAGGTGGACTTCTTCACGCCAAGGACGCCCCTCCTTCTCTGGACCTCCTCCACCAGGACCTCCAGTGCTGTCTCAGAGAACCTCTGTACCCTCTTCCCTCAGACCCTGAGCCATCTTGAAACCTGCTGCTGTCTGTCATCATTCCACACCTTCAGTAAATGGTGCATGGAGCCCACATACACTGCTCCAAGAAAATTGTTTATAATCAGTGTTTGTGTGTTAAAACTACAGCTGTCTGTTTTAGCACCTTCAGGAAAGTTCAAATTATGGTAATCAGCAATTTGGCCCAAAATTGCATGCTAAAACCAGACTATCAAACAGGCATGTCTTATTAGCCCAACATCAATTTGGCACCTGTATTCACACTTTCAACAAAATAACCCATTGCCTTGAAACTCAGATTTGCTTGTTACTCTGCAAATCTGCTTTTCATGTGTGTGTATGCACAACAGAAGGAGAGAATATTCTCCAGTAAAATAGAGGTGAAGGCTGCATTTTGAATGATAGCTTTCCCCATGATGACAGCTCTGAGGTTTGGAATGTTCAAACATTATATCGCTCGTAAATGTGGTCGCAGATATAAAAAGCCATAAAGACGGGGCTAAAGTGTGGTGAGTTGAAGAGACTTAGTAGTTGGCAGGAAAAAAGACAGATGCGCAAGGGGAGAGCCAACTGTGTAACAGCCCCGACAAACAAATTTCTCTGCAGCACCTGTGGAAGAGCCTGTCACTCTAGAATTGGCTTTTATAGCCACTCCAGGCGCTGCTTCACAAACCACTGACCATCTCCAGGCGCTTATCCATTGTCTCTCGAGATAAGGAGGCCAAAGAAGAAATCTAATTACTTATTTCTGTAACATTCTATCATTCTGTACTTCTGTGAACAGTAACGATGTAACAGATGACAGTTGCTATGCAAGTTTCATGCTGAAGATGGGTCACAATTGATGCAAGATTAACTGCTTTAGAATTGTACTATTTAATAATTTAATGAAATAATGAACTTCAAAGAATATAATGACTAATTTTTATAACTCTTCTCAATCACATCTTTACAAGGGAAAAACCTTGTGCTACTTTTATGACCCAAGTAAATATGCAATAACTTGCAGGACTAATGTTATAACTGAGGCGAGAGGAGTGCACGGTCTTTCTCTAGTGCCACTTCCCCACAGGTCACAACATATATTTAAATATATACCCAATTACCAATACGGCCAATTATATACTCTATTTTTATTTCAGAATAAAATCCACCAACCAGGTTTCTTTAATAAACAAGAAAATTATCAATTTATTATAAAACAAGACATATTCAGTAAAGATGCAAAGCATTAACACACAGATTGAAATATAAAAGTTCCCTTCTAACTTAGTCCAACACACGCACACACCAGAAAAATTTTAAAAACAGGTTTTCTCTGCAGAGATTTTTTACAAACAAAAAACACTTTGGCCAAGTACTTGTTTATTCTTGAAGGAAAAGGATAAGATATGGAACAATATCAGTTGTCCCTTTTCTGGTGTCCCAAACACGCGTAGATGGCTATCACTGGGATCTTTTGGGAGCAGTTCTCTTCAGGTGCCGTCGAGGATTAGTCTGGTAGGCTTTCCAGGAGAGATGCGGTATCAGAGATTTCTGCTATCACACACTGGATTCTCAGGGCTTTTCAGAGAGGTGGAGAAAGGACAAGCTGTGTGTTTCTTTCAGCAGGCTGCAAACCCAACTGACTCAGAACAGTATTCAAAATTAAACCAACTCTTAACCACCATATATCTTGACATGTCACTTCTTTGAGTCATGGAGAGTCATAGAGAGATACAGCACTGAAACAGGCCCTTCAGCCCACCGAGTCTGTGCCAACCAACAACCACCCATTTATACTAATCCTACATTAATCCCATATTCCCTACTTGTCTGTAAACAACTCCCCTAGTCACCAAGGCTCTTGTTTATTTAGCTTAAGGCATGTGACATCCACTAAGGATTTGCTTTTTAAACAAAGTTCAAGTCCCAAAGTCCTCCCAGTGACCATTTATTTAAAAAAAAACAAAGACCAGCATCTATGGAATAACTTCAGTCCTCCACGAATCCACAAAAAACATTTTAAAAAATGGAAGCACTTTCATAACACAATATATGCTACTGAATTAATCCTGTTATCAGAAACACAGCCCAATAGGTACTTTCCTAGCAATAATCCTCCAACACTGCACCCAAAGGGTTACAATTCTTGTGGTAGTCATCTATGCTCATTAATAGCACTCTGCAAGCACTGTAAAATACTCCTAGTTTACAAATGGTCAACTTTTTTCTTCCCCTAATTCAAGTTATTTTTCTCATGTTTTACATCCCACTAAACCACTCATGGGCAGAATTTGAGATTGAGGCCGTGGCCCCCCATTGCCTGGCTGAAAAGTTAGAGGCCTGCCCGCCTGCTGGGCCTGGAGGCCATGCTGCTAATTTGTGTGGCCCAGGCCCTTAATTGGCCTCAGTCTGGACTTCTGCCCCTCGGAGGCAGGACTTCCTGCCTCAAAGAGCTGCTGGCTAATCAGAGAGCCGGCAGCTCTACAGTCCCAGCAGCGCCACCAGGACTGGTGGCCACTGCTGGGACTGCACACAGCAAGAAGAGAAATGATGGACATCGCCCTTCAAAGAGGTAAGTGGGGGGTCAGACCTCACCAGGGACAGATTGGCTAGCCCCCAGTGAGGGGGGTATGGGTCGAAGAGCAGGGCAGGGTGGTAGTTTTAGCAGGTGGCCGATGCTGCTGGTGGGGTGGGGGGGGGGAGCCATCCATGGGACACAAGGTGCCCGATCAGGAGGGGCTTCACCCCCAGCCCACAAGGAGACTGTCAGGTATTACTGGACGGCCTCGCCAGTGCTGAAGAGCCCGTCTGCCACTTAAGGGCCTCAACAGGTTTGGGGCAGGCAGGCTGTTTGCCATCTCCCCTACCGCTGGTAAAATAGCAGCGGGGGCACGCAGGTGATGGGCACAGCACCTCTCATCTCCCACACAATTTTACGCCCCCCCCCTACCCCCGCTACAACCTCCGAGTCCACTCCTGGGGGTTGGTGAGGGGGGGGCATTAAATTCTGGCCATAATCTCAGGTTGTGAGTGGCAGCAATATTGTTCCTGTCCATTATGCATAATGCTTTTGAATTGTGTACTGCATGATCTGTGAGAGTGCTACTGGTTGACTCATTCTCTAGTTTTCCCTCTGTAAAAGTACATTGTATCTTCACTCAATGTTTTCCTCTTGTCCATCCAGCTGAGATTGATAGCTTACCATGTGAGAAATCATTGGAAAATATCTGCATTATGCTCCAGAACACTAGGCCAACAGTGGTATTAACATTTGTTTTCTGTGAACATCAGATTATAGTTTGATCTTGGGGTACACGCACATAAAGTGCTTAAGCTTCATTTTGATTGTTACTTATATATTGTGGCTATTTTTAATGTGAGAGTTAAATGGTTTTAACAAGGGACAGGTAAGTTTGAGGTATCCCAGTTTAACCTGTGTATTCCTTCAACATAGTGTTTAATCAATAGCTAAGCATGTGGTCCATTTTTGAAAGATATTCCAATTTTTTTTCCCACGTCTTCCAAGCACTGGAGAAAATGCAGCTGCAGGTGATGAGAGATAGAAGAAAGTGGTTGGATGTGGCCATCATGAATGATCATGACCAGCCATATTCCTTATTGGTGCCTCAGCAATGTACTCCATCACTGAGTATAGTATCACAGCACTCTTGACGGTATTTTGAAAAAAGAACCTTATCTAGTCATTGTGTCAGTAAGTGACTACAGTAAGGGATAAGCAGACCTCTCCACTGTCCACTCTGTAATCAAGGTCAAACAAGAAAGTCGCCAAGATCAGCTAATTTGCCAGTTCTACAGAAAACCAGGATCACTATCTAAAAGTGAATCATGTCCCACCTTTTAAAGAAATTGCTGGTTGAAAGCTTTAAGGATAACTTACTATGTCATAACTTTCTACAGTGAAGACCAGATCAGTGAATCCTTTAAAAACATCAAAGTCAGGCTGCCATTATACTGGTAGACTAGTAGCTATATAGAACAGCATATAGACTCAAATTGCAATATCATCTGCATCTCATTGCAATTCTACTGAGATGAGCAAAAAGTACACTGCATATGGGTGCGAGCATGTGCAACGTTTTGCTCCCCAGCAGCTAATCTTTAATATTATGAGCGCATGGGCAGAAAGATCTCTTTTCTCATGACATTAAGAAAAGTTAAAACAATGTGAAGCTTAGAGTCTGTTGGACTGCGTAGGTGCTTTTAAAATGGGGCTTCTAAGAGGGCTGAAAGTATACTACATCCAGGATAAAACACAAGGAAAGCAAGACCAAACAGCACAGCCAGTCTCACACTTAATGCTCTAGCTTGCTCAGGAATCAATTTGGCAACCTATCGCCTGAGCTTTACAGTTAATGTTTCACCAATGTCGAATCCTAAACCGCTGTATGAGCGCAATTGATAGTTCAATGGCAACCTAAGATTATCATTAAATCTTATCAGAGAATCTGTCCTGTTTTCAATACATTTTGTAACTCACTCCCAACATTGTTTTTCTGTTCTAAACGGAGAGTTCTTATCAAGCAATTGAATTAATTGATGATACATTCTGTACATGATGGCTTTTTTCATAGGATAACTTGACTTCTAAAATGATGACCAGGTTTCTATCCTTTAGTGGCTACTAACCTACGAGCTGTTAATTACAATAAAGGAATGCTTAAAGAAATTACAAATACTAATATTTCAAATTTCTTTGGTGTTTCAAATTATTTTGCATTATTGTAAGTATATATATATATAACCACCTATGGCAAATGTGTGAAGCAGAATGCAGACTGGTTTCAATCTCAGTTTGAGGAGCTGGAACCTGTCATAGCCGCGAAGCGCATTGCACTGTTGAACTACAAGAAAGCCCCCAGCAAGTTAACATCTGCAGCACTTAAAGCAGCCAGAAGCGCTGCACAAAGAACAGCCAGGCGTTGCGCAAATGACTACTGGCAACACCTATGCAGTCATATTCAGCTGACCTCCGAAACCGGAAACATCAGAAGAATGTATGATGGCATTAAGAGAGCTTTTGGGCTAACCATCAAGAAGATTGTCTTCCCTCAAATATAAATCAGGGGACACAATCACTGACCAACGCAAGCAAATGGACCGCTGGGTGGAGCACTACCTAGAACTGTACTCCAGGGAAAATGTCACTGAGACCGCCCTCATGCAACCCAGTCTCTGCCAGTCATGGGTAAGCTGGACGCACAGCCAACAAAATCGGAACTCAGTGATGACATTGATTCTCTAGCCAGCGGAAAAGCCACTGGGAAGGACGGCATTACCCCTGAACTAATCAAGAGTGCCAAGCCTGCTATACTTTCAGTACTCTACGAACTGCTTTGCCTGTACTGGGACGAGGGAGCAGTACCACAGGACGTGCGCGACGCCAATATCATCACCCTCTATAAAAACAAGGGTGACCATGGTGACTGCAACAACTACTGTGGAATCTCCCTACTCAGCATAGTGGGGAAAGTCTTCGCTCGAGTCGCTTTAAACAGGCTCCAGAAGCTGGCTGAGCATGTCTACCCTGAGGCACAGTGTGGCTTTCGAGCAGAGAGATCCACCATTGACATGCTGTGCTCCCTTCGCCAGCTACAGGAGAAATGCCGTGAACAACAGATGCCCCTCTACTTTGCTTTCATTGATCTCACCAAAGTCTTTGACCTCGTCAGCAGACGTGGTCTCTTTAGACTGCTAGAAAAGATTGGAGCTACTAAGCTACAAAGCTACTAAGTATCATCACCTCATTTCATGACAATATGAAAGGCACAATTCAGCATAGCGGCGCCTCTTTAGATACCTTTCCTATCCTGAGTGGCGTGAAACAGGGCTGTGTTCTTGTGCCTACACTGTTTGGGATCTTCTTCTCCCTGCTGCTCTCACATGCGTTCAAGTCTTCAGAAGAAGGAATTTTCCTCCACACAAGATCAGGTGGCAGGTTGTTCAACCTTGCCCGTCTAAGAACAAAGACCAAAGTACGCTAAGTCCTCATCAGGGAACTCCTCTTTGCTGACAATGCTGCATTAACATCTCACACTGAAGAGTGTCTGCAGAGACTCATCAACAGGATTGCGGCTGCCTGCACCGAATTTGGCCTAACCATCAGCCTCAAGAAAACGAACATCATGGGACAGGACGTCAGAAATACTCCATCCATCAATATCGGCGACCACGCTCTGGAAGTGGTACAAAAGTTCACCTACCTCGGCTCAACTATCACTAGTAACCTGTCTCTCAATGCAGAGATCAACAAGCACATGGGAAAGGCTTCCACTGCTATGTCCAGACTGGCCAAGAGAGTGTGGGAAAATGGCGCACTGACACTGAACACAAATGTCTGAGTGTATTGATCACAAGTCGTGGGAGTCAGTTGCCAGCGTTCGCCAGAGCTGGCGGGCAGCCATAAAGGCGGAGCTAAAGTGTGGCGAGTCAAAGAGACTTAGCAGTTGGCAGGAAAAAAGACAGAAGCGTAAGGGGAGAGCCAGCTGTGTAACAGCCCCGACAACCAATTTTATCTGCAGCACCTGTGGAAGAGCCTGTCACTCTAGAATTGGCCTTTCTCACCACTCCAGGCGCTGCTTCACAAACCACTGACCACCTCCAGGCGCTTATACATTGTCTCTCGAGACAAGGAGGCCAAAGAAGATCTGCTACCATAATATTGCTGATATAAATATGTAACTAACCATGAACATTATGTTCTAAAACAAATCAAAACAAAGGAAAATGCCACTGAGCTAAAGAGCTGAGCCAAATGAAACTGGTTTCACTAAACAAACCTTCAGAATTCCATTTTCAGTATCCAAACTATCCTAGATTATTCCAGAATAGTTATTTCAGCACTTTCAACATTTAGGACTGATTTAAGATTTTGCGTGTACCTAAAAGATGTCTCGAGCCAAACTTCTCTGAGTGGAATGGAGGCACCATGGACATGATTTAGCAGTTTGCTCACACTGTTTGTTCTGAATTTTTACAAAGTAGCTTGAACTCAAGCTGAGAAGTTTCCCAAGACCTCCGCCAACTTGCAGGTCCAACAAGTAAACACCAACACCAGTCAGTACCTTCCTCAAAATTCTGAGACTTTACAATCATGGGAGACATATTTTCATAGTTTGGTGCAAAAAAAAGCAATCAATTCGAAAAGTGATGATGTCATTGGTTAAACTATAATACATTTCCATAGATTCTTTTCCTTCTCTGCAACAACTTTCTAAAAAGCTGCCAAAACTTTATAAGTTGCTCACAACCTAACTTCCATATGTTGTTTAATCCTGAGCTGGTTCTCAAAGTACTGGGTTTATGGCTTATCCAGAAGACGTAGTTTTCTGAAAATTTCTATTAATGATGAACACTCCAAAAGGAGCATATGAAACATATAAGATCCTGAGGAGTCTTGACAGGGTGGATGTGGAAAGGATGTTTCCTCTTGTGGGAGAATCTAGAACTAGGGGTCGCTGTTTAAAATAAGGGGTCGCCCATTTAAGACAGAGATGAGGAGAAATCTTTCCTCTGAGGGTTGTGAGTTTTTGGAATGCTCTTCCTCAAAAGCTGGTGGAAGCAGACTCTTTGAATATTTTTAAGGCAGAGGTAAATAGATTCTTGATAAGCAAAGGGGTGAAAGGTTTTCGGGGGTAGGCGGGAATGAGGTTACAATCAGATCAGCCATGATCTTGTTGAATGGTGGAGCAGGTCTGAGGGGCCGAGTGGCCTACTTCTGCTCCTAATTCATATGTTTGTATTATAAAAATATACAGTCACAGAATATACTTCAAATTGAAAAAATAACCATCATTACAGTTTTGGTTTAGGTGACCAAATCCGATTGCAATCCCCTCAAGGGCAAAAATTGAGTTGGCGAGTGATTGATCACAATGTTTTTAATTTGTTGAAAATTACTTTCATCACAGTAACCAACTTTGTAAAGGTAGAAATGAGAATTACATGACTATGTTATATTACAACAGTTGCATTCTGTAGTGAGCTTTTAAAACAAAATTTTTTGAAGGTAGAACATGAGATCCATTTTTAACTCCCATTTTTTTCTCAAGACTCATACTGTTTAGATTATTAGATTAGAGATACAGCACTGAAACAGGCCCTTCGGCTCACTGAGTCTGTGCCGAACATCAACCACCCATTTTTATACTAATCCCATATTCCTACCAAACATCCCCACCTGTCCCTATATTTCACTACCGCCTACCTATACTAGTGACAATTTATAATGGCCAATTTACCTATCAACCTGCAAGTCTTTTGGCTTGTGGGAGGAAACCGGAGCACCCGGAGAAAACCCATGCAGACACAGAGAGAACTTGCAAACTCCACACAGGCAGTGCCCGGAATCGAACCCGGGTCCCTGGAGCTGTGAGGCTGCGGTGCTAACCACTGTGCCACTGTGCCGCCCTATTGTATCACGTCACTGCACAACTCTTCGTTTCATGGGTCGAGCAAGATTGCATGCAACACCTATTTTTCTGCTGAATGCTCCAATGCCATTCTCTAATGGATCAACAGAAGATGTGAATTAGAACTGCACCTGCTAGCTTCCTTCTCCTTGGCTCTCTCCCAAAATAAAATGCTTCATCTAGCAGCCAAATAATCAAGTCTGAATGATATTCAACACTGGGTGTGAACCCAAGTACTCCAAGGGTCCAGTACATTAACCACCTCTAAAGCTACAAGGCTTCAGTCATCTTGGCTTTAAACTTCCCTACAACCACAACATATGCCATTTCACAGCTAGCCTACAAAAGATCCATCTATTAAAAAAAAACAGAACTTAACAATTTTTTGCCATTTCCCAAATCAGAGCACTCCACTGAGAACAGGCAGTCCACCAACCACACAAGCCAAAAACCCGTAAAATCTAAATGGTTCCAGCAGCCAACCATTGAATGCAATCCTTTAACTATCTACTTGGGAAGTTGGGACTTTAGTAATTATGCTACCATGCTGCCAGTCAGAAACCAACTATATTAATTACAAAGTGCTTAGATTATGCTATTTTTTAAATGGAAGCTAAGCTTAACTCCCAAGATTCATTATTTGGGCATTTTAGAAATGATTTCGGGTAGTCGTTGTATAATACTTTTTTTTTTAAAAAGAGCCAATATGAGCAGTCGCTAAGTTTAACTGTTCAAAAACAAGTTACAGAAGCTATTGGTTCAAAGCTGACAAATCTCCACTTCATCTTTTGTAGAACACTTGCTAGGTCTCCTATGAACCATTTTAGCAGGATGAAATAATATGTTCCCCCTTTTAATGTTCTTTTTGGATATTGTAGATGTTTTATGAAGGAAAACACATTTTGAAAACTGTTAAAGATACTCAGTACCAAGAGGAGTTCATCGAATTCTATTTCTGGCCAACTACTTTCAGGCATGGCCAAGTTGTGTTAAAAGATCTAAGGGAAAATGCAACTTATGCACATTCTCTCCAGAAAAGAAAGAAGGAGAGAAAAAATATCTCAGGAAACAGTTACAGGACTTTAGACTTTATTCAGAGACAGACAACACAGAACAAATCCAGAACACAAATTTTTATTGGGACACATTGGACGTGGAATTGCGTTGCGTAGTGCTGCTTGTAGGCTTCCTGCGGAGCCTGCATGGTGTTGCTGGATAAGAAGGGCACGTGCGAGGCGTCCCTTGCTTACACCGGATGATCTACAATGGAAACTACCCTGATGTCACACTGATGTGATGCCAGGATCCCAAATTTGGTGGACAAATGGCAAGTCGCCTCTTTGTTGTTCACTCTGCATTTAACAAGCATGAAACTGCAAGATCGGCCCAGCACTAATGTTATTTAAAGGACCAGACACCCAACAGGTTGATAAGATAATTTTTGGAATTTTTTTTCCATGGCAAAGTGCCTGGAAGTACTCTGGACTGTTTTTGCTGGTGTTTTGTTTGAGTTCCTGGATTGGCCAGAGAATGTTGCCACATCCTCACAGGGAGGGTAGAGGAGTAAGTGACCTGTCCACAGAAAGGCTGCAACAGGTAGTGGGGGGTCAGCAGTGACAGTGTGTCTGGGTCTGCAGATGACAGGGAAATGGAGCAGAGGCTGCACAGAGGGCTTGCTCTGCACGACACCTTTTGACAAGTTGGGGCCTGACTCCTCCATGCTCCTTGACAGTGACAGAAGACTATCTGACAGGCCAGCCAATGGCTTTGGCATCTCATGTGCATGCCCATCAGCACTTTCCTGTATGCCACCCCATCGAGGTCCTCATCGAAGTCCTCTGCAGCAGTACTCGTCTGCCACCTTACCCTCCAGTGAACTGGGAAACAAATCATTCTTTATCTCTGGCCTGGTAGCAGCCCACTCATGCCCGAATAAATGACCAAGTGCTGATCCCAACCCGATACTAGCCTCTAAAGTATTGTGTCGGTATCTGAGCTGGTGGCTGCAATGTCAGATCAAGTGAGGGAGCCTTTTCAATAATGCTGTGTTGTTGCTCCCTTTCCTCTTCCTGGGGCTGCTGTGGCTTGGTAGGTTGCAGTTCTTGGGTGTCTGAAAGCAGGTTGGGTTGAGGAAAGGAGGGGGATGGGGTGGGAAGGAAGTGGTCCATGGTCACACCATCAGCAGCTTGCTCATGTCAGATGACAGGATGAGGGTGCACTGGGAGTCGAGAAGAGGCATAAGGCAGGAACATGCTGTCAACCATCATGTTCTCAGAGACGTCAGATGCCACGGGTTCCATTGCAGCCAATGCCAAGATGTGAAGAACCATCGCCTCCACAGGGATCCTTGTTCCCCACCAGTTTTGCTCCGCTCCCCTCTGTTTGTGCAAGAGAGAGAGGGCAGAATGTCAGTGGTTGTGTAGCAATGTAAGTGGGTGATATGATTGTCATGGATGAATAGCTGGAAGTATATGGAGGCAGTGAGATGTGAAGCTGGCAGCATTGATAGGTGTGTGAAGGCGAGGTGGAGTATCTGGATGTTAGACATTAGTCCTGAATGCCAGGATGTGTTACGGGGTGAATGATGCGGATGTGGTGCATTGATCAGTGTGAAAGGCTGGTGTGTGGTGGATAGATGTCATGTGACCTTTACCACCCACACGGTAGTATTTCTTGTGGCACTGCTGCCAGATCCTCAGGTCTGGACTCTGGGGGTTGACTTTCCTGACCACCTGCTCCCACCCCCTTCTGAGGGTGATCTTCAAGGGTCTCCTGCCCACTCCCTCATATCCCCCGGGGACCTATGGCATCTCTCCTCCTGCCTACCTGCACCACTAATGCTTCCAGTGCCGCATCTGTCACTATGGAACCCTCTCTCTGCCTTGGTGTTCACTTTGCAATAATTTACATTGCAGCAATATGGTTGAGTGCAGCTTCTCCTTAGGCTACAGCCTGCCTTTAAGAAGAGCAAGCTGTCTGTGCCGCAAGGTCCATAAGAAACACTGCCTGCCATCCCCACCATCACCCTCACCACCAACAACCTCACCCACCCCCCCAGCAGAGTGCAGAGACTGCAGGTAGCATTCAGGTGTAAAAAGAAAAGAAGCAAGGGAGTTGCTCACACCAACACTACAATCATTGAGACTAGATGGGTACACCAAGTTCACATGTTGCCCTCCTCAATATGAACAGGCACCAGCAGTTCATGAATTATGTCCAATTTGTAGTCCATCAACTTTGACTACCATCTGATTGGGGGTGAAAGGTATAATTGTAGGTCGTATGAATCATAAGTATTCAGGTAGCGATGCTCTGAAATACCTGATACTTGGAAACTCCATTCATAGGAAACTAAATCATACTGAATTCTTGTGGATTATTGTGTCAGAACAAATTGACCCACCTGTATAAAAGTATGGAGCAACAAAATTACAAATGCACTATTGCATAAAGAAAAATTAAAATATCTTCAGACATCAGCTGTCCTTTACTGTTGCAATAAATCAAATAACCAGACTACAAAATAATGCATATTTACAAATAATCAATCATCCCATACACTTCTTTATCTTGAGTTTATATATTCCACATTTAACTCCTCCAAAAACAGCTACCTATAAATACGTCAGTGATATTTCAGGGCTGGGGAGACATAGAAATTTGCTCTGCTTTAATGATCACTCCTGCTGACTGATCCTCAAGCAGCATTAACAGACTGTAAAGGAAGACAATTCATCACAATGAAAAGAGGTCATAGAGAGGGGAAAAAATAATCAGGAAAATAGAGGTGAAAGAAGAGAATGTCAACAGAAAAATCACAGCAAATGCTTTTTGGACAGCCTGCACAATAAAAAAAATAGCTGCCATTTGATGCTCCAAAAATTTTAAAACTCAAATCATTAATATGCTCGAAGTGTCATTCTTATTAGTTCAAATTTATGCAGAAGCTTAAAAAATAATATTAACACAGGAACTTTCAAGCATTTTGGGAATTTAAGACACGGAAGTTCAAGACTTTGCCTCTAAGTAGGTGAAAAGCAAAATATTGAAGTTCTACTGAGAGTTTTGCAAAGCAGCCACCTCTATAAACACGAGGCTGAAATGACAGAGACTTGCAGCAGAAATAAGCGGGAATACAAAGGAGACCTGAGATGGATGACTAATTGCGAAGGAGGAGAATTTGTAAATGAGGATTTTGAAACTGCCGTGTGTTGAAAAGGAAGTCAATGAAGTATAGCAAAGCACACGGGTAATGGAGGAAATGGGACTCATTGTAGGACAGGATGCAGACAGCTGAGCTTTGGATGAGTTGCATTTTGTGGTAGGCAGAACATGGAAGATCTGCAAGGGGAGTAATAGAGTAGTCAGCCAAGAGATATGGGTATTGCTGCACAGGGGGCACAAGGCACAGTCCCTGGTGAGGACCAAGTCTCCCCTAATATTGACCCTCGGGCCTCATTATAATAGAGCCGGCAAGGCAAGGTGAACCTGCCAGACCAAAGGACTCACCACAATAGCCCTCAAGTAAGTGGGTCTCAGGGCAGGGATCAGGTCCAGAAATCAGAGCCGGAGGTTTGAGGCAGGAATCAGAGTTGGATCCGAGAATCGTGGGGCTGGGGTTGGGGCCGTGAGGATCAGGGTGCAGTGAAGTGGTGGGAGGGTGGGTTGCGAGAATCAGTGTTTGGGAGAGGAGGAAGACCAGGGTGTTGTGATAGGAGGCCAGGAGTGGAAAAATCGGAGGTCCCGGGGTGCAGGATCGGGAGTCAGAATAGGATAGGTGGCTGATGGTCAGGATCAGAGGTTGGAGCACTAGGATCGGAGGCTGGGGGGTTTGGAAGACTGGGATAAGGATTGGAGGCCATCAATGGAGTACTCCTGCTCATCTACACTTCACATTCAGTTAATTAAATGTCAGAAATGTACATTGTAGGTTGCAGTTGGCCCCAAGGACTGTTTTACTGCATGCAGCCAGCACGAGCGCCAAATGTTTTGCATGCAACAGAAAGGTCACAGACAGCAAGAGGAGGAAGTGCATGGTAGTCACAGTCACAAGAGATGTCACTGATGACTTTAACCAGATGGTTTTGGTGCTGCGAGCAGGGTGAAAACCAGATTAAAGAGAGAGTGGCAGGAGAAGTGGGTACATAGCACTGACAGCACAATCAACACGTTTAGAGAGGAAAGATTAAAATAGGGAAGTAATGGAAGAGGGCAGAAGATGCTAGAGTGTGCTTTTAGAGGCTGTGTCAATACAGGCAATCTTGAAATGCGAGAAGCAAAGCCTGAAGAAAGGGAGTCCGATGACAGCATTAAGTCTCACTGGGCCAAGGTTGGTCTCATGGAGGAACTGAGCTTGGCGAGAGGCTGGAAGGAGATTAGGGAGTTTCTATAGCATCCTACTATGTTTAAGGCACAGTAAGAGGCCATTCAGCTACTCCTTACCATGCCAGATCTCTGCAAGAGTAGCTCAGCTCATCCCACTCCCTCACACTTTCCCGGTAGTCCTGTAAATTTTCTCTCTTCAGCTGCTTATCCAATTCCTTTTTGAAAGCCCCGCTTGTATTTGCCTCTATCACCCTCTCAGGCAGTGCATTCCAGATCCTAAGCACTCGCTACATAAAAAAGTTTTTCATGTCGCCATTACTTCTTTTACCAATCACCTTAAATCGGTGTTCTTTGGTTCTCGATCCTTCTGCCAATCACCCCTGTTTTAGACACCTCATGATTTTGAACACCTCTAACACATCTCCTCCCAACCTTCTATTCTCGAAGAAGAACAGCCCCAGCTTCTCCAATCCAGCCAGGTAACTGAAGTCCATCATTCCTGGAACTATTTTTGTAAATCTTTTCTGCACCCTCTCTAAAGCTTTCACATCCTTCCCAAAGTGCAGTGCCCAGAACTGGGCACAAAATACTCCAGTTGAGGTCAAACCGGTGTTTTATAAAAGGTTCATCATAACTTCCTTACTTTTGTATTCTGCGCCTCTATTTATAAAGCCCAGGATTCCATATGCCTTTTTAGACACTTTCTCAACCTGTCCTGCCGCCTTCAATGATTGGTGTACATAGACCCCCAGCTGTCTCTACTCCTGCACCCACTTTAGAATTGTATCCTTTATCTTATATTGCCACTCTTCATTCTCCCTACCAAAGTGTATAATTTCACACTTCTCTGCATTAAATTTCATCTGCCATGTGCCCGCCCATTCCACCAGCCTGTCTATGTCCTTTTGAAGTCTATCACTATCCTCCTCACAGTTCACAATTCTTTCAAGTTTTGTGTCATCTTCAAATTTTGAAATATGACATGATGTCAGGGCAAGGGTATGGGGGTATTAGAAGAGTATAGGGTGGAAGAGGAGGATGGGGGGAATTATGGCTAAGACAAGTACATAGATGGTTTTGTTTTTTGACATGAAGAAATATATATGTTCCTCACACATGGGGCCTGCTTTTAACTCTGCGTAAGTGGATGGGTTTTGAATGAGTTAAAATCACCCCCATAGTGTTTGAAGCAAAAGGAAGGGAGCAGAGTCAGGAGATCAGAGAGTACAGGTAGGTAAAAAAACAGGTCTTCAACTAAAGTGGGTGTAGTTGTCAATGAGCAATAACTTCCATTATGCTACTCGGCTGCCATAATAACCAAAATAAACCATTTCCCATTTGTTATATCCAAGCTGGCTTGAACTTCTCTTGGCATTAAAGGAAGGAACATAGCCTGCTCAACTAACCTTATGAAAACCAAATTGTGAATTTTTGTGAAGGAATTTTTAAAGCAACAGGACATTTTTGAGTCTCCTACAAAAATAATGCCCGAAAGTGTTTGCAATCATAACAAAAGGTTTTTAAAAAGTCCAGTACCACCAAAAATACACTGTAATGTTTTTTAAATGGCCTAATGCCCATAAAAGAATGGCTTTAGCAAACAAACCAGGAATGTAGTAAATTGCAGAAGTGGAATTATGCATTACCAGCTGCTGAAAGTCACGTTCTTATGGAGAAGACCAGAACAAATAACTGTCTCCAGTATCTGTATTTATTATGCAAGATCATTTCATTTATTCTGTTCATATATCAAAAGAGAGTACACAAAATTAGATATTCAAAAAGATAACCAAAATGACAAAAAGCGGATGTCTTGCAACCTTGTTACATTTTATAAACAGACAAGGCATTTTGAAATTAACAACTTGCATTTATATAACGCTTTTTCATGAGCCCACTAGAAATCTCAAAGCACTTTACAACCAATGAAGTACTTCTAAAGTGTTGTCACTGCTTGGTAATATAGAAGCACAACAGCCAACTCCCACAAACAGCACTGTGATAATAACCAAATAATCTGTTTTTGTGATGTTGATTTAGGGACAATTTTCTTTTGGCCAGGACACCAGGGAAAGCTCCCCGGCTCTTCTTCAAATAGTGGTATGGGATCTTCTACCTCCACCTGAGAGGAAAGACAGGCCCTTGGTTTAATGTCTCATCTGAAAGCTGGCACGTCCAACAGTCCAGCACTCCCTCAGTATTGCACTGGCACATCAACTTTGACTTTTGTGGTCAAGTGGGACTTGAACCCAGAACCTTGTGACTCAGCAGCAAGAGTGCTACCAACTGAGCCACAGTTGACACATACTTATATAACATTTCAAGATGCTTCACAGATACTACAGCATTTCCTCCTCATGGAGGGTATGGACAGAGGTTTGTTGGATCACCTATTACCAATCTCTCTCTCTCTCTCTGCAGCTATGTGCTATCTTCTTGAAAACAAATGCGAAGAGTGAGAATTACATTTGGTTGCCAGGAGATGCAGTAAAACCCAGGTGTCAGCATGCAGGTCACAATGGGAGTGTTGGCCATGCACCAAACAACTACCTGATGCTTTTAATAGAATGATTGTATATAAGGCTTTGAATGAAGGAACACTTTCAAGTGAATGCTGAGACCGTAAAGGGCATTGTACAACCTCCTTGGCACTAATGGTGCCAATTCAAGTACTTAAACAGAATGTGAGAGGAAGAGTGAAAGAAATGCTTAGTACGATGTATCATTGAAATGTGTGGCTAGCCTTCTTATCTTGGTAGACTGTAATAGGGTCATTAAACTTTTTCTGCCACTCAGTTGCGATGCATACAGTGGTCAAGTTTGGTTATTATTGCCCTGGCTACCTCTTGCCACTGTGGCTGTGTTACTCCCTTTGACAACTTGATTTCATCTGTGCCCAACAAAGCCTCCCTTCACTGATAGACACCTGGAGAAACACTTGCAAAGTTTTGTCTCTGAACATGGGTGCTTTGGGCCATCCACCAGACCAGACTGATGCTCTTCAAAGAAGCAAGCTCTGTTCTGCTGCCAAAAAAGTTTTTTTTGTGTGTTATGACCCTTTTAAGCATATTAATTCTATCCCCCAAAGAACAAGTTCCCAATGTCTGGTGTCCTAATGCCAGGAGCTTGCCATTATCATGGCAATTAGCAGGGTTGGTCTATTTCCTCATGCTCGGCCAATTTTCTCCATGGGAATTTCCCCAAAAAACTTCTAGGCTCGTGTCTCTGACAACTAACAGAAATTGTAAATATACCCCATAATATCCATAGCTATTAATTTTCTATGAAACAAATTCTGAGATGACTATTAGTCTCCTTTGTCTGTTCTCGTCCTCACTAAAGAATTTTCCATGCAACAAAGGAAGTCACAAGACACTGTCCCATTAGAAGCCAAAACTCATGATTTTTGCTTTGTCTCCTCAGTCAAAGTCAGTGTACAGTTAAGGCACTTTTTTAAAGTGAGCAACATGATGCTGATGATAATTATAGTTTCAAAAGAAAGGAAGATTAGTTCATACAGAAACCAAAAAGTCCCAAGTCACAGACATAGATTTTACAGATGACCCAATTTTCCATGTCCTGTTCATAAATTTAGAAATTGAAGAGTCATTTGGGGACACACGAAAGGCTCATCATGCATCCCAGTCCAATATCCTTAGGTTTGGAGCCCTCGTCAAAAAATATAGATGGGATCAAGATTCTACATTAAAAGAATCCTCTTTCCAGCCCTGACAGCACAAAGCCAATTGTTTTTACTGTTCTATTTCTATTACCTTTCCAGGAATAGATTTCCGAGGCCATAATAGTGATGACTTTATCCTGCAACCCAGTGGTATTCAAACACATAACTCTTAGCAACTGATACTCACTCATAGCAGCAAATAGAAACCAAATGAATCTGTAATTTAGCTTCCATTTAGAGCAATAAAAGAAAATTTTGTATAATCTAAATGTCCGAAACTCCAAAAGTAATCATTGCCTTTACTTTCCCTACCACTGTAAACCATCATAACGCTGAAGACAAAGGCTACACAGTCAGAATATATTACTGCTCCAAAACTCAACATTCAAAGACCTCCCGCATGACCCCAACATCAGACTCATGGTACGGTGATTTTTGCTCCTGCTTAACAGTATCTGCTTCTCTAGTTATGGAAGAAGTCTGGAGGTGTTTTGAATATACTTCATATGAACCCACATGCAGCATGAATAAGCAACAGCTTGTGCAATTATTATTGACCTTTTACCCTAAAACTCCTTTCACTGCTGGTGAAGCAATGTACCAGTAAATATGAGCAAAACTACCACGTTAATGATAGTGAGGAAGGAAGCAAGGTTTAATTTAAACAGGCTGGTACAGCCATATTTTTCACTTGTTATCCCCTTTTTCACAAAACTGCAATATAAAAAAGGAGAATTTGCATTTATACAGCATTTTATCATGTTTTTAAGACATCCCAAAGCACTTTATATCTGTAATCATGAATGTGGTTTATTGACAGGAGGGGAAAAGCCCTACAAGCACAGAGCAATATAATGGGGAACCAGCAATCACTTCTGCCCCATAGATCACAAATGGAAAGTATACTCTCACAGACTCCGAATTATGCTGCCACCTTATTGTCCCTTCCATAATCAACCTATCCATCAACTATTAAACTCTTGCAGTGCTGACAAACACATTGAAATGCTAGCTGCAACTAAAATGTAAACTCATGACCAATGTATCGACTGAAGATGACAATATATAAATATATTTAGATCATAAACATCTGTATCTTGCATTCTGTTGGGAATATTTCCAAGTTGCCGACTCAATAACTGTTTTGCATATTTCAAAAGGAAGAAAGAGAATCATATTAGGATGTTAATTATTTTTCCTAATTCCACCCCTCCCTCCCATGAGAAAACATTTTCCTCATTGTTCTCTTGCTGTGAGAAATACTTTTCATTCAAGTTGAACCCAGGTTCTTCCCTCCAAACCATCCCTAAGTTCCCATACCTCAAGGAAAACAGATCAGCAAACACCAATTCCCAGCCGTCAAACAAACCAGAGCACCAGTCAAAGACAGCCCAACTTCAGAAATGTTGGCTAAAGCAAACAAGAGGTCACAAGAGATGGAAAACTGCAGCTGCACTAACAGGGAGGAAGATTTGTATAATACACTAAGTACTTAGCTTTTCTATACACAAGGTGGGAGATCAAAAATTATTAACATGCAGTCCATTAACATGAAGGTCATTGTTACAGTACACTTGCTGATGTAATCAAAGTGATGGAATAGGCCCAATGCCACATTGAATGTTCAGAAAATGCACCTTTAAGAAGTCAAAAGTACACTTGTGATTACAACGCTTCCAACAGTGGAAGCTCTCAGCAGTAGCTTTTCATAAATGTAATTTAGAAAATCAGCTTCCATAAATATTTCTAAAAAGGTAGCAAGTTGATATTTGCCAAAACTAGATCTGACTGACGCACTAAATAAAACCTTTGACATAACTTTTCACTTATGCTCGTCAAAAATGCTTCTCACCAATAATTTAATTTGAAAATGAAAATATAAAATTTTATATTCAATGTACTTTTTGACTTTATGCACAACTTTACTCTTTCTTATCCTCAGTTCCTCTCCTCATCTCTCTAAAAATCACATAGCTTCCATCATTGTCTGAAAAGGCTGACCTGCAGCATTTTTTGCCATCACCATGAATGAGGAACTAACAGCAGACAACAGAAGGCACACCCTCAGAAAGAAGCAAACAATACTATTTGTCTTTTCCCCCTAGAATTGAACGACCCGCCATTGCGTAGAACTCTGTCTTGTGGACCAGCCCGATGGACAGCTAAGCCCTGGACTCAAACTTATAACCATCCAATTGTCAGGCAATTAGTGTACTGCCTGTGGTACTCTTCTGTAGAAAGACACTTCTGAGCATATATTTCAATTTGCTATTCTTCCTTCTGTAAAGGTATTTTAACATACAATATCAAAAATCTTGTAAATATTTCCTTTCCAGTTACATGATGCTGCTTTGTGCAACCACTTCTGTAAAACCAATCAATGTAACAATAAAGTCACCCATGGTGATAAATTCACCTTGTTGAAGCAGTCCTGGAAATCAAACTCCCAACCATACCATTGGGCTACTGAGCCACCAGAAGTTTAATTTGTTTGTAATTTTAGTTGTGATCCATCCAACATTTCAAACAAATCTTTGCTCAAAGTCACCAATCTTTGGGACAAGTTTTAAAAAACGTCTAGCAGGTCACAGTTAAAGAAAAGGTTGATGGGATCAAGCTTTACACCCAGTGCAAAATATTTCAGAATGAAGTACGAGCATTAGAACGCTAGATGGAAACCATTCATATTGCCTCAATGGTTCAGGAGTAGCTAACAGGAGGTAAAGACAAACTAAAATGCTAAGAACTCTACTCAAGATTTACACATCAAGCAGAATTCCACGCACATTGAATTCATCCGAAGCAGAGCAAGGAAGGCAAACAAAGAGAAAATTAGGGGTAAAGCAAAATGGCAGGCAAGTAAATAGTCAAAGAACTTGAGTCTCAGTGTGATAAAGGCATGGATTAAGTGTTGGGAAATGGGAAAAGGTGGAGGTGGAAGAGCAAGATCTCAGTAACAGCTCATGTGTAGGAAGAAAGCTGAGCTTAGAGTTAAACACAGTTCTGCATCTCCTGATTTAGTCTTAGGTGGCAGCTGGAAAGTTAATGAGTTCAAAGCTGTAGGCGTGAAATTGCTGTTGGGAACCAAAGAGGATGCTTTGATTTTTCCAACAATTATCTTGAGGAAATTTTTGCTCAAGCAGGTTTTAGTGCCAGTCAACTACTTAAAGAGTATGACAATCAGATCAATGGATCAAAGGTACAGTTAAAGCTGGGTGACATTAGCATATAGAAGTTGAGTCTGAGCTTCCAAATGACTTCACGTAAGAAGTGAAGAGCTGGGCAAGTTGGAACCTTGTAGTGGAACAGAAGCAACTGTGTAGGCATTAATATTAACATTCATTTTATATGATGCTTCTACAAACTATAATAAATAAATACTATAGAATAAGAACATAAGCAATAATACAAGTCCTCCCAAAATCAATTTGTCAATGGAAAGCTATCTTAATCAAAATTTAGTTTTGGAATATAGGTCAATGTTATAATAAAGTCACATCGTGACATGACAATCAGCTTGTCTCACTTTTCTTATAGATCAAGGTATGTTATAGGGTCTTATTGAATTGAATCACTCTCTTAGCTTGTAAAACAAGCACCAAGACGTAGCTTGGCTGGTGGTGAGAAGGGCCCTCCCCGTCAGATCCTTCATGCACACCCGAAGTCTCGCCCCCTCCGCACAGTGCCCCCGCGTTGGCTGTGGTGGGGAAGAGACGGTCGCCCACCTCCTCCTGGAATGTGCCTTTGCAAAGCAGGTGTGGAAAGAGACGCAGTGGTTTTTGTCAAGGTTCATCCCAAGCAGCTCTGTAACACAGGAGTCTGTGCTCTACGGGCTGTTCCCAGGGACGCACACCAAGACAAACATCAACTGCTGCTGGAGGACTATCAATTCGGTGAAAGACGCCCTTTGGTCTGCCCGAAACTTGCTGGTCTTCCAGCGCAAAGAGTTGTCCACCACCGAATGTTGCAGACTGGCACATTCCAAGGTCCAGGACTACGTGCTGAGGGACGCACTAAAGCTTGGGGCAGCCGCAGCAAAGGCTCAATGGGGAAAGACCACAGTGTAAGGTTCCCCCACCAAGCTGGACTGAGGGGCTGGATCCATGGGAAACCCCTCGAACTGTATCGTTAATATTCTCAATTGCTGTAAATGTAAAACTGTAATTGACATGACAATTGTGAAACAGAAGGGTTGGGAAGAAACCCATGACCGTATTGAAGGAAACTGATCTCCCTTGCAATGTTTGTATTTTTTGGTGCTGTTTGGAAACTGTTTGGCAATGTAATTTTTGCAGATTTTTATGAATAAAGTATATTTTGGGAAAAAAAAAATCACTCTCTTAGCTTGTACATCAATGATTGTTTTGAGGTAATCATGAAAGGATCAGCTGGTCTTTTCCTGCTCATTTAATTTTGTGTGTTCCTGTAACTTTTTCTCAATAAATGATGATTTCAGGGAGGCTACAGACGACAATGGTTAAAATGCAGACAACTAGGATCTCTTTGCGTTTACAGTAAAACTACTAAGTGATTGAGCAGAAGAGATTTCTGCTTCTAAGTAGATACACATCTCAGAACTTCTTGCTTTTCAGACAGATGCAGGTAACTTCTTCAAATCACCAACCAGTGCAAAAGAGAAGCCATTTGATGAAAATAGAGGTGGTTCTGTGCTTATCATACAAATACAATTGGCCTTATAATTCATTAGTTGAAAGTGAGTTATATATAGAGCTGCTTCTCAAGTGTGAAAATTACAAACTTTCCTGGCAAGTATTCTGATGATGCAACTGTGCGGGAGCTTTGGAAAGAAATGGTGGATTGTATCTGAGCGCAAATTTTTTTAAGGAAAACATGGAGCTCCATCAATTGCTAACTTCCGACACTTTAAGGGCTGACAATTCCTCAATTGCCTGGGGTGTAGTTTGCAGTCTAGTTTTTTTTGCTGAATCAGAGTTAGATTATTTTTGCTGTGTTAAAAGGAAGAGTTTATTTCTGGATTCAATTGGAGGCTTTTTTTTGGCCTTGCAATAGCTCCCCCCCACACCCCACCACCACCAGACCACCCCGCACCCCCCCCCCCCCCCCCCCCACCCCCACCCCCGGTCTCAATGAGGTCTGTAGCAAGAGGCATCAAAAACTGCTAGAGTTCACAGGTGGTGTAATTTGCAACCATCAGACGTTGACTATTTTTTCAGGTCCTCAGAGGTACAACTACAGTCTCCAAACATAAATGAAAAAGAAAATACTGGAGAGGCACAGGTGGTCATTTAATCAGGGTTTTGCTTTTAATTGAGTGGCCAGCTGTGCATTTCCAGTATTTTCTATTTGCTTCAATCTTCCAGCATTTGTGTTTTTCTATTTTATTTTCAAGTCCAAACACCATGGTGTTACATTGCAATAGAACAGCATCGATTTATTGAAATCAGAATATTTCCAGACTAACACCTCCAAACCATTTGATGGCTACTACTGTGAAAGCTGATAGATAATATTCACTTTCAAACTTATTTTTACTGTGTAAATGAACTTGTATAATGTAATGATGTCAACAATAAAGTATTGCATTAGGAGTGTCATACATGCCAAATGTAGATGCACAGAAACCACAAGTCTTCTTTAAGATGGATTTGATTGCAAACATAATTACACTATAATGAACAGTAAATATTTATGCTCATGGGAAAAAAGTTCGACTCTAAGAGAACACCACTGAACTCGTATAGCCATGACTGCTACTTCATCATTTCATGAAACATAAAGAGTTGCATAACTGAGATTTATTGTTACTGTGATGTAATTTTTTTCGGAGGTTAACTTTTTCACGAAAAGTTTTTTGAAACTAATCTCCGATATTTGAAATTAAAATGCATATATTAGCAAATATCAAAACAATTTAGGCCTATTTTCATATCAAATTGTAAATCATTTGTCTTAGATTTGATATCTTTTGACACTGACTTGCACTATTCTCACATTATTCCTTTAAACGCAAGTCACACAAAAATGTAGCTATGAAATTCCATCAGATTTGATATAATGTGGATAAATTCCAAGTATCAATATATGGACATTTGAAAGATTCTCATGGAGGAGGGTAGTGATGTACTTCAAGAAGAAAGAGGACATAGACTGGCTGGTGGAACAGGTGAACAAGTAGCAGATGAAATTTAATGCAGAGAAGTGCCAAGTGACACATTTTGGTAGGAAGAATGAGGAGAGGCAATATAAACCAAAGGTTACAATTCTGAAGAGGCTGCAACAACAGAAAGACCTGGGGGTGTATGTGCACAAATCCTTGAAGGGGGCAGGGCATGTTGAGAAAGTGGTTAAGAAAGTGGCTTTATAAATGGAGGCAGAGAGTACAAAAGCAAGGAAGTTGTGTTGAACCTTTCTAAAACACTTGTTCGGCTTAACTGGCGTATTGTGCCCAATTCTGAGCCCGCGGTTTAGGATAGATGTGAAGGCTTTAGAGAGGGTGCAAAAATGATTTACAAGGAATGAGGAACTTCAGTTACGACGATAAATTGGAGAAGCTGGGGGTGTTCTCCTTAGAGAAAGGAAGCTTTAGAGCAGATCATGAGGGATCGAAATAGTGTAGATAGGGAGATAAACTGTGGCAGAAGGGTCAAGAACCAGAGGACACAGATTTACGGTGCTTGGCAAAAGAGTCAAAGGCAACATGAGGAAACCTTTTTTTACCCAGTGAGTGATTATGATATAGAATACACTGCCTGAGAAGAGGGTGGAGGCAGATTCAATTTTGGCTTTCAAAAGGGAATTGGATAAGCACCTGAAAATAAAAACATTGTCAGGTTATAGGGAAAGGGAAGGGCAGGGGAGTGGGACGAGCTGAATTGCTCTTGCAGAGAGCCAGTGCGAACTCGACGGGATGAATAACATTTTTCTATGCTGTAACCATTCTATGATTCTAGAGTTCTAGATCCTATAAAAGTGGATTAGGATATCATGGGTTGCCAGAACGTGGCACGATGAGATCGACAGGGTTTACCCTCTACCTTTGAAGCATCTCTGTTTCACAACACCTGAAGCATAACCATTCAGTTACTCCCACTCTTCAATTAGGATACCACACTGCAGAAATACAATCCTCTCATCTTTGTTGGGCTCAAACACTATCCCCTGTGTGCTCAGCTCTTCAAAGTACAATTCAGATAAAGTCTGTAATACAGAAGTCACTGCCTACATTTAAATGAGTTATGGGATGCAACCCATTCTAACCATATATGTAAAAAAGCTGTTTTGACAGTCAGAGACTGGCAATTTAATATTTTCCTTTCAGTCTCTCGTTATCTAATGTCCAGTTGCAAGATGCTAAGTCAAAAGTAAACTGGACTTCCAGACCATCTCACAGCCTAAACGTATTGGCCACAAGAGATTCTGTGTCAAATGACTGCAATTCAGAACAAATTGTCTGACAAGGTTGGCAGGCTAAATGGAACAAAATTCACTCTGCTTCTAGTATCACATGCAATAATTAAACAACACCACAATATGATTTCCACATGGAATTCTATTTTCCACGAGTTTTCTTCGCCCATTTTTCTTCTTCCGACAGACATCTTCATGAGTTTGTATGTAATCAGAAAACTATTACAATGTTTGTAACTGTGTTTCCAAAATAATCAACATTTGGTGGTATTTCAACCTTAATTTTCTCACAAATAGAATCAAAAGCTGTCACAGCACACATACTTTCATTTTACAAACTCAGTCCATATTTTAACTGAGTTCATGATTTTATTTGCAACATTAAAAATATTCACATCTAATAAAAAAATTTATAAAGGATTGCACAGATGAAATACTACAAAGTATGAAATGTTCAGAATGTTGAGGTAGATTTTCAGGTTTGCTGCCCAACGTTCATTTTTTTGATTTCAATGGATGAAAATCAGGCAGGTTCTATGAAAAATTTTTAATCCATTCCACCAGATCATTGCTCAGGTGGTGAAGACAAAAATGTGCCCCATTGTCGCTAATGTTTTGGGTGAAAGTTGTATTTATAAAGGTAGCAGATTGTCACTGGGAAATAGAATATTTTCTATTTTATCTGCCATCAATCATGCCCAGATCTGGCAAAGCATGGGTAGATACTTATAATGTGGGTTCTGCAGTGCCCCAAACATGTCCCTTAGGTTCAACAGCAAATGTGCACCTGCTCTAATAGTGGCATTTCCATTTTTCACACACCATGCTGCCTATATCTTAGAGATAATAAGATAGTGGCATTAACCACCCAATTTCAAAAATAATAGTTATAATTTTTATAGTTACTATTAGGAATTGATCATGGAGTAATCTAAAAATGCACTAAAATTGGAGCATTTATGTCTGTTGGAAATAGTGAAATACAATAGTTTACAAGAGATACAAGAGTAGAAATTAATTATGGGCAGGGGCGCTAAACAGGTGGTATCAGATCAGCCCCCCATTCTACGCAACATCAGATAGATACATTAATTCCATGGCCTACAATGGAACTGAATGTCAGATGCTGCGTAAAATGGGCAACCAATCTGATACTGCCCACTATCAGAGACTAATTTCTACCCTGCAACATCAAGCAAGTGTAAATGATAATAGAAGCATTGCTAACCAATTCTGGAACTATTAACATTGAGGAAACCATGAGAATCACATTTATCATCAGCAACAGTGTCACAGATTACAATCCCATTTCAAACTTGTGTTTGTTTTAAGACTTTATTTTCTTTTTAAAATCAAATAGTATAGCTGTCATTCCTAAACAGTAAAATTTGTCAGTCTTCTGCATCTTCGACACTGACAATTTTCCTTCCTGGCCCCATGTCTTTCCTAATGAATCCTTAACTGATTGGCAATACAATAATGGTGCTAAGTCAATCCAAAAGCCATGAAGTATACATCAACATTACAAATGGTTGAAGTCTGGAAAGCATGCATCTTCAAGAAAGAAGCATGTTTGTTTTTCTTCAAACCCCTTTTACCTTTCTGTTATTTTATTGCCTTGCCTTATGCTCCAACAAGGATTCCCACCTTGCCGTCATGTGGGTGTGGCTGTAGCCCTTGCCTGCAGACGGCGCTTGTGCAAACCCCAATCTTTGGCTCTGTTCCACCTTTCAAATTAAATTGCCAATAAAGCAAAATCTGGGGTTAAATCATGATAATGATACAACAAAATATCAAAGATCACTACACAGCAGTCTTACAAATCCTTTTTCCCCTTCTTATTGATGTTTCTATTGCTTATTTTCTTTTACATGGATCCAGTCTTCTAATTACCAATTGAAGACCATTCAATTTCACTTTATTTTCTGTTTGTTATTTTCTTTTTTTGGCGGAATTTCTCGTCTATTTCGAGACATTCTGGCGTTCAAATGTAACCCAAAGGATTGCCTTCTGAAGCATCTGACAAATTGTAGCGAATACCTTGTTAAACTTTGCAAATGGGCTATTTCTCAGCTCGCTCGCAAAGATTCTTAGCAGAGTTTAGACTTGAGCAAGGGTTGTTAAATTGGGAGGAAGAGATGGTGCAGCCAATTGTCTCAGTCGCTTCTCAGTTAAAGTATGTGCAATATTGAGAGGAAACATTGCCACTGTTTGCGAAGACATTAGGTTTCAATATTCGAGATGAACCTCACAATGGGCAGTTGCGGCGTGATCTGAAATTTCCAAGCTGTGTTGTGAATGTTTCCCTCTGACTTGCTTGTCACTTACAAGTTTCTAACTTGCTTTTCGAACGCTGTGAATTCTTTTCAGCATGGCCCCTCGTGAAGTCAGAAGAAGTAAAATGAAACAACAGACATCAAAAGTAAAATGAATTGATTTTATTATCAAAGAAGCGTCATCTTGCCCTGATGTGTCCTTTATTTCTCCGACAAGCTTCTATGTTGTAGGGCATTGAACTTCACTTTCCAATCGTATATTTCACAATAAAGTCGAGAATACAAAGACATGACAGTATAAAATTGCAAACGAAGAGCAATACACACCCAGTTCAAGGAATTTGTACTCAAATAGTTGTATCATTCTTTGCAAATACATGGGATATAACAAACATTAAATGCGAGTATTAAAAACGCTGTAAAATAACCTGCCACGTGTTTCGGAGATTTTATTTAATAGTGAAGACTTTGAACCACCAGGTTGACCTTAGTGACTAAGGGGACGCGCAACTGAACAGGGAGGAAGAGGGAATTCACTGTTTCAATTGCATTTTCATTCATGGTGCAACAAATGGAGATTATGAATAAACAGCAAAAATGTAAATAAACTTGCGGCTCAGGGGCACCGAAATAATAACGAAAATGGTTTGTATGTATTTTGAAAAGTCCCTGTTTCGTTTTAAGCTGGTGTTGGCATATAGTATGTCAGGCTCATTTCAGCAGGAGCCCTGACATAACGTAAATAAACAATGTTACGAGCAACAGAAGACAACATTTCCCCTGCAAAACACAGGACGCGTGCTTTGAAATGAATTTGGCCAGCAACATCTGAAAACGATTACAATTTAGAAGTCTTCAATTAGCTCAGGTACCTGCAGCCACACGCGCTGCCCATATTACACTCAGGAATTATATTTCCACAACTTTAGAAAACCAAATAAATAACCAGACGACAAAACAGTATTCGTGGTAACTCTGCGAACGCGGGATTCACAGGGAGAATACTTACTTTTATAAACCAGAATAAAATGTTAACCGTATTTTAAAGTGGACGAATAATGTTCACGTGTTCTAAATCGGAATTCGTATTATTATCTTCCAAGCCTTCACTATGCTTTGAAATGTCAACTGATTAACACGACTTGCGTTACGGGAGGAGACTCATATCATGGTCCAGTTTACAGATAGTCCATATTTAGCGAGTGTCTGTGTGAAATCTCATATTGTCCTTACACTTGTTGTTACCGCGACTCACGTTGCATTGAAGTCACTGTAACAAACAGAATCGTTGAGAGCAAATCGCATAACCATTTCCAGGGATTGGTTTGTCGCCCGGGCTCAGAAATAAAATCCATTGGACATGGAGTGCCAGAAACTGTACGAGAGCCTGTTCTTTCTGAAAAGTAAAGAGTTTCTTCCTGAGTTATGCTATTGATGATAAAGTAGGAAGAGAAATACTCAATGTAACAAAAAGTACAAAAATACCGTTCGCCCTTTGCTTTTTCTGCATATTTCTTCCGTGTGTATAATCCCACTGCACGACTCCCTGAATAGCAAACACTGCAGGTATTTACCTCTACCGGGTTGTTTTGGTTAATATGCATCTTCAAACACACGTCAACAAGCAGGTAAGACCTGGGACATATTTAGGTCTTTGTTGCAATTCTGCACAGGACCTTAGTTCAAAACTCGGATGCAGATAAACACCAAAATCCCCAATAAATACCTTTAAACCAGTGTTATTTCTGCGTAGTATGTTGCACGGTGTAGCTTGTGTGAATTAGAGTTAGTTCAAAAATCAGTTTAATTTTAGTTGCTTTTCGAAACGACGAATTTTCTCTATCTTAATTTCCAGAGTTTTTTTTCTCTCTCTTTCTCTGTGACCTTTGGACTAAATGTTAAGTTGAAACCTAGTTTCTGTTTGGTTCTCTCAGTTTAATACGATATCACTGATTGAAACCTACCTAATAACAATGCCCCCATTGTAAGAGTGTTAACAGTGACTGGACAATTTTCGGAGCATACAAGGTGATACTGCCACGTCGTTTAAGGTGGCTCTGTGCACAAGCTTTTTCTTTTAAAAAAACTACACCCTAACAAGTGAAGCAGATGTTTCTAAAACAGTATTTCAAAGGCAGCATTTCAAAAAAACTCCTGAACTTGCTTAAAATGCACTTCATGGAACGCAACCACTGACATAAAGTAGAACTACTGTTTTGAAATGTCTGGACTAAGTTTTATCCTGTTAAGAATTCAAAGTACAGCCAAATTAAATAAAACGCCAGCATTTAACCTTGTCCTGTTACTAATTATATAATTTATTATATTTAAAATGGACGTTCTAAAACCTGGGTGATGTAAGCGCCACACAAAAAGAACAATGTGCCATGTGGAAACTGGGCTGAGCAAAAATCTGCCAATATATATGCAACCTTGCACACGCAGAAATACAATGACAACGTGATAAGATCAACTCAGTATGGGTGAAGAAAGAGCTGGCTTTGAAAAGGAGCTGAACAAGACAATAGTAATATCATAAACATAAATTAGGAATTAAGTTGTTTGGTGAGCAAAGGGTCTGAGCTGAGGTATTCTCAACAGGAATCAGCTGGAGAGTCTCACACTTTAAAGATCTCTTTTGACTACCTTAAGAAAAGCCTTCACAGACTATCAAAGTAGATCGAATCAAAAGTGGGGAGATTCCCCACCCTACTCCACCACCCCCACACACGTAAACGTTGCACAGTTTACGGCTCTGTATGTTGCATCAAAGCACATGTCAAATGTTTGTGTTGTGTCTGACTCATAAAACATACACAACCTCTTCAAATCTCCCGACAGTTTTAAAGACAAACAGTCTGCTGTCAAAGATGCCCAGTCACTAGTTAAACTACTCGGGCATGCGCAAGGGGGGCTCAGCCTCTCGCAGAGAACAGGAGAAAACGAGACGTTGGTTCACTGTTTTCAATGCATCACATTTCCTTTCTGCGAACGGCACCAGTTACGTTTATTTTTTTGACAGTCGCTATTTGTGAAAACCCTAGGATGCGATCCATGTAGTGAAACTTAACTTTTTCCATCCTTTGCTGCATTCGCATTGAACAAATCTGACTTGTCCCTGGGAGTCAAAAGTTCTTGATTTTGGCCTATAAGTCATGAAATGAAAAACCAAAATGATTTCCAGAAATTACATTATCTGTGTACGTTGCCATTCACAATATTACTCGCATTGCTTTCCACTCTATTCCACTGTTGTAATCTCCTTAAATCTGTGTCCCCTGGATTCCCTGTCCTGCAAAATTCGCACTTTGTTGTTCAGTAAATATTAGAATACTTCAGTCTCGTTTTTAAAAAGCTAAACAATTATGTGAATCTTAACCTCAGGTATCAACAAGCAATCGGGCAATCAGACGAAGGACACAATCATTCCGGCAACACAGTGTATTTGCCAGCGACTTAAAAGTCAACGTCCATTGTGCAAAATTGGTGTTGATGTTATTTTCTGTTCAGTCCCTGCATGGGCTGTCAATTTAATACTAAATGCATTCATTTCGTTTATATTAACAATGGAATGACTGGATATTGCTAATTATTTGTGTGTGTCTGTAGGCGTGTTTCTTGAAATATAGCATGATGAAACATCGGTTATCTTTCGCATTTTTGCTGATCTTTCACTCACCATTGTCTTTTTAGCTTTACACAGAGAGCGGTGATAAATGTGTGTATTTCCAGCATGCGTGTGTCACTTTTCAGCCAAATCAGTGTATCAACCAGAGAATTTTCTGGATTGATATGATTTGTTCCCTTTCATCCGTACAACAACCAAAAAAAAAACGATCGTGTTGGAAACGGGGCACCACAGGTTGGGGGGCTGGTGTAACCGTTTTGATCTTAACCTCAAAAACATGCGCTGTACATGGACAACAAAATTTCAACTGGAACGAGATTTATTGCAAATGCCTATTTATGGATATGGGCTGTTCTGAAAATATTCCCTGAATCCATGTTTCTAAGATACCACAGGATTAAAAAAAAGTTTTTTAAACAAAGTTAGGCAAAATCATTATAAAAGGTATCAAGGGTGGAAGAGAGTATTGTAACTGCGATAATGAAAATGTTACCGAGTTACAGCTTTGTGGTCAATTTAATTTTAGATAAGCATCGTTGTGATCTTTAGCCCATGTCATCTAAGTTTATTTTTAAAATTAACTCCTTTAAAATAAACCATTCTGGGACACGGGAAAGTAAGAAAGGGTTTTCCCCACTTAAAACATTATTTATGGTGATTGTATGAGTTATCCGACAAAGCAAGTTGACTTAATTCCAATACATGCAAGATTGGCCAGGCGAACAACAGATGCATTTGACCGGACTTGCATCTAACAAAACGTAGAATTGACTCTGCCAGACTTAAAATGCAAGGACCAAGAATTGCTTTATGCTCAGCAGCTAGCAGCTATCAAATACATTGTTTGTATGGTAGCTTTACTGAATGTTATCTTTATATTATTTAGTCGCGTGTTTTAAAACTCGAGGATGTACTTTATGTGCTGGTTATGTTTACATTTAAAAACCCTGCCAGTAAAAACAGAATAAATTCTGTGGTTTGTTACATCCTTAGATGCTTGCCGATGTTTTATCAGTGCTAAAATAATTATTTCTTTCAACAGATATTTCGGGTGGTTGGATGTGAACTTTGAGATTTAACGAACTATGAAAACGAATGGACTGAAAGTAACATTGGAATACTGCATTTCAGTGATAGGAAATTAAATTATATTTCCGCAAGCAAAATAGGGAAATCCAGGGCGAGTTGTTGGGTTCAGTCATTTACAAGGTAGACAGACTATAATACAGTACTTCGAATATAAATTCACCTTTCATCCCCTGCTAGAGAAAATGCAACATTCACGGCCCCTTCTGGATTTATTTAAAACATTTCCCAAGTCATACTAAATGTTGCCTTTGGAGACAAAATAAAATGCGGATCTTTTCTTGGAAATTTCATTAATTTGGGGGCTGCTTCGGAAAAGGCATTCATGCTTAACTCCAAAATAAAAACTCCGCACAAAATAAAAGTGTGCTCACTTTGAGAGAAAAAAAGGTCCAGCAAACGAGTGAAGCACGTCTTGGAGGTCCTTAATTCCTCGTGTTGTGATTCCTCTATCGGTGACTGGTTGACACAGTCACACTCCTGCCTGCCTCACACTTCCTATAAGGATGAGCTGAGAAACTTTGGTGAAGTTTTTGGGAACGTGGCGCCACCTCTGGTTACAATAAAGTATTAACACCCCAAAAGTTCTCCCGGATTCACGAGTTTGTTTACAAGCCGTTATCTCTAACAAAGATAAACAACAATCATTAATGAGATAGTGAAGGCGATTTTTCATGGCCCGCATATTTAAGGGGAGCCAATTGTAGCCGCACTCATCAATCCCACAAACTCGTGCCGACAAGGCTATCGTTCATCGGCATAAAATCATAAAATGAATCACTGGAGTTTTATTATGTATAGTTTACATATCGTTCAAAATGAACCCAGTACGATACAATTATTTGCGAAGTTCTTCCGTTACAAAACAGATCTTATCGGAACGAAATTAAATTAATACTTCAAGTCTGTTTACTGCCTTAAGAGTGAATTTAGGGACGTTTTTGGTGCAATTTTTTTTTTGCCATCGATCAGAGAGCATTGGAGTGACTTTACAGTCGTTTCACACCTATCCAAAAATGGATTTAAATAGATCTCAATTTGAAAATAAGAGTGATGGCGAAAATATTTAGGAGCTCGCTGATTTTATTTTTAAAAAAAGTTAAACTCTCGACAAAAACTTCCGAAAAATAAACAAATCTTGCCGGGAGTATTTCTTGAATAATTTAACATGTTAAACTATTCTTATCACGAAAAAAAAGAGAAAAAAAATGTTGCTGAGAAGGCGTTCAGTCACAACATCCAAAAGACCCATTAAAGTCATTATTAACGTGCCTTGAATATTAACAGCTCTCATTAAAGAGACTAATTTATTTAGCGCCGTGAAAACTGCAATTAAAATCCCCAAGAATAGTGTTCAAGCAGACGTTAATCGGAATTTATTTTTCGTGTCTGCAATAACTGTATATTTTGGTCAAAACATACCTCCGTATGTTTTATCAAGGGTGGAATACTTTGCAAAGTAATGATTACAAGAAGGTGTTGCCAATATTGCTTTGGAGCATTCTTATTCGCATTGAATATTAATTGCATTTTACAGACCGTTACATTAAGATTCGCGTCTCATCTAAAACCAAAACTATGTGGGGAAAAGGCGATAGAATCCGACTGAAGCTCGGCACCACACCGAAGGCAACCAGTCGCAAAGAAAGCTTTGGTTATTTTGCACTAAACCCCTACGGAAGGATTCCCCAAACCCAAAAGTATTTGGATTCATCTCAAGACAAATACGCACCCATCTTCTCACCAACAGAACTTCACAGGTCATTGCTTTCTACACAGCACAATCTGCTTCGCCACTCAAGATAACTTGGTCCCTGAATGTTAGTAAGGGCCTTGCAAAGATGGAAATTTATTTACCACATCAGTTCTTTTTTGTTCCAAGTAACTTTTTTTTTGTTACCAAACTCCGAGAGTGCACACTTCAGATTGCTTCAGGCTGTTTCATCAGCACAGTCTGTAGCGCTTTACAACAAAACGTGTGGATCAGACAATTTAACAGAATTTAGAAACGTACGAGAAATAATTCATTGGGGAGGGTGAGAGTCCGGGCACTTTTAACAAATCCACACATGATATAGAACGACTGAATGTGCACCTCTGTCTTCAGCACTGATATACATACATGTTGATGAAACACACCTCCAGATCGGAACTTTCATATGGTATCAAGTGATAAGGGATGTTGTCGTTCCAAATGTGCACGAATCGCACAAAAACTCTACACAACAGTATCCCGACATCAAGTTTCTATCTAATGCCTTTTTGTTCTTATAACGGCTTTGCTGCTGAAATTTTAATCTGCTTTATTGTGCATTTCAAATGCCTTGACTTACGTATAATTAAAGTCTTAATGAAATTTCAGCCATCTTTATTGAGGCTTGATTTGTCCGTACTGAAAGATACGCCTCAGAGTTTTATTAACTAAGAATATGGCGATTTGAGTCTTGCTGACCCTGTCCTCTTCACAAGAGTGTCAGGCTACTGGTCAGACCCCCCAGTCTCACCAGAACTCTCTCCACGAGCCGAGCGGCGCACCGTGTAAATACTGTACACCTTATCTCTGCTATTTCATTATCACGCTCAGATGAATTTGCATGCACCTTTCATGCGAAACCAACAAATCGTTCGGACTGGCTATTACCATAACAAGGACATCATCTGATTTATAGTGACTGAAGGAATTTGATTAGAACGAGCATTTTCGTAGTGAGAATTAAGTAGACACTTGGCATCGTGGCCAAGGCCAACTCTCAAATCGCAAGCCTATTTAAACTGCAGCTAAATTCACCTTCAAGAGGGAAAGAAAAGTGTTTCAAAACAACAGCGCAAACTTTCTGAAATAAATTGCAGTAAGTGCAGTCTCCCCGACGGTGAGAGACCAATTCGCTCAACTATTTCCTGTTTACAGAACACACGGGTTCTAAATGAAACAAACGACATGTGCAGACATTATACATAGAAGAAGCAACAACAAAAAGCATAAGGAGACTGTTGCTGAAACTACCAGTATCTGTCGCTTTATCTAATGACATCACGGTAAGAGAAAAAAAAATTGGCGAGCAGATTTGATCAATCTTCGGTTTCCCAGCTGAGCCCAGATTTTTTTTTAGGGAACTCCTCCCTCAATCCGCCTCTTAAACTTTGAACCAATTGCACAGATGGAAACCACTTGGCGGTTTATTGCGATTGGCGCATGTAAGTTTGTGCCCCTCTATTTAGCAAGTCAAATATACTCAGAAGACAGCCTGAGTTCCAGTAACAGACTTACTTGGTTCCAACTCCGAGCGGATTGGAAAGTTTCTGCGCGCACACAAACAGAGAATAAGCAAGTTCTCTTCTACCATTTTATTTCCTTCCAGTTGCCTAGTGCAATCGCCTATTCTTTTTGCATGAATCTCCTCAATCCCTTCCTGAAAATGACAGAAGAACACGAAAAGACTCTCTCCGACGTGCCCAGCCCGACCATGTCCGAGGAATCCTCCGATTCCCCGTGCGGATCTGGGGCTGGATCCGACGCCGAGAATACCAAACCCGGCGAGAACGGCCAGGACGATCTCTGCGCCCAGAGCCTAGATTCCAAGAAGGAGGACGACGACAAGTTCCCCGCGTGTATCCGGGAGGCGGTGACCCAGGTGCTGAAAGGATACGACTGGACCTTGGTGCCCATGCCGGTCCGTGTTAATGGCTCGTCCAAAAACAAACCTCATGTCAAAAGACCCATGAACGCCTTCATGGTGTGGGCTCAAGCAGCGCGGAGGAAGCTGGCTGATCAGTACCCTCATCTGCACAATGCCGAGCTGAGCAAAACCCTAGGGAAACTATGGAGGTAAGTGGCCTGCCTTTGCACATTTTCTGATACAATCTCAATGAAGTGTAGCAATGGCCGATTGTTTTAAGGTATAGTTTTGTCGCATGGTCATTTGTCTACTCACTATGCATCTGTTAAAAAACATAAATATCCCCAGCCTGTTTCTAAATAATATGCAGGAATATAAAATAAAGCATGGGATTTTGTGGATTTTTATTTTGTATGAATGGTATCATCTCTGGCAATAAAACTGATTCGTAAGAGGCATTTTTCCTGGATTGAAACAATATTTCACGCGCTCTACTGTATCTTAATGAAATTTGAAAATATGTATTAGAAGGATTTTTTTTTGGCACATCTTATATCGTGAACCAATAAACAAACATGCGTGGAAATGAATGCATTTGAGTGAAAGACTCGTTTTAATACGTCAAATGATTAAGAACTAGCTGCAGAATGCAAGATCAGTCATTTTCACTGAGGCGATGAAAGATTTAGGTCTTGAGGTGTAACTTCAGTGCAGGCGCTGCTTAACGCAGTTGTGTCCTGGAGCGAACTGTGTGAAGAGATTCAGCGTGTTTCTTCCTGGTGAAAGTGGGTCCTTTCTGCTCAGGGGAGGGGTGGACGTCAAAACCAGCTTGGTCGGTTTAAGGAAGGAGGAGGAAAAATAGCCTCTTTCTGGAGTTTGTCCCTGATGGAGCTGCCTTGATGCGCTGTAATTTGCGAGAGGACTTATCCAAAAATCGATCCCATCGAATTCCTTTACAGTTCATTTACTCCCAACTCCAAACACACTGCCCGGACTGTGACTGAACGTGTCTCGACAGCAATCTGGGGATCCGCCTGAGCTTTACTGGTTCCGAGCTAAATGCAGTTTCTTAAAGGAAGAAAGTTTCTGAACTCTGCAGAAACTGATATTATGCAATTCAATCGCAAATACATGTTGTGATTAGCTGCTGGCTGATTTGCAACAGCTCCTTACCGGGTGCTGAAGCTGGCATCTATAGCTTTTTTTTTTAGAAATTGAGATGCTTTGGGGAAACATTGTTAATTATTATTTTTTTTGCTTTCTGGGTTTACTTCAGATTGCTTAACGAGGGCGAAAAGCGCCCTTTCGTAGAGGAAGCCGAGCGCCTGAGAGTGCAGCACAAAAAGGACCATCCCGACTACAAATACCAGCCCAGGCGAAGGAAGTCGGTGAAGAACGGGCAGGGAGAGAATGAGGAGGGAGCCGACCAGACTCACATCACCCCCAATGCACTCTTCAAAGCCCTGCAGGCCGATTCCCCGCACTCTGCCTCCAGCATGAGCGACGTGCATTCCCCGGGAGAACACTCAGGTAAATCAGGACAAGGGCAGAAATGGTGATTGAGCTAAGATACCCGAAAAAGTCAAGGCAAAAGTTTCAATGCGGAGAAAAATAGGGGGCAACTTTTATTTTCTCAAACGTTCTGCTTCAAGTGTTAGATGGAAGTAAGTTGGGTTTTGGAGATTGTAGTTTGTTGCATACCCTAGGCTGCCGCATAATAAAATGACTTTTTTTTTCTGACATTTAGGGCAATCTCAAGGACCACCAACGCCTCCCACCACTCCCAAAACAGAAGTTCAGCCTGGTAAACCTGATCTGAAACGTGAAGGTCGCCCCCTGCAGGAAGGAGGGAGACAGCCTCACATTGATTTCAGCAATGTGGACATTGGAGAACTCAGCAGCGAAGTCATGTCCAACATGGAGACATTCGATGTCAACGAGTTTGACCAGTACCTCCCACCCAATGGGCACCCAGGAGTTCCAGTCAGCCACACAGGCCATGGACAGAGTGCTCAGGCCACCTACACTGGCAGCTATGGGATTAGCAGCACTTCAGTCACCCAAGCTGCCCACCCTTGGTTGTCCAAGCAGCATTCCATGACGAGCCTCACCAGTGAGCAGGGACAGCAGCAGAGGACACACATCAAGACAGAGCAGCTGAGCCCCAGCCACTACAATGAGCAGCAGCACTCACCACAGCAGATCAACTACGGCTCCTTCAATATGCAGCACTACAGTTCATCTTATCCATCCATTCCTCGCACCCAGTACGAATATTCAGACCACCAGAGTACCAATTCCTATTACAGCCACGCTGCGGGGCAGACCACAGGCCTGTACTCTACTTTCGCCTATATGAGTCCAGCCCAGCGCCCTATGTACACACCCATTGCCGACACCACGGGAGTCCCTTCCATTCCCCAAACCCACAGTCCGCAGCACTGGGAGCAGCCAGTCTACACACAGCTGACCAGACCTTAATGACCCACTGGTCTAGACTTGCGTACATAAAGGAAGTTGATGAGAACCACAGAGAGGTGCTCTCTGCACTAACATGAACTGCTGTGAGAAGCGGCCGAAGTGTCCTACCACAAAGTGCTTTGCTGTATCCATTCAGTACTGGTGACTGATTTTTTTTTAAATGTTCAAACATTCCATGACTGAAAGTTAAAGCAAGTCAATGAATGAACAAGTCTGAGCAGTCAAGTCAGCTGGTTTGGTCATTTCCTGTGTTTGGACTTATTATTTCGTAGTCTTGAAATCCTCTGTGAGGAGAATTTTCTTTAATTTTTTTGAATTTAGTATGTACTGTGTATGAGTCATTGCCATTTGCAGTGTGGGGATTTATACATATTTTAGAGAATAAAAGCTCTTATTTTGAAAGATCAAATGCCAAACCACTTTTGGTAGAATACTTAACAGTTTGCATTTGCTATTGCCATAAAACCTATTTTTATATGAAATAGTATCTTTTTTCATTCTATATACAGTGTCCTTTTTGAAAAATATGTTCCTGTAATTCTTGTCAAAGAAAAAAAAAACAGAGTAATGCCAGAATGTAGTAAAAAGGAAGGGGTAGGTGAATACTTGTACCAGTTTAAAGCAGGAATGGCATTTTCTGTTAACTGTAGAGGTACTGATAGTTTCACCAGGCCTCCCCACATATGGTGCCATACGTTGTCTTATGAAATGGAATAGATATTGAGGCGGATTGAGTTTCTGAGCATTCTTACACTGAGAACTGCATCATCCAAGCATTAGGTAGTGAATCTGCAGCTGACATCCAGCTTCCTGCTTGAGAACTTGTGCATTAAAAAAAGGAAGTGTTTTTTTTTACCCTCTGAGTACAGCATGCACATTGCATGCAGCAAAACAACTTCCAGAGCTTTGAAAGTCTAAATCCTGTCAAATCCTCATTGGAACTACAAAATGTTTCACCAGATAGCATTATGAACAGTAGTTATTTTTTATGCAAGTAAAGCAGAGGAGCTTGTAGACTGTCTTTAGGACTCAGAGGGAAAGAACTCTAATTGTCAACTCCCAAAACATGGTTAAAAACTGTAAATGTTATTTATCTTGTAAAGTTTCTTATTAAAGTAATTTTTTAAAATCTTAGTTCTTTTCTGTACAGTTGTGTGGATGTTAAAAAATAAAAAATAAACTCAACTTTATTAAGCTAATCAGAAATGTGTAAAGACTGGAAGATCATTTTCACATGAATATGCAGATTGCAAATGTAGTTTACAGCATTTGCTAATTGCTTCAGCTACTACTTTTTGCTAACTAGAGAATTGAAAAACTTTTTGTAACTTTTTTTTACCTGACATTTACAAAAACCTCTTAAAAGTTTTCTCTCTATTTTCATTAAGCTGTGGCATGGTTGTACAGATTGCTTTTTAAAAAAGACAACAGGCATTCAAAAATATATATTTGTTAACAGTTTTATTTGAAAAGTGTAATAGGGATTCAGTAGTACAGAATTCAATTACTCTGTAATATGGCTGAAACTCTTATTTCTGTATAAAAGTTGGACATTAAAGTATTTCTGTAACTTAAAACTATCAAATCAGATATTTTGCCTTTAGGTGAGTTTGGAAAGACCTGTCTTTTAAATAAACTTACCTTTTGTATATTATTGTTTGCAATAAATAAGAAATGTATTGAAATATAAATTGTTTATGGTTTCCTTAATACACAAAGAAGCCACATTCATGAACAAATTCAACATATTACAAAGCCTGTTTTATGTTAATGCAATACACACTCAGGTCTAATCCTTTCACTGTATTGTACTTCTACTTTCAGTACTCAAGTTGTAAACAGTGTTCTTGTTTTCCCCACATGATTTCGTTATCCTTTTCTTTTGATGTCCATAAGAATCTGTAACAACAAAATGCTTTTGTTCAGTGCTGCTCACCAACATCTGCAAAAACACAGATGAAAAAAATTTGCTTCCAGTAGGACACAGCTTTGATGTGGACGATGCCTATCTAATTTGACCATTCCCTTAAACACAATGGGATAAACCATTAAACTATCTGAAACATAAAACAAAATCATGTGCACTGCATCATCTATTCACTGGCAGTTTCTGTCGGCAGATTTTCCCAGTAAATGTGCTCATTAATATGCTAGGCTGCCTCATGTGACAGTACTTGGCCCCATATATCCCTTTGGGTGGTCTGTTGTTATGCAAAATCTGGTGGCTCACCCTTAGTCACACAATTGTCTGTAAAAACAAAAAAAAAAGGCAAGACTACAGCAACTTTAATTTTTAAGTTTCACACCACGTTACTGCTTTTAAAAATAAAATTCGAGCAGACGGTAGTTTGAGCAAAGAGTTCTGAACATGCATTGAGTTTATTTGTATTAACTGTCTCAGTGAAACTAATTAATGCTGAGGTTGGACGAAAATGTTTGTGAAGTGGTGTTAACTTACAATGTGTTGTGTATGGAATACTAAATATTCCTATATTGTTCAACAAAAATATACTATGTGGCCTATTAGTTGCAGCATCAGCATGCCCAATGCCAAGAGTTTGAATTGTGCCCTACAATTTGCAATCAAATTTGGTATTCCATCACTTCATGAGTTTTGCCAATTCTCAGTTGGGCTGCTAGATGGAGCAAGTTGTAGGTGTTGCAGCATTCTTTCTTGTTGGAGAGGAGCAGAGAGGAAAATGTCAGATCACTTTACAGAAGAGAACTTACCATTGGAAGAACAGAGGGGTATTGCCAGCATCCACGGAGAAATCCATTATACAAAGCACCCTATTATTTTCCCAATGATAGGAGGAAACATCATAAGCAGAGATGGCAGTGGAGGAACTAAATAAACAGACACGCTTTCACATCTTTCAACGTGATTGCTCATTTACTTTTAATTAGAAACATCACTGCTATCTACTCACCTTTGCAGGTAATTCAAAGTAGCAATTTACTCATGTTCATCTTAGTGAATTATGGCATTTCATCGAATTAAATTATCAGAATATAAAATGCTGAATAGCTATCCTTCGCTTTCCATTTATCATTTCCTTCCATTATGCTCGTAGCATTCTAGATAATGCAATGGTAAACTGGTAAATAAAGTGGAGTGAACAAGCTCAGTCACTAACTCAGTTATTCCTCAACCAAGGATTCCCCCCACCATGGTTGGCAGGTCCCTCGACTGCGTCCATCCTATTTCCCACACTTCTGCGCTCACCCCTTACCCTCCTTCCCAGACCCAGGATAAGAATCCCCTTGTCCTCACCTGCTACCCCATCAGTCTCTGTATTGAACGGATCATTCTCTGTCATTTCTGCCACCTCCAGCATGATGCCACCATCAAACACATATTCCCTTCCTTTCAGCATTCTGAAGGAACCATTCCCTGGTCCACTCCTCAATCACCCCCAACAGCCCCCAATCCCATTCCCATGGCACCATTCCATGCAAGCACAGGAGATGCAACACCTTCCCTTTTACCTTTCTCCTCACCATCCAAGGCCCCAGTGATTTTTGAGTAATTCTTTCCATTTAGCATACTGTATTCATTGCTCAAAAAAGCAGTCTGCTCTACATTGGGGAGACCAAACACTGAAGGAGTTCCACAAAGCGGTCACCCAATCTCTCAGTCTGCAAGCATGACCCTGAGCTTCCAGTCGTCTGCCATTTTAATTCTCCACCTTGCTGTCATG
This sequence comes from Heterodontus francisci, assembly GCF_036365525.1. Lineage (NCBI taxonomy): Eukaryota > Metazoa > Chordata > Chondrichthyes > Heterodontiformes > Heterodontidae > Heterodontus > Heterodontus francisci. Next base: position 56,196,180 of record NC_090396.1, on the reverse strand, counting down.
CTGATCTCTCTGTCCTAGGCCTACTGCAGTGTTCCAATGAAACTCAACGCAAGATCAAGGAACAGCACCTCATTTTTCAATTAGGCATTTTACAGCCTTCTGGACTCAACATTGAGTTCAACTATTTCAGACCATAATCTCTGCCCCCATTTTGTTTCCTTTTCTTTGTAGGTTTTGGTTTTAATCACATTTTTCCCTTGTTTCTGCTTTCAGACGACAGCTCTTCAACATTCTGCCATTAACACCTCGTCTAGACTCATCTTTTGTTTCTTTACTTGTTCCATTACCACTACCTTTGCCCTGCACCGCCAGAAGTTTTGTCATTTAATCTCTCTTGTCTTCCACCCAATCACAGACTTTCCCTTTTGTTCTTTTTCCACCTGCTCCCCTTTCAACTGCTTAAAACCTATTACATTTCTAACTTTAATCAGTTCTGATGAAAGATCATCTACCTGAAAAGTTAACTGTTTCTTTCTCCCCAGATGCTGCTCTCCACCTGCTGAGTATTTCCAGCATTTTCTGTTTTTTTTTTCAGACCTCTAGCATCTGCAGTAGTTTGCTTTTGTATTAGTTCAGTAACTTGGCTGGCCATGCAGCTTCTCAGCACAGTACTGCACAGATGCATATAACAAAATAGAATGCATATGATACATGATATTATGAATATGCAGTATTTTGAATTAAACAATACAAATAGGACAGCAAAGTGGAAACTTAGTGCTCAAACATTAATTTCCAGATAATTTGAATTAAGCACCCATGAATTAAGAGGAGAGACTGTGTACATGTGTCACTAATGTATCAGGATTCAGCAAGGGAGAATTTTCAGGTTTACACTGGGATTTTAATTTACTAACAACTCTGTTCAGTTTGGTACATTTTAAGTAGCACAAGTTAGGTGCACTGTTAATGACCAGATCTGTGTCAGCTCTTCATGTTATACAGAAGTGAATCGTATAACATCTCCAGTTTGGGTGCAGGTCAATGGAGTTGGTTTAATTTTGCCAACTTGAATTCAATAATTATTTACTTCCAATGGTGCACCAAATTGATACCACTTGCAGTGCCATTGGCACAAAACGTCCATGGTAACAAGCAGATCATAAGTCTTTGGTGCATTGTGTTTTGTGGACAATGTAGCCTCAGAGTTCTAGAGGTTGTGGTCCTAGTCGTTGTGATGGGATCATGCCCCCCGGTGCCTGATTGTGGCATGTCTATCCATAGAGATGAATGGCTGCCTAGGCACCCCCACCACCCCGCCACCCCCCCCCCCCCCCTCCAAATCCTGTTACTGCTCAGATCAGCTCCAGAACAAAGTGGCCAATCCAGGAATTTTTTGACAAATTCTCAACAGGAGCCAGATCTGGGCCCCACCAGGGCATTGGGTGGGCACATTGTTATGGACAGGTGACAGATGATAGGGATGGTTCCCCCTTTTCACCTCTCATGATCGAAGACAGTGTTTTTTTTTAAAGGTGTTTTTAACCTGAGTGTTTTGATTATCAAGAACAGACAAATAACAAGTTTTCTCTCAAGTTTAAAAGAAAAATAAATGTTTATTATACAACACCCGAAATATTTGCAACAACTCCTACTCTCACACTCATACAAGATAGGGATTATAAAGATAACATGCGTTAGGTCTGAAGATTTTTTAAAGAGTCATCTGTTAAACTTGCTTTTCCCCAGGGTGAAAACTTGAAACAGTGCAGGCCTGTAATCTTTTCCCTTGTTCACTGAAGCAAGACTTGGGAGCTTCAGGAAGATGGATGCACTCTTGCAGACTGCTCTGGTTATATTCCAGCCAAAGGTCAATGGTGAAGTCCGGGTATGATTTCTCAGGTATTGAGTTCAAGGCAGAACTCCAGTCTCTGCCTGCAAGTAGTTCAATGCTGGTAATCTTAGGCAAGGTCCTTTCTCCTTAATGGTATAGATAGATCTCACTCTGATTTTGTATGCCCAGAATTTATCTTTATTAAAACTCCTCAACAGAGACCTAGTTTCTGTCATGTGATAGATTTTCTCTTCCATTGAATTCATAAATAGTTTCTGATGGTTAGGCCATTGTCAATGGAGTTCAGGTGTCAATCAATCACATCCCATTCGGATTAAATCAAGTTTTTCACACTGATTCTCCGAAGTTCAAGCTGGGAGTCAAAATATCTGCCACAGTATTGTTAACCTAATTGGTTGGACACGTGCAGCCCTTACCATAGAAAGGGTCATTTGCATCTTAATGACTTCTCAAGACTTGTCCAGATGTGAAACTAAGCTCAGGGTTCCTGTAGTTCTAAGTGTATTGGCAGGAAAGGTCACCTGACCTCTTACCCCATTTTGTTTACAAGAAAAGTGTCCGTTTGGTTTTACTTCATAAGTTCATTTTATTGTTCATAATTTCAGATTGCGTGGGAGTAACAACATGTACGCTTGTAGAGGCCAATATATCTCATCTCTCCTTGGGTATCAGCCACCGCTACTACACTGAGTCTTGAAAATCTCGCATACGTATACATTACACAGTCCCCTTTGATGGCGAAAAATCTTTGTAGTTAAAAGTCCCAGACTCCTCCCAGTGCAATGGGTTGGATCTCCCAAACATTTTCAAAAATCAATGTCCTCTTCGCCTACTTCTCTGAGCACTTTTGACCTGGACATTTGTGAATAAGATAATTCCTGGTGATCCTATAGGTCTTCTACTTCTCCACAAGCTTCAGCTTACAAAACAGGTTCAAGTCTTCACAGCCTTTCATTGTATCAGGCTTCCGAGGTTTAGTTTAGTTTAGTTTAGAGATACAGCACTGAAACAGGCCCTTCGGCCCACCGAGTCTGTGCCGACCATCAACCACCCATTTATCCTAATCCTACACGAATCCCGTATTCCAATAACATCGCCACTGGTCCCTATATATTTCCCTACCACCTACCTATACTAGGGGCAATTTATAATGGCCAATTAACCTATCAACCTGCAAGTCTTTGGCATGTGGGAGGAAACCGGAGCACCCGGAGGAAACCCACGCAGACACAGGGAGAACTTGCAAACTCCGCACAGGCAGTACCCAGAATCGAACCCGGGTCGCTGGAGCTGTGAGGCTTCGGTGCTAACCACTGCGCCACTGTGCCGCCCTCTGGTGCTCTCTCTCTCTCTCGAGGCTGCCACCGCAGCTCGTCTACCTTGCAGGCTGTCTGCCTTCAGAAAATCTGTTAAATTTATCTGGAACCAAATGTCAATAGCCTATTGTCCTTTTCCAATATGCAAAGTTCAGAAGTCTGCTTTCAGCCGAGCCACCTAGGCCTTTCATTGTTCCCAGATGTTAACAGATGCCTGGTACATTTGCAGGTTCAGAATAACTGACTCCTTGTTTACGATCCGTAAGTCTCGGAGGGTGAAACCCATTGTTCTTCAGGTGATACCCCTGCAGTCTTTGTTTTTCCAAAAAAAAAGTCTAAGATCTGTGTTCTTTGTTGTCCTGGTAACCAAGATTTCTGTCTTATCCTTAAGCCACATGGATGTGAGGTCACCTGACTTCTTGGACTCCATCTTAAACTTTTAAAAATCCTAGTTTTTAAAATATAGTCATGTTACAAAGTCTAGCATTCACAACACCAGAAATGGAAGGTCTCCTCTGTTTCCATGGGGGTTTCACCAGTCTCCAGTCAGAGTTCTCGCAGACCGACAGAATTCTCAAGCAATTTCAGAGCATAAGTGTCTAAGACAGCAGTTATACTGCTTAAAACAACATGCAGCTGGTAGACCCAACATTTACCATGAGCTGTGAACTACACTCTGGTTAACGACAGTAGAGAGCTATGTATGCCCACATGTATGGATAAATATATGTGTATTGTCACACTCATTGGCACTGAAATATCTTTAAATGTTAACATTAGCAGAAAGCCAATGGAATATCTCTGTCAATACTGAAACATTTACAAACGTATCTCAAACAGTTACTGTGTGGAAACTTTTAAAACTTTGATTTGTAATGGTTACATTTGCACTGCAGTCGGTGTGAGCCTGAAGCAGTGTCAGATCATTTTCCGGTGTCTGCCATTGCTTATTAAACTGTGAATTGCCATCCTTATCCATTCTGCAGATTCTGGATTGATTCAAAGCCAAAACCTTTTAAGATCAACAAAACATATGCAATGTAAATGGCCTATGATGGTGACCCTGACAGAGGCTGCTATTTTTTCAGGTTGCTGAAGGGCTGAGCAGGTTTTACACCTCCTTGCCTACACCGACATTTGCAGCCACTACTACACTGGGACAGGACTGAGCAGAAACAAAGCAAACTGCAAGACTGAAGCACTCACAAATTTGCTTGTTTTCCTGTTCCCACAACTTAGCATGCAAGGTGGCAGGAGATTCCACAGTACTAGGAGTCTTTCAAAACCACTTCTTGAGGTAATATTGCAATGCAAGCAGCCTGTTACTTCAGCAATCAGAAAAAAAGTGAAAATACAGATTTAGATGATAGCTGTTGTACTCAAGGACAGCCTTTTTGCACTTGGAGCTGAACCTTTTGAGGACTTTATTTACATAATAGTTTAAACCAGACAATGACTTGTTTTATATGTCCCTCTCAACTGCTTTTATATGAGTTTTGTAATTTCTTCAATATACAATGCCTTTTCAACTTAGTCTTCAAAATGTTAAATATATCGTTTTTCCCTCCATGTTCACTGTAAAACAGACTACCAGTTTTGATCTGGGTTCTTGAGAAAACAGATGGTAGCCAAATGTGAGACCAATCAAGATCTTATTTTGAAATATCATTGTTTCAGAGTGCATGCTGACATATACACACTGAGAATAACATAAATGTAATAGACAGGTACAAATTAATTAATTATAGAGCTTGTAACAAGATACATCTGATCACAAGAGAAGAAAAAGTTTGTAGGAGCCAAGGTTACATTGGAAGCCTGTGGAAACATCAGCAAACTGAACAAGAGTCAACAAAGAATAAATTAAGCTAAGCTATAGTGCGTTTGAGTTTAATATTGATAAGTATTTTGTTTAAGTATTTTCAATAGAGTTTTTTTAAAACAGAATAAGAGAAGAAATCTTGCAACCACCAGACTTGCACAGGAAAAAAGAAGAAGCAGCTAGTCCTGGTCCGCAAAGTCTTGACTTAGAAGCCCTACCTTCCGCACACTCTTGGCTTTGCAATAACTTTTGATGCTCCTACACTAGGTTCATATCAGAAGCTGCAAAGTAACAAATTGCTTAACTGGAGCCCCAAAGAAGAGTATATCAGAAAGTATTTGGAAATGAAGCCTGTCCTGCAAATTTCATTACTTTTAAAAATGATCAACCATATGAATTCCAAAAGTAAAAGTTCTTTCCATCCATTAAACTCAATCCCCATTATACACCATCACACTATCTCTACAACATCCTGCTACTTATAGAATTTTTAAAATGTTACATGTAATGAATGTTATATCCATCAGTTTCTGGCACGATTAGTGTTTATATACAGGGTGCAGAGCCATATGGGAGTTCCCATTAGACTGGCGCACTCAGCACCTGGCATAGTATAGGAGGTTGGTACACCTCTCGATGGTCAGAAGTGGATCCCACCTGAGGACGGGTCAGGCAAGCAGCCTGAACTTGTGGAAAAAAAGGTGTAAATCTTTTTCTGAAATCTCAATCTGCCCACTTACACAGGCGGCTGGACAAGACATAGTTGTGGTCAGGGGAACCTGGACAACCCTTCAGATGTTCTGTTATGTGAGACAGGTGGGCACTGCAGATGTGTCCACAGTGGTGTTTGTGCCTCCATGCCCATGCAAATCAGATGCCACCCCACTAACCTTATAAACTCCCAACAACTATCAGGCGTCAAATGTCTCAGTTGCATTCCAAAGTACTTCATATGCAATGAATAATTTCAAAGTGTAGTCATCCTTGTTTCGTGGGCATCAGCAGTAGTCATGCTACTCATGACAAGATCCCACAAGCAGCAAGGAAATGATAGGAATATTCAGTTATTTTATTTTTGATGGTATTGTTTTGTGAAAAACTTTGGCCTCACCGCTGCAATAACTCAATTTGAAATTGTGGAATACGTAATGTACACGTGAAAAGGTAAACATTGCCTTGGTTTGGTATTTCATTTGGAGAATGGCATCACCAACAATGGAGCACTTGGTACTGCACTGGAGTTCACAAAGAGTTAAATAATAGGTAATAAAGTGTTAACAGCACTACCTATAAATCTCTATTGCAATGAAATATTGTCCCATAAAAAGGAATTCACTTTTAAATGCACCTTATCTACAATGTGAAACGGAGGCACTAAAAGGATTCTGAAGGTTAACTGGACAGAAGGTATTAACTCCTTAACCACCAGCAAGGTATTGACACACCACAATAAAAATATTAGCAAGATTAAGTATTTACAGCATTATAATTAAAATAAAACTCCACCTCTTTAGTTTTGCTTTGTAATGCTTTGCATTAAAATATGTAGAAAATAATTTGCTTAATGTTAAGTCATGGAGAACTTTTAATTGAAAGTCAAGGAGGAAGATAAATATGCTAAGGGTTAGTTGGATGCAGTCCAAAACACAGTGGAATGTTAAGGTAAGATAAATGTCAAGTAACCCATATTAAACAACTTCTTTTCATCTTAAAAAGGATTTCTGATTTCCATTGCTTAATGCCCACAGCCACTATGAGGTCTGGAATTGCCCTCTGCTGTAAAACTTAGATAAATAGAGACTCCCTTCCCAGATTCTAATCTCGCTTCTTAAATGTGTATGCATTAATAATAGGTGGTGTACAGGAAAGTGCAGTATTTCAGCCTCAAGACACCTATTAAAAAAGAGACTTCAGATCATATTCTTAAGATTTTTATCTAAAGTAAAATGATGAAAAGGGGGAAAATCAACAATATTAAGTTATTTGTCTGAATAACTGTATTCAGGGTTACAGCCTTGCTCTGCAAATTGATTTCAATTTGTGGGAACGCTGACCAGTAGAGGAATTGCCATGGTAACACACCCACAGGCCGACAGTCATGACACTGCAGTTGTGGTCCTGTAATTAACTACAGCACCCCTAAATCATACAGCATAGAAAATCAAGAAATAATTTATTGGCGATAAAAGCTCATGCTGGAAGTCACTCTGTCATTCCACTTGTATTACATTACCATTAGGTAATTATATTACTGTAATTTAGGCTTCATTTTCTAAAAAATCAAATTCAAAGAACCAACCATTGCTGTCTGCCAGGGACTATTCTTGCAGGCCTGCCAGTAAATGGCTTACAAAAATAAAAATATTAGAAATAAAGTATTGTGAGTAAAATAACAGAGCAATGCATTAGCAATGAATTCACTCCAGGAGAAAGGTTTTGTTCAGATACTGCATTAAGCAGACTCTAGAAAGTGATCTGGGTCAAGTTCTATGGTATTATTGACTGTTAAATACTATTAACACATTAAATCCTCAAACATTGCAATATGCAATTCTTAAATAGTTAAACCTTCCTCTCATTGAATAAGCAGCTTTTAGTAAAGTGAATGAAATTTTGATGAAAATTTCTAAGTGAGATACTGGTAAAGTTAAAGGACAGTATTGGAGTGACACAATAGTGCAAATCTGTCCTCAAATATACCATGCCAAAAATTGGTACAATATGGGTTTCAGTTCCTGCTATTTGGAATTACCGTCAAAAAAGCTGCCCATCCAAAGTTGGGTGCTTAAGAAAGCTCGAGTATCTCAAAAAAAGACTTGCATTTATATAGCGCCGTTCATGACCACAGGATGTCCCAAAGTCCTTTACAGCCAATGAAGTATTTTTGAAGTTTAGTCACTGTTGTAATGTAGGAAATGCAGCAGCAAATATGCAAACAGCAAGTTCCCATAAACAGCAATGTGATAATGCCCAGATAATCTTTTTTTGTGATGTTGATTTAGGGATAAAGATTGGCCAGGATTCTGGGGATAACTCTCCTGCTCTTTTTCAAAATAGTTACATGGGATCTGTTACACCCACCTGAGAGGACAGACAGGCTCTCAGCTTAACGTCTTATCCAAAAGATAGCACCTCCAATAATGCAGCACTCCCTCAGTACTTTACTGGAGTGTCAGCCTACATTTTTGTACTCAAGTACTGTATTGGGATTTGAACCCACAATCTTCTAACTTAGAAGCAAGAGATCTACCAACTGAGCCATGGCTGACAAGTCATAAAAAACAAATTAGGACTACAGATGATAGAGACTTCAGAGCAGTTCATCTGCCCATTTTCTTGGTGCAACTATCGTGCCGCTATGGGAAGCCTATCAAGGAGAAGCCTTTCTTTAAAAATAGGGATCCATATAAGAAAAGTAAGGCAACGACACTATCGCCCCCGCCCCCCCCCCCCTCCCCTCCCCCCTCCCCCTCCCCTCCCCCCTCCCTTATGGTGAATTCCTAATGATCTAACCAGTCTGAGTGCATCCTGATGATGCCTGGCAGCTCAGGCAATGTAAGCACCTGACTCCCACCCTAAGGCTCACGATAAGGCTAATCTTCATGCCATGTATTTGATGAGTTTGGTCAGAAACACAAAAGGCAGTTTGGTCAGCTGAACTGCCAGAGAAACATTACATAGAAGCAAAACATTCCATCACGAGGGAAGAAACATCAGCAGCGAGTGGTTAGGATCTGGAATGTGCTGCCTGACAGCATGGCAGAGGTAGAGTCAATTGTGGCTTTCAAAAGGGAATTGCATAAGCACCTGAAGAGAAAAAAAATTGCAGGCCTATATAAAAAGGGCAGGGGAGTGGGACTAGCTGAGTTCCTCTTGCAGATAGCCAGCATGGACATGATGGGCTGAATGGCTTCCTTCTATGCTGTGATCATTCTATGATTCCATGTCTGACTTGTCTCCTTCCTGAATAGGCTAACCACAGAATGTCACTGAGACTGATGATGCAGGTCTCTTGCTCAGACCACAGTGTCCTCATAGTCAGAAATGAACAGTCTACAAGGAGAGGGAAATAACAACAAAAGAACATAAGAAATAGTAGCAGCAGTAGGCCATACAGCCACTAGAGCCTGCTTTGCTATTCAATAAGGTCATGGCTGATCTTTGACCTCGAGTCCACTTTCCAGCCAGGGAAAACAACCTCTCAACATCCACCCTGTCAAGCCCCTTCAGAATCTTGTATGTTTCAATGAGGTCACCTCTCATTCTTCTAAACTCCAGAGAGTATAGGCCCAATTTATTCAACCTCTCATCATTGGACAACCTTCTCATCCCAGGAATCAATCTAATGAGCCTTTGCTGTACTGCCTCCAATGTAAGAATATCCTTCCTTAGATATGGAGACCAAAACTGCACACAGTACTCTAGGTGAGGTCTCACCAAAGCCATGTATAATTGTAACAAGACTTCCTTATTATTGTACTCCAAGCCCCTTGCAATAAAAGCCAACATGCCATTTGCCTTCCTCATTGCTTGCTATACTTGCATGTTGGCTTTCTGTGTTCCTTGTACGAGGATGCACGAATCTCTCCAAACACCAATATTTAAAAGTTTCGCACCAGTTAAAAAAAATTCTGATTTTCTATTCTGCCTATCAAAGTGAATAATCTCACATTTCCCCACATTATACTCTATCTGCCACCTTATTGTCCACTCACTTAAACTGTCTATATTCCTTTGCAGCCTCTTTGTGTCCTCCTCACAGCTTACTCCCACCTAGCTTTGTATCATTGGCAAACTCAGTCCCTTCATCTAAGTCATTAATATATATTGTAACTAGCTGAGGCCCCAGCACTGATCCTTGCAGCACCCCATTAGTTACAGCTTGCCAATTTGAAAATGCTCATATCTGCTTCCTGTCTGTTAACCAATCCTGTATCCATGCTAATTTATTACCCCTAACCCATGAGCCCTTAAATGGAATGGAGGAAAGGGGGTGAAAATTGGCAGTTTTATTTTAAAGCGATCTAGCAGCTAATTACATTAATGAAATTCAGGCTAGTATGGGCCTTTATTTAACATGTTTGATTTCTGCAGAAAGTCACTTAAAACTGCAGAGTGAATTACAAACAAATCAGTCAGACCATAAGCCAGGATGGGGTATTGTACAATTGCTTATAATTGTGGTTGAGTATGTAATCTAGGTAAAATATATAGATGAACGAGGAACATTCAATTAAAAAGTAAAATGCAGTGATTAGAAGTCATGCACGGCATGTAGACAGGCAATGATTGCGGGTACATCCATTTCATAAACATAGTTAAATTACACTAATCAGGTACACATTGGTTAAATGTGTTCTGCTTTTACTCTATTGCTTGTGTTCAGTCATTTGAAAACAAAATCAAAGTTCACAGTATTTAGGGCGACCTAGCAATTATTGGTAATGCTTTTAAAATGCTGCAGCTATGTAAACCAAATATAGCATGATGCAGAGACAATGGGTAATGGCAAGATCCTGCACCATAACAAATATGTTAACTACATGTTTTGTACAATGTGTCAGTTCCAATTGACCTTGTTATGTGGCATCTTCTGATGGTGCTGGCCTTTGTTGCTCTCACTGTTATGATGGAAAGAAAACATTGGCTGAAGGAATACTAAGGTTAAATGTGCTCCTCTTTTCATATGGGAATTCACCTGAAACAGAGGGAGAATGTGTGCCTGGATTTTTAAAAGTTATTTATTATCAGGGAGTTGCCCAAATCTTGTAAGTTCCTTTGCAGGGTAAGTTTCCCCTTAACATCTTGATTCTGTAAAACTTTAATGAGTTTTGTTCATGGAAATTGTAATTGAGTCATCCTCCATGACATTATCTCTGAGTCAATACCCATTAAGTTTAGAGATACAGCACCGAAACAGGCCCTTCGGCCCACCGAGTCTGTGCCGACCATCAACCACCCATTTATACTAATCCTACACTGATCCCATATTCCTACCACATCCCCACCTGTCCCTATATTTCCCTACCACCTACCTATACTAGTGGCAATTTATAATGGCCAATTTACCTACCCACCTGCAAGTCTTTTTGGCTTGTGGGAGGAAACCCACACAGACACAGGGAGAACTTGCAAACTCCACACAGGCAGTACCCAGAATCGAACCCGGGTCGCTGGAGCTGTGAGGCTGCAGTGCTAACCACTGCGCCACTGTGCCGCCCATACTGTCCATTCCTACTTAATGAATGTTTTATGTATAGGTAAATTGGGAACAATAATTTCCATTAGTCATTAAATAAGTAGCAAAAGGGCATAAATTGAAGACCAGCACCAAACGATTGAAGGAAGAGGTTAGGATTTTTTTTTTTGCACAGCATTGTTAGGACATGGACAATCCCACCAGAAAAAGCAATTGAAGCCGAATCTATCATAGCCTTTAAAAGGGAAGTGAATAAGTATTTGACAAAATCAAAAGGATATGAGGAAAGGGCAAGGAAATGGGATTATGTGGTTAGCTCATTCAGAGAGCAGGTACAGGTGCGATGGGATGAATAGTCTCCTTCTGTGCTGTATAACGCTATCATTCTATTTGGAAGAATCCTATATACTCCATTTTACGAGTAAGGGTTTGTGTTAAATTTATTCTCAGAGGAGTATCACCAGAGTGGATCTGTATCACTAACCAGTTAACCAGTGTTCCGATGTTAACTTCATAATCCTTATAGGATTATTTTCACAGAAATGTTACAGAGTGATGGCTCTCCTTTTGATGATATTGGACAATATCTAAGACTTCTGTGGCAGAAACTTAATAATGCACCGATCGTTCAACAAAATTTCATTAAATTCTGCAGATGCTTCAGTATTAACTTTGACATAAAGGAAATGTTAGTTGTGTTTGTGTGATGTTAACTATTCCTGGAGGAATATTCTAAAGGGGGCATTGTGTTAGTATTAGCAAGATCAGCGGGGAATTCTTCTGGACACTTGAGCAGATCTCACCAGAACCATGGCAAGGATTTTACCAGCAACATATCTTATATCAGGCAAATGCCTCATTTACAAGAATTTGAGGAGAATCCAGGAAAGCCAGTTTGTCAACATTTGTCTATAAAAATGTGAACACGATTGGAAAGGAGTGAAACTGCCAATACCTTGAGACATTTCATTTCCAAGTACATGTTTATGTCAACATCTGGTGGTGATGTCATGTAAATAGTTCAATAATACTAAGTGTTATTCAGCTTTCATTGAGAGAACAATGAAAACCATAGACGTTACAAGCATAGGAGACTGAAATAAACTAAATAAAAGCAAACTTCACAATTATTATTCTTATATCAGTTAACATTATTAGGTCATTGCATTAGTAATGTCACTGATATATATAACATGTGCAGCTCAATGGCTCAGTGGCTAAATGCACCATCTCATGTTGTCATATGGATTAGGAAAACTGAACATTTCTTCCCTGGTCTATGTTGAATTATTTGGTCCCAGCTCGGATAGTGAACGTGCTTCTGCTGCCTCTGTGCTAAGAAGGGTAAAACAATCTAGATCACTATGCAGGTGTTCATGCTGCAAAATACATGGGTAGGACTGTTGAGTTGGCTGAAATGCCAACCATTATCACAGTGTTTACTGAATGGTCACTTGGATGAGGTATTTGGAGGGCTGATAGTACCCTGGAACCAAACCCTGGCACATGACACTGCATTTCAAATAAAAAGTGGAGGAAAATTGTCAAAATTGAAAATAAAGTCAATGCTTAATGAGTTTTGGCTGCTAATTTCAGTGTCAAGACATCACAATTGTGAAAGTCGGAATTGAAAATGGTAGTTAATCCATTCATTATTGCTTAATTGAAGATTAAGATTGCCGTGGGAAGCATGCACAAACCAAATGGAATAGCCCACCTTTAATTGTGCTTAAGACATTCTTGTATTCACAGGGAAGTGTTAATATTCAAGTGATAGTCTGAAATGTGAGATGTCTATCCCTGATTGATCAGGCAGACTGGTGACTACTCCCAGGGCTTTGACAAAGCTGCTGTATAAGCCAACTGTGAGGGTGGAACCATAGAACCATAGAAAGATTACAGCACAGAAGGAGGCCATTCAGCCCATCATGTCTGCGCCGGCTGAAAAATCTAGCTGTCCAATCTAATCCCACCTTCCTGCACTTGGTCTGTAGCCTTGCAGGTTACAGCACTTCAGGTGCATGTCCAGGTACCTTTCAAATGAGTTGGGAGATTCTGCCTCCACTACCGATCCAGGCAGTGAATTCCAGACACCCACCGCCCTCTGGGTGAAAAATGTTTTCCTCATGTCCCCTCTAATCCTTCTCCCAATCAGCCAAAATCTGTGCCCCCTGGTAATTGACCTCTCCACTAGGGGAAACAGGTCCTTCCTGTCTACTCTATCTAGGCCCCTTGTAATTTTGTACACCTCAATAATGTCACCCCTCAGTCTCCTCCGTTATAAGGAAAACAACCCTAACCTATTCAATCTTTCCTCATAGCTGCAACTTTCAAACCCCAGCACAATTCTTGTAAATCTCCTCTGCATGAGAGATTGACATATGTTGACTTATCTTTGGATTATCTCTCTATTTTTCCATGTGCAGAAGTATCTTGCCTCTGCTTAACACTTCCTGTTGGGCTGTTTGGAAAACAATGGAAATTAAAACCGAATCACAATCGACACCGCTTATTTCAATGGTATTTAACCTGTGTAAAAGAGCAGTTTAGTTCATGCATGCTGTTATTTGGTCATTCTATTCACTGACTCAAATTTAGCTGGTATGGAGCAGAATTATGTGGTTCTGCAGAACTGAGGCAGGAGAAATATCAGAGCAATATTCTTTAATAGAAATTAGTGCTGGTCCCTTACTAAAGTAGAAATAAAAAGATACCGGTACAAAAATTGACTGATCCAACATCAGATTAGTTAATTTAAATAAGTCTTTTATACTGAAAAATGAACTCTCACATAATGAAATGTTATTTCAATTATACCCAATTTGTAGGAACATAGAACAGGAGGAGGCTGTTTAGCCCTTTGAGCCTGTTTTACCATTCAGTGAGATCATGGCTGATCTGCAAGCTAACTCCATATACCTGCCTTTACCCCACATCCCTCAATTCCTTTGGCTAACAAAAAATTATCAATCACTGGTTTAAAATTAACAATTCACCTAGCATCAATTGTCTCTTGCGGAAGAGAGTTCCAAACTTTTACAACCCTGGCTCTAATTTTTTAGCCATGCCCCTTAGTCCTACACCCCCCAACTAGCAGCAATAGTTTCTCTCTGCCCTATCTGTTCCCCTTAATATTTTGAAAGCTTAGATCAAGCCTCCTAAATTCCAGGGTATACAACCCTAGGTGACATATAACCTTCTGTCTTTTCTTACGTTGAATTTTTTTTTATCTTGACTGATTTACAAGGTTTTGGTATTGAAGAGGTTAGTCAAAATTAGGAAGTTAAAGTTTCCTTTTTTCTTCCCATCAGTTTATTCAGTTAAGAATTTCTGGACTGGTTGAAGAAACATGTTACAAGTCTGCCTGAGGTGGCTTTTTGTGAGAGCTCTGATTAAACATTAACCCTGGATTCGATCTAGCCTCACTAGCCTTCCCTCCTCCTGTGTTTTGAACAGTGACCAGCCTCAAGTGCAAACTCCCAATCCGCTTGCACACAGGAAATATTAATCAACTCTGCATTTGGAGACCGGATTAGGTCACTTCATGTTCCTGATTGGGATTTTACGTGTTTGCATTGCATGGTTCAGGGACTAACTGATGAGACAAGAGGGCACGGCAACAACGCTAGAGCTGCCCTCTGCAATGACCTGAATCCATGCCATCAAGACTCTTGATTGCAACCTTCTGTGGGTTATGACAGCCTGTCAACTCTTTACACTGTTCTATTCAGATAGCTGCATGACATTTGATAGTTCTAACCCCCACCTGCATGATGTATGAATTTATCAACGCATATTGATCAAAATAGAAGCTGCTGTAATCACAAATAAAACACATTTAGGATTAGCTACAACACAGAACTGTGTTGCAAGATTGCGGGAATGTATTAAAATAACAATAACTTGCCTGGGCATTGGATAATTCAAAGAGAAGTTTAAAAAATATATATTTTTCTCCCCTCTTTTCCTGGCTCCTACTGGAATCTAGTTCCACAGGTACCAGCAGCCTTCTGGTGTCTTACCTGATTGGTCATTTATCAAGTCTGACCCCAAGAGGGTGAATGTTGCCTGAGCGGCTTAATACCGAAAGATGAGTGAGAGTAGCATTGCTGGGAGTGATAAAGGTGGGGCTTAAGTCTTCTGATCTGCTGCAGGATGTGTGTTGATCAATGGCCAAGGGAAGAAAAAAAAAGGAGAACTATTTCCAAACTAAAACTGATGTGCTGGCTCTGCATTCTATTATAATGATTGGAAGCTAACTCTTATAAACTTCAGAATAGGAGTCAGAAAAAACAATTGCCAACATAATCTAGCTCAATGTGCTTATTTTATTGCAGGGAGTGGGAAGCTCTGCCATTATTAGCCAGACTGACTCATTGTCTGTGGAGATGTTTGGTTTACACTTGGGCAGCCTCTAATTTTAAAGACAGATGGTAAGACAACTGTTTCCATTTCTACCTATAATCATTTCCAAACTAAAATGATGCTGTATCTTTTATTGGAGAAATGTTCTTATGTTGGAAATAGTAAATGTGCAATCATATTTATCATTGTGGGGTCTGCCAGAATCACTGGATAAGACCAGATGGTGTGGTCATTTTGAAAATGGATCAAAATTTGGAGTTAGAAACTGAACCACAACATCTCTTCAAAGAAAAAAAAAGATAATTTTAGTTTGAAAAGAACTATAGATAGACTGTAAACTGTTGTGGGGTGTTACAACATTGAGCAATGGTAATGGGGCTAAAATTCAGACTGTGTGGAATGTCTGATCTTCAATTAAGAGGCAATATTTAATATTAATGCGTGTATAGTGACTTTCAGTAAACGGATAAGGCTTATGATGCAATCTGTGGAACTTTCTTTTGATTACTTCCTGATCTACTTGCACAGTGAATCAGCATCGGAAATGTCAGGCCACAAGAGTACAATTCTGGATGTTTGTTATAGCAATTGAATACTTGACAAATTTAAAATATTACTAAGACCAGTAAAATGGAATAACGCGTCTTTTAAAAGGGTGATGTAGATGGGGAACATTGAAGGAAAAATTATTCACTTCAATTTCATGATGTAATAACTAATTAACATGCTTCAGAGTTGGCCATGAATCTATGCTTATTTTCCAGATTGAACAGTTCCCTCCCAGTGTTCATATCGGTGTCTCTGCCAATCATATTCTTTTTTAAAGTGAGCCTCCTTTTTAAGGCATTTCCTCTTCTTCCTTGGAGCTCCACATGCCACAGTTCAGAGGATAGAGAGGTGGCCCACTCTCAGGGCTCTACCAATGCTCCTTGAACACAGACCAGAAAAGTGCATGGAGTGACCCCCAGATGATCTCTTCCTCTTGTTTCACTCTCCATGTGCGGAAAAACCTAGACTCCACACCTTGCCTCACTGCACCAGCATAGTTAAGACTGGTAACTTTGTGTGCTGGAATGTAAGAGAGAACTCGCAACCTTACTTTCTGTGACATAGCGTGTCAGTGCTCCAGTCCACTCAGTACTACATCATTCTTTCAAACAGCATTGTTGATATTATCAATACCAACTCGTTTGTCAAGTACAATATTAATTTCTCCCACCAATTACAGTTTTGGCCTGACTCCAAAATGATTTCCCTGATGAGAATATTGATTCATTCACTGATTGCCATTAGTTATTAGTTATATAGAGTTGATTCTACTTCCCTTCATGTAGAGACGTTGTTGAAGGTTTGAATATTCTGCTTCAGAAACACCGAGGCCATGCCAATGTGATGGTATAGCATATAGATCACTGTGGCTTACTCCTGTTGTTTCCCCACAGTGGAGGAAGGTTACCTCCAATTTCAAATTCTGGTGAAATTGTAAATGCATTTTAAAATAGCACAGTTATAACCTTGCTAAAAATAGCAATCATGGGAAATCTTCCTCCATTAGGATGCCTGATCTCACCTGCACAATGAGGGAGGGGAAAGCACCACCAAGAGAAGGAAAATGCGCAAGTCAGTGAGTCTGCCTACTCTTGTGAACCTCCAGGGATGCGTGCCAGACCTCGTACCAGTTGATTGGTGTATTTCCCAGGTTATAGAAGAGGAAAAAAAATACATTGCTTTAGATATGGAACAATTTAAAAAAGAACATCAAGTGCTTCAAACCCTCAACAGAAGATTCAACAACGACTACTACTGCTTTTATATGATGGGAAATGATTATAATGGGATGTTTAGTTTGACTATCCATTCAATGGTCTCCTGAGATGCCTTCCGCAACAGATCATAGAGGGCAGGTTCATGCAATGTGTTCCGTGGTCTGAGATTCATGGCCACAATCGCACTTCACATCGTCCCTGCTCTGCGCGGATTCAGTTGAGCACTGTCCACCGTCTTTGAGGGAAGTCGAACCCAGGGACCTATGCTGTTGGGTCAGTGATGAGGTGTTGTTTTTTTTATGCTGCATGCTGCCCACAATTCCGTCCATCTGGGTAATGGGTTCATATCAACTGCATGAATATTGGCTGCTGTTTCCCGGAATGGCTGGTGCAATTTCAGTGCTTTCTTGGTGAGGTTTTCATGTCTTCACTGGGAAGGTCAGTGTTTCTCATGACTTATTACATTTCACTGAGCACGATGGCATCATGGTGAATAGCAGGCAGGGCAATGTGGGACAGCATTGGGAGCCACTCAGTTGGAGTGGACTTAAGTGGCCCTGGCACTGTCCTTAGAGCAGTAAGTTAGCTGCACATTCATGATCTTTCTGTGGCAGATGCAGGACCATGAGGCAGAGCAGCATTCTGCAGTAGAGTAGACGAGGGCCACTGTTGTGGTGCGAAGTATTCTGGCTGTGTTCCCCCATAACATTCCAGTGAGTTTCCAGATCAGGTTCACCCTGGATTTTAGGTTTGGGCCAGCATTGATGAGATGAGGCTGATAGATGAGAGTCCAGGTATTTTGGGTAAGTTACCTTCCGCAGAAGGAAACGTTAAGTTCTTTCCCAGCAGCATTGTTATTCAGATGGAACGCTGACACAATTGTCTTTGGATTGGGGCAGAAGCACGACGTCCAGAAGAAGTGTTTCAGTAGGCCCAGGTTGCTGGTAAGCTTCCAACTTGCTTCGTTGGGGAGTTGATGATAGCTTACCTGTGGTCTTCCTGTGTGTTCTAGTTTGTCGAGAATGTGCCATCGAATGTCATCAAGAAGATTACCGTATGCCCGAAAGTGGCCTCCTGGTTTGAAAAGCTTGAAAGCATTAAACATTCAACAACTGCCTTCATACAGCTCTCACACAGACCGAATATACTTGGTAAAGCTCTCATAGACACCTTGTACAGATCTAGTATAGATTCAGTGAAGATGTTGTATAACCCACATAGATACCAAGTTCCATTACAACCATACTACACCAGTACTGATCTTATAGAATCAGAGCATATTATTTCTGCATCTCATTTCTTCTTTGTTTAGTCTGTAATCACGATGTCTTGTAATGTTTTATCATACTTATCTTATTCAATGATCATGACTTTCAAATCTAAGTAATTCATTAACATGAAGAGCTGACTATTATGTTTCTAGTAAGAGTGTTGCTGAGTGCAGAGATGTGAATCGAATATACAGTAGACCAATGTAAACTCATTCATCTTACCTAGATTCTAAAGAAGATAAATTTTAGGCTGAAATAACTCTTTTTGTTAATGTGTTTAGTGGCAGCCTCCCATGTTGGTGCATTGCCAGAACTTCCAAAGTAAATGATGACACCTTGCAGCTAAGTAAGTACTGGAAACAAATACAGAGACCCTGAAATTACATTGCAGAATACTAGTGGGCAAATGCATAAAACATTTACCTAAAATTCCCCTCTCTGTAGTTTTAGGAGGGTATTAATCCATTTGCTTTAAATGTATTAACATCGTTCCTAAAATAGTGGAGCAAGGAATTTCAGCAATCACATTAAGGGTTCACCTGCTAATAACCAGTGACATAAAAATGGCACAACAATAAAAAGTGACAGAATTTATTGTCTATTTTTTCCTTGTGATTTTCTTCCATCCTCTCCTTCAGCCACTGACTCATGCAGTGGTACAGTTCCACAGGCACCAGGTGTCCTCGGGTACCTCACTCAAGTATCCATTCTTCATCTTTGAGTCTACACAATACCAGCAAGCTATTCGACTGGTGGGCACATCTCAGTCTATCTTAATCCTGTCCCCATTTGACGCACACTTAAAACGCTCACACTTACATGCATAGAACACACACATGTACACACAAAACACACACCACACATGCATTTTACAGCAGGAGTCATTGGATAGGAATCAGGAATAGGAAACGTCTAATTTTTCCCTTTGTTAGCAAAAGACCACTTATCACACTCTTAACAGTCTTGAGTGAGATTTGCTAACTCAGCACAAACTCGGGATCGAGTCCATGGGACTTTCTTGGTTGCATGGCTCAGTTCTACTGAGTGGGAAATGCATATACCAACTGAGACAATGGGCTGGATTTTAAGAGCTCGCTGTCTCACCCTGTGCGAGCACAAAAAATGCAGGCCACATGCCAAAGAGCCACTGCAATCCCACGCACAGTGGCTCATTTAAATAGCTGGGGGCTGCCATTTTTAAAAGGCAGCCAGACCTGCCGTTCAATTTGAATTTTTAAAGATACACCACCCAAAGATTCATGAACTAAATTTCTAATGTCCATTTCCTACCCCCCAATAACAATTACATTAACTAGTTGGCCGCCCCCCCACCACCCAAACACTTTGTTTCCCCCCCAAAAATATACTTTATTCATAAAAATCTGTAAAAAATACATTACAAAACAGTTCAAAGCAGCACCAAGTTGACATTCCAAAAAGTGCAAAGGAAATCAGTTTTCTTCAATACAGGAGTGAGTTGCCTCACAACCCTTCCATTCCATTTTACATGCCATGTACATTTTACAGCAAACCCATATCTGGTGTATACAGCCCGAGGGGCTTCCCATGTGTCCAGCCCCTCAGTTCATTATGGCGGGAGGACCTTACACAATGGTCTTTCCCCATTGAACCTTTGCAGCGACTACCCAAAGCTTTAGTCCATCCCTAAGCACATAGTCCTGGACCTTGGAATGTGCCAGTCTGCAACACTCGATCATGGACAAGTCTTTGCGCTGGAAGACCAGCAAGTTTCGGGCAGACCAAAGAGCATCTTTCACCGAATTGATGGTCCTCCAGCAGCAGCTAATGTTTATCTCGGTGTGCGTCCCTGGGAACAGCCCGTAGAGCACAGGCTCCTGTGTTACAGAGCTGCTTGGGATGAACCTCAACAAAAACCACTGCATCTCTTTCCACACCTGCTTTGCAAAGACTCATTCCAGAAGGAGGTGGGCAACCATCTCTTCCCCACCACAGCCACCTCAAGGGCAGTGTGCAAAGGGGACGAGACTCTGGGCATGCTGGAAGGATCTGACAGGGAGGGCCCTTCTCAGCACCAGCCAAGCTACGTCTTGGTGCTTGTTTGAAAGTTCTGGTGATGAGGCATTCTGCCAAATATCTTTGGCAGTCTGCTCAGGGAACCATCCGACAGGATCCACCATCTTAGCTGTGTGTGAAGCCGGAGGATATAGGTGAGGTTTTAAATGATTACTTTTCATCTGTGTTCACTATGGAGAAGGACGATGTAGGTGTAGAGATCATGGAGTGGGATTGTGATATACTTGAATATATAAGTATTAGCTGTTTTAGCGGGCTTAAAAGTGGATAAATCCCCAGGCCAAGATGAGATGTATCCCAGGCTGCTATGTGAGGCAAGGGAGGAGATAGCAGGGGCTCTGACACAAATTTTCAAATCCACTCTGGCCACAGGAGAGATACCAGAGGACTGGAGGACAGCGAATGTGGTACCATTATTCAAGAAGGGTAGTAGGGATAAACTAGGTAATTACAGGCTAACATCAATGGTTGGGAAACTATTGGAAAAAATTCTGAGGGACAGGATTAATCTCCACTTGGAGAGGCAGGGATTAATCAGGAATAGTCAGCATGGCTTTGTCGGGGGGAAATCGTGTCTAACTAACTTGATTGAATTTTTCGATGAGGTGACTAGATGTGTAGATGAGGGTAAAGCAGTTGATGTAGTCTACATGGACTTCAGTAAGGCTTTTGAGAAGGTCCCGCATGGGAGATTGGTTAAGAAGGTAAGAGCCCATGGGATCCAGGGCAATTTGGCAAATTGGATCCAAAATTGGCTTAGTGGCAGGAGGTATAGGGTGATGGTTGAGGGTTGTTTCTGCAAGTGGAAGCCTGTTAGCAGTGGTGGGATCGGTGCTGGGACCCTTGCTGTTCGTAGTGTACATTGATGATTTAGACATGAATTTTTTTTTTTATTCATTCAGGGATGTGGACGTCGCTGGCTAGGCCAGCATTTATTGCCCATCCCTAACTGCCCTTGAGAAGGTGGTGGTGACCTGCTTTCTTGAACCGCTGCTGTCCATGTGGGGTAGGTATACCCACAGTGCTGTTAGGAAGGGAGTTCCAGGATTTTGACCCAGCGACAGTGAAGGAACGGTGATATCGTTCCAAGTCAGGATGGTGTGTGACTTGGAGGGGAACTTGCAGGTGGTGGTGTTCCCATGCATTTGGTGCTCTTGGCCTTCTAGTTGGTAGAGGTCGCGGGTTTGGAAGGTGCTGTCTAAGGAGCCTTGGTGCATTGCTGCAGTGCATCTTGTAGATGGTACACACTGCTGCCATTGTGCGTCGGTGGTGGAGGGAGTGAATGTTTGTAGATGGGGTGCCAATCAAGCAGGCTGCTTTGTCCTGGATGATGTCGAGCTTCTTGAGTGTTGTTGGAGCTGCACCCATCCAGGCATGTGGAGAGTATTCCATCACACTCCTGACTTGTGCCTTGTAGATGGTGGACAGGCTTTGGGGAGTCAGGGGGTGAGTTACTCGCCTCAGGATTCCTAGCCTCTGACCTGCTCTTGTAGCCATGGTATTTATATGACTACTCCAGTTCAGTTTCTGGTCAATGGTAACCCCTAGGATGTTGATAGTGGCGGATTCAGCGATGGTAGTGCCGTTGAATGTCAAGGGGAGATGGTTAGATTCTCTCTTGTTGGAGATGGTCATTGCCTGGCACTTGTGTGGTGCAAATGTTACTTGCCACTTATCAGCCCAAGCCTGGATATTGTCCAGGTCTTGCTGCATTTCTACACGGACTGCTTCAGTATCTGAGAAGTCACGAATGGTGCTGCACATTGTGCAATCATCAGCGAACATCCTCACTTCTGACCTGATGATTGAAGGTAGGTCATTGATGAAGCAGCTGAAGATGGTTGGGCCTAGGAAACAATATAGGAGGTATGATCAATAAGTTTGCGGATGACACGAAAATTCATGGTATCGTAAATAGTGAGGAGAAAAGCCTTATATTACAGGATGATATAGATGGCCTGGTAAAATGGGCGGAGCAGTGACAAATAGAATTTAATCCTGAGAAGTGTGAGGTGATGCATTTTGGGAGGACTAACAAGGCAAGGGAATTTACAATGGATGGTAGGACCCTAGGGAGCACAGAAGGTCAGAGAGACCTTGGTGTACTTGCCCATAGATCACTGAAGGCAGCAGCATAGGTAAATAAGGTGGTTAGGAAGGCATATAGGATACTTGCCTTTATTAGCCAAGGCATAGCATATAAGAGCAGGGAGGTTATGATGGAGCTGTATAAAACGCTAGTTCGGCTACAGCTGGAGCACTGTGTACGGTTCTGGGCACCACACTATAGGAAGGATGTGATTGCACTGGAGAGGATGCAGAGGAGATTCACCAGGATGTTGCCTGGGCTGCAGCATTTCAGCTGTGAAGAGAGACTGGATAAGCTAGGGTTGTTTCCCTTAGAGCAGAGAAGGCTGAGGGAGGATATGATTGAGGTAAACAAAATTATGAGGGGCATTGATAGATTAGATAGGAAGAAACTCTTTCCCTTAGGCGAGGGATCAATAACCAGGGGGCATAGATTTAAGGTAAGGGGTAGGAGCTTTAGAGGGGATTTGAGGAAAAATGTTTTCACCCAGCAGGTGTCTGGAATCTGGAACGCACTGACTGAAGAGGTGGTAGAGGCAGGAACCATCAGAACATTTAAGAAGTATTTAGATGAGCACTTGAAATGCCATATCATACAAGGCTACGAGCCAAATGCTGGAAAACGGGATTAGATAGGTAGATGCTTGATGGCCGGTACAGACACGATGGGCCGAAGGGCCGGTTTCTGTGCTGTATGACTCTATGACTCGATCTTCTTTTCCCGTAGGGCCTTGAGAGCATTCCGTGGAGAAACTTTCCCATGAAGGATAGGTGGTACGGCACGGTCCAACTGGATGTAATGTTATGCGGCAATGTGACCAGGCCCATCCTTCGTAACACCGTGGACAGATAGAACCTCAGCACGTAGCAATACTTGGAGTTTGCGTACTGGGGCTCGATGCACAGCTTGATGCAGCCGCACACGAAGTTGGTCATCAGGATGAGGGCGACGTTGGGTACATTTTTCCCACCATTATCCAGAGGTTTGAACATCATGTCCCTCCAGACCCGGTCCATTTTGGATCTCCAGATAAAGCGGAAAATGGTTCGGAGACCGCCACGGCGCAGGAGTGGGGTATGGGCCAGACCTGTGCCACATACAGCAACAACGTGAGCACCTCGCACCTGATGACAAGGTTCTTACCTACAATGGAGAGAGATCGCTGCTCCCACATGTTCAGTTTATAGTGTACCCTGGCTACTCGGTCCTTCCAGGCACGCCCCGGCCCTTATGAACCATATCCCTAGCACCTTCAGGTAGCCTGACCTGACAGTGAAGGGGACAAAGGATCGGTCGGCCCAGTTCCCAAAGAACATGGCCTCACTCTTGCCGTGGTTAACTTTGGCTCAAGAGGCCAGTTCGAACTGGTCGCAGATGCTCATCAGTCTGCAAACGGACAGCGGATCCAAGCAGAAGACGGCGACGTTGTCCATGTACAGGGAGGTTTTAACCTGAGTGCCTCCGCTGCCTGGGATTGCCACCCCTCTTATGCTCACATCCTTCCTAATTGACTCAGCAAAAGGTTCGAAACAGCAAACAATGTCTGACTCCAGATTGGATCGGGAAACTTTCTGATTCCCACCCATTGATTGAGACTGCGCTACTAATGTTTTTGTAGAGCAGTTTGATCCAATTGCAGATTCCCTCCCCAAACCCCATTTTGGAAAGCATGTCCATCATGTAGGTGTGCGATATCCTGTCAAAAGCCTTCTCCTGGTCCAAGCTGATGAGGCAGGTGTCCACCCTCCTGTCCCGTCCATCGGCGATCGTATCCCTGAGTAGCGCGAGACTATCAGAAATCGTCCTGCCGCGTACAGTGCAGGTCTGGTCAGGGTGAATCACCAACTCCAGAGCAGACTTGACCTGACTGGCGATGACTTTGGACAGAATCTTGTAGTCAACAGTATAAGCAGTGAGATGGGCCGCCAATTTCTGATTTCCATCCTCTTCCCCCTTCCGCTGTAGATGAGGGTTATGATGCCTTTCCTCATGGATTCTGACATGCTGCCTGCCAGAAGCATACTCTTGTATATTTCCAGCAGGTCTGGGCTGATCCAGTCCCACAGGGCCGAATACAACTCAACTGGTAGGTCGTCACTTCTGAGAGTTTTACTCGTTTTGAAGGACCTGACGCTGTTTGTCAGCTCATCCAGAGTTGGCGGTTTGTCCAGTCTCGCCCTCATGCTGTCATCTGAAACCTCAGTGATAGATGACAGGAAGGACTGGGAAGCCATTCACGTCGTACAGCACAGCATAAAAGGATATGCTGATCTTTAGTAAGTCAGACTGCGAAGACATTACCGAGCCATCCTCTTCCTTCAGGCTGCTGATAACAGAGCTCTCTCTGTATACCTTTTGGAAGAAATAACGCGAGCACGTCTCATCCTGCTCAACAGAGCAGACTCTGGACCAGAAGATGATCTTGGAGGCCTCCGTGGCAAACAGCAGGGCCTGCTGGCTCTTCACCTCTTGGAGATCTTCCTTGACCTCGACCCCCATCGATTGCAGCCGGTGCAGATTTTTCATTCTTTTCTGGAGTCGGGACATTTCCCTCTGTCTCTCTCTCGCCCTCTGAACACCTTTGAAGATAAAGAACCTCTTGATGTTCTCCTTGATCGCCTCCCACCAGTGAACTGGAGACTCAAAGAGGGGTTTCATGGTTCTCCAACCTTTGTAATCCCTTTTGGGTTCCTGAACATTCTCTGAGGTTAGCAGTGTAGCATTGAGCTTCCATGTCCCCCTGCCAACCTGCTGGTCATCCTGTAAGTGACAGTCTGTAATTGTGCACATGTAATAGAAATCAATTCAAAGCTGCCGATATAATTTATACAAAATTATGATCTAATTTATAAAATAAACACATTTAAACTATAGTATTTTGAAGTTTACAGCAAAAAATAAATAAACACATATGCAAATTTTCAGAATAAACTAAAGCTACTGTTCAATTGTCAATTCCAAACTGAAAATGTTAAAAACAAATTTCAGAAGTGTTAGATTTTATACAATGTATTTCTGATAATTCAGTCAATTTTTGCATTAAAACAATTTGAATTATCCAGGATTGAATTATGTTACATAAACATAAACATAAGAAAGCAAGCGTTTAGTGCTAAAAAATGAATTCTCAGACAATTGAATTGAATTATTTTAATTAAAGGGAGGAAATAAACAACTTGGATTTGCTTAGCCATTTTCATGACATCAGAATGTCCCAAAGTGCTTCTGTCAATGAATGAGTTTTGAAGTGTAGTCACTGTTGTAATGTAGGAAACACAGCTGGCAATTTGCACAGCAAAATCCCACTAACACATGAACAGCAATGAGATAAATGACCAGATAATTTTTGTTTTTTTGTGTTGCTCGAGGAATAAATGTTGGCAGGCACAAATAGTACCACTGGATCTTTTACATCTGCATCAGTAGGCAGACAGGACCTTGATTTAATATCTCATCTGAAAGCAGGCACCTCTGATACTGCAGCATTTCCTCAGTACTGCACTGAAGTGTCAACATAGATTACATATTCAAGTCAGTGGGGCTTGAATCTACTTACTACACGCACAATCAGAAAACAAAGTGCTACTAATGAGCCAATGGCAACAAGTGCTAGAGCCTTTGCAAACTGGCTTGCCCTGATTCAACCTCATCCAAATCAGTCCCAATTGATATATATGTAGATTATTTGACAATATCTATTTGTCCAATACTGGGTGGGACTTTTTTTTAAAGGCCTGAAAGGCAGAAATGAGAGGCAGATCCTGCCGTTGGAGATGGGAAGGGAGGAAGTGGGGGCACACAAAATGGCATGCGATGATGTAGGGCGGTGTGTCCGACATTGTCCTGTCCCCTTCGGCCCTTCCGCCCGAGGCCAATTGAACCACTTAATCATCCAATTAATGACCACTTAAGAGAAGCCTCCCACCTCTGCTCCCATTTCACTTACATCGGAGGGGCCTACTGCCATGTGGAGACACCGCCAGCCTCTTAGCGTGTTCAGGGGGCAAGGGGGGTCTCTCCTCTGGGAGCAATTCATGGGCCACGGAGGACCAGCACCACCCCTCCACCTACCTACCCCCCAACATCCCGGCCACAAGGGCTGCATTGAACCCTTCCAGCTCTGCCAGGATCCCATCGTCAGGATAAGATCCAGCCTGAGAATCCTATTATATTAGAATGTGCCTATTAAATAGGCCAAAGCATTTAAAGAGAAAAGATCTGGCGACAGCTCAGGGAATGAAGACAGCAACATCAATGGATTTTAGGGCTCTAATTCATGAAGACAGGCTCATGGAACTAAATTTGTTTTCACTGAAAGAAAGAGCTGTGGTGAGATGTAATGACAGCCTTCAAAATGACGAGGTCTATGGATTATGTAGATATAAGCAGGTTATTTAATTTAGACTGTAATCAGAGAACCGAGGACACATGTACAAAATTAACAAGCCTACAGCAAGACAAGAAATTAGACTAATCTTTCCATCAAAAGCAGTGAACGTTATGACTATAAATTAATTTCAGAAAAGAACTGGATATATTTCAGTTTTAAACTGTATTAAGGTTATGATGATAAAGACAGACCTGGATGGTCAAATATTATACACAACATGATAGTTTCTAAACTGTTGGGAGCACAGATATATCTTCCATGGAATGTAGTTGGGTCAGACTTGAATTGTGTAGGTTGTAAGGTTGGATAAATATGCTGATTACCTTGCAGGCATGGAGAGTAATTTCACAAAGCTTTAAGTAACTGGAGGTTTTACCTTTGGTTGGTTGTGTCCCTCAGAAGCTTGCGTGAATAGAGTCTATGATAGCACAAATTCTGGCCTTGCTCAGTTTAATTTAAAAGTATAACCTACAGATGTTGGTAAAAATTCTAAAATGCCAAGTTAAAAAATAGAATTTAACTTATTCTGTATTTGTTAACCAATGGCCCATAGTTTAATCTAGATTAGTACATTTTGCTCTGAAAATTAAGAACCGCTCCATACATTTAAATGGCTTTTTACTCTGTTTCATTCTATTTTATCATAAATCTCACTCAATTATTTTCCTCATGTTTGGAACCCTGGTCTGTCAAAGTAAAGGGTCTAATGCGCACGCAGCTTAAATCACATGAGAAAGTCTTCGACAACACTTTAAACTTGGAGGCAACATCTTGCAGGAGTATTAAAATGTCCATTCCATTACTGTGGGAAACAAATCAACAGGGATTCAAGTCAAATTTGATGAAAATCCTCTGTTAAGAGTTTCACTTAAAGTTGCTGTTATCCGTGAAACAGACTTTAAGCATTGAAAAATTAAGACCAACTCAGAATATCAGATCATACATGTCAATGCCATCACACACTGAAATCTGACTTGAAGACCACCTGCTCACAGATGACCAACATTACCCAATAAATAAACCGGCAACTCAAACATAGACCTGCATTAGATCACCTGGTATCAACCCCAAAAGTGATGATTCTCAACAGTTCCCCCAAACAGAATACTCATTTGATGTAAATACTTTTGTAAAGCTTGACAACATTTACTTGCATCATTTACTTGTCCTGTCTGAGTTGAAAATACATAAAACACTTGATGTTTGTCACACTGGGTACAGTCTTCCCTGATAATCAAATAAATGAATAATGAATTTCTCCACAGGACTGTGGTAATTTTTCACAAATCATTGAAGAATATAGTTGCAGTTCTACGCCAGTAATGTTCTTCCTATGTTCAATAAATACTGTCAAGGAAGTTTCTGAAATTTTGAATGTTAATGCCTCAGATATTGTAGTCAGCAAGAGCGATGGTGCTCAAAGAACATTTCTCACAAAGATTGAGTGATGTCTGTGGCGTGGATTTCCCCTTTCACAACAGCAGTTTAAATCTGGCATCTGCAGTATTTTGCTTTTATTTTAGTTTAAATCTGGTGCCAAGTCCAGGGGATCTCTAGGCATCCAGCAACTGTGATGTCAGCAAGGAGGGCAAGCAATCATTCACACTGAAGTATTCTCACAGACAGCAAATCAGTTTTAGATAGTGAAATAAATGATTTATGATTGGATTAAGATAGAAACTAAAATAAAAAATAAACTTAAAAAAATGATGTTAAAAATATGTGGAATATTTTATCAAAATGGAGATATTTGACATTCCATAAGTATAAAATTAGATATTCAGCACCATTGAGGGTGTATAGCAGTAATTATGAAATTAGTACACTGTTAAAAACCCAGTCACACCTCATCCAACAAGCTGTAACTTTTTCAAGGGTTTATACAGTGAGATTTACAGAGTAAGAGTGACATTCCTCATCAATTCAATGCTTTCCCATTGACTGCAGTGTGTGGGGACAGTGGGTGGGGGAGGGGGGGGGTTCAACAGCGCACCCTCTGGAGGAGCATAGAATCACGAACAGCAACTTCTGGTGCTCCACATTATTTTGTGCTTGTGTGGACTCCCAAAGTTGCTGTAGTTTCAGTGGAAAAATGTTGGCCAACACTGACAGCTTCGAGTCATAGAGTCAGAGTTACACAGCACTGAAACAGGCCCTTCGGCCCACCATGTCCATGCTGGTCATCAAGCCTATCTATTCTAATCCCATTTTCCAGCACTTGGCCCGTAGCCTTGTATGTTATGACGTTTCAAGTGCTCATCTAAATACTTCTTAAATGTTTTGAGGGTTCCTGCCTCTACCACCTCTTCAGGCAGTGTTTTCCAGATTTCAACCACCCTCGCAGTGAAAAGGTTTTTCATCAAATCCCCTCTAAACCTCCTGCCCCTTTCCTTAAATCTATGCCCCTGGTTATTTACACCTCTGCTAAGGGAAAAAGTTGCTTCCTATCTACCCTATCAATGCCCCTCATAATTTTGTATACCTCAATCAGGTCCCCCCTCAGCCTTCCCTGCTCTAAGGAAAACAACCCTAGCCTATCCAGTCTCTCTTCATAGGTGAAATGCTCCAGCCCAGGCAACATCCTGGTGAATCTCCTCTGCACCCTCTCTAGTGCAAACACATCCTTCCTATAGTGTGGCGACCAGAACTGTACATAGTGCTCCAGCTGTGGCCTAACTAGCGTTTTATACAACTCCATCATAACCTCCCTGCTCGTATAATCTATGCCTTGGCTAATAAAGGCAAGTATCCCATATACTTTCCTAACCACCTTATCTACCTGTGCTGCTGCCTTCAGTGATCTATGGACAAGTACACCAAGGTCCCTCTGACCCTCTGTAATTTCTATGGTCCTACCATCCATTGTATATTCCTTTGCCTTGTTAGTTCTCCCAAAATGCATCACCTCACACTTCTTAGGATTAAATTCCATTTGCCACTGCTCCGCCCATTTTACCAGCCCATCTATATCGTCCTGTAATCTAGGGCTTTCCTCCTCATTATTTACAACACCACCAATTTTCGTGCCTTCTGCAAACTTACTGATCATACCTCCTATATTCATGTCTAAATCATCAATGTACACTACAAACAGCAAGTATCCCAGCACCGATCCCTGACGTACACTACTGGTCACAGGCTTCCAATCGCAAAAACAACCCTCGACCATCACCCTCTGCCTCCTTCCACTAAGCCAATTTTGGATCCAATTTGCAAATTGCCCTGGATCCCATGGGCTCTTACCTTCTTGACTAATCTCCCATGTGGGACCTTCTCAAAAGCCTTACTGAAGTCCATGTGGACTACATCAACTGCTTTACCCTGATCTACACACCTAGTCACCTCCTCAAAAAATTCAATCAAATTTGTTAGACATGATCTCCAACTGACAAAGCCATGCTCACTATCCTTGATTAATCCCTGCCTTTCCAAGTGGAGAATTTTTTCCAATAGTTTCTCTACCACTGATGTTAGTCTCACCGGCCTGTAATTCCCTGGTTTATCCCTACTACCCTTCTTGAATAATGGTACCACATTCGCTGTCCTCCAGTCCTCTGGTACCTCTCCTTTGGCCAGAGAGGTTTTGAAAATTTGTGTCAGAGCCCCTGCAATCTCCTCTCTTGCCTCACATAGCAGCCTGGGATATATCTCATCTGGGTCTGGGGATCCACTTTTAAGCCTGCTAATACCTCCTCCCTTTCAATGCTAATTTGTTCAAGTATATCACAATCCCCCTCCCTGATCTCTGCACCTACAGTGTCCTTCTCCATAGTGAACACAGATGAAAAGTAATCATTTAAAACTTCACCTACGTCCTCCAGCTCCACACACAGATTGCCACTTTGGTCCTTAATGGGCCCTACTCTTTCCCTGGTTATCCTCTTGCCCTTAATATGCTTATAAAACACCTTAGGATTTTCCTTTATCTTGCCCGCCAGTGTTGTTTCATGCCCCCTCTTCGCTCTCCTAATTACTTTTTTAAGTACTCCCCTACACTTTCTATACTCCCCTCGGGCCTCCGCTCTTTTCAGCCCTCTGAATCTGCCATAAGCCTCCTTATTTTCCCTTCATTAACTTCACCGTCATTACCACCACAAAATCCGGGCCAATGGTGCATGTAATTTCCAATCTATGGAAGCCTGTTCATAACAATGTAAAAAGCTCAGGTGTTCTCATTTTACACCAGCAACTCCCAATGTTGAAAAGTCTCTGCAGCTTTCTAAATATGAACATAACTTGCAAAACTATTTTTCCAAATTTTTTTTTAACAGCTGAATATTCTAAACCATCATCGGGAAGATGTACAGAAACAGTGGGGGCAATTTTAGTTTCCAAAAACAGGTGGGTTTGGTTTGGCTGGGAGGGTAAAAAATCAAAAACTTGATATAGGAACCCAACCCACCTCAACCGTGAGACAAAGGGCGAGTGGCCAATCCGCTTACAGGAGGCAGATCACATGTTGAACCTTGTAAAGAGGTGGTGTGTCCATTTAAAACTGTTTCTATTTTTAAGTCAATTAGATTTCCTAGGCATCAGGAAACCCAACTGGTAAAAGGACAGAAGAGGGGCAGGATCCATAAGCGCCTTTACAGCACTGCTTGTGGGCTCGGCATGCAGGATTGTTACCCCCCAAGCCCAACAAGCTTATCTGTAAACTACACCCCCTCCCTGGTGATTGGACCATCTCCATGACCATCTGACTCCCCCCGACCATGTTCGTACACTCCTTGTCACCATCTGCTCCCACCCAACCACATTGTACGCCTCAGACGAGCATCTCTACCCATGACCTCTCCCACCCACCCTGCCTCACTAGAACCTTGATAGCAGTCTCTCCCTACCTGCTGCGTTCCTGCGTCCTTCCGCTGCAGGATTTCCAGACCCACATGTAGTCAGCCTGTCAGGAAAGAAACTTGGAGAAAAAATTTAAAAGACGTCCTGCAGTTAAAAATTGCAGGATGTTTGGTAAACCCATACTTCTGGGTTTCCTGTCCATAATTCCACTTCTCCACACCCCATGCCAAAAATGCCTCCAAGATATATTGGGACCAGTTTTTCTCAACTGCAATTACTCAGAAGGCTCCTGCGTTTACAGTACAAATCAGTATCTTGCAGTGCAATAGGACTGGCAGTGTCTTGCAAACACCCAAATATCTTTTTTCCAGTTTTCAAGATATCTATTTTTGTGTAATATCTGCCAAAATGAGTCTATCAGGTTTCAAGAGAAGCATGTTATGAAACAGAAAATAAAATCTGCAAAACTACAGAATATTTCTAAATCAAAGAGTGAAAATTCTGCAAACATCAAAGACTATCCAACTTAAAACTTGACCATTTGGCATGGTTAGATAATATTATCTCTTACAGAAGAATGTTGCTCCTGAGTTTGCAAAACAAACAGCCAGGAAGAACAGAACATTTGCCAGCACAAATTATTCATGTTGCTGTGCAGTTCCTCATGATGTCAGCTATCATCCTGTGACAATATTAAAGGTACAAGCGAACATGACAGCAATCTCTCCCTACCCGCTGAGTCCTTCTGCTGCAGACCCTATAGCAAGTACGTCAGTCTGTTTTAAACTTGTGGATTTTGGCATGTAATTTATGACCAAATCAAGCTCAACAAGATAAACACATGAGGAAGCAAAGAATGGAGGGATATGTTGAGAGGGTTAGATGAAGGAAGGTGGAAGAATAATAATAATACAAAAGTAAAATATTGCAGATGCTGGAAATCTGAAACAAAAACGGAAAATGTTGGAAATACTCAGCAGGTCAGACAGTATCTGTGGAGAGAGAAACAGAGTTAGCGTTTCAGGTCTGTGTGACCTTTCATTTGAACTGGCAAAACCGTGGAAGGAGGCTTGTCTGGAGCATAAACACCAGCATGGACCTGTTAGGCTGAATGGCCTGCTTTTGTGACATAAATACTATTCACGATGTAGTCCACCATCAATTCAAATCCAGCCAACAGAATCTTACCAGCATTTAATGTGTTGCCATCTTTATGCGAGATGCAAAAATAAAACCAGAAAGGTGGCTCAACCGTGTCTTTAAAAAAAAATTAGGAGTAGTATTAGATCCAAAGAGGAGGCATATAAAATTACCAGAAAAAGCAACAAGTCTGAGGATTGGGAGCAGTTTAGAATTTAGCAAAGGAGGACAAAGAGGTTGATTAAGCTGGGAAAATAGAGTATGAGAGTAAACTTGTGGGGAACATAAAAACTGACTGTAAAAGCTTCTATAAATATGTGATGAGAAAAAGATTAGTGAGGACAAACGTAGGTCCCTTACAGTCATAAATGGGGGAAATTATAATGGGGAACAAAGAAATGTCAGAACACTTAAACACATACTTTGGTTCTGTCTTCACAAAGGAGGACACAAATAACCTCCCAGAAATGTTAGGAACCAAGGGTCTAATGAGAGGGGGGAACTGAAGGAAATCAGTATTAGTAAAAAGATAGTGCGAGGGAAATTAATGGGGTTAAAGACTGACAAATCCCCAGGGCCTGATAATCTACATCCCAGAGTACTAAAAGAAGTGGCCCTGGAAATAGTGGATATATTGGTGGTCATCATCCAAAATTCTATAGACTCTGGAGCAGTTGCTACAGATTGGAGGGTAGCAAATGTAATGCCACTATTTAAAAAAAGGAGGGAGAGAAAAAACAGGGAATTACAGACTAGTTAGCCTTACATCAGTAGTGGGGAAAATGCTAGAGTCTATAATAAAGAATGTGATAGCAGAACACTTGGAAAGCATAAATGGGATTGGACAAAGTCAGCATGGGTTTACAAAAGGGAAATCATGCTTAACAAATCTACTGGAGTTTTTTGAGGATGTAACTAGTAGAATAGATAAGGGAGGACCAGTGGATGTGGTGCATTTGGATTTTCAGAAGGCTTTTGATAAGGTCCCACATAAGAGGTTAGTGTGCAAAATTAAAGCACATGGGATTGGGGGTAATATACTGGCATGGATTGAGAACTGGTTGACAGACAGGAAACAGAGAGTAGGAATAAATGGGTCATTTTCCAGGTGGCAGGCAGTGACTAGTGGGGTATCGCAGGGATCAGTGCTTGGGCCCCAGCTATTCACAATATATATTAATGAGCTGGGTGATGGAACTAAATGTAACAATCCCAAGTTTGCAGATGACACAAAGCTGGAGGAGAATGTGAGCTGTGAGGAGGATGCAAAGAGGCTCCAATGTGATTTGGAGAAGTTGGGTGGGTGGGCAAATGCATGGCAGATGCAGTATAACGTGGATAAATATGAGGTTATCCACTGTGGCTGTAAAAACAGAAAGGCAGATTATCTGAATGGTGATAGATTGGGAAAGGGGGAGGTGCAACGCGACCTGGGTATCCTTGTACACCAGTAGCTGAAAGCAAGCACTCAGGTGCAGCAAGCAGTTAGGAAGGCGAATGGTATGTTGGCCTTCACTGCAAAAGGATTTGAGTACAGGAGCAAGAATGTCTTACTGCAGTTATACAGGGCCTTGGTGAGACCACATCTGGAGTATTGTGTGCAATTTTGGTCTCCCTATCTGAGGAAGGATGTTCTTGCCATGGAGGGAGTGCAAAGAAGATTTACTAGGCTGATTTGTGGGATGGCAAGATTGACGTACGAGGAGAGATTGGGTCAACCAGGCCTATATTCACTAGAGTTTAGAAGAATGAGAGGGGATCTCATAGAAACCTATAAAATTCTAACAGGACTAGACAGGCTAGATGCAGGGAGGATGTTCCCAATGGCTGGGGAGTCCAGAACCAGGGGTCACAGTCTCAGGATACAGGGCATGCCAATTAGAATTGAGATGAGAAGAAATTTCTTCACTCAGAGGGTGGTGAACCTGTGGAATTCTCTACCGCAGAAGGCTGTGGAGGCCAAGTCATTAAATATATTCAAGAAGTGGGCGGCACAGTGGCGCAGTGGTTAGCACCGCAGCCTCACAGCTCCAGCGACCCAGGTTTGGTTCTGGGTACTGTCTGTGTGGAGTTTGCAAGTTCTCCCTGCGACTGCGTGGGTTTCCGCCGGGTGCTCCGGTTTCCTCCCACAGCCAAAGACTTGCAGGTTGATAGGTAAATTGGCCATTGTAAATTGCCCCTAGTAGGTGGTAGGAGAATGGTGGGGATGTGGTAAGGAATATGGGATTAATGCAGGATTAGTATAAATAGGTGGTTGATGGTTGGCATAGACTCGGTGGCAGAAGGGCCTGTTTCAGTGCTATATCACTCGATGACTCTAAGGAGATAGATATATTTCTTAATGCCAAAGGGATCAAAGGATATGGGGAGAAAGTGGGAACAGGGTACTGAATTAGACAATCAGCCATGATCTTTTTTGAATGGCGGAACAGACCCGAAGGGCCGAATGGCCTAATCCTGCTCCTATTTTCTATGTTTCTCTGTTCCTATACTACATGCAGTACCCCTTCACGAGAGCGTTCTCTGATGTATTTTCAGTTCAATATGATATTCATTGTTTAGGCTGCATCATTAATACAAAAATCAGATTAATCATATCTTTGCAACATGTTTATTGAATGGTTTACAAGGGCAATATTAGATATAATATGTACTAGACTGTATTATTTAGTTTGAAGGAGCAGTTTGAGAGTACATATGTAAGTGCTTTCTCCTACTAAGCTTCAGTACTAGTAGGAAAAATACATGTCATATTGGTTAAAATTTATACACCTCTGTTAAAAAACACAGCAATACACAATAAAGTTAATGATGTAAGTTTGTAACACATTGAAAGCATTAAAGAGAGATGGTTTGAAATGATTGAAATCTTGGCTTAACTTCTCTGTGAGTGGGAGCCAAGCTTTTAAGCTTTTGCCATACACCCCTTCCTCTCAGCAAGCAGCTAACATGGAGACCATACACCCTAATCCCATTAAATGTGCACCAGCTACTGTCCAAAAATGCTGTACAGCTTCTCAGACAGGACCGAGTCTTTCCTTTTACAATGCATTGCTCATTTTTTGGCAGGAGGCCCTCAAAAGTGGCTAATGATTCAGCAACCTGCAGCTGTTTGAGAGCTGCTGGCTGTGCAATGGCATCATAGATTCAGATATTAAGTAGAAAGTATACAGCTGGCTTGAATAACAGTAAAGGAAGTGTACAGCTGCTGGGTGTACTGGAGGCTGCAAGATAAAAAGCAAACAACTGTGAAGTGTTTAATGATTCTGTCACACTGGAAGACATTTCAAACTGGAATTCTCTGGAAAAGATAGCTATACGTTTTGTCGCATTGGAACAATGTTGAAGAAACTATAAAGAAGGATCCCACTGCAGCACCTTGGCCATTCTAACCAACTGACATCACGGCACAATGTCAACCAAGACAACCAAAAAAGGCTGTGAGTAGGTTGTCTCTACCACACCAATTCAACGTGCAAAAATGTGTACATAATTACAATATGTGTACAGTTCAGTAACAATTTAGAAAAATATGCTACAACACAACAGAGTAGGACGAGGCAGGTTGATCCCTGTGATTCCCCACATGGAAAATTCCTGGTTTTGTCTGGGACATCAGGGCAGGTGCTACTAACAAGATTGTAACCCTATTTACAGTATCTTTGTACTGACTTGTACCATTAATATTTGAATAATTTCGCTGCCTCCGGAGAATACTTGGCATCAGGTGGCAGGACCGTATCTCCAACACAGAAGTCCTCGAGGCGGCCAACATCCCCAGCTTATACACACTACTGAGTCAGCGGCGCTTGAGATGGCTTGGTCATGTGAGCTGCACGGAAGATGGAAGGATCCCCAAAGACACATTATACAGCGAGCTCGCCACTGGTATCAGACCCACCGGCCGTCCATGTCTCCGCTTTAAAGACGTCTGCAAACGCGACATGAAGTCCTGTGACATTGATCACAAGTCGTGGGAGTCAGTTGCCAGCATTCGCCAGAGCTGGCGGGCAGCCATAAAGGCGGGGCTAAAGTGAGGCGAGTCGAAGAGACTTAGCAGTTGGCAGGAAAAAAGACAAAAGTGCAAGGGGAGAGCCAACTGTGTAACAGCCCCGACAACCAATTTTATCTGCAGCACCTGTGGAAGAGTCTGTCACTCTAGAATTGGCCTTTATAGCCACTCCAGGCGCTGCTTCACAAACCACTGACCACCTCCAGGCGCTTACCCATTGTCTCTCGAGATAAGGAGGCCAAAAGAAAGGAAATGGTACAATAATACTTGAGAAGGAAACTTCTTGCTGGGATTTTTGGTAAAAAGCAAATTGTCAAGTGGTTTATATCTGGAAGTGGATTTTAGACCATGAACTTTTTCCTAAGACTTTGGGCTGAATTCTCACCCATCACCTCACTCAGCATACCAGTCCACAGTGCCAAAGGAACCATGGAAATAGGAACTCCTGACAGAGGAAGTCCCTATCCCTAGATCCAGTCCCCTGACGATATTTGTTGTAAAGGGAATGGATAGGCTCTGCTCCTAAGAAGGCATGCAGGAATATCATGAAATGGCGTTGACCTGATATTTTCCAGAGTTCCATCAGACTTGCAGTGGGAGGCTGGAGGAACTCCCACAAAAATCAGAGCTACATTAACAAAGCAGGGTTGAAAAATAGCTTCAAGGATGGCATCAGAAAGGGAGACTGCAACTTGTAAGGTGCAAGGATACTTTTTTTTCAATATTCTTTCATGCTTCTCTGGCACAGCCAGCATTTGTCACTCATCCCTAATTGCCCTTGATAGCTGAGTGGCTTGCTCGGCCATTTCTGAGGGCAGAGTCACATGTAGGCCAGACCAGGTAAGGATGGCAGATTTCCTTCCCTAACGTGAGCCAGTTGGGTTTTTACAACAATCAACAATAGCATCATGGCACCATTACTGAGACTAGCTTTCAATTCCAGATTTTTATTCATTAATCAAATTTACTTATTAATTAATTGAGTTTAAATTCCAGCAGCTACTGTGGTGGGATTTGAACCCATATCCCCAGGGTTTTAGCCTGGGGCACTGGATTACTGGTTCAGTGACATTAACACTACGCCATCGTCTCTCCCTGCTTGGTATGCATATTTATGACTGGACAAGACAGAAACTTTTCTAATATTTTTCATCACACTTTTAAACTTGTGGAAAAGAATGTACAAACTCTTACTGCACCCTAATTTTTCACAGAATCACAGAATAATACAGTGCAGAAGAGGCCCTTCGGCCCATCGAATCTGTACCGATGCATTAAAGACACCTGACCTGTCTACCTAATCCCACTTGCCAGCACTTGGCCCATCGCCTTGAATGTTATGACATGCCAAGTGCTCTTCCCGGTACTTTTTAAAGGATGTGAGGCAACTCGCCTCTACCACCCTTCCAGGCAGTGCATTCCAGACCGTCACCACCCTCTGGGTAAAAAAGTTCTTCCTCAAATCCCCTTTAAACCTCCTACCCCCCACCTTAAACTTGTGCCCCCTCGTAACTGACCCTTCAACTAAGGGGAACAGCTGCTCCCTATCCACCCTGTCCATGCCCCTCATAATCTTGTCCACCTCGATCAAGTTACCCCTCAGTCGTCTCTGCTCCAGCGAAAACAACCCAAGCCTATCCAACCTCTCTTCATAGCTTAAATGTTCCATCTGCACTTATCATTTTTTGAAGTGAAGGGCTGTCGAAAGATTGGGGTAGATTTTCATTTTATACCTATTTGGCTTTAAACATTGTTCGGGCAGAGCACAGAAAGAAAAATCTGCTGGGCAAGATAACATGATCACAAATCCTGCTGGATTTTTTTCTTCCACTGAGGTGGACCTGTTACTGGTATGCCATCCTCCCCACCAGGTTTCCCTTTCTATGTTACACCCAGAAGATGCTTAAATCCCTGGCTACAAAGACTAAAATACATCCTGCTGCCGAGTTGTGTTTCTCGATTATGCGCCTGGCTATGCAAACATAGGACTGAATTTTGTGCAGCCGTCGATGACAGGAATGTGGTGTGGCGGGGGGGTGGGGGTGGTGGGAGTGGGGGTGGTGGGAGTGGTGGGAGTGGGGGTGCGGAGATTTGCAACACAGCCGTCCACCTGGAAATCTGGCATCATGATGTCAGTTCTGGGTTTTGTCAGTGGCGAGAAAGCTCAATGGTGGCATTATCGCTGCAACGCGATGGGAACCTATTTTAAATTGCTGAAATGCTGATTTACATGTGTTTCAATATCATTAAAGCCATTGAATGATTGGTGAGTGATTCTGTGAACAGCGGGCGGCACTGCCGTGCCGACGGGTTCACGACCAGTGAAATATGGCAGCACTGAGGCGAGAGGACACATTACCGTGATGGGTAGGCAGCCTGGAGCATTGCTGCATAGGGGAAGAGGGGAGTTTGGAGACCATTGTGGGACTGCATTGCTGCCTGCTCTGCAAGGGGATCTGGGGTACCGGGTGTTCTGAAAGGGGGTCCTGGGTCCTGGGGGCTCTGCAAGGGGGTCTGGAGTATGCGGGCTCTGCAAGAGAGTCCAGGTTACCGAGGGCTCTGCAAGGGGGTCTGGGGTACCGGGAGCTCTACAAGGAGGTCCGGGGTATCAGGAGCTCTGCAAGAGGGTTCGGGGTACCGGGAGCTGTGCAAGGGGGTCCAGGGTACCTCAACCTCTGCAGGGGGGTCTGGGGTACCGGGGGCTCTGCAAGCAGGTGAAATGTGTATTTGGGGGTTGGGGGTTAGTGGGGGTGTGGGGGTCAGTGTAATGTTGGCAAACTGCTGTGTGATGGGTCTGTTGGAATAGAGGGTGGGCCATCATCAAGGTTGGGTTCTCAGGTCCATCAACAACTCCACCAACAGAATTGGCACATCTTCAGGTACCATGGCAGGTAGAGCAACGTGCAAAGGAGGCAAGAGACAACCTCATAATGACTCGTTTGCACCCATCCTGGAGTCCATTCACAGAGAGTGAAATAAAGGCTCACCTTAATGCCTGAACTCTGTCGCATCCTTCCATTTGTGGTCCTTGTCTTGAATGGATGCAATGCACACAAGTGCCCATGGGAGAGCATATGTTAACAAGGGCTGCCATCACATTGGCATGTAAATGAGGGCTGTGGTCATATTAGCAGAGCCTTTAGGGAGAAGGGGAAGTCAACATCTCACAATTAAGGCATAATGGCACACAGCTTTCAGACAATGAGGCCTAATGATTTGAACGAAAAGATCTTTTAATTATTTAACACAAAACGTACACCTGTGAAACCCAAAGTGTTGCTATGCGCTCTTCCTAATATGTTTGTGGGTGCTCCTACACGGTGTGATCCCAGTGGCAGCAGCTGGGCTGAAGGCAGGCTGCTGATCAGGCCTGCCCCTTGGCCTGTGATGAATTTGGTGGCCGTCCTCTGGCTGTCTGAGGCCTGAAATGCCCTGGCTGCCTGAGGGTGTCCTGCACTGGTGTAGGACTCTCCTCGGGTGTCCTTGCTGCTGATGCTGGGCTCACTGGCAGAGGGGCTGAGGAGCCAGTTGCCACATTCGGAGCGCCCTGAGGAGAGCCCCCAAGATGTGGCTGTCAGCCTCTCCTCCATTTGAAGACTTACTTGAGCCTTGCTGCTCACCTGAGAAAGGCCATGTCGTGCAACTCTCAAGAAGGCAATTGTGCGGAGCACTCACCTTGGCAGAATGCAGTATGTCACTGACCTTCTTCCTGCACTAAACCCAGTTGCGCTGGGTGACCCCACGGCTGCTAACCTCCTCTGCAGTCTCCACCCAGGCTTGCTTGGTCAGGCGGGAGGTCCCCTTCTTGCCACTGTGGGGAAGAGAACCTTCCACCTTTCTCTTGCATAATGGAAGAGAATTTGCAGGGAGGCATCATGGAACTGTAGGGCCACCGAGTCTTTGCTCAGACATCATCTTCTGCCTTCCTCGGGAGGCAAGGGAATACAGGACCCAGCTGGACAAAGCTGAAGGCTGCACCAAGCTGACAATGTATCCAGGGCAGGAATGAATGCAGGGCTGACAGGCCTTTAAATATGGTGCCAGCAGCTGCTCCAGAGTCGTCTGAGGCCGTAATCAACGACTTGCCTCCCAACCCCCACCACGTGATTGGGGGTGGGGGAACCCACATTTTGCACCCTATGCAATATGGCTGTATAATTGAGGTGGGGATGGTGCCCATATGACAAACGGGAACTGCGCCCTTTACCAGGCCCACCGCCATTGGCGGGCTCATTAAATTCAGCCCATAATTTTTTTTAAACTTTAATAATAGTATGATGTTGTGATAAGGAATATTTTCAATGCATGTCATGATGTTGTGATGTCTTACACTGGCTTTCTGTACATTACTGCTTCAGTACTGGAAATGCCTATTTCTGTGGTCTCATTCGAAATGGGTTAGTGAATAGAAGTGCGACATATACATTAACATTATGACGCTACTACCACAAGTTTGGCACATGTATTTTGGTATAACATAGGCACAAGTTCAACTATTTTCATTTTGGGAACAAGCAATCAGTGACTGGATGGATACTGGAAGAAAGGGAATGAAGGCGTTAAATGAAACAGGACTGATATGCATATATAGTTGTACATACTGAAAGAATCATAACAGAGTTTGGAATTAACCAACCATATTGTAACAATCTCCTTTCTTAATCATTAATTGTATCCTGCTGTTGCAGCTCTCATTCAGTTTCTGAAATGACATGGTTGTGTTTCCCTTTTAACACATCCCAAAGTTTTTAAACATGCAAAAACAAGAAATGCTGGAATCACTCAGCAGGTCAGATTTCCAGCATCCGCAGTATTTTGCTTTTATTTTTAAACATGCATCTTAGCTTGGGTGTTCTGACTGTTTGATTTTAGTGTTTGCCAAAAGAGTCTCGGTTTTACACTTGGTATAGGTATTAGCATGATTCTTTGTCACAATAAATCCCTTACCTTTCTGCTACTGCAAGTTTGTAGGGTTTTTTTTCACCTGTGTGCAACAAATTACTTTCCTTTGTCAGAAATTGCTTGATGGTTTCTGACTTATTCTTCTTAGGCATTGTTCTGTATTGATCAGCTACACAGGGAGTGCAAGAGGGAAAATGATAACTGGATTCACTTTATACTCAGTCTATAAATTGATTTCTCAGTATTTTCACATTACAGGTAAGTCAAAATGATAAATCAGAAATCAAAGGTTTTTTCTTCAGAAAATGAATTCTGTGGCAATGCAAGTGAATGTTTCCCTTTTCTAAGAATCATCACACCCAAGTTGAGAACCTGATCATGACCATCAAATAATGTATTTTCATCCACTTTCATCACACAGTATACTGACCTGAAACAAGCATATAGTTTAGCGAGACATCAGCCATGGATTCTTTGGGATACAACTACTTGTATATAAAATAACTCAGTGGCAGCAACGCAAGATAAACCCTTTTCCAGCAGTTACAGTGAGTTCATCTGTAGAACAAACCTGCAATTAGGATTATACCTTTTATATCTATATTGATTTTTCTGCTAAAGACCTTGTTTGCATTTGTTTACAGGCACAAGAGGAAATTGCATCAATTGCGCCCACAGTGAATTGCTTCACTGTGCATCATAGTGTCAGCATGATGAAAAAGACCCCAGCCTTTCTAGATATTTCTTCCCCAAATAGATTTTTTAAAAATCAGTACCCCTCTGAAACCAGCACAGCCTTAAAATTAGTTCTTTAGACCCAGATAGTTTCCAATCACCAAACTTCAATTTCACCTGTGTGCCTGTATCGGCGTGACAAATGCTTGAAAGGGCACATAGTGGCATGTGTGTGTTTACAGAATGCAATTGGCCAAAATGGTGATCTTTACTCCAATATATTGTTGAATATGCGGAATTGCAAACTGTAAATTAAACAAAAATAAAAATGCAGTGTGAAGGTTTGATTATTCTATTATGAATGAACTACTCTTATAATTATTGTGTGTATTTCTGTTTAATTAGGAGTATTATTGAAAGACATAAAACAATTACATTTTTGGTTGTAATATACAGATTAATGTTCCGCAAAAATAACAATGGAAATTGCCTATGATTGCCCATGTGTTGACCGATAGGAAGCCTTGTTTATGTATGACATCTTTAAACATTGTTTTTCAGTGGTTTTAGAAGCATCACAAATGTTCAGTAACTTAGCTACTCAGCTACAGGCTAAACTTCCAACTTCAAATTTCTTCCCCCTGTTCAAATTCTACTGATTCCAACCTTCAACCGAGTTGGAATTTCTAGCCTGGCTTTCAGACAGAATCAATTGATGGCAGGATGTCTCAACCAACATTTTAATGTTTAAATGAAGTTGGCACCTGTCTTAGGTGAGCACTTCCTACTCCTGATGTATTATACACTAGAAATAGCTACATGT
Organism: Heterodontus francisci; assembly: GCF_036365525.1. Lineage (NCBI taxonomy): Eukaryota > Metazoa > Chordata > Chondrichthyes > Heterodontiformes > Heterodontidae > Heterodontus > Heterodontus francisci. Next base: position 56,152,766 of record NC_090396.1, on the reverse strand, counting down.
TACAGATCTCCACCCACATTAGCACTTAGGTGAGCCTGATTTATAGCCAGAAATTGGATGGACCCGATTGCAAAATGCAACAAGAAAAGCCTGGTGTGCCTTCCACGACTGGAGTTTGTGACTTGAAGGAATTGATAACTTGATAGCTCTCGTCCTGAATATTTCAGAAAGTCAATAGTCCACTATCTTGTATTTCCCTGCTAGCACTACATTACTCTTTCGGATCTAACAAACACAAATCTGAATATTTTCTTAAGGGAGAGAGGCTTGGAACTATGGAAGAACAAAGGGATTTAGGTGTCTGTAAGAACATAAGAAATAGGAACTGAAGTAGGCCATTTAGCCTTTAAGCCAGTTCTGCCATTCAACAAGATCACGGCTGATCTTCCTCCTCAACTCCACCTTCCTGCATTATTTCCATATCCTTTGATTCCCTCAATATCCAAAAATCTATCAACTTCTGTCTTGAATATACTCAATGACTGAGCATCCACAGCTCTCTTGGGTAGAGAATTCCAAAGATTCACAGCAATTTTGAGTGAAGAAGATTCTCCTCATCTCAGTCCTAAATGGCCGACCCCTTATTCTGGGATTGTGACCCCATGTTCTGGATGCCCCAGCCAGGAGAAACATTTTCTCAGCATCTACCCCGTCAACCCCTTAACAATTTTATATGTTTCAATTAGATCACCTCTCATTCTTCTAAACTCCAGCGAATTATAGGCCTAGACTACTCTCTTCCTAGAACAATCCCCCATCTCAGGAACCAGTCTAGTAAACCTTTGCTGCACTTTCTCTCGGGCAAGTCTGTCCTTCCTTAGGTAAGGACACCAAAACTACACATAGTACACCAAATGTGGTCTCACCAAAGCCCTGTATAATTGCAGTAAGAGTTCCTCACTCCTATACTGCAATTCTTTTTCAACAAAAGTTAACATACCATTTGCCTTGCTTATTTGTTGCTGTCCATGTCCACATGTCACAAAAAGCTAGTGCACAGGTAGAAAAAACAATCAGAAAGGCTAATTGAATTTAGACTTTTATCTCCAAGGGGTTGGAATACAAGTGAGGAAGCGATGCTTTAGTTGTACAGAGCTTTAGTCAGAACCCATCTGAAGTAATAAGTTCAGTTTTGGGAAGGAACGATATATTGGCCTTGGAGGGGGTAAAGTGCAGCTTCACTCGAATGATACTGGACCTTAAAAACTACAAAACTGTAAAATTCATACAGGGCATGACAGGGTGGATGTAGATAGGATGTTTCCCCTGGCTGGTGAGTCAACAACCAGGGGACATAGTCTCAAGATAAGGTGCTGGTCATTTAAGAGTTAAATGAGGAGGAATTTCTTCACGCAGAGGGTGGTGAATCTTTGGAATTCTCTACCCCAGAGGGCTGTGGAAGCTCAATCACTGATCATGTTCAAGACAGAAATCAATAGATATCTGAATACTAATGACATCAAGGAATATGGGGATAGTGGGGAAAAATGGCATAGAGGTAGATGATCATGCCATGATCTAATTGAATAACACCACAGGTTCGATGGGCTGAATGGCCTACTCCTATTTTCCTTAAAAGATTCAATTATCAGGATAGGTTACATAAACCTGGTTTATATTCCCTTGAGATTTGAAGGGTAACTTAATGTGATGTTCAAAATAATAAAAGGATTCAACAGGGTAGAAACAGAGACACTCTTTCCTCTAGTTTTGGAATTCAGAAAAAGAGCAAATAATCTTAAAATTCAAGCTAGTCAAGTTAGAATTTATATCAGAAAACATTTTTTTACACAGGGGGCGGCACAGTGGCGCAGTGGTTAGCACTGCAGCCTCACAGCTCCAGCAACCCGGGTTCAATTCCGGGTACTGCCTGTATGGAGTTTGCAAGTTCTCCCTGTGTCTGCGTGGGTTTCCTCCGGGTGCTCTGGTTTCCTCCCACATGCCAAAAACTTGCAGGTTGATAGGTTAATTGGCCATTATAAATTGCCCCTAGTATAGGTAGGTGGTAGGGAAATATAGGGACAGGTGGGGATGTGATAGGAATATGGAATTAGTGTAGGATTAGTATGGATGGGTGGTTGATGGTCGGCACAGACTCGGTGGGCTGAAGGGCCTGTTTCAGTGCTGTATCTCTAAACTAAACTAAACTAAAAGGCTGTGATTTCTTAGTCAACTGAAATTTTCAAAATTGGGATTGGTAGATTTTTGTTCGGTGAGCTTACTGGAGGATATGGAGAAAAGGCGGGTGAAATGGAATGGAGGTGCAGTTCAGTCATGAAATAATAAGATAGCACAACAGGCTTGTGGGGCTGAATGGCCTAAGCCTGCTCTGTGTTCCTATGTTAACTTCAGGTGAACTGCACAAGAAAAACAATCATTGGGACCAGTCAGTAAACACATTGCTGCAACAAAATCTCTTATAAAAGAAAACCATTCCAATGGAAATATAATTCTGAAATTATTTGATTCAATAGAGATCCATGGAATGAATAGAAAAGCAATAATTATATGCTCAACAGTGAGATATGAAAAAGATCTGTGTCCACCAGCTGATTGAATGCACAGTTATGAACTACCTTCCAACAAAAATGGCAAGCCTCATTTAGACTCTTTTGCCCAGGAACAAATGAGATATGTATGATGCATTACCAATAAATAAAATGGCATTTAATATTTTTGAATGATGCTTGATGTATTTATTTGAAAATTGCAAGTGAAGACCAATTCAGCGCAAAATATTTAACCTATAAGCTTGAAGTGGCACACTTTCAATTAACACTCATACGCTGCAGGACTACAGAATAATAAAACTTATTATCTTTGTGACTGCTTTAAAACTCAGCTTGAGTTGACTAAATTTGAAATATAGTCAAGAATTTCTTCTTACCTGACAAATGCTTCAATCATAAACAGGGCCTGATTTTGTTGGGACAGCTAGTGATAGCGGCTGCACAAGCTAGCTGCTGTTGCAATAAGTATCTTTTCTTTCAGTTATTTCAAAGATGTGATTTGCTGTGGAACACTTCTAAAACACTTTTGTGGAGAAAACTATGATGGGAGTCTTGCCTTTTGTATATATCCCTGTATTGGTGTCTTTATATGCTCTCTTTCAAAAAATCCATATATCTAATTTTGAGATTTAATGCCTTTTTTTTCATGCAACAGATAAAAAAATGTAAGCTTTACTACTTAAAAAAAAAATCTTTAAACGTACTTAAAGATGTTAAAGCTGTTTTATAGTGAGGGGGAGCTTTATATTTTTGTGGTCTTAAAATGGATGATTAGGTTTTAGCTATGCTCTGAATTTGGATGTAAAAGGCATTCAAGTGAAGTAATGGCATCTGGGAGGTAACAGTGAGCAGTGATGGCTGGAGCAGTCACTGGTAGCCAAGGACATGTGGATCAAGAAGCAGTGATCTAATTGAACCTCCTGCCACCCCTGACCTTTCTACCAGCTGCTATAGCTTGAGTCGACTTGACTGTGCAAATTATCACTAATCAGAGCAGGACAAATGATGCTCCCTGGCTACCAGTTAAGAGTGTGGAAACACATTTCATCCTGAAAAGTATTTTCTGTAGTAGGTGGATGATTTATGACAGTAATTTGGGCCTAGTTTGACAGCCTGGATGCCCAGCCGAACACCTGTGGTGAAGATTAAGTGCTAATCAGCAACTCTGAGATGCGAAGCTCCATGGAGCTGATGCATTCAGTTATTCCCTGGGGTACATCGCATAGGCTGCATATTAAAAATTATTATGGTATAGTATTTTTGCATTGGCATCTGGAACACACAAAATGATTTTTAATCTGATGTGGCATTAAAGAGATTAAAACTAAACAACTGCTGCACAGTTATACAGAAAAAAAACTGAATAAATATAGGGTGAAAGGTGGGACTGAATGGATAGGAATATAGGAATAAAGCGAAAACCCAGACAGGCAGAAAATTAAATTAGCAACGGATTTTACTTATACTTTCTGTAAAATGTTTTAAGTTCTGTTTTGCCACCTGTGCTGGCTTAGGTATTGCTTTATTGGCTAAACAAATGGAAACACAGGTAAAGACAGTCGAGTCTTAGCCAAGCAAAAGTTTGGGCACAGTACTTTATGACTCTTCTGAGAGTAGATCATTATAAGACACAGAATATAGCAGGAAGGAAAAAAAATCAAATTGTAAAAGATGGGAAGTTTAGAGATCACATTTTTAAAAACATGAAAACTGAGACCTGCAATAGATAAACAATGAGACCTAGTGAGAAATGCTTTAAATGTGAGCATGTAAGATGTTGTAGCCAGGTTGTAAAAGGCCAGAAAGCGTTAATAAAAATTCAATTTTTGTTTGCTTTCCGAAACTCTGTAACCTAATCTCTTTAATCCTCAATGAGTATTTCAGCATCCAACAGGGTGAGCATTTTTCAGCTTCTTTCATGATGACTTTTCTGATGATTTTCTTTTTTCTTTCCATACTAAACTTCTGCAGTAAAGTTTATTTGTCTGGCTCTTTCCCCACCTCACTATATATCATGTATAATAACATTGAAAGTGATTTTCAGACATAAAAATCATGGGAACTATGAACTTTGAACTGTAAAAGAAAGTCAGTGTATCAAAAGATAGTGTTAATTATTTTTCTGGTATTAGGAACACTTTCAATTTTTCTTCAGGAAGCATGATGGATTAAAGGAATTGTCTCCCAGAGGCATTTAATATTGCTTTTTAGAGCCTGGTTCATCACACTGAGTTTTTGCCTGAGGTAACACCATGGTGGCCAACCCTGGCTCCAGCCAGACTCTTCACAACAGTTCCTTTGAGATACATTTCATAACGCAGTCATTAACATCTTTAGTCCATAACATTCATTTGTCCTGTCCTTGAAAAGGCTATATCTCTTTCTGATGGGAGTGATGAAGGGGAAGGACTGCATGCCAACACCCAAAGTAAATAATAACTGTTTTTCAATGTTTTGATTTGTTTTGTTATTAGGCAATCTATTTCACTGTGCTTCCATTTTGATGGCCTCTTAGTATTAATAGTCATCTAGGCTAGGATGAACTATTATGCAAGTGCTTCTATTTTTGAATATTTTTGAGACTCGTGTTTTAGAATTGTGGAGATGGATTCATTGGAGGACTGAAGTGATTCCATAGATGCTGGATTTTGTTTTTTTTTAGTAAAAAGATCACTGGAAGGACTTGAGCTTTGTTTAAAAGCAACCTTTACTGGATGTCACATATCTTAAGCTAAATAAACAACAGGAGCCTTGGTGACTGGGAGAGTTGTTTACAGTGAAGCGACATGTCAAGAGTAATGGTGGTCAAGAGTTGGTTTCATTTTGGACATTGTTTTGAGTCAGTTGGGGGTCAGCCTGCTAAGAGAGAAGACAGCAGTTCATCTTTTCTCCACCTCTCTGAGAAACCCTGTGAATCCAGTGTGTAACAGCTGAAATCCCTGATGCCGCATTTCTCCTGGGTCCACAGTGATAGACAATCTGTCCCTTGATGCAGAACTTGATACACAGATAAGGAAAGCAGCTACCACCTTTGGCCAACTTGCAAAACGCGCATGGAATAACATCAAGTGACCCTTAGGACCAAGCTGATGGTTTATAAGGCCTGTGTTCTCAGCACCTTGCTGTATGGCTGTGAAACATGAGCAACTTACAGCTACCATGAAAAGAAGCCCAATAATTTCCATCTTCACTGTCTGCATTGCATTATGGGTATATCCTGGCAGGACAAAATCACAAATGTGACAGTCCTCTCAAAGGCAGAGCTCCCAAGTGTGTTTGCACTAATCAGACACATCCATAGAATGGAAGACAGTTGCAGACCCTCGGACCTTCTGTACAGAGAGGTAGCCAGGGCCAGATGACCAGTGGGGTGCCCAAAGCTCCACTTCGAGGATACTTGCAAGCGTAACATGAAGGCCCTAAGAATCAGCTATAGGACTGGGAGTCACTAGCTGGTGAAAAAGGGAAATGTTGACACATCCTGTGGACTGGTGTGCACTACCACAATGACTAGTTGCTACAGCAGCTTGGCAACAGGCACCAATGTCAAAAACAACAACTCACAGCATCACTTGGCAGCTTCATGTGCAGCACTTGTTGCCTCTCAAGCATTGGCCTTCACAGCCATCAGCAAAGGTGCACCAAGAGAAGACAACCCACTTAAATGGATTGTTTTCTGCGTGTCCATCATCTTTCATCGATGGAAGGATGCCAACCACCAAATTTACGGGGAAACAAAAAGGGCTGCTAATGAATAAAATATATATTTGTAGATGAATTGTCATGACAATAAAGTGTCTCAACATAAACCTCTTAACACTGTTACAGAGGTGGGTTTTAAAGAGCGTCTTAAAGGAAGAATGAGAAGTAGAGAGGTGGAGAGGTTTAGAGAAGGAATTCCAGAGCTTAGGGCCTTGGCAGCTGGATGCATGACTGCCAATAGTGGAGCGATTAAAATCGGAGATGCTCAAGAGGCCAGGATTAGAGCAGCACAGATAAGTCGGATGAATCATCCCAAGGCATTTCACGAAGGCATAACTGAAAAATGGGTGCTGAGCCAAAGAAGGAAAAATTTGGAGAGGTGACCAAAAACCCGGTGATAGAATAGGTTTTAATGATAGTCTGAAAGCAGGATAGGGGATCGCGAGGTGGAGGCTTTTTAGGGAGGGAATTCCAGAAATCTCAGTCAGAAATTTAGCTCTATTGATGCAGATTTCTACTTTATTTTTATGTACTCCGAGTTAACCTCTTTTTCTTTGCACTAGGCTTTCCAGATCAAGGATGAATAAGTTACACATGCCAGCTCATACCAAATACTTCCAGCTTCCTCTCTGCAGGGAAGTCTGGCTTATTAGAAAGCTTCTCTTACTTGACTTGCATCACTGTGACAAAACTCAGTGAACATACAAGGCAGAACAAATGGTGACAATTGGTGACAAATGAACTGCATGAACCCCTGTGTCACAGTAGCCATGGAAATGAAGCTCGAGTGAAGCTGAAAGATCAGCAAATGTCAATAAAATGAATGTTATGGCCAGAGCGGAGATAGAGCTCAGACTTCAGCTTGACAGCTATCCAAGCACAGGTGGCTATTTTTCTGGAAAAAAAATCAATAGAGGATGTCATAAATATTCAATTCTATACATGGTCATCCAAGTAGAATAAGGAGGAGGGGATCTATACTTAACCCTTCAAATACTGAGCCTCAAATGTGTATTCAGGACTCTTGTCCAAGAGCATTGCTAAAGTACAAAGCAAACCTGTCATATGCAGACGGTACAGATAACAAAAATGTTTATATTCTATGCAACAAAGTGTACAATCCGTAATTAAGGATGTTCTGGAAAAAAAAATTACTTTCTCATTTTTCACCTGAAATGTCCTACAGGGAATGCTTCCATCAGAATAAATACCAGACACGTAGAGAAACGTCACTAAAATAAAAGCAAAATACTGCAGATGCTGGAAATCTGAAATTAAAACAAAAAGTGCAAGAAATACTCAGCAGGTCTGGCAGCATCTGTGGAGACAGAAGCAAAGTTAACGTTTCAGGTCTGTGACCTTTCATCAGAACTGGTAAAGGTTAGAAAAGAATTAGGTTTTAAACAAGTGAAGGGGAGGTGGGTGGGGGAGAGAACAAAGGGGAAGGTGTTTGATCGGGCAGGAGAGATTAGATAACAAAGCTGTCCTGGGATAAAGGCAAAGCGTGTGTTAATGCTTGTGGTGAAAGACAAAGTATTAGTCCAAACAGCCTGTTACTAGCAGAATAATGAGCAGCTACATGATTATATAACAAACCACATGGTTAAAAAATAAAATATTAAAAAAAGGCCAGTCATGCTCTAAAGTTATTGAACTCAATGTTCAATCCACAAGGCTGTAGAGTGCCTAATCAAAAGATCAGGTGCTGCTCCTCGAGCTCGCGTTGATGTTCACTGGAACACTGGAGCAGGCCAAAGGCAGAAATGTTGGCATGACAGCAGGGGGGAGGGAGTGTTGAAATGGCAATAGAGAAACGTCACGATGGGTGGAAGTGAAAGAAACAAAGTAGCAACAACTTGCATTTCTGCAGCACTCCTCAAATATGGGAAGACTGCTTTACCATTGAGAGAAAAACTGGTGAATGATGGGCAAGGAGGATAAAAGGAAAATGGAGAAGGTAGTTAGGTGGGGTGGGCTTGGTAGAAGAGGTTGGGGGGGGGGGAAATGGCACGTGGTGAAGGTATATAGGACATAGGAACATATGAAATAGGAACAGGAGTAGGCCATTTGGCCCCTCGAGCCTGCTCCACCATAAAATTAAATTATGGCTGATCTTCTACCTCAAAGCCATTTTCCTGCACTATCCCCATATTCCTTGATATCTTTTAATATCTAGAAACCTATCAATCTCTATCTTGAACTTACTCAACGACTGAGCCTCCACAACCCTCTGGGGTAGAATTCAACAGATTCACCACCCTTTGAGTGAAGAAATTGCTCCTCTTCTCAGTCCTAAATGGCCTACCTCTTATTCTGAGACTGTGTCCCCTGTTCTAGATCCTCCAGTCTGGGGAAACATCCTTCTTGCATCAACCCTGTCGAGCCCTGTAAGAATATTGTATGTTTCAATGAGATCACCTCTCTTTCTTCTAACTCTGGAGAATACAGGTCCAATGTTCTCAATCTCTCCTCATAGGACAATCCCATCATCTCAAGATTTAGTCTGGTAAACCTTCATTGCACTCCCTCTGTGGCAAGTATATCCTTCCTTAGGTGAGGAGACCAAAACTCTACACAACACTCCAGGTGCGGTCTCACCAAGGCTCTATACAATTGCAGCAAGATTCTTTACCCCTGTACTCAAATCCTCTTGCAATCAAGGCCAACATACCATTTGCCTTCCTAATTGCTTGCCTGCACCTGCATGTTAGCTTTCAATGACTCATGAACAAGGACACCCAGGTCCCTTTGGAAATCATCACTTACCAATCTCTCACCATTTAAGAAATACTCTGCAGTTCTGTTTTTACTACCAGAGAACATCACATTTTTCCACATTATATTCCATCTGCCATGTTTTTGCCCACTCACTTAGCCTGTCTAATCGCCTTGAAGACTCTTTGCAACCTCCTCAATACTCACATTCCCACCCAGTTTTGTATCATCAGCAAACTTGGAAATATTAATTTGGTCCCCACATCCAAATCATTGTTATAGATTGTGAATAGCTGAGGCCCAAGCACTGATCCTTGCACTATCCCACTAGTCACAGCCTGCCAACCTGAGAATGCCCAGTTTATTCCTGCTTTCTGTCTTTTTTTAGAGATACAGCACTGAAACAGGCCCTTCAGCCCACCGAGTCTATGCCAACCAACAACCACCCATTTATACTAATCCTACATAAACCCCATATTCTCTACCACATCCCCACCATTCTCCTACCACCTACCTACACTAGGGGCAATTTACAATGGCCAATTTACCTATCAACCTTCAAGTCTTTGGCTGTGGGAGGAAACCGGAGCACCCGGTGGAAACCCACGCAGACACAGGGAGAACTTGCAAACTCCGCACAGGCAGTACCCAGAACTGAACCCGGGTCGCTGGAGCTTTGAGGCTGCGGTGCTAACCACTGCGCCATTGTGCCACCCTTTTCTGTCTGTTAACCAATTCTCAATCCATGCCAGTATATTATCCCCACTCTAATTTGTTCTACTTTTGCCTCCTAATCCCCTGTGTAGGACCTTATTAAAAGCCTTCCAAAAAGCCAAATGCTCCACATTTACTGGTTCCCCTTTATCCATTCTGCTAGTTACATCTCCAAAAAACTCCAACAGGTTTGTCAAACATAATTTCCCTTTCATAAATCCATGTTGACTTTGCCCAATCCTACCATTATTTTCTAAGTGTCCAGTTATCACATCCTTTATAATCAATTCCAGCATTTTCCCTACTCCTATTAGGTTCGTTGAAGATGAAGGTCTTCAGTAAGTTTCTAAAATGAGGGAGGGAGGTGACTAGGTGGAGCAATCCAGAGATTGGGAGGGAGGGAGTTCCAGAGATCAAGGGCACAACGGCTGCAAGAGTGGTCACCAATGGTGAAGCAGAGAGAATGTCAGAAGGGCAGAGGATGCATGCAGGGAAGACGGCTGGTGGTGATTACAAAGGTAGAGCGGGAAATGATCATGGCAGGACTTGAAAACAAGAGAACATGGAACATTTTGTGCATTTTATAAACTGGAATAGTTTGCAGAATAGGATACAACATAATCACAACAGTTGCAATAACTTCACTAACTGAGCAGACACTTGCAGTTTATAATATCATCAGAATCCCTTCCCTGAGTTACAGCTTAGCAACACACTCCAAGCTAGATACTCACAATCGAAATGGCTACACCAGTACATAGTCAGGGATAAACAAGACTTATAAAGATTTATTTAGATTAGTTTTGCAAATATGTGGATTGCGCAAACTGTATATACAAGTACATTTTGATAATGTATTGATTAACTCAGATAACAATGCAGTTATGCTGGCAAAACACAGCCACAACACATTAAGGAGGCTGAATCATGGAATCATAGAATGTTTACGGCACAGAAAGAGGCCACTTGGCCCATCATGTCTGTGCCAGCCAAAAAACATTCCACCCATTTTAATCCCACCTTTCAGCATTTGGTCTGTAACTCTGCAGATTACGGCACTTGAGGTACATATGCAGACTTCTTTTGAATAAGTTGAGGGTTTCTGCCTCAACTACCCTTTCAGGCAGTGAGTTCCAGACCATCACCACCCTCTGGGTAAAAAAATATTTCCTCACCTCCCCTCTAATCCTTCTACCAATCACTTTAAATCTATGCTCCCTTGTCACTGACCTCTCTGCTAAGGTAAATAGGCCCTTCACATCAACTCTATCCAAGCCCCTCAAAATTTTGTACATCGCAATCAAATCTCCCCTCAGCCTTCTCTGTTCCAAGGAGAACAACCCCAGCCTATCCAATCTTTCCTCATATCTGCATTTTTCCAGTCCTGGCAACATCCTCACAAATCTAATTTGTATCCTCCCTATTACATCTTTTCTGTAATGAGGTAATGATTTATACAGTTCCAGCATAAGCTCCCTGCCTTTATATTCTATACCTTGGCTAATAAAGGAAAGGATTCCATATGCCCTCTTAACCACCTTATCGACCTGTCCTGCTACCTTTAGGGATCTGTGGACATTCACTTCAAGGTTCCTCACTTCCTCGACACTTCTCAATATTTTCCCGTTTATCGTGTATTCCTTTGCCTTGTTTGACCTCCACAAATGCATCACCTCACACTTCTCCAGGTTGAATTCCATTTGCCACTTTTCTGCCCATCTGCCCATCAATATCTTCCTGCAGACTACATTATCTACCACATGGCCAATCTTTGTGTCGTCTGCAAATTTCTTGATTATTCCCCACACATTTATGTCCAAATCATTAATATATACCACAAAAAGCAGGGAACCCAGCACTGAGCCCTGCGGAATGCCACTGCAAACAGCTCTCCAGTTGCAAGAACACCCATCAACAATTACCCTTTGTTTCCTGCCACTAAGCCAATTTTGTATCCACCTTGCTGCATTTCCATGGATCCCATGGGATTTTTTTTTTAACCAATCTGCCATGTGGGCAGTCTCCTTGTTACTTCTTCAAAAAATTCGATCAAGTTGGTCAGATAAGATCTTCCCTTAACAAATCCATGCTGACTATCCTTGATAAATCTATGCCTTTCTAAGTGACAGTTTATCCTGTCTCTCGGAATTGATTCCAATAATTTGCCCACTACTGAAGTTAGACTGACTGGTCTGTAATTATTTGGTCTTTCCCTCGCTCCCTTTTTAAACAGAGGTACAATGTTAGCAGTCCGCCAATCCTTCGGCACCACACCTGTATCCAGTGAGGACTGGAAAATGATGGTCAGACCTTCCCCTATTTCCTCTCTTGCTTCTTTTAACAGCCTGAAGTAGCTAAGGGAAGACAGACTCTTCTTTTGCCCAAGTTTTGACTAGAATTTCCTTACATTGTGAAACTTTTCATGTAACGTTTTGAGATCTGCAAATACAAACCAATTGATTCCATGTCTATTTGAGATTACTATAAACATAAAAATATATTGCATTGTTTGTTTGTCATAGAGTATTACAGCACAGAAACAAGCCCTTCGGCCCAACGTGCCTGCGCCGACCATCAAGCACCCGTCCTAAATAATCCCATTTCCCCGCACTTGGCCCGTAGCCTTGTATACTATGTTTCAAGTGCTCATCCAAATAATTCTTGAATATCATGAGTGTTCCTGCCTCTACCACCCTTTCAGGTAGTGTGTTCCAGATTCCAACCACCCTCTGCGTGAAAAATTCTTCCTCAACTCCCCTCTAAACCTCCTGCCCATTATCTTAAATCAATGCCCCCTAGTTATTGACCGCTCCACTAAGGGAAAAGTTTCTTCCTGTCTATCCTATTAATGCCCCACATAATTTTGTATACCTCAATCAGGTCCCCCCTCAGCCTTCTCCACTGCAAGGAAAACAACCCCAGCCTATCCAGTCTTTCTTCATAACTGAAATGCTCCAGCCCAAGCAACACCCTGGTGAATCTCCTCTACACTGCAATCACATCCCTCCTATAGTGTGGTGACCAGAACTGTACACAGTACTCCAGCTGTGGCCTAACTAGCGTTTTATACAGCTCCATCATAACCTCCCAGCTCTTATACTCTATGCCTCGGCCAATAAAGGCAGGTATCCCGTATGCCTTCCGAACCACCTTAACTACCTGTGCTGCTGCCTTCAGTGATCTATGGACAAGCACCCCAAGATCCCTCTGACCCTCTGTACTCCCTAACTCACGTTTGCTGATACTTGCTGTGTTTATTCATGAATTAAAAATATCCTTGGCCAATACAACTCAAAATTATGATCAAGTTGTGTCAAAAATTTGAGAAAAAGTTTTTAATATGTGTGCATATTCAGAAGCAGGTCAGACCAGCACTTCCTCTTACCAAAAGGTAACTACAGTGGAAGCCAACACATTTGCAAGTACCTCTTGAGAAATTAATCCAATGAGAATTAACATGTTTAACATTCTTCTGTAGTTTCTGTTCCAATAACGTCAAACAACCGCTAAGATAAACATTCCCTTCAACAAGGTAGATGGGTAACTTTACAAGTTTATGCTCTCGCAGGAGTTTCACCCATGGGAAAGTGATATTGGAAATTCGGGCATGCACTGCCTGTGATTTACTGTCCATTCTATTGAAAATCCACTCTCTGGGTGTAATTTTTATGAGTGAGCTTGTAAAATTAATTCCAGAGAACAAAATGTAGGTGAAGCTTCAATGCTACTAAGCATGAAATTTCATTTGAACTGGATTTCAAATTCAATTGATCTCACAAATATTTGTAGAAGAGTTGGCCCAAATGTTTCTGTACAGTCACCACCTGATCATCTCCAGTGTGCCTCAGGGAAGCATTGCTGGCCTCCTTTTATTCCTCAGCTACATTTTTTGTAAGTAAGGGCTCAGCTGAAGACACTAGATGTATCAAAATCACAGAGTCTATATGTGTTATGTGCTTGTCTAATATCGAATCATAGATTAGCCAGAACCTTCTCTAAAAGTTCAACATTGGTAAGCCAGGAGCCATTGTTGTTCTACCTCCATCAGAAACCTCATATCTTTGCCCCTGATTCTATTCCCCTTCCCATCTACATATTTGACTTGAACCCGACAGTTTGCGTACCATCAGGATACACATGGAAGCTGACCCCATGCTTACAGATAATATCGCTGAGAGACAGGATGTCGATGAGCAATAATGAAGGGCAAGGGAGTGAACCCCTGGGGAACACTGGAGATGATCTTGCAGTCAATTATTACATAGTGAATGCTGAATTTTGATGTTTAAGGCGTGTGGTAGTGTTACATGGCAATGGAGGGATCCAGTGGCAAATGGAGTAGAGAGGGAGGAGAAGCTGCTATGAATGGATCCACCTGCAAAAGCATACTTTATGTCAGCCATTTGTAAAAGAGCAATATCAGCAACAGCAACCACACAGTTCAGACTGTCCTACAGTACTGGCTTAAAAAGATAGCATGATGCATGGGGGAAGAGGAATAAACTACAATAGTGGGAAAAGAGGTTAAAATATAAAGCTCAAAAAATTGATAACATTTAGGAAAGTAAAGCCTGTCAAATTGATCCAAATTAAAATTGATTTAATTAGTTTTTGTAGAATACTTACCCTTGCGCTATCAGATTGTATCAAACCGTAATCTTCAATTGAGTTGCTGAGGACTTCTGTGCCAGAGATGAAACAGAAATTTGTAGTATAAGGGTATCAAAAGGTTAATCTTGACAGAATGCAAAGATTACCACCCACCAGGATGAGATAAGAGATCAGGTGGGAGAGACTCGAGTTACCACGTGGCTTTTGAAGGAGACACACAGGCTAGTGTGGCGTGTATATTGTTGCTATACAATAAAGATTAATGTTTAAACATGACAGTCTAAGAACCTCTCTGGCTAGACTCTGTACAGTAGCAGCAAAAAGAATCAAATATATAACAGAATTCAGATGCTGAATTGGTAATCCACTTACTTCCAAGCTGGTCTGAAGCCAAATTAAGAGATTAGGATTTTTCTATTATGGAATCCTAACTTGCACCAAGTCCGATTATCTCATCACCCCTGTGCCTGCTGAGCTTTATTGGCTCCCGATCCAGCAAAGTCTCACATTTAAAATTCTCATCCTTTTGTTCAAATCCCTCTATGCCCTTGCCTCTCCCCCATAACCCTTTAAGAACTCTGTATTCTTACAATTCTGGCCACTTGTGCGTTCCCAATTTCCTTCATCCCAGCGACAGCAGTGCCTTCAGGTCAAGGCCCAAGCTCTGGAATCCCCTTTCTAAACTTCACTGCCTCGCTACCTCTCTCTCCTCATTTAAAATGCTTCTTAAAACATACATCTTTGACCAAGCTTTGGTTCACCTGTCAAAATATCTCCTTATGTGCTACAGTGTCAAATTTTGTTTAATTATGCTCCCGTGAGGATGCGATATAAGAGCAAGTTACTGTTGTGATATCTGAGTAGGTCTGAATCAATCCACAGATCCAACAAACAACAGCAACCTGCACTTATGTAGCATCTTTGATATAGCGAAGCATCACGTGGTGCTTTATCACCAATCATGTTGGTTGGAAGAAAGAGAAACCAAATAGGTGTTGGAAGAAGAGTTAGAGGAAGTGACTAAATGCAAGTTTTAAGAATATATTTGAAAGTGGGAAGGGAGGCTTAAGGTAGGAATTTTCAAAGTGCTGAGGCATAATGGCTTTGCCACTGATGGTGGAGCAGAGAAACGAAGAGAGAGGAACATACAGAGGGCCAAAGTCAGAAGAGCAGAGCACACAAGCTGGAATATTGAGTTGGAAGAAATTGCAGAAACAGGGCAAGCAAGGCCATGAAGGGATTGCTAAACAACAATGTGATTGGCTGTTGTGTAAAGAGGGTGAGAGATGCAAGACTGTCGAAGGAAAACTGTGAAAAGGTGAATGATTAAGGTAAGCTTCAGTCAGCAAAGTTCATCCAGTTCTTCTTATTGCTACATCATTAGATCTTCATTACTGTAATTGCTTGTAATTGTAAGTTCCTGATTGTAATTATAGTGCTCTCAGCAGTTAGCCTGCTAACTGTCATTAAAAAATCAAAGTATATATAACATAAGTTTTAAATATACCCAAGTTTTTCTCTGCTTAAAATGAGCAGAGTAACTGCTTATAGAATTATAGATAATGATGATGACTGGCTTCTGCAGTAAGGTCCAACATACTTTCAGGCTTTAGAATAACAGTAGAGTTTAAGAATGTAAATCTAGATATATCTATAATATATTAAAAGTCCTGCAAAGAGTGCATACTTCCAGCAAGCTTCCTCTTATATCCTGCCACACTTGATCCATCACACTTCAACTTTCCATCTAATTCATTGCAAGCAATGTTATAAGAGATCTCGCACATCTATCACATTCTCCACATACCCACTGGACTTCAGATGTGACATGTTCCCTAATGCAAATGTCTGCATCCAAATCATCAAACGCGTCCAGATTTTACATTCATAAAACAGTGCTCAATTACAGTTCAAGACGTTTACAAATTGCCAGTCAAACGTCACAACAAAAAAAAACTGATTATTAAGGACAAAGCATTTTCCACAGAAACTAATCAACCATCGCCAGTAGGCAATGTGCACCAATAAAAGCAACCAGAAACACAGGCAATCAAATTGCTCAGAATACTTTTTTGAAAACATCTTCAGCCAACATTATTCCTCCCTCAGCATTTCAACGATAGGTTCAAGATAAAGTTTTTAAATAGATAGAAATATGACAATTTACATATTTCACAGTAATAAATCAATAATATATCATGTGCCAAATTTATGTAATAAATCTATGTATCAAATTGTTTTTTCTGTTTTTGAGCTTTTTACTTGGAGACCTCAGCCTCTTTCAAAGCTTGAGCTTGGCTTTAACAGAGCAGATTTTCCTCTTACTGTATTTGGGTGTGTCAAACCAACCCACATTGTGCATAGAGAAAATTAAGCAGCATAGATTGCATGCAATGCCACAGGATATCTGCTGGAAATAAAATAAAAATTGTACATCTAGCACATAATTCTTGTTTGTCACACTGTACTTCCATTACTCATAACCAGAGTCACAGATCGTCAAAATGTTAGATTATTTTTAATTCATTTCATGGAATGTGGGCATCGCTGGCAAGGCCAGCATTTGTTGCCCATCCCTAATTGTCCTTGAGAAGGTGGTGGTGAGATGCCTTCCTGAACTGCTACAGTCCTTTCAGTGTAGGTACACCCACAGTATTGTTGGGGAGGGAGTTCCAGGATTTTGATCCAGTGACAGTGAGGGGACAGCAATATAGTTCTAAGTCAGGATGATGTGTGGATTGGAAGGGAACTTGCAGATGGTGGTTTACCACATGTATGCTGTCCTTGTCCTTCTAGGTGGAAGAGGTTGTGGGTTTGGAAGGTGCTGTCAAAGGAGGCGTGGTGAGTTGCTGCATGCATCTTGTACATAGTACATACTGCTGCCACTATGCGTCGGTGTTGGAGGGAGTGAATATTTTGAATGTTGAAGGTGGTGAATGGGGTGCCGATCAAGCAGGCTGCTTTTTTCCTGGATGGTGTAGAGCTTCCTGAGTGTTGTTGGAGCTGCACCCATCCAGGCAAGTGGAGAGTATTCCATCACACTCCTGACTTATACCTTGTAGATGCTGGACAGGCTTTGCGGAGTCAGGAGGTGGGCAACTCGTCGCAGAATTCCCAGCCTTTGACCTGCTCTTGTAGCCACAGTGCAAAAGATCAAAAGGAGAGTAGAAGCACTCCATAGTCACACTAACTTCAACAATCTAGATAAAGACTTGCACTGTACTAAAGATTCAAATAGGTCTGTTAGCCCTAACCCCAATTATACACAATATAGTACTCCTCAGTCACTTGCCACAAGTGAATTTGGAACCTAAATGAGAATCCGGATTGGCTTTTCTATGAAAGGAAGATCTTGTTTTTCCAATTGCTAATAGATAAACTTAATCTCCATCAGCAGATAGTTCCAAATTATACACTTCCTCCAGGAACAAACCACATTCCCTAAACTCCAGCAATAATCAGTCCCTCAGAGGCTACACCATCCTGAGCACAAAATACATATATAAACATAGAATTACATAGAAATTAAGATCCCCTCCAAGCCACACATTATCCTGACTTCGAACTATATCACCATTCCTTCCCGGTCGCTGGGTCAAAATCCTGGAACTCCCTTCCTAACAGCACTGTGGGTGTACCTACCTCAGATGGACTGCAGCGGTTCAAGAAGGCAGCTCACCACCACCTTCTCAAGGGCATTTAGGGATGGGCAATAAATGCTGGCCTAGCCAGCGAGGCCAACATCCCATGAATGAATAAAAAGAAAGGAACAGGTTATTCGGCCCAACTGATCTGTGCCAGTGTTTATGCTCGACAGGAACCTCCTTTCACACTACTTCACCTAACCCTATGAGAATATCCTCTTATTCTTATCTCCCTCATGTACTTATCAAGCTTCACCTTAAGTGCATCTGTGCTATTCACCTCAGCTACTCCTCGTAGTAATAAATTCCACATTCTAACCGATCTCTGAGTAAAGAGGTTTCTCTTGAATTCTTGATTGGATTTTTTGGTGATTATCTTATATTTCTGATCCCTAGTTTTGGACTCTCCCACAAGTGGAAACATTTCTTCGATGCCCACCTTATCAAATCCCTTCATAATTTTAAAGCCGTCTATCAAATTACCACTCAGTCTTCTCTTTTCTCGAGAAAAGAGGGCCTGCCTTTTGAGTCTTTCCTGAAAGTTATAACCTCTCAGTTCTGGTATCATCCTTGTAAATCTTTTTTGTA
The DNA here is from genome assembly GCF_036365525.1 of Heterodontus francisci. Lineage (NCBI taxonomy): Eukaryota > Metazoa > Chordata > Chondrichthyes > Heterodontiformes > Heterodontidae > Heterodontus > Heterodontus francisci. Next base: position 56,134,282 of record NC_090396.1, on the reverse strand, counting down.
CCTTCTCTGGTGCCTCTGTATCCTTTTTGTAATATGAAGACCAGAATTGTGTGCAATATTCTAAGTGTAGTGTAACCAAGGTTCCATATAAGTTTAATGTAACTTCTCTGCTTTACAATTCTATTCTTCTAGAAGTGAAACCCATTGCTTTGCTTGCATTTATAAGGCCTCATTAAGCAGTGTTGCTACTTTTAATGATTTGTAAATCTGTACCCCTGGATGCCTGTGCCCCTGTACCCCACTTAGTCTCTTATGTGAACTCCTTATTCCTCCTACCAAAATGTACCATCTTACAATTATAAACATATCTCTGGTATATAAACTGTTCTCACCTCCACAGCAACAGACCACACTGCAAGTCTAAAATAGGCCCGGGAAAGCCAAAGAACAGATGAAGAATGGAAAAATCTATCACTTGAAGGAAATTATGTGATGTCACTGAACATACCACACCTCGCCTAAGATTCCCAGATTCCACCTTTCCCTGTTGGATGAATACTGTTGTATATTGTTGATAGCGTAATTCGAGCATTCTTTATAAATAACTTGGAGTCTTTGTATGGCTAAATATTAACTCATTTATTTTATCTATATATACTATTTACATTCTCCTTAAGCATGTACAGCTGGCTCCTTCCAAGCCGGAAACCCATGTGATTATTACATCATCATCACTACAATGTTACTCTCACTGTCTCAAACATTAACTCTTTCAGACCCTTACACTACAAATGCTGGAGAGACTGTCGTCAAATTGGCACACTGCTGCACATATTCTGGTCCTGGCACCAATCCAGAATAGCAATTCAGAGCACCACATAGGCGTGGCCAACACTGAGATCTCTTCACTGTCACTGTCCTGCCCTCAAGGAGGTGAGGATCATCTAAAACTCACAGACTAGCACAATTCTCGCTCCTAGTAACAAAAATATGCATCCCTCGGCTATGAAGGAACTATGGGTCCAAATATAACTTGCCTGCGACTGTCTGGAGGCAATGCGCACGTAACTTTTGAGAAGACCATTATTACCACGAGAGAACAGACATCAGGGACTGGGAGAGATGCTCTAATAGGTGCATTGAAGAAAGTGAGAGAAGGTCCTGATGTTGGCTGGTCCTGAAAGGCAGCAGTAATGTTAAAGGGGCAGATCAAACGCAAGCACCGTGAGAGACTCAAAGGTTCTTCCAAATTCTAAAGTCAATAGGGCGGGATTTTTATAGTGCCACCTTCCGATGAATTAGTTTTAATTTAATGTATGCCAGCCAAAAGCTTTGATTTGCATGTCAATGATCTTCGTGTTAACTCGAAGGTTCCATCCCCTCTTGATGTTGTTGTGCAAAGATCATTAGTGAAAGTATAGGCCATTCCTTCTTAGACAGTGTTATAAAAGCTGTATCAATTATACCTGTAATGCAACATATCAGAGGTATACATAGCATGTGCTATTCTCCTGTAACAGATTCTAAAACACATTATTGCAATACAGTACCTATCATCTCCAAAACTTCCCTTCCCTTCCTCGACTTCTCTGTTTCCATCTTTGGGGATAGACTGTCTACTAATATTCATTATAAGCCCACCAACTCTCACAGCTACTTTGACTGCATTTCTTCACATCCTGCCTCCTGTAAGGACTCCATTCCATTCTCCCAGTTTCTTTGCCTTCGACACATCTGCTCTGATGATGCTACCTTCCATGACAGCGCTTCTGACATGCCTTCCTTTATCCTCAACCCAGGATTCCCCCCTACTGTGGTTGACAGGGCCCTCAACCGTGTCCGGCCCATTTCCCGCACTTCTACCCTCACCCCTTCCCCTCCCTCCCAGAACCGCGACAGGGTTCCCCTTGTCCTTACTTTCCACCCCATAAGCCTCCATATCCAAAGGATCATCCTCCGCCATCTCCAGCGTGATGCCACTACCAAACACATCTTCCTCTCCCCTCCCGTCAGCATTCCAAAGGGATCGTTCTCTCCGCAACACCATGGTCCACTCCTCCAATACCCCCACCACCTCGTCCCCTTCCCACGGCACCTTCCCCTGCAATCGTAGCAGGTTTAATATCTGCCCATTTACCTCCTCTCTTCTCATTATCCAAGGCCCCAAACACTCCTTTCAGGTGAAGCAGTGATTTACTTGTACTTGTTTCAATGTAGTATACCGTATTCGCTGCTCACAATGTGGTCTCCTCTACACTGGGGAGACCAAATCCAGACTGGGTGACCACTTTGCGGAACACCTCTGCTTAGTCCGAAAGCATGACCCCGAGCTTCCGATTGCTGGCCATTTCAACACACCCCCAGCTCTCATGCTCACATTTCTGTCCTGGGATTGCTGCAGTGTTCCAGTGAACATCAACGCAAGCCGCAAGCTCGAGGAACAGCGTCTCATTTACCGATTAGGCACGCTACAGCCTGCCGGACTGAACATTGAGTTCAATAATTTCAGAGCATGACGGGCCCCCCAGTTTACTTTTATTTTTAGCTCTTTTTTCTTTTTTGTGTTTATTTTATTTTAGTTTGTTCAGTTTGTTTATACTGTGCCTACCCACTGTGTTTTTTTTTCATATTTATGCTTGTGGCTGTTCAGTTTTCAGTCCATTAACACCCTATCTGTACTAATGCTTTGTCTTTCAGCACACCATTAACATACCATTTGCCTTTGCTCCATGACCTTCTGGTCAGCTGTTCTGTGACCTTGTCCTATCAACACCTTCTCTTTGGTTATCTCTTGCTCCACCCCTGCTTTACTTCCTTAAAATCTTTTACATTTCTTATATCTGCCAGTTCTGAAGAAGGGTCACTGACCTGAAACATTAATTCTACTTCTCTCCCCACAGATGCTGCCAGACCTGCTGAGTATTTCCAGCGTTTCTTGTTTTTATTGCATTTTGAATATGTTCAATATTTGAGCCTGCACAGTTGTACCTTTCTTCCCAACATTTACAGCAAGCATCAAAAGATATAAATTTGAATATAATTTGAAATGCTTTGTTGCAGGTTCTAATCATACCTGAATCCCTTGATTAAATTATTACTCTCTAACTCACTGCTCAGTCTCCATTATTGAACATTATTTAAGCAGTCCCAAAGTCAGAGTTCTCCAAAATTCAAACTTGTCTTCTTGGTCTAAAGTTTCTTCACACGCATAATAACTCATAGATGTATGGCAGTGCAGGTTTGCCTCCTGGCACATTCTTCCAAGGTTATGTTCATTTAAATGTTCCAGTGGTACTGCCAACTACACTTGTGGGTTCACCACTGGGGAAGGGGGATAAGATACAGGAACTGCCTAATGCTACTGTAGCATTCAAATATCTGCAGCAGCTTAAAGGACCAGGCAGCAAAATAAGCTCAAACAGCATTGTTGCCTGCACTGAAGAAGCAAAGATCAAAGCCAGCTTCTCTCTATCCATTCAAGTGCCTGGGGCTGGATTTTTAAAGCCCGCTGAGTGTGGGGGACAGGTGTGAGCATGATTTGAAGATCGCATTCTCTGAGGTCAACACTGGGTCCTGCCACCTCCGGAACACAAAGCCATTTTGAAGGGACACCAGGAGACAGGAACAGCAACTCCACACACCTCCAATTAATTGCTTGTTTATGGAGCTCATTAACAGGCTTGTTAGCAGCAGTTTGGGATTTTTAAAGGTAGGGAATGGGGAGAACGCCATGTGGGGAACACGACAGGGTGTAAAAGATGTGAACACTGCGGGGGGCAAGGAGGGCTATGGGAAGGGTTGATTAATTCATGCTGGGGCACAAAATAAAGTTCAGCAGCTACAGACTAGCCATTGCTGGAACAGTGAGACTTGTTTTTCTTCGTGGTGAGTGGCAGGATTCCAGAGAGGGATGAGAGGCTGCTGGCATCACTTGGGCATGAACAAACTCCAGCTGAGGGTGTTCAGGTGAGAACAGGCTTCCCTGACGTTGGACAGAGCAGCCAGGATGAGCTTCAGAAGATTCAACCTCCTGGACATCATCAGGAAGCCAGAGAAGAACAGCAAGGGGCTGCAAGGGGAAGAAGGTGCTACCCAAGACATTGGATATGCTGCCCGTGAGTCAGCTACCTGCAAATGACAGAGCTCAATGTTATAAAGGCTGCACCTATCTACACAGATGGTCTTGGATCTTTGCGCTCTGCTCCACAATGGCCTGAAGCCTTGTGCCCCCATGCCAATCCCTTACCTGCAGCAATCAAGGTCACCCTCATCCTGAATTTCTATATAACCAGATCATTCCAGGGATCTTCTGCAGACCCAAGTGGCATCTCACAATCGGCAGCTCATCTCACCATCAGACAGGTCAAGGATGCCATATTCTGGAGGGCGGGGGACTACATCCACTGACATGGATGGGCCTGTGCAGGCACTGAGGGCATTGGGTTTCACCTCCATTGCTGGATTCCCAGGTGCAGGGTATGATAGATGTGGCCATCAACCAGTCAGTGACCAGCCAGTGAGATCCATCAACAGGAAGGCCTTCCACTCCTCAATGTCCATCTGGTCTGCGGCCACAACAAGAGGTTCCTCCATGTGTGCGCTCACTTTACTGGCATCTGCCATGACTCCTTTATCCTCCGGCAGTCCAGCCTGCCTCAGATCCTCCAAGTAACCCCCAAAGTGTGTGCATGGATCCAAAGGGACAAGGAATATCCATTGAATACATGGTTACTGACCACACCCCCCCACCCCCAACTGCAAGGGAGCCCCAGACAGAAGCACAGAGGTGATACAACCAATGCCACCTGCTAAGCAGGCGAACCACTGAGTGGGCCATCGGATTTCTGAAGAAGCGATTCCTGTGTCTGGACCGGTCAGGTGGTTCCCTCCAATTCCTTGCTGCAGGGGTCTCTGTTATTGTGGTGGTCTGCTGTGCTCTACATGAGATAGCCCTCCAGGGAGGTGTGGACCTTGAGGACAGTGAGACCCTCGAAGGAGACAACTCATTGGGGGAGGACCAGGAGGTAAGAGAGGAAGCAAAAGAGGAGACAGAGGGGGATAACACTGAATAGAGTGGTGCCCATTCTGCACAACCAAGTGGCCTCCTCCTGCCACCCTCTGGGAAGAGGACCTCCAGAATTAGATCCAGGTCAGCATCAATGAAGCAAGGGTCTGCCCTGTCCTTAGTGCCAGGCCTCCAGCTCCCCTGTGACATCTCGCTTCCCTCTGGTGCTGTGGAAGGCAAATCTCCCTCAGGACAACAAGCAGCCTCAGTGAAGGCTGGTTTGGGAGACTACCTGAGTCCTACATTTGATCTGACCCACCTCCATTCCCGGGCCCACTGGCTCGAAGTGGACAGGAAACCGTCTCCATTTCAACTAAGAGCTTACCCATTTGAACATTGCAATCTGAAACAGTTTCCCACTAGAGGTGCGTTTCTGACCCAGAACCAGACCAGATTCCTGTTTCCTGTCTCCATAACAAAAATCCAGCCCCTGAGGTCTGCTGTCCCAACGTTTTTTTGAGAATAGGAGCCTCCAACTACCCTAATTATCTCTATATTCACCTGTCTGCAGATGGTTGTGGTTGGGTACAGAGTACCTCTTATACAACCTGAACTACTTGGCATCCTTTTGTTGATTTTCCTGTCCTTGAAAACACAGAGAGAGACTTCTGAGGCACCTCAAAGAGAGGGATTCCCATTGGGAATCCATTGGTTCCAGTGATGGTTTGGGGAAGGGCAGAAACTAACCCAGCTTTGGCATAAATGCTCAAGAGAACCTTGGTGGAGCAGGGAGAAATTAGAGACAAGGAGTTAAGAACTGGCTGAAAACAATCACTTTAACCTAACCATGACCTTCTATATAATTAAAGCCCTGAATGCCTCTATCACAGGAGCATGATCATGATCTGGCAACTGCATACCACTGCATACCAGTGCAGTGCAAAATGGCATGAAGGACAGCCCTGCCATTAGTATTTAAATAAAGCGCCCACCCATTTGAGGTCGGAGCTTCAAACCTTGTCTTGCCTCTGTGTTCCACATGGCACACAATGTGAGATCCCAGTGGGACAGAAAAACCTATTTTCTGCTAGCTGCTATCTGATTTACACTGCAACAACAGACAACCATCAGCAGAAAATACAGGCTATTTTCTCTGACAATATATGCACATCTAAACAACCAGACAGACTGAAAGCTTATGAAGGCCAAGCTGTCCTACGCAATTAGTTGAAAGGAAGATTTCATTTGTGGGTCTCATGGACCAGCATTTAATACTTTTACCTATCTCTGTATAATAGTTGACAAGATTGTTTCTATTTATGCAACATATTAAAAAACTAACCTTTGCACGCTTCCTATTAACTTTTCAATTATAAAATGTTATATATATACATTTATAAATAGAAACAGCTGGTGTAAGTCTGCCATGTTGTTTGACACTGACCCCCCCCCCCAACCCCCCAATCATCAGTCGCCTTTCAATGTAAGTAGTGCAGCGCCATCATTGGTGGGAAACTGCACTTGCAGCGTGACATGCTTATGTAAACAATGTCCATTATAAATTTACACACATACATTTTTAATAGAAATGTATATAAGAAATAATGACAGAAATGGGATTTCAATTTACATAATCTTTCCCCCGGGCTCTACCCTTGCTTCACCTGAGGACTACTACACTTTGTCTTTCCTTCCACTTGCAACAGCAGTGGCGATCAGCTGTAAGGTATTAAAAGGCCTATTTTTGCATGTGCTTTCTGTCAACTTTTCCCATTCTAAATTCCTATGCCCATATTTGTAAAAGTACAAAATGTAGGATTTTAAAATAAGGGATAAATTACATCTGCTCGCCCTGGTCCAAATATCCCCTCCTCTAACGCCATTTCACCTGGAGACTACACGTGGTCTTGACTCCTTGCAGGCAATTCCACAGGAGATTGACTTATAAAATAAATAGAACAAATGATGACAATCTATGCGATGGTATTAAGTATCTGTAAACACAAAAGAAAAAGCATAATTTCCATTTTCTTTCTTTCATGACCTCAAGACATCCCAAAGCACTTTACAGTCAATGAAGTGTTAGGCAAGCCGCCCACCTGCCAAGACTGAGGCACACATTATTTCGCCACATGAACATTAAAACTTAAAACTGCAAGACCCTGACTGAAAAGACATTTGCATAATAACAGACAGTGTTGGAACAATGGGGACCCAGTCATTGATTCCCCAATACACAGAAGAAGTGGTCAGACCAGTTTTAGTCATATGACTGACTGATGGAGTTTTTTTGAATTTGAACTTCCAACAGGGAAAGAAATCATAAAGCACTTTTCTTCTGGACTGAGAGCATCTCTCTCCTGACTGCTCTCATCTCGCTCACACCAGCATCACAGACCATTGAAAACATATTAACACTAAGAGAAAAAAGTCTCCTACAGTGAACAAGGTTTAAGAAGAATACTGGCCCCCAACAAAATGCAAGATTACCTACAATCAAGGATTACAGTGAGCTCGAAGCACAGTAAAAAGCCCTCTTCAGAGATTGCCCCAAACTTTTTTACTTTATTTTTCTTCTGCTCTTTTCTGTCCCTATCTGCATGTGTGCATCACATGTACATACTAGCCTGGGTGCGTCGTATATCCATAGGCATTAACCATATTAGAGTTTAAGTTTAAGGGAGGTTTAATAAATTTCACTTTCCTTCTTTAAACCAAAGAAAGCCTGTTTATGCTCATTTCTTTGCCTTATAATTGGAAAGCTGTGAACAAGGATTCACAAAGGGGGAGCTCAAAACACAGTGTGTTTAAAATTAAACCCTGTGACAATAAGACCAGGTGAAGACAGCAAAAGACCCCCAGACACCTTTCTCACCTGGTCGTAACAGAAGTAATTTTAAAGTGTAGTCACTGTTGTAATGTAGGAAAACAAAATGCAAACAAGCTCTACACAATCTCCACCAGCTACAGCAAAATACATTTTTAGAAATAAAACAGAAAGTGCTGGAAATGCACAGCAGGTCTGGCAGCATCTGTGGAGAGAGAAACAGAGTTAACGTTTCAGGGCTGTGTTTCAGATTTCCAGCATCTGCAGTATTTTGTTTAGATTTTATTTTACATTTTTAGAAACCTGTTTTTGTCTGAAACTAGATACACAGTGACACACTTTGCAAAAATAAATGTGACCCTTGGGTTATTATTCTGCTTAAATTGTGGCTTCTATGGGTTGAGTAGAAAAACCATCACTTGCCGATATTTGTAGGACTTCAGCCCTTTAAGGGACGATTCTGAGATTCAACACCTCCAATGGGCAGAGGTGCCAACTGCACACATGTGATTTTCCAAGATATCCTGCCTGTGAGTATTGCTCCATTCAATCAAATCTAAACAACGCACAACTGCTGATTTCAAGTAACAAAAGTTCCATGCCACAAAAAAGGTCTGAAGATATAATTCTTTGGCGAGGTAGGTTTCTGATAGAATATCATAGATTCATTACAGCACAGGAGGTGGCCATTTGGCTCATCGTGTCCACTCCAGTTCTCTGTAGAGCAATCCAGTCAGTCCCATTACCCTGCTCTGTCCCCGTAGCCCTGCAAGTTTATTTCCCTCAAGTGTCCATTCAATTTTATTTTGAAATCATTGATCATCTCTGCTTCCACCACCCTTGTAGGCAACGCATTCCAGGTCATTGCAACTCACACTCCCCCTGCATCTCTTACCCAAAACCTTACATCTGTGTCCCCTAGTCCTTGTATGATCAGCTAATTGGAATAGCTTTTCTTTGCCTACCTGCAATAATCTTGTACACCTCCATCAGATCTCCCCTCAATCTCCTTTGCTCCAAAGAGAACAGCTCCAGCTTCACCAACCTAACCTTGTAGCTAAAATCCCTCATCCTTGGAACCATTCTGATAAATCTCCCCTCTATCCTCTCAAGGACCCTCACAACCTTCCTTTAGTGTGGTCATCTATGGCTCAGTGGTAGCACTCTTGCCTGTGGGTCAAGAAGGTTATGAGTTTAAGTCCCACTCCAAAGACTTGAACACCAAATACAGGCTGACACTTCAGTGCAGTACTGAGGGGAGAGCTGCACTGTCAGAGGTGCCAACTTTTGGATAGCCAGGCCCCATTTACCCTCTCAGGTGGATGTAAAAGATCACACAGCACTATTTAAGGAAGTGCAGAGGAGTTCCCTCAGTGTCCTGGCCAACATTTATCTCTCAACCAACACCTAAAACAGATGATCTGGTCATTTATTTCATTTTTGTTTTGTGGGAGCTTGCTGTGCACAAAATGTCTGGTGCATCGCCTACATCACAACTGTGGCTGCACTTTAAAAGTACTTCCTTGGCTGTCAAGCTTCGCAGGATGTCCTGTGGTCATGAAAGGTGTCACATAAAAGCAAGTCTTTCTTTTTTAAGTGTCAGGAAGTCATGGAAAACAATGGACAAAATATCACAGGCTGCACACCTGTGATATCCATTGCCCATGAGCGCAGCTCCTTGCTGGGAACCCTTAAATTGAATCTAAACAACAAACAGCCACTTTACTTTTTTTCCAAATCATTGAAAAAGGTCTTTGCACATGAACTTTTCTCTGCAATGTTCAGCATTCTGAGCACTAAAAGGCATGAGAAAATTGGGAAAAATGCTCTGCGTGGATCAAGATGAAGCATTTGCACGTTATGCCTGGATGAACAATTCTGTATCGTGGGGGGCCGATGGAAAGGGTTGTGGTGCATTGGAATCACATGTCAGCGCCAGCTCTCCTGGAGTCAATTGTACATTCAAAGTAAGTTTGTAAACATCTCCAGAACACAACTTGCCCCAATACCGAGTTGCACAATTTCGTTCGCACTGCTTTGCAAAATGGTTTGGTTTGGAAAGGGTTACGGCTGCAGCTGCCTGCCTTTGTGCTGTAGAGTTATGTACAAAACTGTTCTCATTGCTGCATGAAGTCAGCTGTCATTATTACAATGGCTTGACGGCAGTTTGATATGCGCCACACTGAGAGCCTGAGTTGCTGACAGCCTAAAAGCCCCTTGATTAGGATTTGTCTTTCAATGCATATGGGGTAAAATAAAAAGAAAAAAAGAACAATGCCCAGCCGATTCACACAGTCAGCACCCATGTCCTTAACGACACTCCACCAAAACTTAGCATCCCAGAAAAACATGCTCCACTTAACTGAAGTGCTCCTGCCTGTAATTAATGAGAGCTCCTTTGTATCTTTTAATTTGGCTCACTGAATCTATCAATAGTGTAGCCAAATTTCTGTCTTTATTAACCAAGAATAATTAGTTCATATTTATCGTTTATAGGCCATGCAAAATTTGTGTTATTTGTATTAATATGATTTTGAAGATAAAAGATATCACCAAGAATCTTATTTCATTTGACATCATCAAAACAAATTCATTTGCAGAGTGCAGCCATGATGAGTGTTAAGCTGACCTCAGTTCTTCCATAAAATTATAACTTCAAGCATGGTAGTTGTGTCAATTGTAATGTTCCTGTTAGGCTTTTTTATCCAGTCACATAATATCTTATTTTGCCTGCCTAATAAAGTAAACGCTTAGACCTGCACAGTGCAGCTATGGTTTTTGAATTAAATATGCTCTGAAATACTTTGCGGTATTTAAGGTTTCTTTTCTGAAGCAAATTATCACAGTGTGAAATCATGAAAAATTAAAACATTTACCGCATTCTTTCAAATGCTTGTTAAAAATCTCATTAATTAGGCAAATTTTTTGTAGCGATTTTTCTGTGGTGTCTGTGACTGAAATATTTAAAAGGTGGTGCTGTTTCTGTAGCATCGAAGATTAACTTTTAAAGGAATGTTAAGTGGGCTTATTTTCCCTTGTATCTTTAAAATCTGACAAAATACTCATTAAAAAAGGACGCTGTGCCTTTAAATCTACAGTGAGCGCTAAAGCAAAGTTTCCATTTTGCAGTTGACTAGTTGCAACATAATTCCAGGGCAAGTGAACCTCATACCAGCTGTACAATGTAAATGAGCCCTCTCCAAAAACTAATATCTGAAAACAGAGGCCTAATCCCCATGGAATTGACCGTCATATGACATAGTGATTTAATCGCCTGCCACACCTCTCGTTCATGGGACAAAAGGATTTTACCCACAGGAGCACACTGAAAAGCAAATCAAGATGGGATCAGCTGTGCTCAAGCCGCCACAGGTTCCACTGAGCAGTCTCCCAGGGGGTGCAGGACCTGATCGGCCGTGTGGGAAACCTGCGGCCCAGCCTTCTCACACATTGTTCCCCGATCCGTTAATGCCACAAAAGATATGTCGGCTATTGTGGCAGCAACAACTGAGACCCGAGTAGACGTTCATGGCTTTACTCAAGAGGGATGGACAGAACTGGGGGCTGATGCTTATCACTGAAAGGAATTTAATCCACTTCAGGCTTCTCATTAAACCGTGGCTGATCACTGACTACGGTGGTTAAATATCCACCATTTTCATCAGTCGCTGATAGCTGGGAGCAACTAATGGCAGCCAGGGCTCGTCATCTTCAGCTATGTAGATTAGTGATTGTTGCTGATTAACATGTGAGACCAGGAAGTCTGAAATAGCAGAGCAGGAGGGAGAGAGAGATACCCACAGATGGGAACACAATTAACCATTTTGCTTCTCAATTTTTTAAAAATGTAAAATTACTAATTTTTTCCTGGAGAAGTGTTTAAATGCAAATGTTTAACCCTTTAGGAGTTGCATAAGCATTTTGTTATGCCGAAATCTAGTCTCAAGCAGCACACTTCTGTTCGTTTATTTCAAGTTATGTCACTTCTTATTCAATTGCAATTCAATTTTTTTTAGAAATTTGCAGAACCTCTGCAAACTTACAAAGTAAGTTTTCCTTTCCAGGGCTTCAAGGAGGAAATAGCAGGTGGAGGTCAGGTGTCCCCCCCCCACCCCCAGGGGTACAAGTGAAGGTTTGAAGAGGCAGGAAGACTCGCCTCTTCTCATATGCTTGTGACTCAATGGCTAGCTCATTTCAGCTTTTATTAGAGGCTTTGGGATCAGATAGTCTATTCACTATTTTAGATAGAAAATAGCATAAGAATCTCAAGGTAAGTTTTCAAAACTCTACCCTCTGTACACTGTGTTGGTCTTGATGAACAAAAAAAAGTGTGCCTGGATTAGCATTCAACAGGATAAATGACAAAATGGGTTAATGCCACAAATCAGCACACCACCTTCCACATCTAATTGTTCTGTTGAGATTCCATGATCAAAAAGCAGGAGAGAAATCTTTTCTTTTTAAATAAAAATAGATTCAGAGGAGGGACAATAGGAATAATACCTAGTTTAAAGGCCTTCAGTTACCACAATAGGCTTAGGGAGCTGCAGCTTTTACTCTAGAAAAGCTTAGACTTCAAGATTTGATTGAGGTGTTTAAAATACTGAAAGGTTTAGATCTTGCATGTAGATAGGCCATTCAAACTGGGATGACAAGGGACATAAGTTATGTAAGCATAGAACTAGGTTAGATGGTAGGAGATACTTGTTTCTGCAATGGAACATGTTGCCAGCATGTACAGTGAGTGCAGACTTGCTGCAAACATTCTAAAGGAAGCTGGATAAATTCCTGAATGTGGCCAACATAACAACAACAACAACCGCGTGTGACCGCCGGGTTTCCGCCGGCTGCTCCGGTTTCCTCCCACAGCCAAAGACTTGCAGGTTGAACGGTAAATTGGCCATTGTAAATTGCCCCTAGTGGAGGTAGGTGGTAGGAGAATGGTGGGGATGTGGTAGGGAATATGGGATTAATGTAGGATTAGTATAAATGGGTGGTTGTTGGTCAGCACAGACTCAGTGGGCCAAAGGGCCTGTTTCAGTGCTGTAGCTCTCTAACAACAACAACAACTTGCATTTATATAGCACCTTTTAACATGGCAAAATATTCTGAGGCACTTCACAGGAGTGTCATCAAACAAAATTTGACACTGAGCCACATACTTTTTTAAATTTATTCATTTATGGGATGTGGGCATCGCTGGCTAGGCCAGCATTTATTTGCCACCCCTAATAACCCTTGAGAAGGCGGTCTTGAGCTGCCTTCTTGAACCGCTGCAGTCCTTAAGGTATAGGTACACCCACAGTGCTGGTCATACTTTGTCCTGGTTTGATACAACTAAATGGCTTGCTAGCCTATTTCAGAGGGCAGTTTAGAGTCAACCCACATTGCTGTGCGTTTGGAGTCACATGCAGGCCAGACCAGGTAAGGACAGCAGATTTCCCTCCCTAAAGGACATTAGTGAACCAGATGGGTTTTTACAACAATCGACAATGGTTTCATGGTGACCATTAGACTAGCTTTTTAATTCCAGATTTATGAATTGAATTTAAATTTCACCATCTACCGTGATGGGATTCAAACCCATGTCCCCAGAGTATTAGCCTAGATCTCTGGATTGCTAATAATGGGATATTAGGGCAGATTACCAAAAGCTTTGTCAAAGATGTAGGTTTTTACAAGCATCTTAAAAGAGGAATGAGAAGAAGGGAGGTGGAGAAGTTTAGGAATTTCAGAGCTTCTGGTTTTTGCAGTTGAAGGTACAGTTGCCAATGATGGAGCAATTATAATCAGGCTTTCATAAGAAGCCAGAATTGGAGGAATGCAGGGATCTCAGAGATTCATAGGACTGGCAGAGATTACAGAGATAGGGAGGAGTGAGGCCATGGGGGAATTCAACAAGGATGAGAATTTTAAAATCAACACATTGCTTAACCGGGAGCCAATGTAGATCTTGGTGCAAATGAGGATACGGGCTACAGAGTTTTGGATTACCTTAAGTTTATGGAGGATGTTAGATAGGAGGCCGGTTAGGAGTGCATTGGAATATTCAAGTCTAGTGGTAACAAAGGCATAGATGACGGTTTCAGCAGCAGCTGAGCTGAAGCAGAGGCAGAGTTGGGAAATTAGAGATACAGCACTGAAACAGGCCCTTCAGCCCACCGAGTCTGTGCCGACCATCAACCACCCATTTATACTAATCCTACACTAATCCCATATTCCTACCACATCCCCACCTGTCCCTATATTTCCCTACCACCTACCTATACTAGTGGCAATTTATAATGGCCAATTCACCTACCAACCTTCAAGTCTTTTGGCTTGTGGGAGGAAACCAGAGCACCCAGAGAAAACCCATGCAGACACAGGGAGAACTTGCAAACTCCACACAGGTAGTACCCAGAATTGAACCCGGGTCGCTGGAGCTGTGAGGCTGCGGTGCTAACCACTGCGCAGAGGTCGAAATAGTCTTAGTGATGGCATGGATGTCTATGTAGTTAGAAGCTCAACTCAGGGTTACATACAACAGCAAGGTTGTGAAGTCAAGTTCAGCCTCATACATCTGCTAGGGAGATGAATGGAGTCAATGCTTAGGAATGCAGTTTCTGGTGAGGACCAAAGACAGTGGCTTTGGTCTTCCCAGTATTTTGTTGGGAAAATTGCTGTTCATCCAGTACTGGATGCCAGGCAAGCAATTTGACAAGTCAATGGAGGGGTTATGAGGGGTGCTGGTGAGGCAGATCTAGGTATCATCGGCATACATATGGAACCTGATGTGTTTTTAGATGATATCCCCAAGGGGCAGCATGTAAACGAGAAATAGGAGGAGGCCAAGGATAAATCCTTGGGGAACATCAGAGGTAACGGTGCGGGAGTAGGAAGAGAACCCATTGCAGGTGATTCTTTGCCTACTACTATATAGATAATAATGGAAACAGGCAAGTGCCATCTTACCTGGCTGGATGATGGAGAAGAGGCATCTGAGGAGGATGGTGAGGTCAGCTGTGTCAATGGCTGCCAACAGGTTGAGTAGGACGAGGAGGGAATGTTTACCACAGTCACAGTCACATAGGATGTCATTTGTGACGTCGATAAGAGCCATTTCTGTACTTTGGCAGGGATGATTGACCTGCCCTGATTGGAGGAATTCAAACATAGAGTTCCAGGAAAGCTAGGCACAGATCTGGGAGGTGATAACATGTTTAAGAACTTTGAAGAAGAAAGGGAGGTTGGAGATGGTGCAGCAGTAACTACACATGGAAAGTAGGTAGGTATTGGGGGATGTATCTCCCAGTCATGGCAGTCACCTGAAACTTGTCATATCACCTTTGGGGGTCAGAGAGGCTGTGGAGAAGTTATACCATGACAGTATAAGATGGACCAGCTGATTTTGACTTGTCCTTCTTTGTATGTTTATAAAAGTAAACCTGTCTTATGTTTTATGTTTATGAAAGAAGGTATGTGTCTTAAACACATTTCATTTGTCTCTGTATCTGCCACCCGATGTCATTATATTCATCCTTGGTTGAGTGGATAAGTAGGCCAACCTTCTCCTGCACTTCATTGTTACACTGTAACCAGCCTCTAGAAGGTGCACCAAAGTACCCAATGTTAGCCTGTTCTCTTTATCAAGAAGTGATTCTGGCTCTGCTTTGTGTTTCTCTGCTGAGATCAGAAATTGAAGAATGAGTGACTTTGTCCTGCTGTCATGCATTTCCTAACTGCTACTTTAAGACCAGCAGAGGCAGAGGCCTGAAAACAAGTCTCCCTGGCTATACCTTCAGCCAGAAAATGGTGTACAGTGGATGGGAACTAAAGGTGAGAAAATTGTAGGCAAAAGAAAAGTTCACTTTTCTAAGGTTTGCATTCTTGGTTTGATCTTTTCTGGGTTGCTTACCATTTTCAATCCATTTTGAAATCGCGAAAAGGTTTAAACTTCTGTTCTGTTTCCGGGAACCAAAATGTCAATTGGTCTTTTTCTTTTAGGTGTTGATGGACGTACTGCAAAGTTCCAGTTTTTATTTCTGAACCTTTCCCATCCTTGATTTGTTGCTGTAGTGCCCTGTGATATTCAATGCAGGTTGGTGAACAATGTATTAATGATGTGACCCAATTAATAGAGCTCCACTAATATGCTACAAATTTCTTCCCTAATTACTATTACATCATTCCTTTGAATAGCCAAAGTCTTACAGAATACCTGGAGTGTTGCAGGGTACTCAGACTCTGTTATAAGAAGCCCACCCACCTCTAAAAAGGGTTTCACTAACATGCATTACTCTACATATGGTTTTCTCATCAGTGAATAGTTATTTTGCTGGTGAGTGCTTTGAGCTCTTGGCACATTTTTTTTTAAAAACTCATTGTGGAGTGTTAACAACTGCAGTAACGTTATTAAAGTATTGCGTATGCTGTAGTTTTAAAATATCAGATGATCATTCAGTAATGGGTCTCATAATTGCCAAATCTTTGGTTCATTAAACAAAATGTTTAAAGGTATATCCCTCAGTAATTAACTCACTGATTTATTAAATTAGATGTTTAAAAACGGATCCATTACTAATTAAATCTTTGAGTACTGAATGTTCCCAACATTTTATAGAATACAACTTTTATTGCCTAACAGCTACAAGAATTAAAGTCAACAGAACTCTTAATGGAGATTATTATAAAGTGGACAAAGCTGAAGCAATTCAATCTCAGGATATAACATTTAATAAGAAGGGAACACACCATGACATGGGTCATAAAATCTGGCACAGGACTTGCTATTCGATCCCTGTACGAAGGCTCCTATTAAAGAAACTTAAACACCAATGGAGTTTAAAATGGGCCGTTGGCACCAAAACGTTTTGACAAATCTTTTTCGTTTGCTTGCCCAGGCACTTGATAATGTATTTCAGCCACTGTCCTTGCAACATCTACACATTGCTATTTTGGTTGTTTGTGATGCTATTGTTTCAAAAATGATGCATGCGTCTTCTGGCTCTGAAATTTTCAGTCCCTGGAGCTGAAGATAGGGTCTCCAAAAATAATATATATGTTACCATCATATGGTAAATTAAGTATTTTCATTTCAAGATGCAAGTGCGATGCAGTCATTCTGTTTAATATGGTTCACTTTATATCTACTATTCTACAATTTGGGTTGGTTACCAGTTATACCTGGGGGACCAGCAGCACATCTCAGAACCTTGCAATGCATGCATAATCAACAGTTTTGCCAAATAAAATTTTAAAAAAGACAGAATTTATCCCTCAGATTTTGCTGTGCTTGTATTTCCACGATAGAGATATTCTGATTTTATAATGGAATCACTTATTTAGTCAAAAACTAATCAAGATATATTGCTTGAGCCTCATGGTGACTGTGAAGTGGCAGGAGAGAGTGATCTGAACATGTGAGGCCAGGCAGATGATAGTGGTGTTTGTACATTATAATTTGTTTGTTTATTTATCTACCCACTTTAGCTGTTTTGTAATGCATTTTTTTACAGATTTTTATGAATAAAGTATATTTTGGAAAACAAAATCTACCCACTTTAATACAATATACCAAGGGACTGAATCCATATAAAACCCTCAGGCTGTATGCAGCAGAGAATGTTTGACACAAAATGTAAATGTACTTTGCACTTTATGTAATGTCAAATTTGAACTGCTATGCAGTATACTTTTACAAATTTTATGAATAAAGTTTATTTTTTGGGAAAAAAACTATGTTTTCAGTTTTAATTTGCATCTTCTAAAATTTGCCAAGTATTGCGTTAATATGTGAATATAACAGTGATTGTTCACAGCAGCAAAAATTCAGGCAACGGGATGGATTGTAGAAATAAAATAGACTTGACTACCAATCTTGGTTATAAAACACATATTCCTTACACAAGAATGACTTGCAATATTCAGAATCTTATAGTCAACTTTAATTGAGCGAAATATGTGCATAATATGTATTTTGGAGATCTGATGTCAAAAAGCTCACTATACTTATAAGTGGACTTTTCTCCCAACAAATGGATTGCAGGATTCATCGAATCTGTCCTTTCTCCTTACCTTTAAGAGTAATTTGACTTTGCCTTGTTTTCAGAAAAGGAAAGTAGAACAGGAAAAGCAGGGTAATCCTGCACACCTATATCGTAAGAATTGCCAGACAAAGATATCTGCTGCAAGTCCCTCTCCCTATTTCCATCCCTGTCCTAATCCCCATGTCCAACTCCAATCCTGTGGAAAAATGCGTGTCAGAGATTTCTTTAAGAAGATCTTTTGGTTGAATAGCTGATAATCTCCCCACTGCATTTCTGGATGCCCATGATGAAGAGTTTAACAGAATGCATGAACATTTGGCAGATTTATGGGGAGTCATTCAGTCTTGAATACTGCTTGACACCATCTGCCCTTATTTTCCTAGCTTTCAGGAATTACTGCAGCCACAGCACACATATACTATGCACCAGGCTGAGTGTGAAAGTGAATTCATCTCTCTTCTGGAAATCTTCATATCCTTGATTTTCTTATGATGATGGAGGGAAAGGTAAGCTACAAAAAATATGGCTGATTTTCTGAGGGCTATGCAGTAGATCCACTGCAGAATGGTGAAAGCCAAACATTCTCTTCAATACATTCTTAGCAGACTGATGGGTCTCATTATACTTTTTTTCTAGCTGCTTCTAGTAGTAAATTTTAAAAAGCCAGCAAATTGGAAGTTTTGGGTTGTTATTGACTTTGATGCAAAGTCAAGGCAGCCTAGTTACTGAGTATCATTCTAAGTCTTCCTGTATGGCTGTAATAGATCAAATATCAATCAATACAAAGCCAACTGAAAGCAATTCAAATAATGCCAAGTCTTAATGTTGAATGAATAAAGCCAAAATATCTTGTGCAACAGCAGTCTGAACAATAGCCCTACACAATATGTTAATTGATTCAATAGTACAGACTGTAGTGTTTACTGCGAGCAGAAAATATTAAAGGAAATCTACACAATGGAAACCATAATGCAAATATTATGTACATCAAAAAGAATGGAAACAAAAAATATTGCTGCGCTCAGGATAAGATGGAATCTGATATTTCCTGACAGAAAAAAAATCCATTCCAGTTTTCAGAAGAATCCAAGTTTCATGGATAACTCATGCAGCTTTATTGAAACTTACATTTTTCACAAAGTACATTATGGGCTCTTGTGAAATTTAGCATGGATAGATATAATAATGAGCAGATCTCTTCAGTGTAGATTTCCCTTAATTTGACAATATATAAATGCAGACACTCAATGCAGACACAAGTTTGGTTTAACCAAAATTAGCATGATGCCATTCAACCAAAATAGGAGTACAACTTTTAAAACTAAAGAGAGACTTGCATTTATATACCATCTTACATGCCTACTGGACAACCCAAATGCTTTAAAGCCAATGAAGTACTTTTGAAATGTAGTCACTGTTTGAATTTTTTTATTTGTTCAGGGGATATGGGCGTTGCTGGCCAGGCCAGCATATCTTGCCCTTCTTGAACCACTGCAGTCCTTGGGGTGTAGGTGCACCAACAATGCTGTTAGGAAGGGAGTTCCAGGATTTTGACCCAGCGACAGTGAAGGAATGGCAATATAGTTCCAAGTCAGGATGGTGTGTGGCTTGAAGGGGAACTTGCAGGTGGCGGTGTTCCCATACACCTGCTGCCTTTGTCCTCTAGGTGGTAGAGGTCGTGGGTTTGGAAGGTGCTGCTGAAGGAGCCTTGGTGAGTTGCTGCTATGCATCTTGTATATGGTGCACACAGCTGCCATTGTGCGTCACTGGCGGAGGGAGTGAATGTTGAAGGTGGTGGATGGGCTGCCAATCAAGCGGATTGCTTTGTCCTGGATGCTGTAAAGCTTTTTGGGTGTTGTTGGAGCTGCACCCATCCAGGCAAGTAAAGAATATTCCATCACACTCCTGCAATGCTTTGTAGATGATGGACAGGCATTGGGGAGACAGGAGGGGAGTTACTCGCTGCAGAATTCCCAGCCTCTGACCTGCTCTTGTAGCCACAGTATTTATGTGGCTGGTCCAGTTCAATTTCTGGTCAATGGTGACTCCCAGGATCTTGATAGTGGGGGATTCAGCGATTGTAACATCATTGAACGTCAAGGGGAGATGGTTAGATTCTCTCTTGTTTGAGATGCGTCATTGCCTGGCACTTGTGTGACATGAATGTTACTTGGGACTTATCAGCCCAAGCCTGGATGTTGCCCAGGTCTTGCTGCATATGGACATGGGCTGAACATCGTGCAATTCTCAGCGTGTTACTAAAGTACTTCCATTATTTTTATTTTTTGAGGATGTATTAAAACTGAAATGATTTCATGGATGTGTTTTTTTTTAACCCAAATTCACCGACAGAACAAGATGTTGTTTGAAAGCCACCTGTGCTGGAGGCCACCTGTGACGGGCTCAGAAAACAGTAGAGCCCTTGGTGACCTGGGGAAAAATGGTTACAGAGAAGCCACATGTCAAGGTTTATGGAGATCAGGAGGTCGACTATCTGTTTGGGGTTTGGACATTGTTTTCAGTTCGTTGTGGTGTGAACTGTTTGAAGACAGTTGGTGTTTTCCTGCCAAGGAAAACTTACCTCCTTCTGTACTTTTTTTGAAGAAATCCTGCCAGGATTCAGTGCGGAAGAGCAAAAAAAAAACCCCGATGCCGAATAGCTCCTGAGGAGCTGAAAAAAATCCTGTGATTCAAGTGTGCGCTGGTGGAAAAACCTTGATGCCAGATTTCTGCTAGAAAGCCAACTAGAATAATTCTCATCTCTAGAATGGACTGCTTCTGAACCGAACCCAGTGATCCATCTCCGTATACCCAGATGCCAGACCAAAAAAGAAACAACTGACTTCCTTCTATATCTTCTTTCTTTACTCATCAGGAATTAGCAAGTATTTGGCCAAAGCAGTTTTTTTTTGGTCTCTTTTTTGTAACAGAACTCTGCAGAGTGAATTTTTGTATGTTTTCCAGTGTGTGTGCGCGAGTGTAATTGGGGATTTTTAAAAACGGGAATTCTCATATTTTAATCAGTGCATTAATGTTTTGCTTCGTTACTGGTTAAGTCTTATTTTATAATAAGCTGATAATTTTGTTGTTTATTCAAGAAGCTTGGTTGGTGTATTTTATTCTGAGATATAAAAAAAAGAGTGTATGATTGGCTGTATCAGTAACCGGATAAACATTTAAATAGATGTTGTGACCAGTGGAGAAGTGGAACTCGAAAAGACAGTGCACACCTCCCACCTCAGTCGTAACAAGCGAACATCCCCACTTCTGACCTTATAATGGAAGGAAGGTCATTGATGAAGCAGCTGAAGATGGTTGGGCATAGGACATGACCCAGAGGAACTCCTGCAGTGATGTCCTGGGACTGAGATGATTGATCTCCAACAACCACAACCATCATCCTTTGTGCCAGGTATGACTCTAACAATGAGTTTTCCTCCTGATTCCCATTAACTCCAGTTTCGCGAGGGCTCCTTGATGCCATTCTCAGTCAAATGCTACCTTGATGTCAAGAGCAGTCACTCTCACCTCACCTCTTCAGTTCAGCTCTTTGTCCATGTTTGGACAAAGGCTGTAATGAGGTCAGGAGCTGAGTGGCCCTGGCAGAACCCAAACTGAGTATCAGTGAGCAGGTTATTGCTGAGCAAGTGCCACTTGATAGCTCTGTCAATGACCTCTTCCATCACTTTGATGATGATCGGGAGTAAACTGATAGGGCAATAATTGGCCAGGCTGGATTTGTCCTGCTTTTGTGGACTGGACATACTTGGGCAATTTTCCACATTGCTGGGTAGATGCCAGTGTTGTAGCTGTACTGGAACAGCTTGGCTAGGGGCGCGGCTAGTTCTTGTGCACAAGTCTTCAGTACTACTGCTGGAATGCTGTCAGGGCCCGTAGCCTTTGCAGTATCTAATGCCTTCAGCCATTTCTTGATATCACATGGAGCAAATTGGATTGGCTGAAGACTGGCATCTGTGATGCTGGGGACCTCAGGAGGAGGCCATGATGGATTATCCTTTTGGCACTTCTGGCTGAAGATGGATGCAAGTGCTTCAGGCTTATCTTTTGCACTTGTGCTAGGCTCTCCTATCCTTGAGGATGGGGATATTTGTGGAGCCTCCTCCTCCTGTCAGTTGTTTAATTGTCCACCACCATTCACGACTGAATGTGGCAGGACTGCAGAGCTTAGATCTGATCCGTTGGTTGTGGGATCGCTTAGCCCAGACTATTGCATGCTGCTTCTGCTATTTAGCATGCATGAAGTCCTGTGTTGTAGCTTCATCAGGCTGACACCTCATTTTTAGGTATGCCTAGTGCTGCTCCCAGAATGAGGAAATGTGGCAGCCAATTTGCACACAGCAAGCTCCCACAAACAGCAATGTGATAATGAACAGCTAATATATTTTTCTGTGATGTCGATTGAGGGATAAATATTGGCCAGGACACCAGGGATAACTGCCCTGCTCTTCTTCGAAATAGTGCTATGGGATCTTTTACACGCACCTGAGAAAGCAAATGGGGCCTTAGTTCAACATCTCATCTAACAATGCAGCATTCCCTCAGTACTGCACTGGAGTGTAAGGCTGGATTTTTGTGCTTAGGTTGAGAGGGGAAATGAAGAGGAAAATAAGACTGGCAAAGAGAGAATATGAGAATAGAATGGCAGTCAACATAAAAGAGGACACAAAAATCTTCTACCAGTATGTAAATAGTAAGCGGGTAGTAAGAGGTGGAGTGGGGCCTATTAGGGACAAAGAGGGCAATATATGCTTAGAGGCGCAGGACAAGGCTAATATACTTACTGAGTACTTTATATCAGTGTTCACTAAGGAATCAGACAAAATATCAGTAGAAGCGGAAAGAGGAGAGGCAATGGATAGGGTAAAAATTGAAGGGGAGGAGGTACTAAAAAGATTGGCAATGCCTAGGGTAGATAAGTCACCTGGTCCAGATAGCTTGCATCCCAGGAAATGGGGATGAAGATAGCAGAGGGCTTGCCATAATCTTCCAATCATCCCTAGATATGGGGGAGGTGCCAGAGGATTGGAGAATGGCAAATGTGACACCCTTATTCAAGAAAGAGTGTAAGACAGGCCAGTTAGTCTAACATCAGTGGTGGGTAAGGTTTTAGAAACAATAATCAGGGGGGAAAAGAAACAGATAATTTAAGAGGTTCGAGTTAATTAAGGATAGCCAGCACAGATTTGTAAAAGGCGAATCATGCTTGACTAATCTAATTGAATATTTTGATGAAGCAACAGGGAAGGTTGATGAAGGGAATGTGTTAGATGTTATTTATATAGATTTTACAAAAGCATTTGATAAGGTACCACGTAAAAGGCTGGTTAACAACATTGAGGCTCATGGAATAGGAGGCTCAGTTTCCAATTAGATCAAAAAAAATTGGCTTAAGAACAGAAAACAACGAGTCATAGTAAATGGTTGCTTTTCAGACTGGAAGATGGTAGACAGTGGTGTTTCCCAAGGGTCAGTGCTGGGACCATTGCTTTTCGCTATATATAAATGATTTTGGTCTTGAATTACAAAGTATAATCTCAAAATTTGCCGATGACACCAAAGTTGGAGGTGTGGCAAACAGTGAGGATGATATGAATTGCCTGCAACAGGACATAGATAGGCTAGCAGAATGGGCAAACAGGTGGCAGATGGAATTTAATACTGACAAGCTTGAGGTGATGCATTTTGGCAGAAGGAATAGGGAGAGGCAAAATATACTTAATGGTACAATTCTAAATGTGCATCGATCTTTGAAGATGGAAGGACATATTGAGAGAGCAGTTAGTAAAACATATGCGATCTTTGGATTCATAAATAGAGGCATTGAGTACAAAATCAGGGAAGTTATGCTGAACCTTTACAAAGCTCTGGTTAGGCCCCAGCTGGAGTATTGCATCCAGTTCTGGTCACCACACTTCAGGAAGGATGTGAGGTTCCTTGAGAGGGTGCAGAGGAGATTTCCCAGAATGGTTCCAGGGATGGGGAATTTTAGTTACAAAGTTAGGTTGGAAAAGCTGAATTTGTTCTCCTTAGAACAAAAGGGATTGAGGGGAGATTTAGTAGAAGTGTACAAGATTATGACAGGCTTAGACAAGTTAAATAAGGGAAAAACTGGTCCCATTAACTAATGGTACAAGGACTAGAGGACATAGATTGAAGGTTTTGGGCAAAAGATGCGGAGGGAATATGAGGAAGAACATTTTTTTATGCAGTGGGTGGTAATGACCTGGAACCTGCTGCCCACAAGGGTGGTGGAAGCAGAGACAATCAATGACTTCAAAAGGAAATGGGATGGCCACTTGAAGGAAATAAACTTGCAGGGCTACTGGAATCGAGCGGGAGAGTGGGACTAACTGGAAATCTCCGTGGACAGCCAGCATGAATTTGATGGGCTGAATGGCATTGATTGTCTCCTTCTGTGCCATAAATGGCTATATGGTGGGGAATTTTATGCTGTCCACCACAGCGGATTTGGTGACGTGCGGGAGATATAATTAGGCAGGAGGTGTTTTTCTTGGATTCCCAGCGGCGTGATATTTTAGAGGAATTAAGTTGGTGGCAGGTTAGTGGCATTCTGGGGTTCCCCCAGCGTGGTGGCAGATTTCAGCTTTGTATTCATTTAAATAACATGAATACTCATTACCTTACTCATAGTTAGGATTTACCTGCCAGATTAAGTGAACGGCGAGCGATAATCCCATGCTACCTGGTTCACAAATGTTTCAACATGGCGTTCAACAGATGGATTTATGCAGTTGAGTTTCAGGACTGTGCTCTCCTCTTTTTAACTCGGCCGCTAAACTAATGCCAGCATTGGAATGGATGTTTGCCTCCAGGCTCGGCACCAGCAAGGATGAATCATCTCAGAGGCTGGCGGCGAAGGCTTGGGCGGGGGCAACATGAAAAAGCAGGGGAGGGTAGTCGAGGAGGGAGGGTGGGGCAATCGGGTGCATCAAGGTGCAGGGGAGGGTGGAGTGGAACGTCCAGGTTGTTGAGTGATTGATGTTGATGGTGAAGATGCATTTTGTTGGCTGTGGGGTGGTGGGTGGATTAGATCAGTACGATGTGAAGATATTTGCAAGGGCCTCAAGGGAGGGATGAGTGCTGTCAATGCTGGAGAGCTGTGGGGCAAATTGAAGGTACTGGCTAGCAGAGGGAACAGTCACAGTCAATGGGGGCAAGTGGATTCATTTTGGGGGTGGGGGGGGAGGGGGGGAGGGAAGGTCAAGACTAATGGGTGAGTATTTGATAACTTCATATGGAGAACGGGACTCGGCAACAATGGTCAGTTCAGTGTGAGGAGGTTCAAGGATGAGTAGGCATGTCGATAGTAACAGGAGTAGGAAGAGGGGGGAGGGATGGCATGAATACATTCATGATTACACTATGCAAGGTAATGGGGGGAGGCTCATTGGCAATGGAGTGAAGGGTAACAGTAACATTGGGTGGGTCAAGGGTAATGGGTTCAAGCTGAAAGACTGGAGGAGGAGGTTGGAAGGTGGGGAGACTTGCCCTGAATTCCAGGCACACCATCTTCTCCAACAATAATGGAAACCATGTGGCCACTCAAGGATTGCAAAGAGAGTGGGAGGATTCAAATGACAGTGGGTGTGTCTTCTATCTGGCTGCAATTTGAAGGCAGATATGAGAGAGTTGTTCCTTGCCTCAATGTTTCAGCTCACTAGCAACAGAAGGCTGAATCACCACACTCTACTTATTTATTGTTCAGAAAGGCAGCAGCAGCATGGATCTCATACACCCAATTTGTCTAGTACCACAGTAAGAAGGGCAAAGAGAGAGACTAAGGAGGTCTCTTTTCCCGCAACTTATGATGTCTGAGCGCCAGCAACAGGCAGAACAGGAAGGTGAGGAAGCTCCGAATGACAATATCCAGGAACGTCCTTATCGAAGACGGACACTGGCACGTCATCGTGTCCTCAGGGCAATGCCAAATCATCTATAAATGTCATAAAGGCAATGCCAGAGGTGCCTAAAGATGTCACGTGAAATAGTATCAGAAATTTGTAGGTTCCTGCAGCATGACCTGCAGCTGCTCGGTGGGAATCCCATGCCAGTTGCCCTCATTCAATTTTATCTCCAGTAGCTCCTTCCAGGGATCCATAGGCAACATATGTGTCATCCCTCAGTCTGCAGCCCACAGGTACATCAAAGAAGTGACCAATGCTCTTTTTCAATGTGCCAATGATTTCATCTACTTTCGGTAGACGAGGACAGCCAGGCAGCAAGGTCTGTGGCCTTCGGTGCCATCGCTGGCTTCCCTACAGTGCAAGGGGTGATCGACTGTACTCATGTAGCCATTAGAGCTGCCTGGGACCAGTCTGCTGTCTTTGTCAATCGCAAAGGCTTCCACTCTTTAACTGTGCAACTGGTTTGCGACCACAGGAGAAGAATCATGCATGTTTGTGCATGTTTCCCAGGGAGCTGTCATGACTCCTACATTTTGAGGAACTTCCAGCTGCCAACAGTTTTCAAGGAATCAGCCGAAGTGGACGGATGGATCCTGGGTGACAAGGGTTACCTACTTTGTACGTGGTTGATGACACCAGTATGTTATCCCCAAAGTCCTGCTGAAGGGAGGTAGAATGCTGCTCACGCATTCACCAGAGCCATCATTGAACACATCATTGGTATGTTGAAAATGCAATTCCATTGCCTTGACCAGTCTGGAGGGGCTCTTCAGTACGCACCAAGAGGGTATCACCAATAATCATTGTGTGATGTGCCTTGCACAACCTTGCAATTAGACGTGGTAACATACTGCAGGCAGAGGAACAGGAGGAACACCAGTCCTCTTCAGATGAGGATGACTATGAAGAGGGTGAGGAGGAGGACAACAATGACAATGATGCCGTCATTAATATGAGGACCATGGAGAGACATGCAAGGGACATCCAGGAGAACCTCATTTATGCACATTTCAGCCAACAATAAGCCACATTATCAAGGAACGTTGGGGGGAGAAACATAACAATTCCCCACAGAAATTCCCTTTTGCATGAGGTCTTATTCATTGCTGCAATCTTAACAAAGTGTTGCTACATTTTCATGCGATTGGCATTTGAAATCTTCTATGGGCTAGAATCACTCTAGAATTGGCCTTTATAGCCACTCCAGGTGCTGCTTCACAAACCACAGACCACCTCTCGGTGCTTACCCATTGTCTCTCGAGACAAGGAGGCCAAAGAAGAAAGAAGAAGAAGATGAGCTAAGATGAATATGATTTCACAGCACTGCAAGCTGTTAAGTTATGACTGTAGAAAACCAAAGTAAGGCATGACAGTATTGAAAAAAGTTATTAATCATCAACAGGAAAACTGCCATCATTGAAGAGTGAAGGCTCAAATTCAAATGATATATGGACACTGGACATTTCCTGAGATACTTTGCAAACATCATTGCATTCCTACCATAGGCCTCCAAAAAACATCTTTGTATCCACCTGTCGCCAAGCAAAACATTACCGAGAGTGGGTCAAATTTTGATGTCATAAAAATGCATTAATAAAAATGTATTAATAAATATTCTCAATCATTACAATTTGTACAGCATTCAATTTCCTTTTTCTCCCACTACATCTAGGTACTACCCTGATATTAGTAGCTGAGGTGGAGGCAGTCTGCTCAATGCGCTGCCCCATTGCTGTGGATGGCAGGCATCCTCTGAAGGAACGGGGCCTTGATGGCTCCATCCTACTAGGCGTCTGCAGCACTGGTGCTTGAGTATCCCCCGTGTGCTCACCTGCTGGAGGTAAGGGAGTCAATGTCGGGGGCCAGGGGGAGGATGAGATGCTGCTTACCTTGGGGGTGTCCTGAAAGGAAGGCCCCAGGGCAGCTGGCACACGCCTCTCTTCCATCTGTGTGCACAATGGCACCTGCCTGTCGCCCTGAGGGGAAGGAGCACCTGGAGGGAGGTCCAGGTTCCTCGTCCCCCTCTCGCTTCAACTCTGCTGCATGGAGCCAACGGCAACAGCAATGGAGTGCAGGTCAGATCACATATGGCTCGAGTGGTCAACCAAACTCCCCATGGAGCTCGCCAGACTCTCTACTGAGGAAGCCATATGCTCAAATGCCTGGGACATGGCAGTTTTCATGGCTTGCATGGACTTCTCCATATTATGCGCAAAGCCACGTATGACCTCAGGCATCTCTGACATATTTTCCCCGTGGCTTTGCTACACATCCAGCAGACTTCTCATAGCAACAAACAAAGGATCATCATGAGCATAGGGCTGAGCAGGGGCCTGGTCCCCAGCAGTCCTCTGACTGTCAGGGGACCCGGCTGGCACATGCTGCCGAAGCTGCTGGGACGTGTCGTGAACACCAGCCTGTGACCCAGATTCCAATCTTAAACTCCCCAGCGGTTTGTGTGAATATATGTGCGCTGGCCGAGGTGAAAAAAGAGGCAGGTGACACTGCACCCTCTGGGGTATTGGTTCCTTCTTCGCCCCCCCCCCCCTCCCAGAGGAGGATTCTTGGGCCATGCGGCATTCTGCAATTCGACTGTGGGCACCTGCAGTGGAGATACAAACAGAGGCACCTAAGCGTGTGCTTCACATGAGTTCACACAATTTCCTTCAGTTTCCACTTATGGCTGCAAGAGCAGAGATGACACTACATCCTTATGCCTTGTGGCTCCTACTTCGCCATCTTCGCTCGCCCTGCCTCACTCCTCTCCTGCGACCTCATTGGCCTCCTCCTCAGATGTGGTCAGGAGCCTGATGTCAGGGACCCTCTTCCCGTCTTAGCACACTCACGCTGGTTGTGGTTTCATTTATCCTGCAGGTATACAGTGGGGTTCCCCAGGGTCAGTACAAGGACCACTGTTTTTCCTGCTATATATTAATAACCTAGGCTTGGGCACAGGACACAATTTCAACATTTGCAGATGACACAAAACTTAGAAGTTTAGTGAAAGGATGAAGATAGTGCTAGACTTCAAGAGGAGATGGAAAGGCTGGTGGAATGGGTAGATGAAATTTAATGCAGAGAAGTGTGAAGTGATACATCTTGGTCAGAAGAAAGAGGAGAAGCAATACAAAATAAAGTGTTCAATTCCAAAGGGGCTGCAGGAATAGAGAGACCTGGGGGTGTATGCGCAAAATCGTTGAAAGTGGTTAAAAAGGCATATGGGATCCTGAGCTTTATAAATAGAGGCATAGAGTTCAAAAGCAAGGGAGTTATAATGAACCTTTATAAAGTCTCCTTTGGCCACGACTGGAGTATTGTGTTCAGTTCTTAGCATTGTACTTTAGGAAGGATGTGAAGGCTTTACAGAGGGTGCAGAAAAGATTCAGGAGAATGGCTCCAGGGATGAGGGACTTCAGTTATGTGGCTAGATTGGAGAAGCTGGGGTTGTTCTCCTTAGAGGAGAAGATTGAGAGCAGATTTGATAGAGGTGTTCAAAATCATGAGGGGTCTAAACAGAGTAGATAGAGACAAATTGTACCCATTGGTAGAAGGATTGAAAACCGGAGGACACTGATTTAAGGTGATTGGCAAAAGAATCAATGGGGACTTGAGGAAAACCTTTTTTTACACAGCAAGTGGTTAGGATCTGGAATCACCACCTGAGAGAGTGGTGGAGGCGGATTCAATCATGACTTTCAGAATCACAGAATAATACAGTGCAGAAGAGGCCCTTCGGCCCATCGAGTCTGCACCGATGCATTAAAACACCTGACCTGTCTACCTAATCCCATTTGCCAGCACTTGGCCCATAGCCTTGAATGTTATGACGTGCCAAGTGCTCATCCAGGTACTTTTTAAAGGATGTGAGGCAGCCTGCCTCTACCACCCTCCCAGGCAGGGCATTCCAGACCGTCACCACCCTCTGGGTAAAAAAGTTCTTCCTCAAATCCCCCTTAAACCTCCCGCCACTCACCTTAAACTTGTGACCCCTCGTAACTGACCCTTCAACTAAGTGGAACAGCTTCTCCCTATCCACCCTGTCCATGCCCCTCATAATCTTGTACACCTCGATCAGGTCACCCCTCAGTCTTCTCTGCTCCAGTGAAAACAACCCAACCTCTCCTCATAGCTTAAATGTTCCATCCCAGGCAACATCCTGGTGAATCACCTCTGCACCCCCCCCAATGCAATCACATCCTTCCTATAACGTGGCGACCAGAATTGCACACAGTACTCCAGCTGTGGCCTTACCAAAGTTCTGTACAACTCCAACATGACCTCCCAGTTTTGTAATCTATGCCTCGATTGATAAAGGCAAGTGTCCCATATGCCTTTTTCACCACCCTATTAACCTGCCCTTATGCCTTCAGCGATCTATAGACAAACACGCCAAGGTCCCTTTGTTCCTCGGAACTTCCCAGTGTCAGGCCATTCATTGAATACTTCCGTGTCACATTACTCCTTCCAAAGTGTATCACCTCACACTTTTCAGCGTTAAATTCCATCTGCCACTTTTCTGCCCATTTGACCATCCCGTCTATATCTTCCTGTAACCTAAGACACTCCGCCTCACTGTTAACCACTCGGCCAATCTTTGTGTCATCCGCGAACTTACTGATCCTACCCCCCACATAGTCATCTATGTTGTTTATATAAATGACAAACAATAGGGGACCCAGCACAGATCCCTGTGGTACGCCACTGGACACTGGCTTCCAGTCACTAAAACAGCCGTCTGTCATCACTCTCTGTCTCCTACAGCTAAGCCAATTTTGAATCCACCTTATCAAGTTACCTTGTATCCCATGTGCATTTGCTTTCTTGATAAGTCTCCCATGTGGGACCTTGTCAAAGGCTTTGCTGAAATCTATGTAAACTACATCAACTGCACTACCCTCATCTACACACCAAGTCACATGCTCAAAAAATTCAATCAAATTTGTTAGGCATGACCTCCCTCTGACAAAGCCATGCTGACTATTACTAATCAAATTTTGCCTCTCCAAGTGGTGATAGATTCTCTCCTTCAGAATTTTCTCCAATAGTTTCCCTACCACTGACGTGACACTCACTGGTCTGGAGTTCCCTGGCTTATCTCTACAACCTTTCTTAAATAGTGGGACCACATTTGCTGTTCTCCAGTCCACTGGCACCTCCCCCGTGGCCAGAGAGGAATTTAAAATTAGGGTCAGAGCCCCTGCAATCTCCACCCTCACCTCCCACAGCATCCTGGGACACAAATCATCTGGACCTGGAGATTTGTCCACTTTTAAGCCTTCCAAAACCTCCAATACCTTGTCACTCCCTATGACAATTTGCTCAAGAACCTCACAGTCTCTCTCTCTAAGTTCCATAACTACATCCTCTTTCTCTTGGGTGAAGACAGATGTGAAGCATTCGTTCAACACCCTACCAATGTCCTCTGGCTCCACCCACAAATTTCCCCCTTGATCCCGAATGGGTCCTACTCTTTCCCTGGTTAACCTCTTCCCATTGATATATTTATAGAATATCTTGGGATTTTCCCTACTTTTACCAGCCAGAGCTTTCGCATATCCGCTCTTTGCTCTCCTAATTGATTTCTTAAGCTCCATCCTACACTTTCCGTACTCCACTAATGCTTCCATTGATTTGCTCTCCTTGTATTTGCTAAAAGCCTCTCTTTTCCTTCTCATCGTACCCTGAATGTTTCTCGTCATCCATGGTTCTCTGGGCTTGTTGCTGCTACCTATTACCCTGGAGGGAACATGTTGGGCCTGCACCCTCCCCATTTCCTTTTTGAATGCCCCCCACTGCTCTTCTGTAGATTTCCCGACAAGTAACTCTTTCCAGTCTACCTTGGCCAGATCCTGCCTTATTTTACGAAAATTCGCTCTCCCCCAATCCAAAACCTTTTTTTGCAACTTGTCTATTTCTTTCTCCATAACAAGCTTAAATTGTACCATGTTGTGGTCGCCATCACCAAAATGTTCCCCCACCAACACATCAACCACTTGTCTGGCTTCATTCCCCAGAATTAGGTCCAGCACTGCACCCTCCCTTGTTGGATCCTCTACATATTGAGCTAAAAAGTTCTCCTGTGTACATTTTAAGAACTTCACTCCATCTAAGCCCGTGACACGATGACTATCCCAATTAATGTTGGGAAAGTTAAAATCACCTAATATAATTATCCTATTATTTTTACACACCTCTGCAAATTGCGCACATATTTGCTCCTCAATTTCCCGCTGACTATCTGGGGGTCTATAATAAACACCTAGCAATGTGGCTGTCCCTTTTTTATTCCTAAACTCTACCCATAAAGCTTCATTTGATGTCCCCTCCAAGATATCATCTCTCCTTACTGCAGTAACTGACTTCTTAACTAATATTGCAATGTCCCCTCCTCTTTTACCCCCTCCTCTGTCTTGCCTGAAGATTCTATATCCCGGGATATTGAGCTGCCAACCCTGCCCCTCCCTCAACCATGTCTCCGTGATGGCTACTATATCACAATTCCACGTGTCAATCATTGCCCTTAACTCATCCGTTTTACCCACAATACTCCTGGCATTAAAGTAGAGGCCTTCCATCCTGGTCTTACTCCCTTGAAACTTACATCCGCTGTATTCCCTCTGATTTGTTCGCTTTCCTGTGTTTAGCTGTGTCCCTATTCTGCTAGGAGTCTGCATCCCCTCCCCCTGCCAAATTAGTTTAAGCTCCTCCCAACAGCACTAGCAAACCCACCAGCAAGGATGTTAGTCCCCCTCTGGTTCAGATGTAGACCGTCCCACTTGTACAGGTCCCACCTGTCCCAGAAATGGTCCCAGTGGTCCAGGAATCTAAAATCCTCCCTCCTGCACCAACTCTTAAGCCACGCATTCATTTGTGCTATTCTCCTATTTCTATACTCGCTAGCACTTGGCACTGGGAGTAATCCAGAGATTACAACCCGAGAGGTCCTGCTTTTTAGTCTACTGCCTAACTCCCTGAATTCTTGATGCAAGACCTCATCCCTCTTTCTACCTAGGTCATTGGTACCAACATGTACCATGACCTCTGCCTTATCACCCTCCCCCTTCAGGATGCCCTGCAGCCGTTCAGTGACATCCGGACCCTGGCACCGGGGAGGCAACACACCATCCTGGAGTCACGTTTATGGCCACAGTAGCGCCTAGCTGTTCCCCTGATTATAGAATCCCCTATTACTATTGCTCTTCCTCTCTTTCCCCCTTCCTGTGCAGACAGGCTGCTTGCAGTGCCAGAAGCTCGGCTCTGTCCGCACTCCCTGGATGAACCAGCCTCATCAGCCTCCAAAATGGAATACCGATTTGCAAGCAGGACCTCAGGGGACTCCTGAACTACCTGCCTGATTCTCTTGGACTGCCTGGTGGTCACCCATTCCCTTCCTTCCTCAAGTCCCTTCAGCTGCAGTGTGACCACCTCTCTATACATGCTATCCACAATGCTCTCAGACTCGCAGATGCTCCACAGCCGCCGTTCCAGCTCTGAAATCTGAGCTTCCAGGAGCTGCAGCTGGACACACTTCCTGCACACATGCTGGTCCCGGGGACTGGAAAAGTTCCCGGATTCCCACATGCAGCAAGAGGAGCAAACCACAGCTTCAAGCACTCCTGCCATGACTAAACCCTTTAAATTTAAAACTTTAGAAGATTTCTTCTTTGGCCTCCTTATCTCGAGAGACAATGGGTAAGCGCCTGGAGGTGGTCAGTGGTGTGTGGAGCAGCACCTGGAGTGGCTATAAAGGCCAATTCTAGAGTGACAGGCTCTTCTACAGGTGCTGCAGAAAAATTTGTTTTTTAGAAGATTATAATTTTAAAAAACAACTAAGTCTTGCCAAAACAATAGATTTATAATTCAATCCACTTTGAAAAATACCCACCAGGACTTACTCACCAGTCAGCTGTGCTCTTTGGAAACTCTCGGCTCCCCTCACTCTGAGGACAGGTAGGAAATGAAAGGAGCTCCTTGCTCCCTCCTCACTGAACTTCCTCAGTCACCAAACTTCCAATTTAACACTCTAATGCAACCCAAGACAGCACTCCAGTACAAACAAGGTCAGCACTGTAAGATGGCCCACTTTTATACTGATTGACTCTGGCCCCTGAAAATTGGTTCAAGCCAATTCTCTAATTAACAAGGTGCAGCTGCAAGCAGAGCCTGAGTGAACTCTGTTTAAAGCTGGTCGAAAACTCACCTTCTCCAACCCAAACAGCAACTGTTAAGTTAATCTCCTCAATAAAACACAGACTAGACTTAAGATAAAATTAACCCTTAATTATCCTCAGTCACCAAACTTCCACTTTAACACTCTCGTGCAACCCAAGTCAGCACTCTAGTGCAAACAAGCTTTTCAAAAGGGAATTTAATAAGCACCTGAAGGAAAATAAATTGCAGATCTATAGGGAGAGGGTGGGGGAGTGGAACTAGCTGAGTTAATCTTGCAGAGAGCTGGCATTGACATGACGTACCGAATGGCCTCCTTCTGTGCTGTTACCATATTATGTTTCTATGAAAATGCTGATGGAAGTAATGAGGAGTGGAAAGGCTGGTCTGGTGACGAATCTTCAGATTTTTGTAGGTGCCATGAGGGAATCGAGAAATTGCAGGTCAGACGCACAGTGCAACTAAGAAGAGTCCAGAACTCAAGAAAAGCAGTCACACAGGAGGGCAACAATCTCCATAACTTGCACACTTCAAAGCATGTGCAAACAAAGGTGGCTGATTTGAAGAAAAGTGCCAAGGTAAGTAGTGAGACTGATTATAAATTATATCCTATTTGTGAATGTGGGTGCGGTTATCACTCACTTCACCTTGTTCACATTACAGCTGTCAGGAAAGATTGAACAGGTTGCCACTTCTTTCTTTCAGAAAGAGAAGAATTAGAGAGAACATGATGGTGATCTTTAAAATTATGAATGAGTTGGTCAGAATAGATGTCAAGAGAATGCTTCCACTTGTGAGAGAATCCAAAACTGGAGGCTGAATTCAAGACAGTCACAAATAAATTCAAGAGGAAGTGGTTATGGAAAATACCTTTGATGCTTTTGAAAGGAAACTGGAAGCGTACATGAAAGAAAAGGAAATAGAAAGATATGCTGAAAGGTTGAGATGAGATAGATTGAATCGGAGGAGACTTGTGTGGAATATAAACACTAGCACAGAATAGTTGGGCTGAATGGCCTGTTTCAGTGCTGTATATTGTTATGAATGCTATTCATCTTACATTGATTAGAATGCCTCTCCAAAGAGCTTGCAGGTGTCAGCCACATTTACCTGAAGAGGTTCACAAAATAATATAGCTTACCCAATATTAGCCAGCACTTGGCTGGAAATGAAAAACAAACTGAACTGGGTAATCATATTTCTGAACAATTCACTGGTGGGAAGCGATTAAGGAGAACATCAAGAGGTTCTTCATCCACAAAGGTGTTCAGAAGGCGAGAGAGAGACAGAGGGATCTGTCCCGACTCCAGAAAATTATGCAAAATCTACTCCGGTTGCAGTCAATGGGGGTCGAGGTCAAGGAGGACCTCCAAGAGGTGAAGAGCCAGCAGGCCTCGCTCTTTGCCAAGGAGGCCTCCAAGATCATCGTCCGGTCCAGAGTCCGCTCCATCGAGCAGGATGAGACGTGCTCGCGTTACTTCTTCCAAAAGGTACACAGAGAGAGCTCTGTTATCAGCAGCCTGAAGGAAGAAGATGGCTCGGTAACGTCTTCGCAGTCCGACATACTAAGGATCAGCAAATCCTTTTATGCTGGGCTGTATGACGCGAAGCCCACAGACAGCAGAGCCTCCCAGTCCTTCCTGTCATCTATCACAGAGGTCTTAGATGACAGCAGGAGGGAGAGACTGGACAAGCCGCTAATTCTGGACGAGCTGACAAAGGCCGTCGAGTCTTTCGAGACGAGTAAAACTCCCGGGAGCGACGGCTTACCGGTCGAGTTGTACTCGGCCCTGTGGGACTGGGTCGGCCCGGACCTGCTGGAAGTATACGAGAGTATGCTCCTGGCCGGTAGCATGTCAGAATCCATGAGAAAAGGCATCATCACCCTCATTTACAAGCAGAAGGGGGAGAGGGCAGAAATCAGAAATTGGCGGCCCATCTCACTGCTTAATGTTGATTACAAGATTCTGTCCAAAGTCATAGCCAGTCGAGTCAAGTCTGCTCTGGAGTTGGTGATTCACCCCGATCAGACCTGTACTGTACCCGGCAGGAAGATCTCTGATAGTCTCGCGCTACTCAGGGATACGATCGCCTTCGTGGAGCAGTTTCTGCGGGAAAACACCTTTGACCACCGGTCCATCAGGCAGTGGTCTGCACGGAATGTCCTCAAGGCCCTACGGGAAAAGGAAACGGTGGATCCTGTCGGATGGTTCCCCGAGCAGACCGTCAAAGTCATTTGGCGGAATGCCTCATCACCAGAACTTTCAAACAAGCAACAAGACGTAGCTTGGCTGGTGGTGAGAAGGGCCCTCCCCGTCAGATCCTTCATGCACACCCGAAGTCTCGCCCCCTCCGCACAGTGCCCCCGCGTTGGCTGTGGTGGGGAAGAGACGGTCGCCCACCTCCTCCTGGAATGTGCCTTTGCAAAGCAGGTGTGGAAAGAGATGCAGTGGTTTTTGTCAAGGTTCATCCCAAGCAGCTCTGTAACACAGGAGTCTGTGCTCTACGGGCTGTTCCCAGGGACGCACACCGAGACAAACATCAACTGCTGCTGGAGGACTATCAATTCGGTGAAAGACGCCCTTTGGTCTGCCCGAAACTTGCTGGTCTTCCAGCGCAAAGAGTTGTCCACCACCGAATGTTGCAGACTGGCACATTCCAAGGTCCAGGACTATGTGCTGAGGGACGCACTAAAGCTTGGGGCAGCCGCAGCAAAGGCTCAATGGGGAAAGACCACAGTGTAAGGTTCCCCCACCAAGCTGGACTGAGGGGCTGGATCCATGGGAAACCCCTCGAACTGTATCGTTAATATTCTGAATTGCTGTAAATGTAAAACTGTAATTGACATGACAATTGTGAAACGGAAGGGTTGAGAAGAAACTCATGACAGTATTGAAGGAAACTGATCTCCCTTGCAATGTTTGTATTTTTTGGTGCTGTTTGGAAACTGTTTGGCAATGTAATTTTTACAGATTTTTATGAATAAAGTATATTTTGGAAATAAAAAAAAAATATTTCTGAACAATTGCAAGAGATTAGGAAAGGCAGATCTGCTTACTAACAGCTGAGGAAGATTGCTCACTAATTATCCTATGAACAGGTAGAACTCACCATGCAAAAGCATGTCCTCAAGTTTTCCATTCTCAGCTAGTGAAATATTTAATGTTTTACCAGGCCTGACAATAAATGCTATACTGTGCAGCCTTAGACCCAGGTGCCCAGGTATAAAATGTAATCACAAAGCTGAAGGGCTGTGGGCCTTTATCTCAAGGGGGTTAGAATAGAAAAGAGAGGATGTTATGCTTCAGTTATCCAGAGCTTTTGTCAGACCACTGTCTGGAGTACTGTGTTCAGTTTTGGGCACTGCACCTCTGCAAATGATATCCTGACCATGGAGGAATACAGTACAGATGCACCAGAATGATACCAACATTTAAAGGATGAGGATAGGTTGCAACAACTTGGGTTGTATTCCCTTGAGTTTAGAAGGTTGAAAGATGATTATTTGCGGTATTTAAAATGAAAAAAGGATTTGATAAAGAAGATGTGGAGAAGTTATTTCCTTTGGTTGGGGAATCCAGAATGAGGAAACACATTCGGGAGTGAAATCAGGAAGCGCACAAAGGGTAGTGGAAATCTGGAATTCTCTCCCCCGGAAAGATTGGATTCTGCGTCAATTGAAATTTTCATGACCCTGAGTGACAGGTTTTGTTTTTAAAGTACAGGAGACAGATCAAAGGCAGATAAATGGAGCTGAAATAATGATCAGCCATGATCTCATTGAATGGTGGGGCTGATGGCCTATTCCTGCTCCTATGATCATCAGGTCATTTGCATTTTTACAGAAAACCTACTTGTAGAGGGAACAGTACTGATATGCACAGATGAAACTAAAACTCTCTGTATATTAAAATTACCCCCCTGCATGAAAAAACAAACCATTACAACAGTACCATCATTGGTTTTGAAAGAACAATTGTACTACATTCAATTTGCAACCTGGTTTGAGGAGTGATTTTAAGGACTGTGAGCATGTACTCTGCACATCAGTCAGAAAAAAAATAACTTTATGCCCTATTTTAAAGCTTTTTCCACCAAGACCTTTTTAAATGATCTTCGATAAAATAAAGACATTAAAATGTCAGGAGTTAGCAATGTGGTGTAAAGGATTATGCAGTGAGATCATACTTGACCAAATGCAGGAGCTGAAACAAAAAGCAAAAAACAACCTACAGATCCTGGAAATCTGAAACTAAAAGTAGAAATGCTGGAGATACACAACAGATCAGCCAGCATCTGTGGAGAGTAACAGACAAGTTAATGTTTCGAATGCATACATTTCTTTCAAACTATTAATACAATCAGATAAATGGGGGTCGCTGTTTTTTTTTAAAGATATGTTCCCCTCCTCTTGATTTGTTTATATTAATACACTGGTCTGATACTTATTTTTCATTTTTGATGGAAGATCAGCACGTGGATCAATTAATTTGTGTCTCTGCAGATACTGCCTGACAGATTGAGGGTCTCCAACATTTTTTGGTTTTGTTTCAATATACTAAAAATTCAGCTCGATTGAAGATTCACATAAAAAAGTCCATGTATTTTATAAAGATGACTGTAAAATTAATAAATGAATATTACAAAATAGAAATCTAGCACGACAGAATGTCTGGTCCACTAAGCAAATGCTGGCTCAGTTTTGTCCAATATAGAGGGGTTTCCAAAATATAACGTTTGAATAAATATCAAAATTCTACTGAATGCTGTTGGAGTTTTTTGACTTTTGTCGCAACATGTTCTGCTCAATCCTTTAAATGGATATATAGTTCAATTCATGTGCATGTATACTCATATTCTGTTGCTATTTCACATTGGTTCAACACTAAGGTGGGCTCAATAGATGCAAGGCCGCAATGTCTGGAAAATAATTCTGATTCTTCATTAAGGGTTTTTGTTCATTAAATGGTATGACCCAATTCTTTCAATATTTAGATTCACTGGGCTGACTTTTATAATGGTGGCTGAAATCCGCTGGGAGGCAAGCCCACTTTGAGTGGCTATGGGACCCGGGGAGGCATATTCCCAGCAGTGGCCAATTAAATTGCTGCTGCTGTCCCTGTTGAAGGACAGTGGCTCTCCCCCAAGAGATGCTGGCCCAGCAGGGAGCTCAGCAGTGCCACTGCTAGCAATGGCCACTGCTGGGATTGCACCTGCAGTGGGGGGGGAGCGGGGATGGTGGTAAGGGATCACTGAGGGCAGGCGGTGCCATTGCCATGGAGTGCCCAGAAAGGAGGAACCCCCCCCCCCCCACCCGGAGCCTGCTGGGAGGCTGCTAGGTTGCTATGTATGGTCTTGCCATGTGGTGGCAAGTTCACCTTGCTGCTGGCAAAATGCCCACAGAGGCAGGAAGAGACCCTTAATTGGCCACTTAAGTGTTTCATTTAGGCTCCCAGTGGGTGGCACATCTGCCAGCTTTCCCACCACTGGCAAAATGATATGGTGGCCGGACGATGCTGAGCACGCCCGACACCTTCCTGTGCCATTTTGCCAGCCTTCCTGTCTCCCAGTCCATCGCCAAGGGGCTGGTAAATTTCCGGCCTCTTGTGTTCCAGTAAAGACCAGTCCAGTCTGGGGTAGAAAATTTGGGTCAGTTTTTTTTTTATAACTGAAATAAAATTTTAGTCCCATTTTCTGGCAAATAAACTGGAATAGACTGGAATACTGGCCCACTGAGGAAACTCGAGTTATTTCCAAGGACTTTTTAAAAAATAATAAAGAACAACCTGAAGTATTTGGAACCATGTTAAAGCCAACTCGAATTACATTTAACACTACTCTGTGATCTAATGTGGAAAACTGGGAGTGGACGGCAAATAGTTCCAGTTCTCCCTAAATTTGTATGAAACAGCCACAGAAACATTAAGCCATACGGGCACCCAGCGGAAAGTAGCATGCAAGCAATAGCCACGTATTCTCTGGCACTGTGGTAAGCTTACAGTTCAACAACTATGCAAATGTGCACAAGGTCACATAAAATCAGTTAAAGAAATTCTGCAGCAAAGACTTGATTGAGAGAAGATGTCAGTTCATGGCACTACTACATTTATAAGCAATCTTGAAAAGCAAATCATTTCAGACCCTGCATCCTCTATTTCCAATATTTTAACTATATGAGGTTATCTGGGGGTCACAGTGTGTCCGGCGCATTCATGAATCTGCTGCATTTGACGCTGTTGTCGCATTTGTGTGGAAATTGGATCAGCCAGTGGGAAAGGAGAATTAAGTTGGGTTATAGAATGAGCCAATGGCAGAGACTCCTCTTTCTCCCCTCGCCCAGGCAGATTAAAAAGATTTTAAAATGGGCCTGCCAACAAAAGAAGGATCAGCCCTCCCTTCTAGCTCTGTTTATTTACATTTTTAATGCATGATTCAAGAGGATCATTGCTGCTTTGGGGAGGAAAGTTGAACAGGCAAGACAAATGTTGCACGCATCATAATAATATCATGCATAGGCAATTTAAACATTGAAAAGCAATAATATATATTATTTTAATTGTGATACTTTTACAACTGAGTAGTTTACGAGCCTATTAAGAGTCAACCAGAGTATGAAACTAGATTTGCATGAAGGTCAACTTGGGTAGGGGGATAGTATGTTCCCATCCCAGAAGGACATTAAGAACCAATTGGGTTTTTAATGTCAATCCAGCAGCTTTCATGGTCATTGTTTCCGGTGCCAGCTCACAACTTGCCAGATTTATTGAATTCAATTTCACTTGCCAGGGTGGGATTTAACCTCATGACCTCTGGGTTGCTAGTCCAGTGTGAAAAATCACTGTGTTAACATACCCTACATTTTAACACAAATTATATCACAGTGACAAAAAAAATTACCATAATTGCAACAATTTGGAAAAAGATTCGTCTTCTACGTTTTCATGATACGCCTTTAACTGTGAAAAGTCAACAATCCTACTGATCCTAAATGATTCCTTTTATGCCTGTTTTGAAAAGAAATAAGTGCATTTAGGTGAATGGATGCACATATTTATGCAATGGCAATTTCCTTTTGATTAAAACTGCCTTTTTCTCTTCCATGTATAAAAATTTCCAGGACACTTTTCAAAAGCTATGCTTTGTTGTCAAACAACTGGTATTGTACAGGTGACTGCCAATGTAGCTCTAATTCATTATATATCACATACCAATGAATGAAAATGACAGACTGGAAAAGAGACAGTGATCCATTTAGCCTGTTCCATATGGATCGGATGCCCTCATGCATCATGATGCAGACACTCTCTCAACCCATCCAAAGCCATGCAATCACCTGGGAGATTAATTAATTAAATAAATCATTCCAGCCTGAAGCTGTTATCTTATAAATTACTCAATTCACATCAGATTAGGCTAGTCAGGGATCAGTGATTTAAAGGGGCAGTGTTGATATGTACATTGGCAAACTGCTCACTTAGTCATCTTGGGGTGGTTAAAGCATTGCTCAATAATTAAAGATGCACTTTTACGTCAATATTGCAACAGTTTAAGCTCTTCAAAAGAAAAGCAGCGCCAAAAAGATTGTAGTAGTTCACTCCCACTACAGATGATATTATCACTTTTTTTTAAAATTGTGCTATCATTATTTAGCTCCTCCTTTGCCTGGAAGAGTGTTAATGATCATTTAATTCTGAATTAAGTCCCATGGACAATGGGCTCTGGTTTCCAAATAAAGGGCAGAATCTTCAGCATTTAGTCCCAGCTGGAACAGTGGGACCATTTACGGGCTGGGAATCTAAATGGTGAAGGAGTGGGCTTTGCCGAGGCTCTTTCCCAGAGCAACGGTAGTATCATTCTGCCTCCGTGTTCCCCAAAAAATCAGGGAGGGCAGGCGGGATGACACGTCCATTTTGTCAGAGGAAGGATTTCTAATTTAGGGCCCATGATTTGGGTAACGAGGATGCACCAGCCCTTGGATTTTTTGAGGCTGCAGAAATGGAGAGGAGACTGGGGAAGGCTTCTCTCTGGGTCTCACTCTTACCTGGAGGTCCTGCTGCAGGATCTGAGGGGCTGCAGTGAGGTGAGCTCTCTCAAGGACAGGAGGAAGAGGGGAACCTCTCCAATCAAGCAGGCATGGATTGAAATGGCTGAGGAAGTGAGCAGCAAGGAGTGTGGTCCCTCCAACCTGCAGACAGCGCACTGAGGATCCAGGACCTCAGCAGGGCATGACAGGTGAGCGGCCTAACACTCTCAGGTGCCAAGCCCCACACTCTGACTTGCCCAGCATTCTCCTATACAGCTCTCCTCAGGTTAACACACCTTGCTGCTGTACTCATTCCACTTTCTCCAGGCACCTCACCCACATCCCCATCTGAGTAGCCAATGCTCACACTACCCTCAGCCTATTACCCTTTCACACCCGTGCCTCACAGTCACCCTCCACAAATGGTGTCCTTCCCTCCTCTCCACATATGCCATTACGAACACTCATACCTCTCTGCTTTCTCTCTTTGCCGAAAAGAGCAGACAATTTGGCAAGAGGCAGAGACATTACAAATTCTGCAGTGGGTGATGTGGCAGGTGCTGAAGGAGTTTTTGCTGACTTCAAGATTCTGCACAAACCAGCTGCTCCAGATATGGGTGCACTAGGAGGCATTCCCCTTGGAATAGACCATGACTGGGAGAATGAACAGAGGCCACACAGAGCAGGACAAGCTGCTGGAAAAGGGAGGAGGATGGGGAGAAAGGCTGTCAGCAGGAGGTCATTTCTGCCCAGGGTGTTCAGGGAGCAATTCTCTGGTCTGAACCTTAGAGTGGAATAATGTGTGAGATGTCTGCACTTCAGTAAGGACATCCTCACTGAAATCTGTCACCTGCTACAGCCACGACAATTCTTAGAGCAAGACCAGGGCTGCATTGTCAGTGGCTGTGAAGGTGACAGTGGTGATGAACGTTTTTGCATCTGGCTCCTTCCAAGCTGGAGCTGGAGATATCTGCAGCATCTCGCAGATTGCATTTCACAGTTGTGTAAGGGCGGCCACTGACGCCCCCTATTCAATGAGAACTAACTACATTTCACGCTCTCTTTCCAGGGATGAGCAGGTAAAGTGAACACACAGCTTTGCTAGATTTGCCAGGCTTCCCCATGGTGCAGGATGTCATTAACTGCCTGTAAATCACTTTGCAGGAGTTTCATGTCAACTCTGCCATATACTGGAACTGAGAGATTCCATTCCCTCAATGTCCAGATGGTGCGTGACCAAAGTCAGTGAATCAGGTAGGTCAATGCCCAGTATCCTGTCAGCAGTCATGATGCCTTCATTCTGCGGGGGTCCACTATGCCAGCTGCATCTGAGGGAGGCTACTGGGTGACAAGGGCTATCCGCTGATGGCATGGTGGATGACTCCAGTGCACAACCCACATTCACGTGCGTAGCGTCCAAATGGTGCCACACTGAGGGAGGCTGCCATTTCTACAGCACCGAGATAGATTAGACCATTGGGATGCTGAAACAACGCTTCTGCGGACTGGACTGCTCTGGAAGAGCGCTGCCTGGACAGCTTGCACCTCTTGGGTATCTGAAAGGAAAAAGGTACAAGTGTAATGTGGTGTGGGGAGGAGGTAAGAAAGAGGTGCATGTTTACACCCTCTGCAGCTTGTAAATCAGAAGAGAGTGTGGAATGAGGGGTAAGTGGGATGTGAGACAGAGGATTAAGTATGAGGATGGTTTCAACTCCTTCACTGACCACAGCCTCAGCAATGAACATCCCATTAATGT
Source organism: Heterodontus francisci (assembly GCF_036365525.1). Classification (NCBI taxonomy): domain Eukaryota; kingdom Metazoa; phylum Chordata; class Chondrichthyes; order Heterodontiformes; family Heterodontidae; genus Heterodontus; species Heterodontus francisci. Next base: position 56,090,588 of record NC_090396.1, on the reverse strand, counting down.
CCAGGATCATCCCCCTCCATGGGGATTAGGACATAGAATCACAGAATGGTTACAACACAGGAGGAGGCCATTTGACCCATCATGTCTGTGCCGGCTGTCTGCAAAAGCAACTCAACTAGTCGCACTCCCCCTGCCTTTTCCCCATAGCCCTGCAAATTGTTTCTCCGGATAATTGTCCAATTCTCTTTTGAAAGCCACGATTGAATCTACCTCCACCACACTCTCAGGCAGTGCATTCCAGATCCTAACCACACTGCATAAAGAGGTTTCTCCTCATTGTTGCCTTTGATCTTTCGCCATTCATCTTAAATTGGTGTCCTCTGGTTCTCAACACCACCACAATTGGAACAGTTTCTCTCTATCTATTCTGTCTATACCCCTCGTAATTTTGAAAACCTTTATCAAATCTCCTCTCAACCTTCTCTTCTCGAAGAAGAACAACCCCAGCTTCTCCAATTTATCCACATAATTGGAAGTCCCTCATCCTTGGAACCATTCTTGTAAATTTTAAATCCACGTCAGCCAAACACATTACACCACTCTCAATGACATATTTCCCTCTCTCCTGCAGGACAAGGGTCAGTCATGCATTGCAATTCCTGTACCCGTTTTCAGGGGCTTGCCAAACTAGCCTCCACGATCTCTATTGTAGAAGTCACCTGCTGTGGCAAGTTCTGTTTTTAAACTATAAAACGTGCCTGATCATTGACAAAAGTATTATTTTTCCCTGCAGGGCTACAGAAAGTTAAGATGAGGTAATTCGTGTTGCTGCAGGTTACTGAGACATGGATGTTACATCCTTGATAAGCCTCAGTATCAAAATTGTTTGGGCATGCCTCCCAATAATGAGGTTAAGAATGAACCACGACTCTACCTGAGGGAAATGTATTGCACAAGCATACCACTTGTAGTAAAAATTCTGCTTGTGTGTTGGTGGTCAGTTGAGCTGCCGACTCATCAGGTTTGGTAATCCCATCAAAATGTTGTCAACCCAAATCATGTAATTCTGAAGCATTTAACCCTTCTGTTCTTCTTGGCTCTGATTCCATCAAATTTTATTGTAGACGTTTGCTCCAATGGAGATCAGGGCAGAAGATCACAAGGAAAAGTTCTTTATGATAAATCAACTAATCAACTGGGCTTGTAACTTACAAACTCCATTAGCCCAAGCTAACATTTAATGGCCTAGGATTTTGGGGCTGATGTCAACTTCCTTTATGATTTTTTTAAAGAAATATTCAAATGCACATGGGATACAAGGTAACTTGAAAAGGTGGATTCAAAATTGGCTTAGTTGTAGGAGACAGAGTGATGACAGATGGCTGTTTTAGTGACTGGAAGCCAGTGTCCAGTGGCGTACCACAGGGATCTGTGCTGGGTCCCCTATTGTTTGTCATTTATATAAACGACATAGATGACTATGTGGGGGGTAGGATCAGTAAGTTCGCGGATGACACAAAGATTGGCCAAGTGGTTAACAGTGAGGTGGAGTGTCTTAGGTTGCAGGAAGATATAGACAGGATGGTCAAATGGGCAGAAAAGTGGCAGATGGAATTTAATGCTGAAAAGTGTGAGGTGAAACACTTTGGAAAGAGTAATGTGACACAGAAGTATTCAATGAATGGCCTGACACTGGGAAGTTCCGAAGAACAAAGGGACCTTGGCGTGTTTGTCCATAGATCTCTGAAGGCAGAAGGGCAGGTTAATAGGGTGGTGAAAAAGGCATATGGGACACTTGCCTTTATCAATCGAGGCATAGATTACAAAAGCAGGGAGGTCAAGTTGGAGTTGTATAGAACTTTTTGGTAAGGCCACAGCTGGAGTACTGTTTGCAATTCTGGTCGGGGGTGCAGAGGCGATTCACCAGGATGTTGCCTGGGATGGAACATTTAAGCTATGAAGAGAGGTTGGATTGGCTTGGGTTGTTTTCGCTGGAGCAGAGAAGACTGAGGGGTGACCTGATCGAGGTGTACAAGATTATGAGGGGCATGGACAGGGTGGATAGGGAGCAGCTGTTCCACTTAGTTGAAGGGTCAGTTACAAGGGGTCACAAGTTTAAGGTGAGGGGCGGGAGGTTTAAGGGGGATTTGAGGAAGAAAGTTTTTACCCAGAGGGTGGTGATGGTCTGGAATGCCCTGCCTGGAAGGGTGGTAGAGGCGAGTTGCCTCACATACTTTAAAAAGTACCTGGATGAGCACTTGGCCCATAGCCTTGAATGTTATGATGTGCCAAGTGCTGGCAAATGGGATTAGGTAGACCGGTCAGGTGTCTTTAATGCATCGGTGCAGACTCGATGGGCCTCTTCTGCATTGTATTATTCTGTGATTCCTCTTCCAGCCTCTCTTGTTTACCTTGACTCCTGGTCACAGCACACAACCATGGATAACAGTTGCTCTCCAGCACTTCAGTTAAATGAGCCTCATTTATGCACAAGCTCAGGGTTGCAAGGTCACTCAACCACCAGAAGCATCACTGTTGGCTTTCCATCCTGGGTAATTTGTTGACAATCAGGAAGTGGAACATACAAGCATACGAACTAGAAGCAGCAGCAGACTATTCAGTCCCTCAAGCCTGCTCCACCAATCTATAAGATCATGACTGATCTGTTTGTGGACTCAATTCCACTTTCATGCCTACCCCCCGATACCCTTTGACTCCCTTGTTTGTCAAGAATCTGGCTATCTCTGCTTTAACAACATTCAATGACCCTGCCCCCACTGCTCTCCAGGGAAGAGAGTTCCACAGACTCACGACCCTCTGAGAGAAAAGATTTCGCCTCATCTCTGTCCTAAATGGGAGACCCCTTATTTTTAACTGTGACCCCTAGTGTTAGTCTCTCCCACAAGGGGAAATATCCTTTCAACATCCACCCTGTCAAGTCCTCAGGATCTTATGTTTCAATAAGATCACCTCCCATCCTTCTCAACTCCAATGAATACAGACCCAACCTTTCCTCATAAAATAATCCTCTCATCCCAGCAAATAGTCAAATGAACCTTCTCTGAACTAATGCAATTATATCCTTTCTTAAGTAAGGAGACCAAAACTGCACACAATAGTCTAGATGTGGTCTCATCAATGCCCTGTACAACTGTAGCAAAACATGTCTACTTTTATAGTCCATTCCCCTTGCAATAAACAACAACATTGCATTTGCTTCTTAATCACTTGCTGTACCTGCAAACTAACTTTTTCTGTTTCATGAACTAGGACACTCGGATCCCTCTGCATCAGAGTTCTGTAATCTCTCGCTATTTAAATAATACGTTGCTTTTCTATTTTCCAGCCAAAGTGGACAAGTTCACACTTTCCCACATGATACTTCATCTACCAAATCTTTGTCCACTCACTTAACCTATCTATATCCCTTCACCCTCCGTAACTCAGAGGTAATGAAGTCAACTGAAGAAACACAACTGTTCCCTGACTGAAAAGCCAACTCAGTACAAACCAGGAATCAAGCCTAGAGCCTTCTTATCTGTGTGACATCTTGCCTTTACCAAAAGAAAAATTGGGAAAGCCTGTGTGAACTCCTATCCCTGTGTCTGTGTTTCATCAAAAAGCCAAGTTGAGCCAGTAAAATTGTTGCCTCTTTTTTTGTTGCTCTTTTAAATATAAACCATATTGCCATTCAGCAAACAACTATTATCCAATTGTATGTTAGAGTATTTGACCATGAATGGCACCACAGATGAGTGGACCTGTTGTGCAACATGCATGGACATTCCAACTGGACAGCAATCAGTGGCAAGAACACTGCGAAGAACCCTTCTTAGCCCGTGTAAGCGAAGGCAAATTTTAGCAGCCATAAAACTGCCCTGGCTTAAATCAGCTAAGTCACCAGAGATGAGATATCAAACTAGATCAGGAATCTTGCACATCAGTATGGCTCAGTACCACATTACTTACCGACTCACTCAACCGACAGAAAAATCCTAATTCATTTTTATTTGTTCTCCAGTGTTTTATGCAAAACATGTAAAGGAACAGCACGTGATAAGTAAGATTAGCCAAGCTCCATTCATCTGCACAGTTTTGCTGCATTATTCCATGGTCACAACTTTTTGTGTGCTTCTTCGCAAGTTTCCTGTATCATGCAATTAAACACCCATTAAAAACACCTCAGATCCACATAAGCGTCAGGGCAGCAGTCTCAGATTCGAACACATCTTGTATTAAAATCAGGGTGGTTGCATGTTCTGGCAGAAAATAATTAGGTTTATTTTATAGCATTGGCCCTTGGTCCAAACAGCTGCCTTGCCAAGTGCATGCTGCAACAAGTTAACTAGACCACATGAAAAGGGGGTCTTCAAAAAAAAACTGAACTCAATAATGACAGATAGCACAGTAAACGGCAGAATGGCATGGTTAGCTCTTGTGTTTGTACAAAAAAGATCTTTTGAAGTTCATCTGGCTCACATTACAACTGTTTCAAACAATTAGCAAAGTAAAACTTTAAACCATGTGATATAACTGGTATTTACATGTTAATAGAAGTCTTCCTGTATGGCAGTCCTACACTAATGAGTGTGAGTTTGGTTAAATAACATTGAAGAAAAAACAAAGTTTAGAACTTAACCATTTGTGTACTAAACGTTGGTCGAGTGTGTCAATAGTTCAAATGATCTAACAATTAACAGGCGTTCTTGTATGTTAAACAACTGTGGCAGAAACGCCCATTACTAAACTTCTGTTACCCAAAGAAGCTATAATAATTAAGCTATATGTTTGCACATAAAGCTTTTATCTTTCAAAATCCCTGTGGTTCCAGAAATTCAGGTTGCCTAAATAAATTTCAAAGAAAATTCTACAGTCAGATCCCAACAGGTTCAAGAGCTTCAGGGATTCTAAGAAGAATGCACGTTGTACAAAACATCCAGCCCAAACAATAATGATATTATTAAATCACATTTAAATTCTCATTTGGCAGTGCAACAAGAAAAATTTTGCATTTATATGGAAGATTTCATCCTTAGACCATCCCAAAGTGCTTTACAGCCAATACATTACTTTTGAAATGGCCACTGGTCTTACATGGAAAATATAATGGGCGGTACAGTGGCGCAGTGGTTAGCACCGCAGCCTCACAGCTCCAGGGACCCGGGTTCGATTCTGGGTACTGCCTGTGCGGAGTTTGCAAGTTCTCCCTGTGTCTGCGTGGGTTTCCTCCGGGTGCTCCGGTTTCCTCCCACATGCCAAAGACTTGCAGGTTGATAGGTTAATTGGCCATTATAAATTGCCCCTAGTATAGGTAGGTGGTAGGGAAATATATAGGGACAGGCGGGGATGTGGTAGGAATATGGGATTAGTGTAGGATTAGTATAAATGGGTGGCTGATGGTCGGCACAGACTCAGTGGGCCGAAGGGCCTGTTTCAGTGTTGTATCTCTAAACATAGCAGCTAATTTACACACAGCAAGGATCCACAAACATCAATGAGATAAGTGACCAGTTAATCTGTGTTGGCTGAAGGACAAGTATTGGTCAAGGACACTACGAGAGCTCCCAGTTCTTCCCAAAAAAATGGTCCTGAGATGTTCTACATCCACCCGAATAGGTGGATAGATCTTTGGTTTAACATCACGTGCAAAAGATGGCACCTCCAACAATGCAGCATATTCGCAATACTGCAATGAAATGTAAGCCGAGATTACATGAAGTCCTGAAGTGAGGCTTCAACAAGAGACTGCTACCATTAAACCAAGCTCACGATTTTCTACAGTAATAATATACAGAAATTCTAAACATTTAAAAAAATTTTTATGACAGAGCCTAAGATCTTCACTTGATTTTAATTTGACTAACTAAGTTCTAGAATTGGCTTTAATCACTGAGGGGAATTTTATACTCTCCCCCGTGGCAGGTTTGAAGGTGGGGAGAGCATGTAATCGAGTAGGATGGTGGCGAAGGGGAGGGGCCCTGCCACTTTCCCGCCTCCACCGAAATTAAGTCCAGGGAGGGAAGGCCTGTGAACAGCTTTCCCGCCCCACTGCCAATTGAGGCCCTTAAGGACCTCATCCAGCCACTGCGCAATTAGCCGAGCGGTGGGTGGGCCTGTCGCCGCACGGGAAGCATAGCAAGAAAAACCGTGCGGGTTACTTGCCAACTCCGGGGGGGTGTGGGGAGGGGCTGTCCCTCAGTCACAAGCACTTAGTGTCTGAATGAGGGACCCAGCATTGGGAAAGGAGGGGGGCGGCTGCTGTGAGCCACCCAGCTGCCCTTACTGCCAACCTCACTAAACCTTACAACCCCACGAGACACCTCCTGCCCTGACCTACCTGTGGCCTGGGTCCAGTGCCAATCCTGGGCCTCTGCTGTGGTGCTCTCAGAGTGCAGGACCCATCACTGGGATCCTTGATCTCGTAGAAGGCCTGTCACTGTCCAGTCAAGTGCCTAACTGGCAGTTGATTCGGCGGGCCCCCTACAGAAGGGGTGATGCGGGGTCCTCGGAGGTGCTTTTGCTGGAGGTCAAGACTCCCGTTGGCTAGATAAAATTCTGGCCACTAAGTTTTTAGCATTGGATTTAATATATATATATACATAATATTATTACGAGCAGGAGAGGAGGGGTTGAAGGGCTCCCCTCTTTTCCCTCTCCTTGTTTGACCACAACAGAGTTATTTCTTTTTTAGGTCGATATACTTACCAATTAAGTGAGTGTTTAACTGTTTATGCCCCGTGATCATAAAAACAGCCAATCGGGCAGGTTTTCTCGAGTTTAACAAAGAAAGAGGTTAACTTTATTGTACTTAAACCGATTGAAGTAAAAATAATATACGCTCCACCTTTCTCATACACACACACACAAATAGGTTACAGAGTGGGGAAGGATAGTTTGGTCAAATTAGTGTCCAGATAAATAAAAGGGGGGATACAGTCTGTGGAGGTTGGTGACGTAGCTGGCTTCAGGCTGAATTCAGTGGTCCTGAGGCTTCCAGTTTAATGACATGAATGCTGAGTCAATGGTTCTCCAGCTTCTGGTTTCAAGAGGTGGACACTGATTCAGTGGTTCTCTGGGATACAGCAATGTGACTGAATTCCTTTGAGGGAGATCTCTGTTCTTTCTGGAAAGTCCTCTCTAAACTGTATAGCTGAAGGAGGTTTCTGTCTCTCTAGCTCCCCCTCAGGCTTAAGCCATTAAACACAGTGAGCATCGATCAGTGGGCAAACTAACACAAACAAATACAGATCAATTAAACCATTGAACACTACAGTCTGCAACAGGAAATATGCCTCAGTACTCAAGGTCAGCTGACAGAGTTCAAAGCTTGCAAGGTTTGAGTAGTTCATCTCTAGCAGTTTAATATTCAGGTTTCCAGCTGTTGGATTTAAAAAAAACTCATCATTCAACCTAGCGCATTTTTGTGACTATATTATAGGGCTTTTAGTGCTGACTTTTTACGGATTATTAAAAAATATTTTCTATAAGATCTGAAATACAAATTAATTCACATGATTTTCAAAATGAGGTAACTAAAATAACTGGCATTGTGTTCTGCTTTATTGATTTAAAACTCAATCAGCAGATTCCTGATGCTAATCTTCATGTAAAATGCTCCCTCACAGTCTACAGTATACATTATTAGAACTCTTGTAATTCCCAAGTCATAGTCTAAAGGGAAAATTTGTGTGACCTGACCTTGGCCTCTGGGTGCAGAAGCGGTATCTTGTCATTAGTATGCATTACATATTGTGCTAATGACTCTTCATTTGTTCTCAAGCCTGATCTACCCCATAAATCTCTGAAGGAAAGAAAGTACAATAAAGGGGCCGCTGGAACTGTGGCTAGCATTCAAGTAATGACACCGACTTTTTCTAGAGTCACATTAGTGCAAAGTTTCATTTCCATTTGGTTTAAAGGGACAATGCAACTTTCTTGACGTGCCTTTGCTTTGACTGCCAAAAGCCATTTGCTGTTTTGAAAACATGCACATGTAATGCATAGTCTGCAATGGTGAGTCATTGAAAAAGCTTGTGTTGAGTTCGAGGAAAACACTCAAAAATTGCAGCCTATTTCATTTAGTACTCTTTGAATTACCTACTTTTCCCAAATGTTATTACATTTTGCATTTGTGGCACGCAGTAGCACCACAGTGTGATTTGTGAATATTTCAAACAGAATTACATGCCCTAAAAAAGATATTTGTACCTAAAAGTGCAGAGCTAAGAATAAGGCGGACATGCAGCATATAGCATTGAGACACATGCTGACACTTGTTTCCCCACTTCCTCACTGCTGAGTTATAGAGATGCCTTGTGAAGGCTCTGGGGTAGGTTTTCTTGGCTTCTCAGACATACTTGCTGCATGTTTGAGTGAGACCACAGAACAAAGAGAAAAGTTGGAAAGATGATGAATATAAAGGGACTGGTGGTCTGAGGTGCATTTGTTTTAATGCAAGAAGTGTAGTAGGTAAGGCAGATGAACTTAGGGCTTGGATTAGTACCTGGGAGTATGATGTTATTGCTATTACTGAGACTTGGTTGAGGGAAGGGCATGATTGGCAACTAAATATCCCAGGATATCGATGCTTTAGGCGGGATAGAGAGGGAGGTAAAAGGGGTGGAGGAGTTGCATTACTGGTCAAAGAGGATATCACAGCTGTGCTGAAGGAGGGCACTATGGAGGACTCGAGCAGTGAGGCAATATGGACAGAACTCAGAAATAGGAAGGGTGCGGTAACAATGTTGGGGCTGTACTACAGGCCTCCCAACAGCGAGCGTGAGATAGAGGTACAAATATGTAAACAGATTATGGAAAGATGTAGGAGCAACAGGGTGGTGGTGATAGGAGATTTTAATTTTCCCAACATTGACTGGGATTCGCTTAGTGTTAGAGGTCCAGATGGAGCAGAATTTGTAAGGAGCATCCAGGAGGGTTTTCTAGAGCAGTATGTAAATAGTCCAACTCGGGAAGGGGCCATACTGGACCTGGTGTTGGGGAATGAGCCCGGCCAGGTTGTTGAAGTTTCAGTAGGGGACTACTTTGGGAATAGTGATCACAATTCCGTAAGCTTTAAAATACTCATGGACAAAGACGAGAGTGGTCCAAAAGGGAGAGTGCTAAATTGGGGGAAGGCCAACTACACCAAAATTCGGCAGGAGCTGGGAAATGTAGATTGGGAGCAGCTGTTTGAAGGTAAATCCACATGTGATATGTGGGAGGCTTTTAAAGAGAGGTTGATTAGCGTGCAGGAGAGACATGTTCCTGTGAAAATGAGGGATAGAAATGGCAAGATTAGGGAACCATGGATGACAGGTGAAATTGTGAGACTAGCTAAGAGGAAAAAGGAAGCATACATAAGGTCTAGGCGGCTGATGAAAGACGAAGCTTTGAAAGAATATCGGGAATGTAGGACCAATCTGAAACGAGGAATTAAGAGGGCTAAAAGGGGTCATGAAATATCTTTAGCAAACAGGGTTAAGGAAAATCCCAAAGCCTTTTATTCATATATAAGGAGAAAGAGGGTAACTAGAGAAAGGATTAGCCCACTCAAGGACAAAGGAGGAATGTTATGCTTGGACTCAGAGAAAATGGGTGAGATTCTAAACGAGTACTTTGCATCGGTATTCACCGAGGAGAGGGACATGACGGATGTTGAGGTTAGGAACAGATGTTTGATTACTCTAGGTCAAGTCGGCATAAGGAGGGAGGAAGTGTTGGGTATTCTAAAGGGCATTAAGGTGGACAAGTCCCCAGGTCCGGATGGGATCTATCCCAGGTTACTGAGGGAAGCGAGAGAGGAAATAGCTGGGGCCTTAACAGATATCTTTGCAGCATCCTTAAACACGGGTGAGGTCCCGGAGGACTGGAGAATTGCTAATGTTGTCCCCTTGTTTAAGAAGGGTAGCAGGGATAATCCAGGTAATTATAGACCAGTGAGCCTGACGTCAGTGGTAGGGAAGCTGCTGGAGAAGATACTGAGGGATAGGATCTATTCCCATTTGGAAGAAAATGGGCTCATCAGTGATAGGCAACATGGTTTTGTGCAGGGAAGGTCATGTCTTACCAACTTAATAGAATTCTTTGAGGAAGTGACAAAGTTGATTGATGAGGGAAGGGCTGTCGATGTCATATACATGGACTTCAGTAAGGCGTTTGATAAGGTTCCCCATGGCAGGCTGATGGAGAAAGTGAAGGCGCTTGGGGTCCAAGGTGTACTAGCTAGATGGATAAAGAACTGGCTGGGCAACAGGAGACAGAGAGTAGCAGTAGAAGGGAGTTTCTCAAAATGGAGACGTGTGACCAGTGGTGTTCCACAGGGATCAGTGCTGGGACCACTGTTGTTTGTGATATACATTAATGATTTGGAGGAAAGTATAGGTGGACTGATTAGCAAATTTGCAGACGACACTAAGATTGGTGGAGTAGCAGATAGTGAAGGGGACTGTCAGAGAATACAGCAGAATATAGATAGATTGGAGAGTTGGGCAGAGAAATGGCAGATGGAGTTCAATCAGGGCAAATGCGAGGTGATGCATTTTGGAAGATCCAATTCAAGAGTGAACTATACAGTAAATGGAAAAGTCCTGGCGAAAATTGATGTCCAGAGAGATTTGGGTGTTCAGGTCCACTGTTCCCTGAAGGTGGCAACGCAGGTAAATAGAGTGGTCAAGAAGGCATACGGCATGCTTTCCTTCATCGGACGGGGCATTGAGTACAAGAGTTGGCAGGTCATGTTACAGTTGTATAGGACTTTGGTTCGGCCACATTTGGAATACTGCGTACAGTTCTGGTCGCCACATTATCAAAAGGATGTGGATGCTTTGGAGAGGGTGCAGAGGAGGTTCACCAGGATGTTGCCTGGTATGGAGGGCGCTAGGTATGAAGAGAGGTTGAGCAGATTAGGATTATTTTCATTAGAAAGACGGAGGTTGAGGGGGGACCTGATTGAGGTGTACAAAATCATGAGAGGTATAGACAGGGTGGATAGCAAGAGGCTTTTTCCCAGAGTGGGGGTTTCAATTACTAGAGGACACGAGTTCAAAGTGAAAGGGGAAAAGTTTAGGGGGGATATGCGTGGAAAGTTCTTTACGCAGAGGGTGGTGGGCACCTGGAACGCATTGCCAGCGGAGGTGGTAGATGCGGGCACGATGGAGTCTTTTAAGATGTATCTAGACAGATACATGAATGGGCAGGAAGAAAAGAGATACAGAACCTTAGAAAATAGGCGACATGTTTAGAGAGAGGATCTGGATCGGCGCAGGCTTGGAGGGCCGAAGGGCCTGTTCCTGTGCTGTAATTATCTTTGTTCTTTGTTCTAAAACTACAGAAATCCATTGAAGTAATTATATACAATTGTATTTGACATTTGTTCTGTCTCTTGATTGGTCATTGAATTTTTTAATGCTTTTATTTCAGTGCTGATGCAAACAGCTGACAATACACCATCTAAACCAGACTTAAAACACTGGCAAAGCAGCCGAACGCTAACTGTGATGCATACTTCTCACTAGCTGCCACTTCGTTCACTTGGGAAGACCTGACTGTCAAGGCCCTGAAATGCCTCAATACTTTTAGCAGGACAGAATGGAGAAACCAGTCTTTCATCTGACTACATGAAAATTGACAAAACCCATGTTAAATATGACACATACATTAGAATGACAAGCAGCAATAGAATATGATTCCATCAGGTTAAAATTTCCCTATTCTCAGGGAAAGATGGCCAGACGGAACTTGTGGTGGACTCACCATGAACAGCAGTGCTCTGACTGGTTAATGCACCTTGTTAGTGATCAAGAATGTACTGAGCGTAATAATCATCATGGGAAGAATAGAAATGGGATTATAATTATATTTTATTGCATTTCTCTTCCTATTACAGTTGTTTGTCTCAGTGCATCATTCTTCATCAGGTAGAAGAGGGGGTTAAAACAGCCAGAATTCTCCATTGCTGATTGTAATGACTCCACCACCTGTGTCATAGCGCTTTCCTTGTTAAGCAAAGTCGTCAAGTGCAAATTCTTTTCAAGGATGATCTCTTCCACTGAATTTGCACAGAACTGGCAAAAAATTATTGTGTTTGTGAGTAGACCATCAACGCTATAACCAAAGAACAGTGATGCCAGCATTTTACTGCTAAACTACTTGGATGTCAAAGGATCTACTTTTAAGATAGAGTCAGTGGAGCCAGTTCTGTGAAATTGAACTGTGTCCTAGCTCTGAAGTTAAATGTTCAACAAATAGGTTATGGACCTGGTGCCACAATGTAATTTATGAACAGTCTAATAATAATTTTAAACTCTCTTACTTATATCGGGTTTATTTCTTTTTATCACGAGTCAGTTTTCTCTTTTCCCTGCTCTGGCCTTCATTCCATGCTGGGGTATAGTTCCATGGACATCAGTGACCCTCAAATGCCTTGTCAACTGCCCACTGTTTACATGTGAGCCATGACAGAGAGACTCTTCAGGAGATACTACCACAGATAGCTTCACTGCCAAGCCTAAGCCTGTCTCACTTGATTTCCACATATGTGCTTCTAACAAGGTTCAGTGGAAAGTTGTTGGAATTTGGAAGCTTGGCTGCTGTCTATAGAGGTCGGTGAGATTGCTTAGAGAACCCAAACTGCTCTTGCACGGAGATCAGGCAACTCAAGACAGACCTTCCTGATCCGAGTGTTTCAGCAACTCAAAGGATAAATTAGCTGACCCATGGAATGAGTCACCAAGATTATTTCTAACTAAAAGTATACAGGTGGTGGTGGAATAAGAAGAGAGATGTTTCCATGGCTAGAACATGCTTTCAGCCTATCACTGGCTCTATCACATTGGGCCTGTTAAAAGCAAACAGCCTGGTTTCTAATCAGTTTCTACAGGAAGTAATGCTGCTAGAATTAAGCGTAGGGATGTTTTTAATAACTGTTTCCTGCTGTAATTTTGGCAAGTTAATATAGCAAATATCAAGGGCAATTATCAGTGACAGGCAGTGTCAACATTTTCACATTTGATCACTGTGCAGGTGAGAATACCGTCAATACAGTGCAACTAACTTCTGTAGTGTTCTAAATAGTTTGAAATATTTATTTTAGAGTTTGCATTTAACACATAACCATGCAATTTAAAACATTAATCCCACAAAACATTGTAAAAACTCCCCAAGCTCTCAAATATGTGTTCCTATAAATCATTGTAACAAATTACACCTTTGATTCTCACAAAATGCTTTTATGTGCTTTAAAAATGGCAGCCTTCCTTGCCTTAGCAGTTGTCCATGTTTTTGCAATCATTCCTGATTACTATCGTAAAAACGTACTGGGAACCTTGTGAGAAGGTTGTGGTGCAGACTGGAACAGATTAAAAGCTGAAATTGTTGTTGTTTTTATCATTCAATGCAGTCGACATAAGCACATGAAAGAAAACCACTGTAAAATTGGCTTCCGGGTTCTTTGTCTGCTTGTCCATAGCCAACTGCACTTGGAGGTTTTCCAAGTTAAGAAATCAGAAAACACTTCCAAGTTGCAGTAGCCCTTTTGTTTGGGTTTCCTACTTCAGTTGAATTTCAGACTTGTAGGAAATTATTAGCGGGTGTTCACAAAAAAAGACTTAAAAACGAACACATTTTTAAATGAAACTCACAGGCACCACATTGAGTTTTGAGCTCACATGGAAAATCCAAAAACTATTTAGCGTTGCTACCAGAAAGTGCACAATGTGAGAATCTTTCCTCTGCTCCTATTCTGAAGATGTTGTCTCACCCTGAGGTACAGTTCCACAGGCACTGGCTGCCCTCCAGTAGTAGGCCCAAGTAACCATTCTTCATGTGTCAGCCCAGACAATCAGTGGCAACAAGGTATTTCACAATGGGAACTAATACAGCTGAGCCTGATTCTGTCTTGACCTGGCATCTAAACATACTTTCAGCATGGGTAACAGGATAATGATCAGCCATGGGAATGCTGGCCGATTGTTCCCTACTCTAGCCTAGTCCAGAGGGACTGAGGAAAACTGCAGCACCCCAACTGCCTTTTCACTGAGATCCAGTAACACGCATAAACAGGAGACCTGGGTGGGTAGTAATATGTTTGCAGCGCTATGCAGAATTACATCAATTCCCCAGAGTCAGGTAGCAGTATGGGCTGCTACCTGCACAGCCCGTATGGCTTTCTTCATATTAGTGAAGAACGGTGCACAGCACTGCCTGCTCCCAAGGAATTGAGCTAAATCTGCATAGTGCTGCTTGAAGTGGCGCTGTGCGAATGGATTTCACACCCCAAATCTGGAAGCTTCTGTCCTGTATGGCTCAGTTCCACGATAGATGATAACTTTACCAATTGAGCCATTAAGACACCTTGTGATGTGTTTGCTAAGAAAATGAGGTAACCACAATCCTTCCTTGAGTTTTGCGCAACTGTGCAACCGTGCAGCTTAGAGGGAACATTGGTCAGACTACTATTAATTGTAAAATAATGATGGAAGTATTATCCCAAACTTCAAATTACCGAGTCGGATGACATAAACTATAAGATTAGAGCTCAAGTGGTTTTTGTACATCATCAGCACTTTAGAATGAATTGCAACCAAACTCCTTCTATGAAATGTTATTCTTTACAACTTGACTACCATTTCAATTGAAAAAAAATTAAATCATTCGCTTATTTGACCTCTGGCCCACAAGAAAACCCTCCAAAAATAATAACTCTACTTATGTTCTCGGCCATCTTAGTTAAAGTAGTGTCTGATTAGTGCCATCATACCCCAATGTCTCAATCCCTGCCTGGGGTGAAGGCCTCGCTGGCTTGCCATAACATACCCAGCAGAATGGCACATGCTGCAAGGGTGGCATGGATTCTAACCCCATGCACTCCCCTTGCTCACCAGGCATAGGGGGTTAAAATTGGGCCCAGTGTCAATGTTAATGTCAATCCCATTCTCAGGTAAATACAAATCCATGGGGACATGTGTCTTCACATAAAACATAACTGGAAAGTTTGCTCAGTATGGAATAAGGGAATTACAGTTTAACCACAATGTTAGGCTAATGAAAGGGAAATGCTTTGCATCTCACCAGAATTATGCTTGGCGTTGGAATGCTTGATGCTGTCACTTGCTTACAAAGGACAAGAACACTCTACTCTCTGCTAACCCTCAGTGATATAAACACCAATCCACAACAACATTAAAAAGAAATGTCTTCATATGGATATTTCTGCCAGAAGGATAACCGAATTGAGGAAAACCGCGTTGTAAACGCTGCATTTTAATCAGAGGCCACGGTAATGATTTCTTTGTGCGTGTTTAAATGAAATGACAAGCATGACCTCATTCTGAGGTTGTCTACTGCAATTCTATTCTAGGTGAGGGTTTTATTAAAATGTGATGAATACATGCTGAGATATCTGTGTGGCAGACCGTAAAATATCCATTTTGGCAGCTTTATATATTCACCTTTTATCTTGAATTATACTATATTAAGTCAAATCCTTCCCATTAAAAGCATTCATTATATAGGAGTTATTTAAGATCACAAAGGATATTGTTGGAATTAAACCTTCCTAAACCAATTCATTAGTTAGTGTTTAGATTCGTACACTGATTAATTGACTACTTATTTTGTGACTATATTTCTCCAGGCGATTAACCATAAACAACCCAAATAGGGTTAGGTTTCCACAGAATTGTGAACTTCCTACAGTTTCTTATATACGGACAATGAATCAAACTAATAGGTACAGTAAATAGTTGCACGCCTAGTTTATTTTGAAAGAATTCCCATAGGGTAGAAAGGTTAAAAAGTAATTTGGATTGAGAACATATATAACAATAGATATGTATGAAAATGTTTGGGCAGTTATATGAATCAAAGGACTTAAAATATCAAACTATAATAGCAGGAATTGGGACTTAAAATTATTGCTTAACCCCAGAATTTGTTTAACAATTTTACAACTTATTTCTCTCTTGTTGCCATCTGCTCAGGGAGGATTTTGTCTGGGTGCTATTTGTTGTGAAGTCGTAAATTCATTCTTTATAAATGCCTGGACAATTTTGCTCACAGAGGAAATGTCTACTCTTGCGAGCTGAGCTCTAAGCGGAGTCTTGGCAGTTTTCTTCCAGGCCTCTAAGGGCACAGCATGGAAGTGAGACATTCCAACTCATGAGAGGAAAAACTGACACTGCCTTACTCACCCCACTTGGACCTCTGGTCAGCCAATCATGGAGTGGAACTGATGATTTCTGCAGCCAAAACCAAGTTGCCTTCCTGACTGGAAGATGACTGTGCTGGTGAGTGGCCAACAAGGGCTAAAAATGGAAAGAACATTTACAAGTTTGAAACTTGAAATCTATACTGAGTAATTATAATATATTACACAATCAATAGGACTTCCATGGAACGTACGCAAAAGGCTGTACTTTTCGATTGATTTCAGTCGCTGGATGTTGATAGTGCACCCTATACTAACAGCGTATTTATAGTGCAAGGATTGATAATATATTTAACATACAGATTAGTGTGGAATTCTGAAGTGGTTGCTAATAATTTGAATTGAAGAGAAACAGTGTTGTCTTATGGTTGACCTCAACATTTTTATCATTTGTCCAAATGCAAAACATCTTTTGGCGAAACAAAGTCCTCTTTGAAAAGAGTGTTTAACCAGGATTAGCAATCTTCACATTAACCAAACAAAACCATTTCTGCAAACTAAGTTTAAATCTACAGTTGTTCATGCAGGTGGAAGATGAAATACATTGATAGAGATTCATGCCGGCTTTGAGACGGCCCTAAGAACAAAGGTATTCATTTCTTACCACCAGATAATGTATGTTTCTTCCAGTCAGTGTCACCAGCAGTTCAGAACAACTTGTCAATCGCTGGCTGTATGTGATGTTGCACAATCATTACACAAGTTTGTTTTTTTGTGCACACAGTGATTTATATCTAGCTGAATAATGAATGAACCAGGAGCCTGGGGATGTTTTCAGTGTCATCATCAGTGCATCCTGCTGTCTGTAACACCCACCAAAACCCGCACGTGGCATTTCTGTGATGTCATCATGCCAGTAGGGTTGCTACTGAGTGCCCGGCTATAGCAGGAGCTTCTGATTTTTGAGCGCTGACTGTTTGTGTATGCATACATGATGATCTTTCGTGATGAGGTCCATCCTTATGAAGGGCCTGGATCTATACCTCAAATGCACTAAAACCTCTCCAAAAATAGCCAGGAGTGAATCAGCTGTCACTTTCTGATTTAATTTTATTAATGGGTTGAATAATTGACTATTTGACCTGAGAGAGGTCAAATAATTCAGCTTCAATAAATTTCTATTCATGACAGCACTGCATGTCACAAACAGGCTCTAACTCTAAAGGCATGGCTTCCATTCATTTCAATGCAATTCAGAAGGTTAGTGCTTATAATACAAGCAGCAAAGACCAACTTTATTTGTGGCTGTTGATTAGACTTTGTTGTTAGCTTTGCCTGAACTGAAGCTTCAGATTTATAATCACAATTATTACAAACCTCCTACTGATTCACATGAAAATAACTTGTGTAAAACGGTCCCCAAGCATTTACTACAGTTTTATTTAACAATAGAAAAGAATTCCCACCGTTGGGCTCTCAGTTTAAAGACAGCTAAGAATTGAAGGATTCCTGTCAGAGTAGTGTTGAGGGCCGAATGTGAATCTCCTGCCATTTTAGGCAGAAGGAAAATCAGAGCACATTAGTCAGGCAGTTTAGGACTCTCAAAAGCATGAACTGAATCACGGCACAAGACGGTGTAAACATTGTGAAGTACATTCAACTTGGACCTCTCTCATAACTCGAACTACATCATCTTGTAGATGTAAGCAGAACGTTGTAGCAGGAACTTCCAGAGCAGAATAATGTATGCATCTTTGGATAGTTCCCTGGGGGGAGCAGGAAGGAAATTCAACTACCACCTGAACTGGAAGTGGAGCAGCTGCACCAAGCACCCAAAGTTGCTACCGGGAGGCCCGAATTATTTTCAGGTTTGGGGCTCATTTTAATTGAGCCAGTGAGCTGTGGGTGACAAACAGGTGCCCTGTTGCAATACACTGTTGTTGGAGGGGGGGGAAGAACGTTAGTGGCTTCTCAGCATGTCGGGCCTGGAGGGTTGGGGGCAGGAGCCAAACCTGGGGTGGGGTGGGGTGTGATGGGGGCATCAAGCATAAACTAGCAGTGGGCCACAGTACTTTTGTGGGGCCTGGAGGAGCCCCATAGAAATTCCCCTCAAAAAAAGTTTGAGGCTTTTCTTGACGGTCATCAGTGGTCTCTCTAAGGACCCTGGTTAGGCCACTCCATCTGGTACAAATGAATGGAGCGCACAGGGTGAATCATCCATCCATTTGTACCTGAAAATTGCAAAACGACCAGCATAGGACCCCAATTTGCATATTTAAGCAGCTTCATGCCAGAAACAAAGCAAGCTGCTCAACCATTCGTTTGAAAATTCCATCAGGCAGGCCTTGGACATCAACGGGATAAGAAATTAACACGGAGCAGTTGAAAATCGGCCCCATATTTTTTTCTCTTTTAGCCATGTGCTGCATTTACGTCATAATGCCATTGTTGGATCATTTCCATGCTGCTCCAAAATAACATAATATCGAGATACATAAGAGTATTGCCAGGAACTTTAAATTGATTCTTCAACTGACAAATGTCTAAACTGGGCCCATTATCATGGATTTTTTTTTTAAAGAATCCAAATTTTGGCGCAATTTTTTCCACTAAAATGGTGTTGTCCATCAGTAGTGGAACAGTTTGCCAATTGACTTCATTCTATGTGTGGTGCCACATTGCTAGCAGTACTGGAAAATTATAGGCTCACTCCAGCTTCATATTTCTCTGTGGGCTTTTAGTGTCTGTAGCTATTATGGTGTAACATGTACAGTACACACCAAATAACAGCTGACAACTTTACTCACGTTTGGTACTGTTGACTCATCTCAGCATCAAGTCCCTTTATATGCCTTTTGGAAACTGGATAAACCCACAACAAAAGAGGGCCTGATATTTGAGACTCATACAAAATACTTTGATAATGCAGAAGCTGGTTTTCATTTATCGAGTATCTCAGACATGTAGCCGTATAAATGACCTATATCTTTCGATACCATTGTTTCATGGCTCTTATGCAACCTTCATATGGTTTCTAAATTAAGCTGATCAGGTGCAGCAAACACACATTTCAGATACAGGTGTGATACAGATGATTACCATTTTTCTTGCAGTGAATACTCTGGGTCCATCCAAAAATCATATCTTTTACTTTTATGGCTTATGCATGTTTGCTGCACCTGCTCAGTTTGATTTTGATGATGTTTTGGAGGTTATGAATTGGCATCATTCAATTACTTGGTGCTCTCTCATTAGAAATGTTTGTTGCCTGTGAACTCTTGGAGGGTGTGCATCCATTTTGTCAATGGTTGCAGGATGGGCCTGTAAGCTTGGCATTCATTTCTTGGTAATGTAGAGAGACTTAGCCTAGCAATCTCCCAAAGAGTTAACATTTTTAGAAGTGATGTCGTGCAACTACCTGAAAATCAATGAGTCTGAATGGCAAAGCAATTCACAATGATAATTCGTTCAGTTTAATTCCTTCAGTTTCCTCCCCCATTATAACTGACTATAATATTGGATTAATAGGAAATGTCTTTCAAAACTTTAACATGTCGGTGGTAATATTTTCACCTCTAAGTCAGAAGATCAGCGGTTCAAGCCCCTCTCCAGAGACATGAGTACATAATCCAGGCTGACTCTTTAATGCAGTGCTGCACTGTCGGAGGGGCCTTCTTTTGGATGAGATGTTAAACTGAAGCCCCATCTGCCCTCTCAGGTGGATAGAAAAGATTGCACGAATCAAAAGAAGACCAGGGAAGATCTGCTGGTGTCCTGGCCAATATGCATTCCCAAACCAACATTACTAAAACAGCAAAAAAAACAGAAAATGCTGAAAATACTCAGCAGGTCTGGCAGCATTTGTGGAGTGAGAAACAGAGTCCAGAATTTTACGTGGGCCAGATGCCCTGCCCACCGGCACAAACATTGGTGACGAGTCCACCTCCAAAGGGCTTGGAAGCCACAATATAATTTTACATGGCCCTAGGCCCTTAATTGGCCTCGGGTGGGACTTCTGCCCCTCTGAGGCAGGAAGTCCCACCTACAAGAACTGCCAGAAGGCCGGCAGCTCTTCAGTACCAGCAGCACCACTGGGAGTGGTAGCCACTGCTGGGACTTCACCCAGGCAGGACCGACAACATGGACAAGGTCCCAGATTACAGATAAGTGTGTGGGGCTTCGTGGGGACAATTGGCTGGAGCCCGGCGAGGTGCTGGGGTGGGGGGGGGTGGGGGGGGGTGGGGGGGGGGGCGCGCTCAAGAGTGGGGGGTGAAGGTGCTACAGTGGGGATGGCTTGTGTCACTGGGAGGTCCCTCCGTCAGACACAGGGTGCCCGATCAGGAGAGCCCACCAACAGCCTGCAAGGAGGCTGCCAGGTTTTACTGGGCGGCCTTCTCAGCTGCTGAAACACCTGCCTGCTGCTGGTAATATATCACCTCCGGTGGGAGGAGGCCCTTAAGTGACAATTAATTAGCCACTTTAGGGCCTTAATTGGCCTGGGGCAGGCAGGCCATTCGTCACCCCCCCCGCTGCTGGGGCAGGAAGGCGACAGGAAGTGCACCCCATACCTCCAACTCAATTTTTCGCCCCCCACCCCCTCGCCTCCAGCCCGCTCCTGCAGGGAGCATAAAATACCAGCCAGAGTGAACAAAGAAATAGTTCTGATGAATGGTCACAGACCTGAATCTTCAACTGTTTTTCTCTCCAGATACTGCCAGACCTGCTAAGTATTTCTAGTATTTTCTATTTTTATTTCGGATTTCTAGCATGCACAGTATTTTGCTTTTGCATTACCATAAAACAATTTATCTATGTGCATATTGACTGTCACATCTACACTGCAACAGTGACTACACTTCAAAGGTACATCATTGGCTTTGAAGTACCTTGGGATGTTGTAAGGTCATGAAAGATGCTATATAAATACAAGTCCTGTACTTCCCTTCCCTTTAACATAGCTAATAGTACCAACCAGATTAAAATAGTACATCCCTTTATTTAATATCATTTAGCTATGGGAAGCACTTCTATTGCTTGCTGTATGTTGACATGAGCAGTATCAAAGGTGAAATGGAATTCAAATTCTAACTGCTACAAATATTGTTCTATGTTGTTATTAAACTTTGAAATTATGGGCCAATAATATAGTGTCATCACAATGACAACAGGACAGTTGCACTTCTCACTCAGAGCATATTTAGCATGGTTACCTAACCTCACTTGAGTTTAAGGGGTCAGGTTTTTTTTAATTTCCAAAATATACTTTATTCATAAAAATCTGTAAAAAATACATGACAAAACAGTTCCAAACAGCACCAAGTCAAAAAAATACGAACAGTGCAAAGGAGGTCAGTTTCCTTCAATACAATCATGAGTTGCCTCACAGCCCTACCATTTCATTTTTCATGCCATATACATTTTACAGCAAACAAAAATTTTCCCGATACAGTTTGAGGGGTTACCCATGGATCCAGCCCCTCTGTTCAGCTTGGTGGGGGGACCTTACACAGTGGTCTTTCCCCATTGAGCCTTTGCTGCGGCTGCCCCAAGCTTTAGTGCGTCCCTCAGCATGTAGTCCTGGACCTTGGAATGTGTCAGTCTGCAACATTCGGTCGTGGACAACTCTTTGCGCTGGAAGACCAGCAAGTTTCGGGCAGACCAAAGGGCGTCTTTCACCGAATTGATATTCCTCCAGCAGCAGTTGATGTTTATCTCAGTGTGCGTCCCTGGGAACAGCCCGTAGAGCACAGATTCCTGTATTGCAGAGCTGCTTGGGATGAACCTCAACAAAAGCCACTGCATCTCTTTCCACACCTGCTTTGCAAAGACACATTCCAGAAGGAGATGGGCAACCATCTCTTCCCCACCACAGCCACCTCGAGGGCATTGTGCAGAGGGGATGAGACTTCGGGCATGCAGGAAGGATCTGACGGGGCGGGCTCTTCTCACCACCAGCCAAGCTACGTCTTGGTGCTTGTTTGAAAGTTCTGGTGATGAGGCATTCCGCCAAATGAGTTTAAGGAGTCAGGTCATTTAACTCATTAGAATATGCTAATTAGCCCATGGGCAGGAGTGTGATTGAAGTGTGGGCATCCAGCACAACACAATACTCCTTAAGGGTTATTCGGATAATTTAGAGGGACACACATGTAAAGATAAGTGACCCCCAAAGAGGACCAAAAATTACTTCAACCTTTCGTGAGACTGATTTTTCTTTTTAAATGTTTGTTAGACTTTCCAAAAGATATTTGTGGCAATGAATTGGCAGATCAAAAGCAAGGAGATGCAAAACAAATGTAAAGACACAAAACAGAACTAGTCGTGGAATAGGATAACACTGAACTCCTATTTAATGGCTGGCAAAGTGAAGTGCTGCTGCAGGAGATGAGTTTAAGGAAGGTTTTTCCTGTTTGACGTTCCACAACTCCCTCCCTACATGGCAAAAGAGCACTATGCCTAGCAGGAGCTGGCAGTTAGGCTCAGTGTTAGGTATAGTCCACGTATCTCCCATGAATAGATGCATCGGGCAAACTAAAACAATGCAAGAGTGCCATGAACCAGGTAAATGGCCCAAGATTGTATTCTACAAAATGTTGCTCATCAACCTGGCTCACCCATACGACGTCCTCACACAATCTTACAACTCTTTCATTACATCTCTTGCATATACCCTTACTTTACCAAAGTAAGTTATAACTGAAAGACATTTCACACTCATATTTGCCGAGGGCTTCACGCATCAAACCACTTTAACACAAACAAGGTGCCCTACTATGGCATGAAGGATCGATTTTAGGTTGGCCATGTGGCAGCCATCAGTACCCTCATGGAATACCCTTTAGGTAACCACTGTGGTTATATTGGGCAGCTATTCAATAGGAAAGATGATGAAAGTGTTGACTGCATCAGTCACCTGTTTGATACACTTGTGGGAAGCACATTAACTGATATTGCAGTGGCAGCTGGAAACAAGCCACAGGAATAACAGCTGAGGGAGGTGGTGACCTTGACAACCACTGGGGGTGCCATCCTTATGTCGCAAGTTGGCCCTTGCTGCAGATGGTTCCGGGCTGATCCAGGAAAATGGAGACAAATGCATGTGCCGAAGTCTGTAATAGTGCCCCATTACTTGCTGCTCTCCCTGCCAGGCATTTTATTCAATCACTTCAACTATGAAATACTGCACTTGAGATACTTTTAGAAAATGTTAAAAATGGTCCCCTAAAATTTCTCAGACAAACATTAGTAATAAAAATTGTCCAATAAGAAAAACTCTGCAAAAAAAGGCTCTATGAATAGAAATGGAAGTTGTTGCTGTTGTAGGTGGTTAGTGTCAAGTTTCTCAAATGTTGTTGCAATTTCATGCACGCAGGCTTGATTCTTATAAACAATGGACAGATCAGGAGGTAAGTCATAGCACTCAGCCCTTGCTCCAGTTTTGTAACCATGGTGCTGAGACGACTGGCCCAGGAAAGCTTCTGGTTAATGGTGAACCCCAGGATGTTGATAACAGGGGACTCAGTGTTGCTGGATCGTTGAAGGTCAGCAGAAAGACCTTGTCTTGTTAAAGGTGATCACTGCCTGGCATTGGGGTGATGCAAGTGTTACTTTACACTTGTTAGTATAAATACCTAGAGACATATGCAAATTAACGGTGGCAGAGTGGTAATGTCACTGGACTAGTAACTCAGAGACCCAGGCTACTGCTCTGGGAACATGGGTTCGAATCCCACCACAGCAGATGGTGAAATTTGAATTCAATTAATCTGGGAATTAAAAAGCTAGTCCAATGGTGACCATGAAACCATTGTTGATTGTTGTAAAAACCCATCTGGTTCACTAATGTCCTTTAGGGAAGGAAATCTGCTGTCCTACATGTGATTTCAGACCTACAGCAATGTGGTTGACTCTTAAATGTCCTCTGAAATGGCCTAGCAAGCCACTCAAGGGCAATTAGGGATGCGCAATAAATGCTGGTCCAGCCAGCGACGTCCACATCCCACTAACAAATAACAAAAAAAAGAGAGCATGGGTTTAATCTCTCTCTATGCTCCCAAAGTCTTCACGATACCAAACTATGCAACTCACAAAAACAGAACTCTTGCACACCTCTGATGTGGTGGGGGGACGGGCGGGAGGTCTGTGGTTTAATTACAGTCACCAAAAATCTTCACATGGTACATGCCCAAACTCTGTTGGTCAGACATTTTATTAGAAACAACTAACCTTCATCAATAGGTTCAAAATCCCCATGGTGAATTGTTGCAGTATTCTGACAAATTACTAAAGCAGCACTTCTTTTATTTAATAAATGGTGGCAGAAGGATATGAATAGTTCATCTAGAGGTGGATCTGAACCTTATTATGACTCACCTATCTAAATGTGCAGTGTTGGAGGGTATGTAAGTAGTACCCTCATAACCTGCCAAAATCTAGGTAGACTTTAACTATCCACAATGGAAAAAAATAAAACCACATTGATTTATGGGTGACAACTGGTAACTTCATTTGACTGAGAACGCAGGGAGCTATGTGCTGCAAATCATTTCTAAACAGGTCTGGGCAATTGTTGTTGCACTCATTTCATCACACCCTGCCTTAGGGGAGAATAAAAGAACAGGTAGAGGCAGAATAAAAGCTGCTTCGGAGTGCAAAAAAGAGCAAGAGAATGAAAAGCAGGGGAAATGGCAACAACTTTCATCTGTATTAATAATGTCTCTGGCAAAGAGATTTAACTTTATCTTAAATTATTAACACTAGCACTACCACATCTTATTCTTTATTGACAGAGAAATGAAAAGGTAAATGTCTAACTTAATAGAGGAGCATTAGTCCTTTTCAATTGCATTCCTAACTGATATGATTAACAGTTTGCTTCAGTCAGGATGAACTTTAGATTCATTTTTAGTCAGTTTGTTTCAGTCCAGCCTTTCAAATACATTATTTCACCCACAACTACCAACAATTATACAGTAATAAAGACAGACAAATATAGCTCTGTGCTCCCCAGTGGCTTGGCTGGTTAAGGCAGTGAGCAGCTGAGACATAAACCGGGATTTTACCAGTGCATTGGAGGTGGCCGAGGAGGCATGAGGGATGGGAAAATAGCGGTGAATGGCATCGTGAGGGAAGCCTGACGTGCTTACAACACTAGGGGATACTGCCAGAGGCAGCCTGGCTGGCGGAAGGAGGCTGTGCTTGAAGGCAGTGGGAAGGTAATTAAGCCTGTTAAACAGGCAATTAATTATGATTTTACTGGCGTTTTCCCATTTTGCAAGGGTTGCATGAGAGCAATGGAGCTTCAGAGCCTCGCCAGCTGTAAGGAGGCAGAAGCTCAGTGAAAGGTCAGTCTTGGCTGCAGTTGGTAGCCACTGTGAGAGGTAGCGTGGCATTGCAGAGAGGGTGAAACTGAGTAGACAGTGGCAATAGCAACCTGGAGGCAAGCCGGGCTTGGCTGGCACAGCAGAGACATTCCAGTTGAACTTCCTCTCTGACTTGTTTGTACAGAGTAAGGGAGGGTGGGAGGCCCTGAGAATCAATTGCAGCAATCTGCTATGGGACTCATTCAGTCAGGCCTCGAGACCTCCAGTGAGGAAGAGCATCAGAGAGGGAAAGAGCTGCAGCCACCGGGAGCAGGGCAGCAGCACCCAGAGGGGTACCAGGTTCATGAGGCGAGAAGGGGGAACGGACAAGGAGGACATAGAAAGGCATGCAACCAGCCTCTTGTGTGCAGCAGACGGTACCCACCAGAGGCTCAGCTTCCTCAAATGTCAGAGCAGCAGTGTCACCGAAGACTGTACCTCTCCAGGCAGGTGGTCACCGAACTGTGTGCCATGCTGGAGGAGAAGCGAGCCTAATGGAAAGTGGTGGCCACCCGTTGCCTGTGACGTTGGAGGTCACTGTGGCGCTGAATTTCTATGCCTCAGGATCATTCCAGGGATCTTCTGAAGATATATGTGGGATCTCCTAGTCTGCAGCTTATCGCTGAATCAGTAGGGGCCATCGCAGGATTCCTCCAGGTGCAGGGTGTCATCAACTGCACGCATGCAGCCATCAAGGTTCCCACAGACCAGGCAGCGGACCTCATCAGCAGGAAGGGTTTCCACACGCTTAATGTACAACTGGTCTGCAACCTTCGCAAACAAATCCTTCAGGTGTGTGCAAGGTTCCATGGGCAGTGGGTCCTCAGCCCCTCTGACAGTGACACCATTGCCTTAGGAAGCTGCGATGACAAAGGTGGCACCTGGACCCGTGCATGAGGCCTCCAACCTGGGCCCACAAGGCCTCAGACAACCAGAGGACGACTGCCACGGGCATTGAAAGCCATGGAGCAGAAAGGTCAGCAGACTGCCTTCACCTCAGCTGACAGCGAAGGGGGAAATACTAGGTAGCAGCACCCGCAAGTGCATGAGAAAGTTCACCAAGGTCCACTTGGGTTTCACTGGTTTTGATTATGGATTTAGATGTCACCTTGCTGTTCATTTGTCAGGAGTGTGATGGAATACTCTCCACTTGCCTGGATGAGTGCAGCTCCAACAACACTCAAGAAGCTCGACACCATCCAGGACAAAGCTGCCCGCTTGCTTGGCACACCATCCACTAACATTCACTCCCTCCACCACTGACGCACAGTGGCAGCAGTGTGTACCATCTACAAGATGCAATGCAGCAATGCACCAAGGCTCCTTAGACAGCACCTTCCAAACCCACGACCTCTGGCACCTCGAAGGACAAGAGCAGCAGATGCATGGGAACATCACTACCTGTAAGTACCCCTCCAAGTCACACACCATCCTGACTTGGAACGATATCGCCGTTCCTTCACTGTCGCTGGGTGAAAATACTGGAACTCCCTTCCTAACAGCACTGTGGGTGTACCTACCCCACATGGACTGCAGCGGTTCAAGAAGGCAGCTCACCACCACCTTCTCCAGGGCAATTAGGGATGGGCAATAAATGCTGGCCTGGCCAGTGACGCCCACATCCCATGAATGAATAAAAAAAAAGTGACCTGATGCAATCTGGAAGGTGAATGCAGTGCATAATATTAAACTTGCAGCCATAAATGTGACTAAAGATGAGTATGAGATTGGAGAAGCTTCCGGCTGATGGCGTACCTCTGGAGTCATCAACAAGTTGGAGCTACAGCATGAGGTGCATGAACATCTGGCAGAGCTTCCAGAGGCTATGTACACCCATGAGCGAACAATGGAGGAGTCCATCCAGGCCACGAGAGCAGCCGTGACTCTGGCATGTGCACGCATGTCTCCCTCCATTGAGAGAGTGGCAATCCTCATGGAGAGCCACATCCAGCAAACCATCTAGTGGATGCTGGAGCTGCGCTCAGACCTGTGTGCCAGCATCTCCTCCATGAGATCTGTGGACAAGAGGGGAAGCGAGACGGCTGGAGTCACAGCCAAGTCTGCAAACTCCTTGGGTGAGAGGGAGGGACAGGTGTGCCCTGAAAAGGAAGAGGAGTGGCTGTCTGAGGTCTCTGGGGACTCCTCTCAGGGTGCTCCTAGCATGGACAGCGGGTCCTCAGCCCCTCTGACAGTGACACCATTGCCTCAGTAAGCCGCGATGACAAAGGTGGCACCTGCACCCGTGCATGAGGCCTCCAACCTGGGCCCACAAGGCCTCAGGCAACCAGAGGACGACTGCCATGGAGCAGAAAGGTCAGCAGACTGCCTTCACCTCAGCTGACAGCGAAGGGGGAAATACCAGGTAGCAGCATGAGAAAGTTCACCTAGGTCCACTGGGGTTTCACTGGTTTCGATTATGGATTTAGATGTCACCTTGCTGTTCATTTGTCTGTAATGAATTCTGATACGCTGCACCACAGATAGATTCCTTCAGTTATTTATAGACGACTGGGCCTTTGAGAGATGGAAGGCTCTCGTGTGATGGGAAGTCGCACACAGGGTGAGATCAATGCATTTCCCATGCCATTGCCTCATGTGAAGATGGGTCCAGGAAGATGGTGAGCTCATTCAAGGAAAGGGCAACAGGGCTTTCGAAGATGGAAGATTTATTTAATTGAATGATTCTGTAAGGAAGGCTCATGAGAAACATGTCTGTATTAGTGAGTTGCGAGCCTTCCTTGTGTGTATCCCATTGCTTGTGATCTCTAGGGTCTTCATCATTTTGCGCCTGCTTACCACCCACCTCCAATCCTCATCCTTGGAGGAGGCATTGTGCTCCAGGATATCCTCGTTGTTCCAAGATTCTCTCTTCTGTACCACCAGGTGGTGTAGCACACAGCACACCACAACAATACGCAAGACCTTTGCTGGGGCATACTGAAGGGTTCCACTAGATCTAGCCAGGCGTCTGAACTGCATTTTCAGAAGCCCTATAGCTTTCCAATGGTCACTCTAGTCATCTCTCCTCTGCATCTGTGCTTGGATTCCGCACAGGCATAACTATCTCTTCAGTGGGTAGCCATCACTCAGTATCCATCCTTGAAGGTGCGCGGGGTCCTGTAATGGTCAGGCACCTGGGACTGCCTTAGAATGTAGGCGTCGTGACAGCTTCCCAGGAACCTTGCGTCTATAAATAACTGAAGGAATCTTTCTGTGGTGCAGTGTATCTTGTAGATGGTGCCTTGTAGATGGTGGACAGGCTTTGGGGAGTTACTTGCCGCAGGATTCCTAGCCTCTGACCTGCTCTTGTAGCCACGGTATTTATATGGCTACCCCAGTTCAGTTTCTGGTCAATGGTAGCCCCTAGGATGTTGGTAGTGGGGGATTCAGTGATGGTAATGCCATTGCATGTCATGGGGAGATGGTTAGATTCTCCCGTGTTGGGGATGGTCATTGCCTGGCACTTGTGTGGCGCAAATGTTACTTGCCACTTATCAGCCCAAGCCTGGATATTGTCCAGGTCTTGCTGCATTTTTACCCAGACTGCTTCAGTATGTAAGGAGTCGTGAACGGTGCTGAACATTGTGCAATCATCAGCAAACATCCCCACTTCTGACCTTATGATTGAAGGAAGGTCATTGATGAAGCAGCTGAAGATGGTTGGGCATGGGACACTACCCTGAGGAACTCCTGCAGTGATGTCCTGGAGCTGAGATGATTGACCTCCAACGACCACAGCCATATTCCTTTGCACTAGGTATGACTTCAACCAGAAGAGAGTTTTCCCGCTGATTCCCATTGACCTCAGTTTTGCGAGGGCTCCTTGATGCCATACTCGGTCAAATGCTGCCTTGATGTCAAGGGCAGTCACTCTCACCTCACCTCTTGAGTTCAGCTCTTTTGTCCATGTTTGAACCAAGGCTGTAATGAGGTCAGGAACTGAGTGGCCCTGGCGGTACCCAAACTGAGCATCACTGAGCAGGTTATTGCTAAGCAAGTGCTGCTTGATGGCACTGTTGATGACACCTTCCATCACTTTACTGATCATTGAGAGTAGGCTGATGGGGCGGTAATTGGCTGGGTTGGACTTGTCCTACTTTTTGTGTACAGGACATACCTGGGCAATTTTCCATATTGCCGGTTAGATGCCAGTGTCATAGCTATATTGGAACAGCTTGGCTAGGGGTGCAGCAAGTTCTGGAGCACAGGTCTTCAGTACTATTGCCGGCATATTTTCAGGACCCATAGCCTTTGCAGTATCCAGTGCCTTCAGTCGTTTCTTGATATCACGAGGAGTGAAGCGAATTGGCTGAAGTCTGGCATCCGTAATGCTGGGGACTTCAGGAGGGGGCCAAGATGGATCATCAACTCGGCACTTCTGGCTGAAGATTGCTGCAAATGCTTCTGCCTTATCTTTCACACTGATGTGCTGGGCTCCCCCATCATTGAGGATGGGGATATTTGTGGAGCCACTTCCTCCAGTTAGTTGATTAATTGTCCACCACCATTCAGGACTGGATGTGGTAGGACTACAGAGCTTAGATCTGATCCGTTGGTTATGGGATCGATTAGCTCTGTCTATTGCATGCTGCTTATGCAGTTTGGCATGTATGTAGTCCTGGGTTGTAGCTTCACCAGGTTGACACCTTATTTTGAGGCATGCCTGGTGCTGCTCCTGGCATGCCCTCCTGCACTCTTCATTGAACCAGGATTGGTCTCCTGGCTTGATGGTATTGGTAGAGTGGGGGATATGCCGGGTCATTGATCTGCTTTGGACTCTGCAGCCGAGTATATGGGACCACCCCACAGCTGCTCACCTTCTCTGCTATCTCTATCCGTGCCGGTCTCCTCCTGCCGTCCTGAAGGAACAGGACTTCCCTCCGAGCCCATGCATCCTGGAGGAGCATCTCCAAGGAGGCATCAGTGAACCTGGGTGCCACCCTTGCTCTGCTTTCTGCCATGTCATTATCTCTGCAGTTTCCAGGGCTCCCTCACTCTTCGCTCCACGACTGTTGCCTTTAAAAGTACTGCTGGCTGCCTTTTAACGACGGAACCAGCCTTGCCTCAGCCAATACTTCCTCCCACTGCACCTCCTAACTGGACGGCTCCCACGCTGCCGGCCGTTAATTGGATTTCCCTGAGAATATCACGCTTCCGCTTCCACCAACCCACTTTGAGTCCTGACATCGGGACTTTGTTGCTGCTGGTAAAATCCTGGCCATACAGACAGACGGTTTGACCTCCAGTTTGTGTTGAGTTATTTGATATGAGCTGGGCTTGCAGTAGGGGCACTACCACTGACTTCAGTTTCCCAGGTTAGAAAGGAGAATATCTGTCAGGTTTCCCACTCCTGATCGCTGTGGAGCAATTCTTGCTGAAAGGACAGGCATATGGAAATTGGGCGAGGACAAGATCAGCTGTGATACCTTCCTTCCCCCCATCAAGTCGACTATACTCCCTGCCTAGGTACACAACTAAAGAATGCCACATAATTGTGGTACTGGAGGGTGTCCGGCATTTGTGGCACGGAAACCCAGTAAGGTGTCAATGTCGTCATGGAAGAAAAACTGGTAGAAAGGGAGAAAGAATGAAGGTTGTACTTTTGGAATAAACATTGACATCTATCTTTTACATTTGTGGGATTAGATTTTCATCCACTGCGAGGATGGTAATCTGATGGCGTACCCATAAGAAATAGGAGCAGCAGTAGGTCATACAGCCCCATGAGCCTGCTCCTCCATTCAGTAAGATTATGGCTGATCCTCTATATTAACCCCACTTTCCATCCTATCCTCATATCCTTTGATTCCCTTAGTGCCCAAATATGGATTGATCTCAACCATGAATATATTCATTGGCTGAGCATCCACAGCCCTTTGAAGTAGAGAATTCCAAAGATTCACAACGCCCTGAGTGAAGAAATTTCTTCTCATCTCAGTCAATGGCCAACCCATTATCCTAAGACTATGACCCCTAGGTCTAGACTCTGGAGTCAGGGGAAACACCCTCTCAGAATTTCATACATTTCAATGAGATCATCTTTCATTCTTCTGAACTCCAGAAAATATAGGCCCATTCTACTCAACCTCTCCTCATAGGACAGCACTCTCATTACAGGGATTAATCTCGTGAACCTTTGTTGCACCCCCTCAAAGGCAAGTATTATCCTTCCTTAGGTAAGTAGACCAAAACTGTACACCGTACACCAGTGTGGTCTAACATACCATTTGCCTTCCTCTTTACTTGCATGTTAACTTTCTGTGATTTGTGTACAAGGACACCCAAATTCCTCTGAATACCAACATTTACTAGTGTTACAGTTTTTAGAAAATATTCTTATTTCCATTCGTCCTACCCAAGTGGCCAATTTCATACTTCTGCACAATCGACTCCATCTGGCACCTTTTTGCCCAATCATCCCTTTGCTTTCTCCTCACAACTAACTTTCCCACATAGCTTTATACCATCAGCCAATTTGGATATATTACACTCAGCCCTCTCATTCAAGTCATTGATATATATTGTAAATAACTGAGGCCTGAGCATTGATCTGTGCAGCACTCCTCCAGTTACACGCTGCCATCTTGAAAATTACCTATTTTTTCCTAATCTCTGGCTTCTGTCCATTTATTTATCCTCAGCTCATGCTAATATATTACCCCAAATCTCATGAGCCATAATCTTGTGTAACAACCTCTTCTGTGGCATCTGAAAATCCAAATATACGACATCCACAAGTTCCCCCTTATCTACCCTACTAGTTACAGGCTCAAAAAACTCCATCAGATTTGTCAAACACAATTTCCTTTACCTACAACTGCGTTGGTTTTGCCTAATCACAACGTGAGATTCCAAGTGCCTGTTTTGACGTCCTTAATAATAGTGTATTATTTAGCCCACTACTGATATCAGGCTACCTAATCTGTAGTTCCTTGTTTTCTCTCTCCCTACTTTCTTGATTGGCAGAATTGCATTTGCTACTTTCCAATCAACAGGGACCATTATAAAACCTCAGGTAATCTGGTGGAGCACCCATTATAGATCCCCCCTGCTTTTGTTCCATTGATTTTAATGGTTTGAAAATCAGACGTATTCTATAATGGGCAGAGGATTCACTTTGCTTGATGCAGGGAAGACAGAAATGTACTCCTTGCAGTCAACCAGAAAAACAATCATCACACATGTATGTAACTCACACCATTCCATGACAGCCCAAAAAATCCATGCCAGGTGCAATTTCTGCACTGGATTTTGTCCTATTACATAATGTTCATATTCTATTGCAGGAAAATAGTTACTTAAGATTCCTGTCCAAATTTTATTTTAATTCACTTGAGCAAAGGTGTGTGGATAAATGATGAGTATATTTATCAGCGTCACTGCAAGTGACTCACTTCTCAGCAATGCTAAAGCTGAGTCATCCTGAGTCAGGTCTGACCTGGAAGAGAAGGAGTAGTGACAGACGAGATTGTGGCCTTTGATCATGCGACCCTATCGTTGGGGCATGGAGCCTCCAGCTCCGAGGGCCACCTGGCCTGCCGCCGAGAGGCTGCCTCCCATGAGCTGGTAGCCTCCACACATGGTGGGGGAGGCAGCTTAGTCGGCGGGAAAATATCAGCACCATCACAAAATAGCCCCTAAGCAAGTCTGATGAAAGGTCACAGATCTGAACCGTTAACTCTGTTTCTCTCTCTGCAGATGCTGTTAAAGTGCTATTTCCAGCACTTTCTGTTTTTACCTCAAATGCCTCTAATTGGTTGTCCGTCTCCTGGAGCAAGCAGCAGATCTGGTTCACTGCCTGTCCCTGGGAATGACCCCGGAGGCAGAAATGCGTAGGTGAGCCATCCTGTCATGTTTCTTCATTATTCCCCGGCTCTGCCTCCAACCTCATTGACACGGGGTCAGGAAAATTCAACCTGTTAACCCTGTTTCTCTCCACAGAAGCTGCCTGACTGCTGAGTATATCCAGCATTTTCTGTTTTTGTTTTAGATTTCCCGTGTTACGATCAGGTGAGGAGGAGCCAAATGGTTCCCCTCTCCTTGTTTGACCACAACAGGTTTACTTTTTTGAAAATGATATACTTGCCAATTCAGTGAATGTTTAACTGTTTATGTGCTGTGGTCATAAAAAGAACCAACTGGAAAGGTTTTTTGGAGTTTAACAAAGAGATTTGCTTTATTACACTTAAACTGATCTAAGTAAAATAATAAAAATATGCTCCAACTTTCTCACACACACACAAAAGGAGGAGGTGTTAGGCATCTTGCAAAGCATTAAGGTAGCTAAGTCCCCGGGGCCTGATGGGATCTACCCTAGAATACTGAGGGAGGCAAGGGAAGAAATTGTTGGGGCCTTGACAGAAATCTTTGTATCCTCATTGGCTACAGGTGAGGTCCCAAAGGGCTGGAGAATAGCCAATGTTGTTCCTTTGTTTAAGAAGGGTAGCAAGGATAATCCAGGAAATTATAAACCGGTGAGCCTTACGTCAGTGGTAGGGAAATTATTAGAGAGGGTTATTCGGGACAGGATTTACTGCCATTTGGAAACAAATGAACTTATTAGCGAGAGGCAGCATGGTTTTGTGAAGGGGAGGTCGTGTCTCACTAACTTGATTGAGTTTTTTGAGGAAGTGACGAAGATGATTGATGAAGGAAGGGCAGTGGATGTTGTCTCTATGGACTTCAGTAAAGCCTTTGACAAGATCCCTCATGGCAGACTGGTACAAAAGGTGAAGTCACACGGGATCAGAGGTGAGCTGGTAAGATGGATACAGAACTGGCTCTGTCATAGAAGACAGAGGGTAGCAGTGGAAGGGTGCTTTTCTGAATGGAGGGCTATGACTAGTGGTGTTACGCAGGGATAAGTGTTGGGACCTTTGCTGTTTGTATTATATATAAATGATTTGGAGGAAAATGTAGCTGGTCTGATTAGTAAGTTTGCGGACGACACAAAGCTTGGTGGAGTTGCGGATAATGATGAGGATTGTCCGAGGATACAGCAGCATGTAGATCGGTTGGAGACTTGGGTGGAGAAATGGCAGATGGAATTTAATCCGGACAAATGTGAGGTAATGCATTTTGGAAGATCTAATACAGGTGGGAAGTATACAGTAAATGGCAGAACCCTTAGGAGTATTGACAAGCAGAGAGATTTGGGCGTACAGGTCCACAGGTCACTGAAAAGTGGCAACGCAGGTGGATAAGGTAGTCAAGAAGGCATATGGCATGCTTGCCTTCATTGGTCGGGGCATAGAGTATAAAAATTGGCAAGTCATGTTGCAGCTGTACAGAAGCATAGTTAGGCCACACTTAGAATATTGCGTGCAATTCTGGTCGCCACACTACCAGAAGGACATGGAGGCTTTGGAGAGGGTACAGAAGAGGTTTACCAGGATGTTGCCTGGTCTGGAGGGCATTAGCTATGAGGAGAGGTTGGATAAACTCGGATTGTTTTCACTGGAACGACGGAGGTGGAGGGGCGACATGATAGAGGTTTACAAAGTTATGAGTGGCATGGACAGAGTGGATAGTCAGAAGCTTTTTCCCAGGGTGGAAGAGTCAGTTACTAGGGGACATAGGTTTACGGTGAGAGGGGCAAAGTTTACAGGGGATGTGCGAGGCAAGTTCTTTACACAGAGGGTGGTGAGTGCCTGGAACTTGCTGCCGGGGAAGGTGGTGGAAGCAGGTACAATAGCGACGTTTAAGAGGCATCTTGACAAATACATGAATAGGATGGGAATAGAGGGATACGGTCCCCGGAAGTGCAGAAGGTTTTCGTTTAGACAGGCATCAAGATCGGCGCAGGCTTGGAGGGCTGAATGGCCTGCTCCTGTGCATATATGCACACAAATAAGTTACAGAGTGAGGATGGATATATTTCGGGAAGGTGGTAGTGCAGTGGTAATGTCACTGGATTAGTAATCCAGACACCTGGGCTAAAGCTCTGGGGGCATGGGTTCAAATCCCACCACAGTAGATGGTGAAATTTGAATTCAATTAATTAAAAAATCTAGAATTAAATGCCAGTCTAATGGTGACCATAAAACCATTGTTGTAAAAACCCATCTGGTTCATTAATGTCCTTTAGGACATTACCTGGTCTGACTCCAGACCCACAGCAATGTGGTTGGCTTTGAAATGCTCTCGCAAGCTGTTCAGTTGATGGGCAACAAATGCTGGCCTTGCCAGTGACACCCGCACCCCATGAAAGAATTTTTAAAAATTGGTCAAATTCGAGCCCAGAGAAATAAAAGTCTGTGCAGGTTGGTGACTCGGCTGGATTCAGGCTGACTTTGGTGGTCCTGAGACATCTGATTTGAAGATGTGGATGGCTCATTTGGCTGTCCTCATGGAGACAGTAGTGCAGAGTTGATTTCCTTCAGGGAGTCTCTGTCTGCAGCAGGGGCACCCCTGGGTGGTCACGGTTAGCAAACAGGGTTCTAAGCTTGCAAGGTGGGTTGGAAAGAGAAAAAGGTAGGAAGGACCCCACTTGGGTCTTCTCTCATCAGCGTCTAGCTGCTTGTCTCTTTACTGCAGAGAAAACAGAAGCTTAAGCACATGCAGGGTGGGCCTGTCACATGACCATCACCCAATGATTCAAGCATTGTTTTTTACTAGTGTATTCCCTCTTTAAACTTAATTAGTCTAAGCCTAGGAATCCTTTTCTCACAGGTAGGGTCCCATTGTTCAAGTGATTAGGTTGAGTGGTTCATCTCTACTAGTTGAGTACCTCAGGTGATGGCCCTGATGCCTTGTTAATGGGAACAGGATATGTGGTTCACTCAGATTGCCCAGGTCATTGCCCTTGATGGGTCTTTGACAACATGCTGTATGCATCTCATTGGTTTGGAATGTGGGAGGTACAGTGATGCAAATTGAGGTAGCCATCTTTAGTCTCTGTTTTTAAAAAAATTTCAATTCGGGTTTCCAGCCGGTGGATTAAAAATTATCATTCAACATAAAGCACATTTTCATAACGCCATTATCTGCAGTATTGAGAGTAGATTGATGGGCCAGTAATTGACTGGATTGGATTTGCCCTGCTTTTTGAGGACAGAACGAACCTGGGCAATTTTCCATTTTGTCGAGTAAATGCCAGTGTTGGAGCAGTACTCGAGCAGCTTAGCTAGAGGCTGGACTAGTTGTGGAGCATAAGTCTTCAGCATTATAGACAGGACGTTGGAGGGGCCCATAGCCTTTGCTGTATCTCGTGCTATCAGGCATTTCTCGATATCACTGTGGAGGGAATTGAATTGGCTGAAAACTGACTTCTATGATTCTGGGGACCGCAGCTGGAGGACAACATGTATCATCCACTCAAACATTTCAGCTTTGTCTCTTGAACTCACGTGCTGGGCTTTCTCATCATTGAGGATGAGTATGTTCATGGAGCCTCCCCCTTCTGTTAGTTGTTTAATTGTCCACCACCATTCATGACTGAATGTGGCAGGATTGCAGAGCTTTGATCTAATCCACTGATTGTGGATCACTTAGCTCTGTCTATCACATGCTGCTTCCACTGTTTAGCGTGCATATAGTCCTATGATGCACCTTCACCAGGTTGGAACCTCATTTTTGGTATGCTTGGTGCTGCACCTGGCGTTCTCTCCTACATTCCTCATTGAGCTAGGTTTGGTCACCTCGTTTGATGGTAATTGGTCGAGTGAGGGATCTGCAGGGCCATGAGGTAATAGATTGTGGTTGAATACAATTCCGCTGCTGATGGCCCACAGCAGCTCATGGATTCCCAGTTTTGAGCTGCTAGATCTGAATTAATCCCATTTAGCACGGTGATAGTGCCACACGTCATCTATGTTATATGCCTCGGAGACATGAACAACAAATAAAGAGACTATTGATAAACTGAATGCAGTCGAGATGTGAATATATCGGAGGATGTTCCACATATCCTACAAAGACAGAAAGACTAATGAGGTAGTGCTGGAAATGGCTGGGAAAAAAGAGAAAATTAGTGCATAACATCAAAGAGAGAAAGAAACAATATTTAGGTCACATCATTAGAGTAGAAGGTAGACAGAGTCAATTATTGGAAGGAAAGATCGATGGAAAACGTAGGAGATAGAAGCAGAAAAGAAAATGGATGACAGATATAATGGACTGGATGCAGTTGACCTATGCAGAATGTATAAGGACAGCACAGGACAGACAGAGTTGGAGATCCATGACAGTCAACCTTCTGGGAAGATGATGACACCAACAAACAAACAAAAGTTCCATATATGATGGAGGGTGTCCTCAGCTTGAAGACAGGGTTTTGCCTCCACAAGAACTGTGCAGTGATTACTCCCATGGATACTGTGATGGACAGATGCATCTGTGACAGCTAGATTTGTGAGGAAAAGGTCAAGTGGGTTTTTCTCTTGTTCCCTCACAACTTACTGCAAGATTTCAGGGCTCAGCCAGCTTGGTCAGTAATGGTGTTCCAAGGCACTCTTGATGATGGGCTTTGTTCCCCCACCCAGAGTACATTTTGTGTCCTTGCTATTCTCAGTGCTTCTTCCAAATAGTGTCCAACATGGAGGAGTACTGATTCATCAGCTGAGGGAGGGTGGTAGATGGCAATCAGCAGGTGGTTGCCTTGCCCATGTTTGACCTGATGCTTAGAGATTTGCAGGGAGGAGCAAAAGTGACATCTGCGGAGTCAGGACTGCACTGTTGCTCCTCGTGGCTTCACAAAAACATTTTGTTAAAAAATTGAATACTAACTTTTCACTGGTGAATTCAGGGGCTGCTGAAGAATTCTGAGTGAGACAGACCCAACACAAGATCAGCTCATTGTCAACTGATTTTACACAGGAGTCCTTTTTTAGGCATTATGCCCCCATTGAGCATATTCAAGGGAGCTAACGCCTGTCTTAGAAATCCACCGGAATGCCTAAACATTCTGCCTCACTAATTTAGCTCTGTGACCAAAGTCTGTGTAATTAGGCGCGGGTTGCCCTACTGCTAAATTAGTGTACTTTGCCCCTGTTTTATGCTCCAAAACAGGTGCAATATCTACCCAACCTGCCTTCATATTAATTCTTGATTTTTTGAAATCTATTTGGCAGGACATCATTTATATTTATGGTAATTACTTCACTGATTTGCATGTAAAACATCATAAATGAATTTGATACATGCATGCCCTGTTTTGGTGATGATGATTTGTTACCGCATTCAAAATGCTTATAAATTCCAAATCACAAAAATGATAGGCATCTTATTTGGCAAAAAATGGAATTGATAGGTGACTGGGAGTGGGTTCATTATTGCTATTTCAGCATTGGGATCCACACTGATCATGCAGGGATTTCTTCTCTCTATACCACCTTAAAAGCTTCTAAGTTTAAAAGGGTTTGAGCAGCAGTTGATTGGAAGCCCACTGCATGAAATTATCTGCTTTCAGCTAATTTAGCAATCCCAGTCAGAGAGACATCACGGGTGTGCCTAACGTAAAATATTCATGGGTCAGTAACAGGAACAGTGTTTCGATTTTAGGGATTAAGACTCATAGTTGGGAACCAGTAGACAGAGCTTTTGTTCTGCACCTGTGCTATACCTAACTTCAGAATGCTGGCCACGAACAATCTACACTGGAGATTGGGTGGATTATTCTGGGTCCACACCTGATGCACTGGCTTTCTCCTGCTCCTAATTCGCATGTTCTTATGGATCACCTGGGTGCCGCGAAAGTCAGAAAATTGGGAGAATCAAAGCCTACAACCTGAAAGTGCCTTGCTGGTTTTCCTCCATTGATTTAAATGGAAGAAAAATTAGGCAGCTTCCTTTAAAGGCATGCTCTCCAAACCTCCCAATTTCCTGATGTTCACTGCATTGTGCTCAGGTTCACATGTATGTAAAAAAGCGGAAAGCATTGCATCATCCAGCAATGGCATCCAACACTTTAATAAGGACAAAAATTTCACTATAAAGGTGAATAATTAGGCAAAAAGCATTATTATTAAAGCTTATTCTCTTTGCTATCTAAATGTCTCCTATTGAAACAATAGGTTGGTTATCAGTAATAAATGCTGCATTTATAATGAAGGTCATTTCCTTAATGCATGTGCATATTAAAAGTTATAAACAAGGACTTTTTTCTTTGATACTTCATTCCCTAGTGGTTGGAGATGCCTGTTGAAGCTGTATATTTTGACAAAATGTGCTGCCTTCGACAGTGGTTATTCACAGTTGCCATTTGCCACAAACTTTGGAGGTGCCAGTCACGCCAAACAAGAATTACTGGACCATGAACCAAAGGTATGAACTATGCAAGAATTTTCCATGCCTGTTAATTGAACTATGCAAGAATTTTCCATGCCTGTTAATTTAACTCATGCACGGACAGGATTGAATCGATTATATTTACTATAGGAAAACGTTTTGCTAAGGTAGCTATTTATTGGCGATGCGTTACACAGTATTTAACACAAGTAACTGCCTGCAAGGAACATTCTGTTTGCCATAAAGTCATTATTGTTACTAAAAGTCTTCTTCATTTATTATTTACAGCCATGCTTTCTACCAGCTGTAAAATCAACTAAATGCAGGCATGTTTTAATACTGAGAAGAAAAGTTTCAGTGAAAAAAAACAACTTTTCAGATTGCCTGAGGCTGAGATTTGCAAGAATGTAGACCATAATACTTCATCTCATATTCCCTAAAGCTCTTGTCACCCAGTTGTTGACATGACAACGTTTATATAAGCCTGTCCTCCCTATGAACTGTGGTCTTGAACTTCACAAAGAAGCTCATCTCCTTCTGGGACAGGTAATTGTTGTGAAGACAACTGCTGTTTTGTTCAGGTGAAAAATGATCTCTTTTGCTACAGGAAGTTTTTGAAAGAGGAATTAAAACCACAAAAAACCCTCAAGGAGAAATAGACGGCACCTCCACATCTGAGTGTTAATGTCAAGTTAGTGAAAATTTTCAAGGTGAAAGCAATGCAGTTTGTTCTGCAGAAAAACTTGTTCAAGTCAGGGTGATCTTTCCCAATGGTTCAGTTAGTGAACATATTGCTTAGCCTGGAACTGAGTCATATAAAGCAAAAAGGTGTCAAAATTCAATGCCGAATATGTGCTGAACTAACTGACCTCAGCCAGGCTAAAATTGGCCTCAGCATCAATAGGGTGAGGATTGTGGATAAAAAAAGACATCAGTTTGTGCTCCTGGTCAGTCACCCATGTTGCTTGCAGATTGTTTGATTTAGCCTAAGTAACCAGTCATGGATGGCAGGCACACATATACACAGAACATCACAGGAACATGTTGACAAAACAGTGCAAAATAGATGAACACGAAGACAGAACTATTAACATGATCCTATTTGTGAGCCAGTGAAGATGTACTCGAGTCAGGTGAACCTAATTTAAAGGAGCTAGCAAACCTGATGCTGCTGTCACCCCTGCAAAACCTGGGTAATTGGATTACTAAAGTGTAATCTGTGAAGTCCTCTACAAAAGCTGCTATGCAACCCTGTACTTGAAACTTCCACTGAATTCTGACAATCACAAAGTGATGGGAAATCTAGAATTAAAATCAGTAGCTTATCATCTTCATATCAATAATTATGCCACAAAGTGCAGCTATTGGCATAAGAAAACTTTTGCAAAATATATAAAAATATTAAACATACACAAATGAGTGAAATGTGACTGTCAGACTGCGACAAATATAAAAACATTGTTGCATTAATTTTTAGTTAAATTTGATGAACTGTTATGGATCGAACAACAGAAAGTATCACATTTGGCTTATACTGTTGATTTACAGTATGAGGTGGTTGAGTTGTGAACTCTGATTTATATTTCGTTTGTTACTGCAATGTTTGTCTTATAACTAGATTTTTTTTTAACTTCCCAAACTGAATTTTATACTTTAAGTTTGCATTTTGAGAGTCATTTTAAACCATACACAAAAAGAAAAATCTGCAGATTATCTATCTTATGAGTCAGATCTGTATAAACATGCTCATGCCTTTGGTATATGTGAGTTATTTGGTCTTTCTGACAGAGAAGTTAATCTGTATTTTTACAGCAATATTCAACATACCCTATTGATTATCCACTTGTGCGGCCACATTTTCTTCATTGAGAAACTGAGGTGAAGGGCTTAGATCAATTGTGCAGAACATCATCAAGATTGAAAAGAGAAAGAGATGAGGTAAGGAAGTAAGGATTAGCGAGGCACCAAGCTTTGGTTTTAAAAGCCTAAAGATTTTAGGTGGCAAAACTGAGGGAGGTAAGACATTCCAAAGCTTTGATGCTCTCTGAAAGACTAAGGAAATTGCAATAATGTGAAGAGGATGAAGAGCATGAGGTATAAACATGCTTAAAACTCACCAGAATACATAACTTTTTTTAAACAGTAAAAGTTCAACATTTTCTGGAGAAACCTGCCTGAAAATACCACCAATTTTGTGTCTTCAACATTTGTATTTCTCTCTTCAGGTTTTCATGTTTTTTAACGAAGAGGAGAGGGAAGGGCAGAAACAGAGAGAACCTGGGAATGGCACATGAAATGAAGGTGGTAAAAAAGTGGCAACATTAACTGAAGTCTGGGGCAAGGGGGAAGAGCATCTCATCTTTAACTTTTTGTGGGGGGGTGGTGGGAGGGGGAAGAGTATGAGCATGAACTGCACAGAGACAAATGAGTACCATTTGAATCTGAAGCTGAAGATGGCGAATTTGAATGGAGGTGGGGAAGAATAATGCCAGTTTGAATTAAGAGGTGGAAGGAACAACCTTAAGGGGGAATAAAGTATGAGCGTGAATTGAAGGGGCAAAGGAAGAATGTATGGTAGGTGGAAGAATGGCCAGGCTAAATTGAAAGGGGGTCGGAAACAGAGAAGAGTGTCAGTCGGATGAATTAAGAAGGTTTGGGGAGGAATGTCTCTATGATAGGGTGGGGAATTGGATGGGGTCGTAAGTTAATTGAGTCTGGAGGGAGTAGAGTGCCTCTGTCAGCTGGGGTAAGGAGTGATAGAGAGTGATTGGTGAGCTAATCTTTGGGGAAGATGAAAATCCAAATGTCATGACATCTTTAGGTTTTTTTAAGATTAAAAATCTATCAAATGTAAAAATGGACCCAGAATGCAATACTTCAATATAAAAATTCCAAATTGTCCAGGACAGCACCTAGACCACTTGGAAATGCACCAATTTTGTGATTGCAACATTTATATTTCTCCCTTCAGGCTTTCAATCATAATTTTTTGTGCCCAATACAAGTGAAGGAATGTTTATACCTATAGCTTGAGTTACAAGCCTGTGTAACTATTTGTTTTCACATGCCATAGGGTTATAATCAGAGCCACTCTTGAGCAGTGAGCTGTTTGGGAGCTGTTACAGCCTTTTTTGAGGCTGTTGGTTCATCTTTGCTACTTTTCTAGGGTACCATATATGCATAAGTTTCAAGATGATGGATAATTTAAGAGTTAAAAGCAAGCTGATCGTTTGGACCAGTAGTTAATAATTAGAGTGGGCTGTTTTCAATCCCCATGTTGCACAGTAAAGTCTTTACAAATCTTCTAAAATGCTTTTCATTGTCTTGGCTCCCTATTGTGAATCTCTTTATATCAACCAGTCACAATTCATCTCCAGACCATTCCAGACAAGTGATATTTGATACAAGCATAGAATTCCAGTACACTAAAAGACTTCCCATTCATCTCTTTTGTTTAGGATTCCTGATCCAAGCATAGCCCTGGAGTACAAAATGCTCATCCAAGCACAAAATGATTCCC
Source organism: Heterodontus francisci (assembly GCF_036365525.1). NCBI lineage: Eukaryota > Metazoa > Chordata > Chondrichthyes > Heterodontiformes > Heterodontidae > Heterodontus > Heterodontus francisci. The sequence continues at coordinate 56,047,396 of NC_090396.1, read as the reverse complement.
AACTGTCCAGTTTTCCATACTCTGATCACTAAATACGCTCACTCAGTTGCCAAATCTCACTTATGCACAATGGATTATTTTCCAAGTTTATTCACTTTGTGTGAACTATCTGTTTCTGTTTTGTGTTTCCTGTGTTTTTTTTTTAAAGTAAAACTGAATTGCCAAATGATTGAATTAAAAGGAAATGTTTACTTCAGTGAGCTGCACATTTCTTTTTTTCCTTTTTGAAGAAATTTTTGGGACTATTCATGTGAGAGTTGTTAATGTTGGAACACTATTCCATTTTGGGCATTGTCAAGCATTTCCAAATCAGAAACATTATGGGTTAGATACAGAGTAAAGCCTATTGCTATCCAAATATCCATCTTTCCATCCCACACCAGTCACATTGAGCGAGACTGCAGTTTGATTGCCATTTCTACATATTCAGATTGAATATCTTCCAAACTAGTGGTTATCGAAACATAAGTATGCTATTAACTTACAAATGGTCAACAAACAGCCTGAAGAATAAAGCAAGTTCTCATACCAGGCTGGGGCAGGTGGGAGAGCAAATTATACCCCTCAGTTTCTGTCAAATCTGCAACTACATAGATAAAGGATACAGAATGTAAGAAGCTTGGAATGTGATTTATATTTCACAAGTAGGCTGGAAATCACACCACTCCCCACCCACCCACCCCTCCATCATTGGACAGGAATAGTTTGTGTGGGGGGGGGGGCCTCAAATCAGGCATTGACCTACCCACCCAAGATCGCTCTTTTCCCATCTGGTGCCAGTCTTTCTTCATTGACTTTCAAGCTCCCGCTACAGGTGGGATATAAAACTCACAATCCATTTATGTCATTGGTGCCGCAATGATAGTTTAGCTGTAACTCTGGTGGTTGGGGAATGCTGAGGGTGACAGGTAGGCCAGGCAAATGGCAATCCCATCACAGAAACCTGCAGGGAAGCAGCAGAGTGACCAGAAGAGGCCAAGTTAAGTTCGGTTATTTAAATTTTTGGATGGATGGGGCCGAGAGGAGCAGGAGTGCTCTTCTGGGCCCTACATGTATTCCTCGGACCACCCTGCCATGATGTTTCCTCTCCTCCCTCAAGACATAGTCAGCTCTGCAACCACCACCAACCCATCTTTTCCCAGAACTTACTTTATGTTGGGAACAATCTCTTAAGGTCCCTGGCTACATCCAGCTTCCATACCAACTTTCAGTCTTGCATGCTGGCCATGACGTCATTGCCACCGGTTTCGGGCAGGAGGTAAATGTCCCATATTAAAGTGAGGCCCAACGGTTAAAATCAGCCAGGCCTCGCACCATTCTTTTCCTCCAGATGTACCGCCCAGCTCAGGGCCTCCACATACCCCAACACACCATCCCACGCCAAGTTAAAATTGACCCCTGTACCATAATTATTTTGTTCACAACATATTGTTATTAATGAATGAAGGTGAAGTTATGATGATTGTAAATTCAAGCTACATTACTGAACAGATTAATTACTGGTTCCAATGACTTCACACCCTTCTCTCAGAGATGTTATTTATGATTTTGGCAAATAAAAACTTTACTTGCGGTATAAATGTTTTATGACATCACTTCCAAGGAAGTTTCTGGAAAAATTCCACTCAGCATGTTACCAATTCATACTCTTGAGGATCGTACAAGTAATATCTCCTTCATTAACTTGGTATCCATTTTTTTCTTTATGTCTGTGATGTGCCTTGGGATCTTTTCCTAAGTTAAATGGGCTATGTAACTTCAAGTTGTTGAATGAATGGTAGTTAGATGCCTTGAAACATGAATTTCCATACTTAAAGAAGGACTATATGGTGCGAGTTTGATACTTTCCTTGAGCCCCAATTGTTTCTGCTGATCTCCACTTGTTTACACTCATTGCTGGAATGAGGATATTTCAGGAGTGTTAGAATAGACTAAAGGAAGGAAACTGCAGCTGGGACATATTGATGGCAATTGTTACCGACAGTACAAAAGTATTCTGGTCTTGGAAGTCATGCATTGGGTGATACAGGTACTGAACTAAATGTGTTGCCTGTTACAGTAGGTCTGGACATCAATTTTCCCACCCCTGTGGTCATCAATAATCTCAAACTCTCCAATGTAACCAAGCTTCATCATTACAGTCAGGGTTCTGACAATCACTTTGGAGCATGGTCAAATAAGAACCTGGCATTCTCCACATTTCTCTGCATTGTTGATGCTTGTAAGAGCTACTGGTTGAGTTGAATTCATTTCTTCTGAAGTTGCTGTTGGTTGGTTTCCGTGGGTCAACTAATGAAATCCCTGGCCTAGGCAAACAATGGGATGGAATTTCCTGTGGGTGGCATATTCAGGAAGCTATACCCGAAATTACACCCACCCACGTGCCCATTTTGCCAAAGTCTATTTTCACTCAAATTACCTGCCAATTTCATTAGTACACATCAGATTTCAGAAGTGGGCATAAACAAATCAGCACAAATGTTAGGGCTCAACGAATGAACTAAACTCATACCATATAATCCTTTTTCAAGTGTGAATATTAAGTTTTCAGGCATCTAGGTACCATTGATGCACATTAGGCACAGCCCATTTAAGAACATGCAATTATGGAAGCTTTTCAACCTTTATGTGACTTATACAGCAGTAAAAGTGACCATGATGCTGTCTGACTGTCCTAAAAGCCCCACCAGTTCACAAATGTCCTTTGGGGAAGGAAACTTGCCATCTTTATCCTGTCCAGCCTATATGTGCCTCCAGTTCAACTCCAATGGGCTTGTCTCTTATCTGCTGTATCGCCATCTACAGCAACTTAATTCAAACAAAATCCAAGCAGACAACCCTTTAAGAAAGAAAAGGCCTAAATGGCAGAATGGATCTACTAGCTAGCGCTCACTTCATATAGGGCTGAATTTTCTGAGGCCACTTGGGCTGAATTTTGAGGCCATTTGGAGCGGGAATGGAGACATGGGGGGCTGGAGAATAGCTTCAGATGCGTCCAGCCGGAAATCCGACGTGATGTTGGTTCCTGATTTAGTCAGCAGCGGGAAAGCTTCAAGGTGGTGTCACTGCCCCGACACAACGGGAGTGTAATTTAAATTGCTGAACAGATGCTTAAAATACATTTGCATGCAATTTTTTTTAGTTCTTTATTCATGGGATGTCGGCATCACTGTCTAGGCCAGCATTTGTTGCCCATCCCTAATTGCCATTGAAAAGGTGGTTTTGAGCTGCCTTCTTGAACCACTGCAGCCCTTGGGGTATAGGTACACCAACAGTCCTGTTAGGAACGGAGTTCCAGGATTTTGACCCGGCAACAGTGAAGGAACAGCGATATAGTTCCAAGTCAGGATGGTGTGTGGCTTGGAGGGGAACTTGCAGCTAGTGGTTTTCCAATGCACCTGCTGCCCTTGTCTTTCTGGATGGTAGAGGTCACGGGTTTGGAAGGTGCTGTCTAAGGAGCCTTGGTGAGTTGCTGCACTGCATCTTGTAGATGGTACACACTGCTGCCACTGTGCATCAGTGGTGGAGGGAGTGAATGTTGAAGGTGGTGGATGGGTTGCCAATCAAGCGGGCTGCTTTGTCCTGGATAGTGTCGGGCTTCTTGAGTGCTGCACCTATCCAGGTAAGTGAAGAGTATCACACTCCTGATTTGTTCTGATGGTGGACAGGCACTGGGGAAACAGGAGGTGAGTTACTCGCCCGCAGAATTCCCTGTCTCTGACCTGCTCTTGTAGCCACAGTATTCATGTAGCTGGTCCAGTTCAGTTCTGTTTCTGGTCAATGGTGACCAATTCTATGGGGGGGGGCGGGGGTGGTCGGAACTAAGTGGACGACGGCATTCGGATCTCTGACCATTGAAAACTGGTAGCCCCAAGGCAAGATTTCAGTGTTGCGATGGGAAGCCATGACCAGTACATTGATAGGGGAAGAGGGGGGAGTGAAAGCCATTGTCAGCCTGTAGTACAGTACGCTCTGCACAGGTGGATGTGTTGCTGGGTGATCTGCACAGGTGGCCATACTATCGGTGATCTGCACAGGTGGGCGTAATATCGGGAGAGAGGGTTGATGCTCAGTTAGGGTGGGCATTGAGGGCCATTAGCAAGAGAGCCGAGAGGAGTAGCAAAGGCAAAGCTGCCAAGACAACTTGGCAAGACAGCACTCTGGAGGCCTACTGATGACCTGGCATGGGTCTCATAAACCGTGTCATGATGCAGCACCTCCAACAGAGGAAGGGTCAGGAAGCAGCTGCGTCTGCCCATGAAGCTCCATGATGAGAGCACCAGCAGCCGGCTGTGTCAAAAAGGGCATACCTGCCCCAGAGAGTGTACTGGACTTGAATCAGCTAGTTCCAAATGTCCAAGTGGCATTATCAGTGAAGCTCTCCAGGGAGGCCATCACTGACTTATGCGCCCTGCTGCAGGACAAGTTGTGACCTACCGGATTCAGTGCTTACCCTATACCTGTGGCCTTTAAGATTACCGTGGCACTTAACATTTACGCGTCTGGATCATTCCAAGGATCTACTGGGGACATTTGTGGTGTCTCTCAGGCTGCAGCCCACCTCTGCATCAAGGAGGTGACCAATGCCCAATTCAAGAGGACCCTCAACTATGTGCACTAAGGCAGTCAAGCTGAGAGGGCCAACAGATTCGAGGCCATCGCTGGATTCCCCCAAGTGCAAGGTGTGATAGATTGTCCACATGTGGCTATCAAGGCTCCAATGGACCAGCCAGCCACCTCCATCAACAGGCACGGCTTTCATTCCATCAATATTCAGTTGGTCTGCGACCACTGAAAGCGTTTCCTTCAGGTGTGTGCCCACTTCCTGGGAAGCAGCCAAGATGCCTACATACTTCGACAATCCCAGGTGCCACAGCTTTTCAGGCCCCCCTGCTTGACTTCAGGGATGGATTCTTGGGGACAAGGGCCACCCACTGAAGTCATGGCTACTGATATCTGTGAGGAACCCTCACACTGCAGCGGGGAAGAGGTATAACATTTGCCACGGCTCCACCCGAATGACCATCGAGCAGGCCTTTGGGCCGCTGAAGATGGAGTTTCTGGTACCTGGATTGATCCGGTATAGCCCTGCAGTATTCCCCAGCAAGGGTCTTGCTCATCATGGTGGTCTGCTGTGCTCTGCATAATCTAGCCCTGCAGAGCAGGGGACTTTGCATGACAAGGATATGATTGAAGGACACTCAACACATGAGGAGGACGCAGAGTAGGGTGATGAGAAGTCAGCACTAGGAACATAGGATCAGAAGTAGACCATTGAGCTCACCGAGCCTGCTCCACCATTCAATTAGATTATGGCTGATCATCCACCTCAATGCCACTTTCCTGCGCTATCCCCATATCCATTGATGTTATTAGTATCCAGATATATATCTATTTCTGAAATCTGAGCACTAGATGTTGAATCCCTTGCACTGGAGGCCAGGTATATTGAGCAATGGGCCAAGGAGGCAAGAGACAGTATCATACTTATCCGCTTCCAGCCACCATGATGGCCTCACATAGCAAAATCAATAAAGACTCACCTCAATGCATTTCAGTCTGTCGCCTCATTTATATTTTGGTTCCATGTTGAGGGCCGAGCTTAACCACGCACTCTGGCCCAGATGATATGCTTACCAAAGGAAGGCTGCGTCTACACTGGCAGCCCACAAAGGGAGAAGGGTGAAGTCTGCATCTAACAATTAAGGCATGAAAGAATACCTACTTTCCACAATAAATTATAACTTCAACATCAACAAAAAACTTTAGAACACAAAACAAATGGCAAATGTCAAACGCCTATGAAACCCCAAGTGTGTCTAGTTGGTTTTCTTGAAATGTTTGAGTGTTTCTGCGCAGTGCATCGCCAGTGCTAGCAGCTGGGCTGGAGGCAGGCTGCTGACCAGGCTGCCCCTTGGCCTGTGATGACTTCAGCGGCTGGCCTCTGGCTGCCTGAGGCCTTGAGGTCCCCGGCTGCCTGATGGTTTCCTCAACAGGTGCAGAACTCTCCTCAGGCGTCGCGGGTGATGGAGCTGGGCTCACTGGCGGAGGGGCTGAGGAGCCACTGTCCAGACTCAGAGCACCCTGAGGGGTGCCCACAGCTGTGGAGGTCAGCCTCTCTTCCTCCCTTTCAAGGCTCACTTGAACTTCCCTGCTAACAAGAGAAGGACAAGGACCCGGAGAAGACTCCAGGCACCTTGTCCTTTTCTCGTCTTGCCACTGCTGAGTTGAGCTCATAGCCAAGGTGATGGTGTGCATTCTGCGCGCATCTGTGGGATCTGGTTCTCCATGAAGGTTGCCAACCTTTTGATGGATGAAGCCATGCACTCGCACACCTGAGACAGGGCAGCACTCATGACTTGGAGGAGTCCATCCTGTCAACCCTAGAGGCTCGTCATCAGCCTGGGGCTCAGCATGGGCCTGGTCAGTCAGAGTCCTCCGACTGCCAGAGGCCTCGGCTGTCTCAGCCTCAGCCAGCTGCTTGGGCGTATGTGTGGCGCTCTCACCAGCTGGTGACCCTGATTCTAAAGCTGAGCATAAACCCACCGAGGTGAAAGTATCTGCGCACCCCTTCCCCCAAACGACCACCCTTGCCTCACTGGCACGACCGATCATCCCCCCACCCACCCCCCCCCCCCCCCAAGCGAGGCAACCCCAACTTACCTGCAGTCCCGGCTCCATGGGCATCCTCCTCGGTCAGCTGGGCTGCAGTCCCAGCAGTGGCCACCGCTCTCAGTGGTGCTGCTAAGATTAAGAGCTGCCAGCCCAATGTTTGGCTGGCATCTCACTGAGGCGGGGCTTCCACCCTCAAGTGGGTGGAAGTCCTGCCTCGGGACTATTAAAGCTCAGGGACCCATAAAATGCGGGTTCGATACCCGGGCAGGGCAGAAGCGGGTTCGCCCACCGACTTTTACATCGGTGGCGAAGTCCCATGCGCCAAAGGTAAAATTCAGCCCAGTGAGTGTGATCCCTGTTCTGACTGCCACCATTTCCTGTGGGGTGAATTACATATGGATATTCATTTTGATGTAAGGCTAACATTTTAAAAATTTCCAGATCTCCAATTCGAGGCCTGTCCAACCCAAACTAAGACAGGCAGCATCCCACTCCTCCTCACCTGTGGCTTTCGGCAGAGCTCTCTGTGTCTATTAGGTTAGCTTGAATTCAGAACCTGCCAGCTCTGGAATGTCTGTGCATATTGCAGTTGAGCTTTTATGTGTAAGAGATGCTCAACAAATGTAAAAACATTTAAGGCTGGGATAGACAGATTTTTTGTCTCTCAGAGAATCAAGGGATATGGGGAACAGGTGAGAAAGTCAGGTTGAAGCTCAAGATCAGCCACAATCGTATTGAATGGCGGAGTAGGTTCAACTGGCCATATGGTCCACTCCTGTTCCTATTTCGTGTGTTCTTGTGTTGGTGTATGGCAAGTTGTGTCACCCAGCTCATGTTAAGCTCAGTTGTACTTTTTTAACCTTGCTCAAATAATTGGGCTTCTTTATTTAACAGGGGCCTTTGCGATGGAAAAAGAAACATTTTTCTCCTTTGCACCAATCTTCTCCAGGTTGGGCATAACACAAGCCAGATGAGAAGGAAGCTCTCCCTTTTATTACTACAGCATGTGTCTAAATCCATCCTGGAAGAGAATCACCCTGTCCTCTCTGTTTCAATGTGATTTTTTAAAAGATCTTCTGTAGTATTTTATCCTCATGAGTGCGATTGCCAAATTACACCCAACTAATTCAAACTGCCAAAAAAGACTTTATGCTATAGTCATGTCCGGTGAGAAGCAATTCCGAAAAGTCCAAACTCAGTTCCAGTTTAATCGTGCGATCTTAGTTACGCAGTTTCCCAGCCACAAGCCACCCCAAGCATTTAGTTGTGGCCTGCTGAAATGTTTTCTCACTGACATTTTTGCTTTGGTTCTCAGTGATGGCTTGCCAGAAGTAAAATGCAATCCTACCAAGGTTTGGCCAGTCAATTATATGAATTACGCACCCTTTTTTTTTGGATAAATGGACACTGTAGGGCTCAATATGTCAGGCGGGCATTTGTTCTGTGCTGCCTGCCATACTGGTTAGAGCACCCTGCAGTTGTCCAGGGCACCCGCTGCTGGCCAATGCTCATCACCTCCCCCACCACCCACCCCCACCAATCCCAAGACCAGCATCCGAACCGGCCAAATTTGCACACCCTCTGCAACAAAACGAGCTGTCTCTCGGACCCCGACTTGTGCGTGCAGCTCTCTGGTATTATCTTAAAAAGGCTGGAACACCAACCTGCCATGGTTCTGTTGCTGGCCTCACTAGGCTCATGGATCATGCCATTTGGGTGGCGCAGTGGTTAGCACCGCAGCCTCACAGCTCCAGCGACCTGGGTTCGATTCTGGGTACTGTCTGTGCGGAGTTTGCAAGTTCTCCCTGTGACCGCGTGGGTTTTTGCCAGGTGCTCCAGTTTCCTCCCACAGCCAAAGACTTGCAGGTTGATAGGTAAATTGGCCATTATAAATTGCCCCTAGTATAGGTAGGTGGTAGGGGAATTGGGGATGTGGAAGGAATATGGGATTAATGTAGGATTAGTATAAATGGGTGGTTGATGGTTGGCACAGACTCGGTGGGCCGAAGGGCCTGTTTCAGTGCTGTATCTCTAAATAAATAAATAAAATAAATGATTCAGGCCTGTTCCAATTTCTAAACCCATATCTTCACAATGATAGAGTATTAGCATGCAGACATTTACCACAACTGTACAAAATTATTGTGTCATCTATTTAATGGTTGAGCATTTGAAAAAATACAGGTTAAAGCCTCTGTTAAAATAGCAAAGTAGATTCATACAAACATGTGAGATGTTCCTTCAGAAACCTGTCACTGTGTGAGGCAGCCTGATGTAATGTCCAGCACTATTCATCATCATTATGTCCTCTCCCTGACTTGAAGAGATTTTCACAGGAGCACAAAACTGATAAGGTCACATCTCTAACTTACAATCTGAAAATGATATGAGCAGCAAAAGCTGTCACCTCAAGCTGGACAATCAATCAGTTAAATGAGACAGGACTTTGTGAGGAAATCTATTTTATTTTAGCAAGAGACAAGAGCTAGCTCCAACCAGGACAACCTGTATATCGACATTCTTCACCTGGGTATTTACAGAAGCATTTTAACTCAGAATTCTGAACAGCATTGATTGATTCAGTTTCGTAAAATATGCTTTATATGTAAATTCAAAGTAAATGTTTCATTGCTCATATCATTCCAAATAAAATCTGATCCCCCAAAAAAAAACAAAGTGGTTACTATTGTACAGTGCTACACAACCTTTTTAAAAAAAGAACTTAGGGTGTTGTCTGACTTTCCCTTTCAGTAAGCACTGTTAGTAAAACTCAGATGCACAAATGGGATTAATCATCTGTTCAACTTAATTATCCACCATAAGATATGTATACTTTATATTTTTGAAATTCTACATTATGAACATTTTCTTTATACTGTCTTTGGTGTCAGGGCATGGACAAAATGCACGATGTGCAGGTGCTAAAAGCGAAATGCAACATAAGAACATAGGAAGTGCTGGACGAGAAAAGACCAAGGCCCATTCAGTTCACCTTCTGCCACCCTGGTCATCACATGATACAGTGATAATGGAGTCATTGACTGATCATCACAAATCAATCTCGATCCATTAGTCTACAACAGATCCAGACATAAGGGAAAGAAACCCGAGGCGGAAGGTTTGGGGAACCATAGGTCCAAAGTTACCCCCTCCTCCCAAGCACATGACATTCATCATATGTCAAGTCTCAGATTTACTATAACCTAATATTATTTTAGGTTTTGCAATTAGCTGCTTCCATTTTCTCCCTAGGGAGCCTCCTCCATTGATTTCCCACTTGCTCACTGAAATGTTTCTGCAGATTAATATTGAACTTCCTCCCATATCCTCTAGTTGTACTGTTTCAGACAAAGTGAAACAGCTAGAGCATGGTCCCTTTAGAAGCCTTAAAACTAAATTCACAATCATATTCTCAATCTTCCCTTTTCCAGTGACAGTATGCCCAATTTACGTTTTCGCTCCTCATTGTCCAATCCCCCATCCCCTCAGTTGTTTCTTTCAGTATCCTTTCAATAGTTGCCTTTTGTACTGTGGCAACCAGAATGGTATTCAGTATTCCAAGTGCAGTTGCGTTGAGGATTTATAAAAAGGATTACCTTACTATTTTGGCTAAATTTTGACCTTTGAATGCATCCCAACATCTTTTTAATACATCCCAATAGTGATTTGCTTTGCTCACTGCCATTTTATTCTTAATCAGCACCTCTGGATCTCTTTCATTATTTTCTTTCCATGCAAGTAATTGTCCCTTCCTGGCCTTCTTATCCTCATGTGAAACACTTTGCATTGCTCTACATTGAATTTCATCAGCCACATATTTGCCCAATATCCAAGTATATTCAAACTCGCCTGTAGCTTATCCTAATATACGTTGCTCAGTAGCTTATCCTGTTTGGCTTTGGATTCTATCACCTTCATTTGCTTTGTATCATTGGCAAATTTAGCCATGGTGCTTGTGACACCTAGCTCCATATCATTGAAGATGTTATATAAAAGAAGTTCCAACACAGGCCCCAGGCTGATGGCAATGGCTGTACCATCACCTTCTGGATTCTTCTTTTCTTCTTTGGCCTCCTTGTCTCAAGAGACAATGGGTAAGTGCCTAGAGGTGGTCAGTGGTTTGTGGAGCAGCACCTGGAGTGGCTATAAAGGCCAATTCTAGAGTGACAGACTCTTCCACAGGTGCTGCAGATAAAATTGGTTGTCGGGGCTGTTACACAGTTGGTTCTGTCCTTGCACTTCTGTCTTTTTTCCTGCCAACTGCTAAGTCTCTTCGACTCGCCACTTTTTAGCCCCGCCTTTATGGCTGTCCGCCAGCTCTTGGCTGACATACATTGTCCAGGCCTCGCTGCCGTAGAGCAAGGTACTGAGGACACAGGCTTGAAACACTCGGACTTTTGTGTTCCGTGTCAGTGTGCCATTTTCCCGCACCCTCTTGGCCAGTCAGGACATAACAGCAGATGCCTTTCCCATGCGCTTATTGATTTATGCATCGAGAGACAAGTTACTGGTGATAGTTGAGACTAGGTAGGTGAACTCTTCAACCACTTCCAGAGTGTGGTCACTGATATTGATGGATGGAGCATTTCTGACGTCCTGTCCCATGATGTTCGTTTTCTTGAGGCTGATGGTCAGGCCAAATTCGTTGCAGGCAGCCGCAATCCTGTCGATGAGTCTCTGCAGACACTCTTCTGTGTGGGATGTTAATGCAGCATCGTCGGCAAAGAGGAGTTCCCTGATGAGGACCTTCTGTACTTCTGGTCTTCGTTCTAAGACGGGCAAGGTTGAACAACCTGCCATCTGATCTTGTGTGGAGGAAAATTCCTTCTTCAGAGGACTTGAACGCATGTGAAAGCAACAGGGAGAAGAAAATCCCAAAAAGTGTGGGTGCGAGAACACAGCCCTGTTTCACGCCACTCAGGATAGGCAAGGGGTCTGATGAGGCACCACAATGCTGAATTGTGCCACCCGACGCCTACACCCACCATTTTGCCAGCCCTCCCGCCTCCCAGACTGTTACCAGTGAGCTGGGAAAATTCAGCCCTTTTACTCTTTCGCTCTCTCCTTCTCCACAGATGCGGCCTGACTTGTTGGGTATTTCCAGTAATTTCCATTTTTATTTCAGATCTCCAGCACCTGCAGTATTTTACTTTTGTAATGAAGGCCTTACGGAAATCCAAGTATGTCACACCCACTGCCTTACCTCTCTCAAGCTCCTTTGTCATACTGTCAAAGAAATCCAGTAAGCTAGATTGACAATACCTTCAAACCATGAACCCATATTGGCTATCTTTTATGACTTTATTTCTATCCAGACTCTCTATCATCCTATGTTTAATGAAGATAAATTTACCCACAATGGTTGTCAATCTCACTGGCCTATAGTTTCCTGGGTCACTTTTTCTACCTTTTTTCAAATAGGAGAAACACCTGGCTTTCTCCCGTCCCCAGGCTCCTCTCTGATTTTTGTAAGAATTGTGCCAGAGTTCCAGCAATTTCCTTCCTTATTTCCCAAGGCATCCTCAAATGCACCTTATCCGGCCCCTGAGATTTATTTATCTTAAGGTTACACAGCTGTTCAGCAACCACACTGGTCGTAATGTGAATTGTGTTGCAACTTACCTCAGCAACAACCTCCAGTTCCCTTTCCAGACTGAATATGTTGTCTGTCTCCTCCTTGGTAAAGACGGAGGCAAAAAACAAATTGAGCACTTTTGCAGCATCACAACTACACAACTGTGTAGCATCAGTTGTTATCGTCTCACCAATACCACCTTCAATGGTTCCACTCCATCCTCATTTTTCTTTATATACTATTATTCTTCACTTCTCATTCCATATACAATTCTAGATTTTTCTTTGCCATTTTGATGCCATTTTTAATACTTCTAGCATGCCTTTTGGAATTGAATCCATCTTAATTTTGTGCCATTGTCCTACATTGCCTTAAATGCTTTTTATCCCCTATATGAGTTGCATGGTAGGCCTGTTCAATCAGGCAGAAGGGCCTTTAAGTGGGTTACCCTTGCTTTGAATGGGTACACATTTGGTCCACTGCATCCAGAATCACGTCCGTGAAGCAATTCCATAGCTCCTTCACTCACCTCGCCATATTCAAACCTTCCAGATCCACTTCGACAGAACTTTTCAAGTTCATAAATTTGGTTCTTTTAAAAGTTGGCAATTTTTGTTTGAATTACAACATGTAATACAACCAATTCAGGCTGAAAATTGTGGAAAACGAGACTGCGATAATTTTGGCTTCACATTGAAGGTAATAAAAATCTTCCCTGTGTGAAAACTGTTTTTTATTCGTTTCCTTTCAAATGAACATCAGGTGGAATCCTCTAGTATCTTTCTAATTTAACCAATGGAAAGAGCTGACAATTCTGTAAAATTCTCACTGGGCAACACTAACTGCCTGGGTTTGGACACAAAAACACATGCTTTAGCACCTCTCACTCAATAACAATGTGAGCATTAGACTGAAACAGTTAGTGAATAAGAAACATAACATTTTCAATTTATGTAATGAGCTTGCGATTCACCTATGGAGGTGAGACTGACAGCATAGCTCCATGGAGGACTGGCATGAACTCGATGGGCCGAATGGCCCCTTCTGTGCCATAAATTATTCTACAACTCTATGGTATTTGACACTTTGATGGGACTCAAGGCTTTTCTCTGTCAACCTGTGCAATTTTTTTTATGGTAGTTTGCATTCCTCCAATTATACTGCTTGGCTAGCTTACACATACATGTGACATGGGGAATATTTGTGTCCCATGAGGATGATAAAGTTGTCCTTATTTTTACTGCTGGTTGAAGCTTGATGGCTTCAAGACCTTTTGGCCCAATGTCCTGGGCTTTCTTCTATTTATCTTCATGTCTGTTACGTAGATATTATTTAAATGGTACTGTGCTACAGCTGAAAGGGATATAGCAACAGACCAAAATGTCTTTTAATTAATTAGACTTCAGTAAAAACAAACAAAAGCTGTGTTACTAAAACAAAACTAGAATAGTTTTGTTAAATTATGATTGTTCAGTTTTCTATTCATTAAAACACCTCTCACCTTTTGAAAAGATAGAGTCTAGCTTTTATTTTTCAAACAGCAAATAAGTTAGTCTGGAGCAGGTAGCGAAAGGTGGTGGGGGAATTAGAATTAGCAGGAAAAAACCCCTAAGGCTGAAAACAAAACCTAGCAGAATTGACAGGCTACAGCGTATCCTGCATTGAGCATTTATTAAAAATTACAGTTTACTGCAAGTGTCATTTCAAAAAAATGTGCTGACAGGAAAACGTACCAAGTATTTTAAACATCCACGTGCCCCAACTGTAATCTGTTAATTGCAAATTGATTGCTTTACTGATACGATACAAAAACTATTTGATAATATGTACATTGGTAATGGTGGGCTACAGTATTAGTTGCATTAGCCTGATCCCTCAAACAGGCAAATTTGACAGATGAAAGGAAATGTATTTAAAATAGACTCATGCACCCACTTATCTTCAAGAATGTGATTTGTCATTGTCAGAGATGCTGTGATCAAAACTGCCTGGCATTTATAGTCTCCAAATGCTCAGTTGCACTATATTCACGCTGAAGCCAAGGGGTTTTGCACTGATGCAAAGTGAGTGATATAATTTGGCTGAGAGGTTACCCCAAGCATGCTTAGGCAAGAAGCTTGAGGCCATCTTGCAGGTGGTAGTTTCATATCACTTCTCTCCTACCCGCTGCCATACAACTGGACTTGCCAGGAACTTTTGAAACCTTAATTTTAATCTGTTTTACAGACAGCAGATTGCTTCTAACATTAAAATTCAACTGGTAGATTCCATTTAGTGGAGCTTTCCCACACGCACAGGGCAGCAAAGTGACATGGAATCATAGAAAATTTATGACACAGAGGGAGGCCATTCAGCCCACCATACTGTGCCAATCAACAAAGAGCTTCCCAGCCTAATCCCACCTTCCTGTACTTGCTCTGTAGCCCTGCAGACCCTGAACTTGAAGCTGCCAGTATAATTCAGTTTTGCCTGCACACATCTAATACTGGTCTGAACAGTATAACTAAACCACTAGGTTTGTTCATTAAGAAATGTGTTTGAATTTCAACAAACATCGAGGTCTAGAAATTCTAGAAAAGTGAATTGCTCCATTTTTTACACCAATGGAAAATAAGCTGCCCCAATGATCATGTAGAGAGAGTTTTTAGCAGGATCCCAATGCATTATGCAAATAAGATGACACACAGAGGAGGGATTGGCATAAAACTTATGTAAAACTGGAGTATGAGCTTGGTTGCATGAAAATTCGATTCACTTTTAAAATGTCAGTTCTGGCTGGTAACTGCAGCAACAATTTGGCTTTACATATGAAAATGAGAGACCCAAAACATCTTTTAGACCTCAAGCAGAAATTGGACTGCCTCCACCTCAAAAGAAGCACAGACTGCAGCTCTGATTACAAGAAGGAAGAGAATATACATCACCATGCAGATTGGCTTCCACCCCATGCAATGAATGTTGTCCTCCCTCAAAACAGCCAGGATCTGGTAGCTAGCATTAGACCTGCTATTCTGCTGATCAGTGGGGACACAAATCCAGGGCCAAGTGGAATGATAATGACTGGCGCCGACCTGCCTAGTACTGCCATCTCTGAGGACTGCAGCACATGCACCCCAGCCCCCAATGGTCTCATGCTGTCAGAAGCAAGGAGCAGCAAGTCCAGGCCCATGTAGGTATGATACTGCAAGAAAAACTACTGCAAGAAGCAAAAATCACTATTGAAACTTTACATGGTCTACACCATCACAAACTGCTCAAAAATCCACCAGTCTCAGTTGCTCCTGACAAGGGCACAGCCTTGAATTCAGTCTAAGGTACCCCAAGTGTAAAAGCAGGAAGCTTGGAGCTGCGGTGCTGCTGACCCTAGTTATATTTCATGCACAGATCATGGGAAGGGCGAAAAAGCTCAAGGGAATTTACGGAGATCAACTTTGGGGTGGAAACCAAACACAAACAGCTTCTGCCCTAATTTGCTGCCAAAAAAAAGTTACTCGGCCCGATTATATGTTGAAATTACATTGAAAATGGTATGAAATGTCTAGGCTCAGGTTTTATGTTGCATTGTTACACCCAAGCCTGAAGCAAGCACAGATGATTATGACAGCACCCATTCAGAATCATACCTGAAGACTAACCTAAAGACTTCAAAAAAGAATGCAGTGATGATACAGGCTGCTGGTTCTATAGTTCAAGTGATCACGTAGACTTAAAAACATTTACTGCACTTATATAATGCCTTTCATAACCTCAGAATGTCGCAAAACACCTTGCCACCACCACTGAAGTATTTTTGAAGTGTGGTCACTGGTGTAATGTAATGTCGGAAATGCAGCAGCTAATTTTTTTTTATTCTTTCATGGGATGTGGGCGTCGCTAATTGCCCTTGAACTGAGTGGCTTGCTAGGCCATTTCAGAGGGCATTTACAAGTCAACCACATTCTGTGGGTCTGGAGTCACATGGAGGTCAGACCAGGTAAGGACAGCAGGTTTCCTCCCAGAAAGAGCATTAGTGGACCAGATGGTTTCATTGCACCATTACTGAGACTAGCTTTCACTTCCAGATTTTAATTAATTAAGCGAATTTAAATTCGACCAGGGATTTGAACCCATGTCCCCGGGCATTAGCCTGAGCCTCTGCATCACTAGTCCAGTAACATTACCACTACACCATTGCCCAGCACACACAAGTCCCACAAACAACAAGATAATACCAGATAATCTCTTTCAGTGGTGTTGATTGAGCAATAAATATTGGCTAGAACACTAAGTAGAACTTCCCTGCTCTTCCTCAAACTGTATCAAGGAATGTTTTACGTACCCGACAGGACAGATGGGCCTTGGCTTAATGTCCCATCTGAAAGACAGCATTTCGGATAATGCACTCAGTACTGCACTGTAGTGTCAGCCTAGATTATGTGCTCAAGTCTATGGAGTGGGACTTGAACTTACAAATTCCTGTCTCAGATGCAAAGAGTGCTACCAACTGAAGCAAATAAAATCCTGTTGATATATTTACATGCCTGAGAATGGCTCTTAACATTGTGTCCATACTGGATCCTACAATCTGCAGGTTTGACCCTCATCATTACTTCCGAATTTATCATCTCTGCTTTCCTACTCTTTTTCCTGTATCCTACACAATGCATCTTCACCCTTCCCCTCGGTTTCTTAATAAGAAAAAAAATACCAATTGAAGTTACAAGCTTTTTAGCTGAGGGCAGTAAAACCAAACCTATCAATGCTCATTTATTTGGGTTTGAAAATGTGAACTCTTTCAATATATCTCAAACTTAAAAAGAAACATACTTCTGAATGATTAATATCTGTCTCATTCTTTTGGATCTTAAGCGCTTTGGGATATCCTAAGGTCGTGAAAGACACTATGGGTCGATTACCAGAGGACACAGATTTAAGATAATTTGCAAAAGAACCTGAGCAGAGATGAGGAGAATCTTTGTAGGTTCAGCAAGTTGTTATGATCTGGAATGCACTGCCTGAAAGTGTGGTGAAAGCACTTCTAATAGTAACTTTCGAAAGGATACATATTTGAAAAGAAAGCATTTGGAAGGCTCTGGGAAATGAGCAGTCAAGTGGGACTAATTGGATGGGTCTTAATAAGAGCCGGCAAGGGCATGATAGGCTGAATGGCCTCCTGTAAGGTTCTATTATCCTTGAAATGCAAGTTCTTTCTTTTTCTTCCTTTTAAATGTCACAAACATTTTCCCAATGTTGACAGCCATGCTGCCAAAACTGCCCAAAACCCCTCTGCATATATCATGACCTGTACTAAGTCCTGTCATTAATCACTTCTGCCCTTACTGACCTCGCCAGGCTTTCAGTTCCCAAGACCTAAATTTAAAATGTTCTTCTTTGTCTTCAAATTGTCTTCAGCCTCAATCTGGTATGTTGCTCTAGTCTCTTCCAGCACCATATTCTTCCCCCATCCCCCAACCCCGAACATTATGCTCTCTGATTCCAGCCACTTGTGCACCTTTTCCTTCCCCGCTACGATTGGTAACACGTCCTTCAGCTGTCTGGATTATACTGTCTGGAATTCCCTCACTAATCTCTTCCAGTTCTTTGTCCTCCTTTAAAATCCACAGAGCCAAACTCTTCAACCAAGCTATATGTCACCTCTCCGAATCTCTCCCTTACTGACTCTGTGCCCATTTTCTGTGAAGCACATTGGGATATTTCTTATGTTAGATACACAATATAAAATCAAGGCTGTTATTATTGGTAAACACAAAAATGTATATATTTCTAGTCTAAACATGAAATAGAATTTTGAAGAACTGCAACATGACGGTGAAATGAATATACCCAACAAGTGTAGAAATGGAAATAATTAACAATGTTAATTATTAGACCAACTTAATTATTAGACCAACTGCAGACCAACTTGGTTTTAGCTTTGTGAAGAGTTTTAGTTTCTCAAAATCTGAAGGCATTGACTAGTCCACAGAGAAATTAAGATGCTGTGTATATATAGCATTAAGCAACAATGAATGGCCATAATAATAGGCATGCTATCTTCCAATTTTCAGTACAACAATGATGTCCATCTTTGCTAATTAGCTCCAGTTCCAGTTATTGCTTGAGGTACTATTTGAAGCTTGTCATAGTTGCTACTGAGGCAATAATGGACAGTTGTTCATTACTCCTGAGAGAAGGAGGTGTTGACACCTCAGAAGAGCATCTTATGAAGCTATCAATGAAATTTTAGTAAACAGTTTTTAGCCAATGTGTTCACATAATTTCAAACACAGTGACTAACTAGTTACTAACAAGAAGAGAGTTACCCTACAATCAACAGCTCAGTTGGCATCATAACATAAAAGAGTGAACACCAAAGCAAGTGAAAACCTATAATGAAGACTTAGCAGAATCTTATGTATTTTGTATATTTGCTATATTAACAGAACTGTAATATTTTAATATTTAGTTCTTCACGTGGTTACCAGTAATCTATACCAGGCAGAGGCTGGTTCTGTAGTTGAAAGCTGTTGTAAATGAAGGCCAGTTGCAAGCTTTCATGACACAAGCAAATGCATGATATAAACTGGGGTTCTAGGTAGTTCCAAACTATTCAGTCTGCTGAGAAATTGTCCATCTATATTAATATAAAACATTTAACAAAATGATTCCACCACATCAATAATAGCAATATAGCAGCATAAACGGATCAAATTGAAAAATGTAAGAAATTTGCGCACATCAGACCAAGCGCCATGCCCGATGCTGTGCTTGGTCTTGTATGCGCAAATTTCTTTCATTTTTCCACATCAATAGTACTTGATTTTAATTATTAAGGCAAGGGAAAACAACATTAATAAAGGTGCATATCCCATATGCTTTTCATCTAATGCCAGCATTAACAGAGTGCAAAGAAGCCAGATTTTGTAGTCGTAATGATGGCAAAATTGGCAGGGTTTGCCACCATTACCCTGTAAAACTGACAGCAACTTCAGGCATCCGCAATGCACGAATACAGAAATCCAGAAGTTGCTGTGAGTGATTCCCTGTTCCTCCAAAGTTTGTGCAGTTAAAGATGAAATCAATTACAAATCACTGAATTGATGTGAACTTCCACTTTTTGAGCCATCATTCTCACTGAAAAAACCCTTGAAAAGGTTATCCCTTATTTAATAAGGTGTAATCGGATTATTAATGGAGTACAAAGTCATAATTAGTTCTGAACAACCTCCCTTACCCTAAAAAGCTCATTTTATATTTGTGGAATGTCAAATTCCTCCTTTCCATGATAAATATTCCATAGATTTTTAATTTTTTTTAAAGTTTATGATATTTCAGTTTCCCATATGTCCCAATCTTTATTTTGCTTTCTGTAAAATATAAAAAGTGAATTATAAAACCTGCTTGTTACTTCCTAGTTTGCTGTCTGTGAGAATTCTTCAGATTGTTTGGCTGCTTGATAATAGAACTATTACTGGATGCCAGAGATCCCCTATAATTGGCACCAGAATGAGATTAACATTGGGAAAGATGCTCACTAGATCGTTATAGATAGTTTTCTTTAGGTCAGCAGCAAGCAGTCATTTTGCCACTAATAGCAATATCTGGCCAATGTGAAAGCTCCCCACTATATTGCAATGATCTTCTTAAATTTCAGGCACTCATACTACACCAATGTGACATTTTTTTTTCACAATATCTGGCCCTATAGCATGTTTGAGCTGCACTGCTCATTTAGGGAGGAATCTTCTACTGATAGAATATTTTCAGGCGTCGGGACCATTTCCAGGTCCTGAACCTGCATAGGTCTACAGCACGTTGTGCGGTAGAATCTTCTGGGAGGCGAAGATCTTCCGACTCCATGTCCGCCATCCAACTAAGGATAGCGGGTGGATTCCTGAAGCTGCAGGCCCAATCAGAGGCCCCCAGCAATATCAGGCCGGCAGCCCCACTGGGAGAAGAAGGCAGGTGTGAGAGGCTGCATCAATCTGGAAGCTCTGATGGCTAACCAGCCTGCCGCCTGGAGGCCACCTCTTCTTCTTAGGCAGTCCCTCGGGAACGCAGATGACTTTCTTCCACTCCAGGGTTGTGGGTCCTTAGGTCTATAAGCTGACACTAAAGGCAGAATCTTTAGTTCCGTGGAGGCAGGTTTGAAGGTGGGATAGAAGCAAATTCAGAGATGAGAGCGAGGGGTTGGTGCCCGATGCATTCCACCTCGTGGCAAGCTTGCCGGAGGTGGGTGAACAGCAGCAGAGGCTACCAGTCCAGCAGTGGCGGGTAGCCAATAATGCCAATAGTCTAATTCTGGATCCACACACTCTGCCACAGTTGGGGCAGGTGGTGTTTGGTGAGGTGAGTGAATGGGATGCTCGAAATTCCAAACGCTCCTTCCGCTGTTTGCACTTGGTTGCTGCCTGGGCAGGTCAACGTTGTTCAAACTGGCTGGCACCATCGCGGATGCTTCTTCTCCATTTTGGGCAGTCTCGGGCAAGAGATTCCCACGAATGAGTGGAGATGTCACATTTTTTCAGGGAGGCTTTAAGAACATCCTTGTAGCGTTTCCTCTGTCCTCCTGGTAGCCTCTTGCCGTGACGGAGCTCAGAGTAGAAAACTTGTTTTGGGAGTCTTGTGTCGAGCATGCAGACGATGTGGCCCACCCAACGTACAGAGAACCACGACCAATGTCTTGATACTGGGGATGTTGGCCTGATATTGGAGTGTCTGTCCTGCCACTGAATTTGCAGGATCTATAAAGCTGCTGGCTCCATAGGGTGGGGGGGGGGGGGGGGGGGGGTCAACTCTGATGCCCAGCGGAGTCCTCACTATCTCCCTCATTAGGCACTTAATTGAGCATTATTGGCTGCCCGCCACTGCTGGACTGGTAGCCTCTGCTGCTGTTCACCCACCTCCGGCAAGCTTGCCAGGAGGTGGAACGCGTCAGGCACCAACCCCTCGCTCTCACCTCTGAATTTGATTCTATCCCACCTTCAAACCTGCCTCCACGGAACTGGAGGTTTCTGCCTTTAGTGTCAGCTTATGGCACTTTAGTGATCGTTTCGGTTCATTGAGAGCTGGTTTGACACTATGCAAACTCATTTGATTTTTCACACACGGCAGGTAAATGGACACTTTTTATTGCCATTCCCTAAGCTGGGTTTAGATTCCAGAAATGAAGGATCTGCAAACCATTGTGTCACGCAGATTCTGTCAGAAATACAGAATATAAAAACGAATGTCAAATATAATTTCACATCAATTAGAACAGATTGCTAAAATAAAAACCTTTCAATTAATATGATGTAGAAGTAGAATAACTGATTTTACCGCCTTTCATCTGTTGGTTTAGAATGGCCAAAATTCCTAAACAATGTCACATCCTTTTGATAGAAATTACAACTCAAAAACTACTCATCTCTGAACCTGGCAAACTTTGCTGAAACACTGCAGTTAGAGGCTGGCAATGATGCCATTTCAAAGCCCATGAGCAACGTGCAGAGGAGAAGGCATTCAACAAGTTTGTTTACACAAAGGATTAAAGTCAACGCTATGCCAGCATAAATTATCTTTAAATCATTGCCGATATTGCCCCACATTTAACATGCATAAATGGAAAACAAACATATCCTCACCATCTGACCCAAATAATAAACCAAGACTTTACTGCTGGGACGTGTGGGAGATAAGTTTATGCTGAGACTGCCCTAATGCAAAGCTGAGAAGGTTCAGTGCTCAGAACACCTGGATCACAGCATCATCGTCATGGTTACTATCATCCCCTTCCAAGCATGCCTGCTAAGCTTATCTCATCTTGCAGGATCGAGACCATTTCTCCCTCAGGTAATATGAAGCAAGTCAGTCAAGGCAAGCCAAGGCAGATTAATGTAGTGCCGCTGGTTTGTGTTATCCATGTGAAAGATTTGTGCTGATCCCACTACCTGATTAGATGGGAATTCTGTCTTATCAACATTATCTAGAAAAGTACATCCTGATTTCATAATACGAGATTGTTGTGCAGAAGTTCAGTAGGTCATGTTCCAGAAACTGTCCATTCATATTCATATCCTGAATACACAGTTTTATATTGTGAATACACACATTCATTGGCTTTCAGACAGATTACTGTACAAGAATAATGCATTTCCTGTTTTACAGAAATGAAAATTACAGGTGGATTTTGTTTCACAAATCAGAACTCTTGCTGCTAATCTCACTCAATTTTTCAACCATTCACACCTCTCAGCCACAAATCTCTTCATTTCTTCTGTAAGCAGGAGTACATACGGGTGAAGGCTCCTGGCTTAATACTAGCCCAGAGGTTTTTTTTTATTTTACTCTCTGATTTCACTAAGGATTGTGGCCATCTTGCAGCACTAAGGGAATCATTTTCGCAGTAATATCCTTCAGTTGCACATTTTTTTCTATTAGTCACTGTTTTCTCCTTCCTCTCTCATGTCCTTGAACAAGTAGTCGCTTCACCCAGTCACGCCCAGAACTTTCCCAGAACTCCATGTTTTGAATCTCACCAATAATGTTGCCATTCTTGCCACATCGCTTAAACAGTGCAAACCATCACCAAAATGGCATCCTCTGTGACTGTCACCGTGATGCACTGTTCCTGTCCATCCTCTTCGACCTCTCTACAACCTTTGACACAGTCAACCAAACCATCCTCCTCCTCTGTTGTCCAGTTCAGTAGGGCTGCCTCGATTGGTCCATTGTAACCTAGTCAATCGCAGCCATAGATTCTCTTCTCACCCCTACATAATTACATCTGGTACCCCCAAAAATGTATCCATCAACCCTTGCTCTGGCGAGAATGACTGCCCTTGACATCAAGGCAGCAGTTGACCGAGTATGGCATCAGGTAGCCCTAGCAAAAGTGCACTCTATGGGAATCAGGGCGAAAACTCTCCACTGGTTGGAATCATACCTAGCACAAAGGAAGATGGTTGTGGTTGTTGGAGATCAATCCTCTCAGTCCCAGGACATCACTGCAGGAGTTCCTCAGGGTAGTTTCCTAGGCCCAACCATCTTCAGCTGCTTTATCAATGACCTTCCCTCCATCATAAGGTCAGAAGTGGGGACGTTTGCTAATGATTGCACAATGTTCAGCACCATTCACGACTCCTCAGATACTGAAGCAGCCCATGGCCATGTGCAGCACAACCAAGACAACATTCAGCCTTGGGCTGATAAGTGGCAACATTCATGCCAAGCAGGTGCCAGGCGATGACCATCTCAAACAAAAGATAATCTAACTATCTTCTCTTGACATTCAATGGCATTAACATCACTGAATCTCCCACGATCAACATCCTGGGGGTCACCATTGACCAGAAAGTGAAATGGACCACCCACATAAATGCTGTGGCTACAAGAGCAGGTCAGAGGCTGTGAATTCTGCAGCGAGTAACTCAACTCCTGACTCCCCAATGCCTGTCCACCATTTACAAGCACAAGTCAGGAGTGTGATGGAATACTCTCCACTTGCCTGGATGTGTGCAGCTCCAAAAACATTCAAGAAGCTCGACACCATTCGGGACAAAGCAGCCCACTTGATTGGCACCCCATTCAACATTCAGTCCCTCCACCACCGATGCACAGTGGCAGCAGTGTGTACCATTTACAAGATACACTGCAGCAACTCGCCAAGGCTCCTTCAATATCACCTTCCAAACCAGCGACTTCAACCACCTAGGAGGAGAAGGGCAGCAGATGCGTGTGAACACCGCCACCTGCAAGTTCCCCTCAAAGCCACACATCATCCTGACTTGGAACGAAATCACCGTTCCTTCACTGTCGCTGGGTCAAAATCCCCCTCGAACAGCACTGTTGGTGTTCCTACACCTCAAGAACTGCAGCGATTCAAGAAGGCAGCCAACCACCATCTTCTCAAGGGAAATTAGGGATGGGCAATAAATGCTGGCCTAGCCAGCAATATCCACATCCCCCGAAAGAATAAAAAAAAGTCTCCATGCTACCCTTACCAACATTCATCCGAAGACATGATGAGTGAGATTTTAACTTACTCAGAGCCGATCTACTTGCAGAAAGTTACATTTAGGCCCATGAGGTCAGCTTCCATACGCATAGACAACATTCAGCTTGACCTGTACCATCTTCCTAGACTCTACCACTACCTCTCTGCTGTCAGACTGCTTCTCTGAGTCTTGGATGAGCTGCAAATTCCTCCAGTTAAACCTGCCATAAATTCCATACTCACCACCAAATCTATCCCCTTCCCGGCCACTGTTTCAGGTTGAAGCCATTTGTTCACAATCTCTGTGTCCTCTTGAACCACAGGTTCAGGTTCCAACCTTATATTCTCTCCATCATAAAGAGAGCCTTGTTCCACCTTTGTAACATTGCCCATTTCTCTCCTCACCTCAGTCCATCTGCTGCTGCAGCTTTTATCCATGCTTTTGTCATTTCTTGACTCGTCTATTCCAATACTTTCCTGTCTGGCCTCCCGTCCTCCATAAGTCTAGGCTCTATTGCTAATATTCTATCCTGCACCAAGTCCTGCTCACCTATCACTCTACCTTCACTAACCTTAAAAATTCACATCTGCGTATGAACATCCCTTCACCCCTCCCCATCTTTAAAACTTCAACCAGCCCTCCAACTCCCCCAGGACTCTGACTCTGGCCTTTGTAGGTCACCCCTCCCTTCATCTGTAATGAGTTCTTTATGTTGTCTGATGCAACAGAAATTAAATGCTTGGAATCCAGTTGGTTGAAGATCTCAAAACAGGTTTATTTACAGCTACACTCGTATAGACAGTACAGAGCAAACTATTTACAGAATCTTACTCTGGGTGTTGCAGTTGCAGAGTGACTCTGGATTTGAGTCACATGACTGTGTCCTGGTACTTAGCTCATTAGCATACCAAGCTCTTAAAGGGACATCACTCTTAAAGGCACTCATACAACATCCCCCTTCTTTCCAAAGATAAGTTTCTTATGCTAAAAATAAAAACATATAAAATTGGATATCAAAGTTATGTATAAACACGAAATGCTGGAAATACTCAGCCGGTCTGGCAGCATCTTGGAGACAGAAGCAGAGTTAATGTTTCAGGTCAGTGACCTTTCATAAGAACAGACCTGAAACGTTAACTCTGCTTCTCTCTCCACAGATGCTGCCAGACCTGCTGAGTATTTCCAGCATTTCTTGTTTTTATTTCAGATTTCCAGCATCTGCAGTATTTTTCTTTATTCAAAATTATTTCCATAGGTATAGAGATTATGAACTTTACACGTGCAGAAGCTTAATAGTCCATATAGCGTTTCAGTAGTTTGACAACTGTGTCTCAGCTGTTGTTGTTTCTGAAATTTCATCCCCTCTGCATTCAGTTTCTGTTGTTCTGCCTTCAGCCTGCTAATATACTCGGTTGCTTGTCTCAAGATGACAACTTTTGAGTCCTTGTCATTCTTGGAAAGTTCTGACACCTCATCTCAAAGAGCCAACAGACAATGCTTCAACTCATTCCTCCTCGTTTCTTCAGGACATTGCATTTCCTTCGCCTCTTCTCATCCTCTGCGTCTGAAGGCTTGGGGTTCGAGGACTTGCTGGGAAAGGAATACTTGGTCTCATGGAGGTACCTGTCCGTTCTGACTCCTCATGGCACTGGTGGTTCTCTAAAGGGCAGAAGTGAAGGCGCAGCATAGTTGTGCTGTTGCTGGGTTTCCAGACGGCACTATTTGATGCTGACCAGAGTCTGCGAGTGGGTTCCTGGCCTTGGAGATTTTCCCTTGGCAATGCTCTTGTGGATAGTTATGATGTTGAGATCCTTACACGGTGGTAGTCCTGCCACTGCTGGTCCGCTCATGTCTACCGGGTAGAATGTTAGTGGTTTCCATGCCGACTTGCCATAGCTGCATTGCATTGTTAATGGGCCACTGCAAGGGATGGGTAATTTATTGTATGTAAATAACTTGGTAGTTATCAGTTGTATCATTGATTTCCAACAACTCCAGTACATATTTTTGAGGATTCGGACTGGTCAGATTTTTGTACTAGCGCCAGTGTCAATCTTGACCCTGAGTGTATGTTTGCCAACTTTCTTTGGGCACATGATGTTAATGGCGGCGAAAGCTTCCAGTTGTTTGACTTCATCAACATGATGTGTCAGGTTCACAGTGTGGAATGCCTGATGATCTTTTGGCTGAGACTTGCTTCTCTCTGAAATTAGAACAAGAAATGCTGGAAATACTCAGCAGGTCTCATGGATGTTGCCAGACCTGCTGAGTATTTCTAGCATTTCTTGTTTTATTTCAGATTTCCAGCATCCGCAGTATTTTGCTTTTATTTTAGTGCTTCTCTTTGAGCCTTGTCTCAGGTATGTTTCGCTGTGGACCTCGTGTATTGGCTTGTGTTTATGCAGGGCTGTGGAGCTTTCTTTGCTGCTGTTGCCCTGTTTTCCATTTGCTTGTGTTCTACCGTGACTTCTGGCCACGTCTTTGGAGCCAGAATTCCTGCATAGGCAGGTCCAGTGTCCTTTTAGACAGCACGCCTTGCACAGATCGTGAAATGCAAGACAATGTCATGGTGAGTGGGACCAACCACACTTACCACACAGCTTGTTTGCTCTTTTCGACCTGGTTATCATGCCGATATTGTTGGATTCACCTAGTGCTTGCAGGTGCTGTTGTCCAGCTACAATGCCTTCGTATTTCCTGCCATCTTCCAGCAGTGCATCAATGCTGTGACTTTTCTTTTTCCCCCAAGCTTTCTGAAAAGCTTCAATGGATGTTGATACAATCACCAGCTCCATTATTCGGTCCGACAGTTCAGTTTCTAAGAAGTCGCATTCATTGCCCTTGCTATGGCATCTACTGACAAACTGATCTATTGATTCCTGTGGCTATTGCCTGTAGGACATCAATTCCAGGTGCTAAATTTTAAAATTTACTCTTAATCGGAGCTGATCTTCCAGCACTTTCCAAATATTTGTGGGATCCTTCTGGTCCTCTTCAGATAAGCCAGAGGTATTGATTCTGTGTAATCTCTCATTTCCAACAGCTATCAGTATTTCCACAGCCTGCTTCTCTGGTTCTTCCATTGCTTGGTCTGTGAAGCATAACTGCATTCTTTGTTTCAACAGTAGGAACTTGGATAGGATATTCAAGGCCTTCCAGTTCATGCTGGGAAATTTGGTATCCGTATTCCTGCTGTTCTTTTGCTTAAAACTTGCGATAAAACTTAGCTCTGTGACTCTGCACTGCTTCCCTTTTAAGAAACTCTATTGTTTAGACTAGTTGCTTTGATTGACGGGAGCAGGTGTTTGCTGTTGCTGTGTGTTTATCTTGCTTCCAGCACTTAAGCCTGTTCTGTTTACACAGCTGTTCAAAAGGCAGTTCAATGTTTTTTTTTATATTCTTCACATATTTTTTTAACTGTGGCTTTGTGAATGGAAGCTCTTATTCATGCTCAAATAGTTTAATGTTTTTTTAAACTTTGGCTGCATGGATGAAGGCTCTGCAGTGATCTGGCTTTTCCCATGTTATCTCTAACGGACACCTCCTGTAATGGCGCCAACCTCGATCAGCTCGGGAAAGGAGTCAGGTCTTCCCCTTTTTTTTCTATACAGAGCTTTTGAAAAAAAGTGGTCTTTTGAAGGACTTCAAAGGTTTTTTTTAAAGCAGTATCCCTCGACCATCGGCACAATGACTCATCCGATTTACTTGAAGCCTGTCATTCTGTGATCTGTCTTCTACAGCTTGAAGTAAGTTCTTTTTTAACTGAGCCAGTATTTTTCTTGAACTTTCTCTCTATTGGCTGTAGGAAAGGTCATTTTCAGAGCTGTTACTTGTGCTAGTTTTCCTTTCTCCTGCACTTTGCTTTATTGATTACCATTCTTTCTGTCCTTATACATATATACACACCCACAAATTCCAACTCCCTGTCACATCTGTCAGCAACAAAAGAAAATAATCAAGCCTGCTTTTAAGCAAAAAAACTCCTGTTGTAGTGCCAATAACAGAAACATGGCCTAAAAATGGTGAGCACTGGGTGCTTAATATTCACGAATGCCTGGTGTTCAGAAAATATAGGGAAGGTAAAAAGGGAAGTGGAGTGCAGTATTTGTTAGGGAAGATATTGTATTGTTGGAAAGAGAGGATGTCCTTGAGGGGGTAAGGACAGAATCTATTTGGTTAGAGTTGAGAAGCAAAAAGGGTATGATCACACTACTAGGGGCATTCTATACCACACCAAATATAGTGAGAGAGAGTTAGAGGAGCAAATCTGCAGGGTAATCATAGAGCTGTGAAAGAACCTTAGAGTGGTAAGACTGGGGGACTTAACTATCCAAATATAGATTGAGATAATGTTATAGTAAAGGGAAAGAAGAGAGAGGAATTTCTGAAATGTGCTCAAGAGAACTTCCTTGACCAGATGTTCTCAGTCCAACTAGGAAGGAGGTATTGCTGGATCTGGTGCTGGGGAATGAAGTGAGTCAACTGGACTAGGTGTCTGTGGGAGAACACTTGGGTAAGATTGATCATTGTATTATAAGCTTTAGATTAGTAATGGAGAAGAGCAAGGAACAATCTTAAAAGTAGAACTTCTAAATTGGGAGAGGGCTGATTTCAATGGGATGAGAGGGCATCTAGCCAGGGTAAAATGGAACCAATGTTCGACAAGAGATTGGAACAATGGGTGATCTTTAAGGAGGAGATGTTTCAGGGATAGGCTAGGTACATTCCAACAAGAGGGAAAGGCAGGGGAACCAAAGCCAGGGCTCCTTGGACAAAGAAAGAGATAGAGAATATGATGAAACAAAAAAAGATAAAAAGGGTGTCTGATGCATGTCAAGTGAAAACCAGGCCAAATACAATTGAGAGTGGAAGCGAAGAGGAAAATACGACTGGCAAAGAGAGAATATGAGAATAGAATGTGTTACAACCACGGCGAAATCAACGCATTGTCAATTCAGTCCTGTCACTCCACAGGTTGCAGCATATTATTAAGCTTTCACACTCAATCTGTAAACAGCCAAATTAAACACTCCAGTAATCCCAGAATGAAACAGACCAAACCAGGTATCTTTGGACAACAACATATTAACTATTTATGAAAAAAAACTAAATCTTAAACACTATTAAGATAAGCCTATGTATAAAGACCTTATAACTTCTTATTTTAACTTAACTCCCGCGTTCACACACATACACTCAAAAACTAACAGTTAACAAGTTTTAAAAGTGGAGTTTTTTTTTTAATTAGCTGTCTCTTAAGAATAAACAAAATAAGTAAGTTTTGTAGGTTACGTCCCTGATGGATGAGGTGTTCTAATGTGAAAAATAGTCTAAGGTCACTCTTCAATCAAAGTCTTCACGTGGATTTGATGAGAATAGTCCTTCAGTAGATATCCATTCAACTCTTCGGCTGCAGCCAGCATTAAATAGTTCTTTGAATGATGAACACAGCAATACAAACAGTTTCTTGAACAAAAAGGATTTTCTTCTTTACTTAGGGAATTAACTTGGCTTGTCGCTCCTTGTAGAATTTTTTGCTGAGAGAGAATAAACAGTTCCTTTCTCTTCAGTTCGCTTCGCTGGAAAGTCTCTCAGAACTAATTGGTTTCAGCTGGTTTCTGCCAGTTCCACACATAGCCAAGTGGAAACATTACCATGTGACCTCTCTCTCTCTCCTGCAGTTGCCCAAGGTAACAAAAATGCAGCTGTGGCACACTGTGTCTCCAGAACCTTCTCTCCCTTAAAGGTGCACTGTCTTGACTGAGTCTTAAAGGGACACCCACTGTTTTTAATCCAAGGAGAAAAGAAAGTACAAGTCCATGACAAATGGCAGTTAATATAAAAGGGAACCCAAAAATCTTCTACCGGTATGCAAATAGTTATCAGGTATTAAGAGGTGGAGTGGGGCCTATTAGGGACAAAAAGGATAATATATGCTTAGAGGCACAGGGCAAGGCAAAAGTACTTAATGAGTACTTTGTATCAGTGTTTATTAAGGAAGAGGATGCTGACAACATATCGGAGGAAGTGGAGATGGTAGAGGTAATGGATGGAGTGAAAACTGATGTACTGGAAAGACTGACCATGCTTAGAATGGATACATCGCATGATCCAGATGGCTTGCATCCCAGTTTGCTAAAGGAACTGGAGGTAGAGATAGAAGAAGAGCTTGCTAAAATCTTCCAGTCTTCCATAGATATGGGGGAGGTACCAGAGGATTGGAAAGTGTCCAATATAACACCATTGTTGAAGAAAGTGTAAGGACTTTCCAAGTAACTATGGGTTGGTCAGTTTATCAGTGATGGGTAAGATTTTAGAAAAAATAACCACAAAAAAGATCAACAGGAACTTGGAGAGGTTTGAGTTAATTAAGGAGAGCCAGCATGGACTTGTAAAAGGCAGAACATGTTTGACAAATCTATTTGAAATTTTTGATGAAAGGTAATAGAGAAGGTTGATGAAGGGAATGCAGTGGATGTTGTCTATATGGATTTTAAGAAAGTGATTGATAAAGTACCACATAAAAGACTAGTTAATAAAATTGAGGCTCATGGAATAGAAGGGTTATTGTCAGCTTGGATTAAAAAGATTGGTTTAAGGACAGAAAACAGTGAGTCGTGGTAAATGGTTGTTTTTCAAACTG
Source organism: Heterodontus francisci (assembly GCF_036365525.1). NCBI lineage: Eukaryota > Metazoa > Chordata > Chondrichthyes > Heterodontiformes > Heterodontidae > Heterodontus > Heterodontus francisci. The sequence goes on along the minus strand of NC_090396.1, from coordinate 56,016,606 downwards.
GAAGATGGTAGGCAGTAGTGTTCCCCAAGGGTCACTGCTAGGACCAACTACTTTTTTGATATATATACATGACTTAGATACTGGAATACAGAGTAAATTTTAAAAATTTACTGATGATCCTAAACTTGGAGTTGTGGCAATCAGTGAGGATGGCACCAATTGACTGCAACAGGACATAGATAGGCTGGCAGAATGGGCAGACAATTGGCAGATGGAATTTTATACAGAGAAGTGTAAGGTGATGCATTTTGGCAGAAGCTATAGGGAGAGGCAATATAGACTTAATGGCACAGTTCTAAGAGTGTGCAGGGACAGAAGGACATGGGGGTCCATGTGTACAGATTTTTGAAGATGGCAGGAGATATTGAGAGAATGGTTAGCAAAGCAGATGGGAACTTGGGCTTCATAAATAGATGTATTGAGTATGTCATGCAGGCCCCCACCTGCCAAGAATGAGGCACATTGGTTTTGTCATATGAACATTGATTTTGAACTGTTGTTGGAGAAAGGAAATGACTTATTGAACAGATCAGCTGTGGCTGGATAAAAACATTTGCATACTAACAGACGGTGCTTATGTAGATAAAGGAGCATTCCCTGCCACATTCAACCCACAATAGATGTTGATCACCGGACAGTGATGGGGTGGGGAAGTGCATTCCAGAGCCTGCTGGGCTGATGCAATCCACAGGGGGCAGGACTGGTTAAACCAGCTGGTCACATAATTAACTGGCTGTTCCAGGGTTTTTTGAACAAGACACAGAGTTTGAACTCACAAAGACTGTTTGCTCCTGGACTGAGAAGATCTCTCCTGTCTGCTCCCATCTCTTTCTCACAAGCCTCTGAAACCACTGAAGACACATGAACCCCAAGAAAGAAAAGTCTCCTACAATGAACAAGGTTTAAGAAGAATACTGGACCCCAACGACAAGCAAGAACTACCTACAATCAAGGACTCTACAGTGAGCTCGAAGAACTGTAACAAAAACTCTTCAGATATTGCTTCAAACTTTTCCACTTTATTTTTCTTCAGCTCTTTTCTGTCTCTATTTGCATGTGTGTATTGCATATGCATGCTAGCGTCGACGTCAACCGAATTAGATTTTAAGTATAAGATTAATAAATTTCAACCTTTCTTCTTTAAACCTAAGGAAACCTGTTGGTTATAATTGGAAAGCAGTGAACAAGGATTCATCAAGTGGTGCTAAAAACACAGTGTGTTTAAAATTAAACCCTGTTATGGTAAGACCAGGTGAAGGCTGAGATAGACCCCTAGACACCATTCTCACCTGGTCATAACTAGTACAAAAGCAGGGAAGTTATATCGAACCTTAATAAAGCTCTAGTTCAGCCACAACCAGAGTATTGCATTCAGTTCTGTCACCAGACTTTAGGAAGGATGTGAGGGTCCTTTAGAAGGTGCAGAGGGGATTTACCAGAGTGATTCCAGGGATAAGTGAACTTGGCTACAAGGTTAGGTGGGAGAAGCTGGGGTTGTTCTCCTTGGAGTGAAGGAGGTTGAGGAGGAGATCTGATAGAGGTGCACAAGATCACGACAGGTTTATATACGGTAGACAAAGAAAAGCTGTTCTCGTTAGCTGAGAGTGCAAGGACTAGGGAACACTGATTTAAGGTTTTGGGAAAGAGATGTGATGAAGAATGTTTTTATGCAGCGAGTGGTAATGACCTGAATCTTGCTGCCTACGAGGGTGGTGGAAGCGGAGACAGTGATTGATTATAAAAGGAAATTGGATAGGCACTTGAGGGAAATAAACTTAAAGGCTAAGTGGATAGAGCAGGGGAATGGGACTGACTGGATTGCTCTACAGAGAACCAGCATGGACTCGATAGGTTGAATGGCCTCCTTCTGTGCCATAATCATGCTATGTTGTGTTCAATGCAGTTTAAAGTTCAACATTTCCAAAAATGATGTTTCCAATGTTTTTTGTTTCTACAGTATTTTAATCAGATGCGCCATTGCTTACAGATATGCATTGTCTTCCAGCAGGAGTCTTCAGCACAAGTTCCTTGATCAGAGATTGACAATTAAAGAATGGAGGAACTAATATTGTGGAATTCACACCACAGTGAATCTTAGCATAGCTGTTTGGGCTGTAAGGAAAGGCAGCTTCATTGACATGCAGAAAAACAGAAATGTCTTCAAAACAAAAAGCATGAAATTAAAATTAAAATCACATGGCTTCAAAATTACCATACTGAGCAATAGAAATTTGCAATACAGTATAAATAATTCCCTAAAACAGTCATCATTGTATTCTCTTTTCTTTGAATCTGTTACCACAACAACAATATCACTTGGAACAGGACCCAATATTGCAACAAGAACTGTACAAACAAGTAATCTCATTATCGTGCCAAACCTCAGTTCTAGGGTAGTCAGATTCCGGCTCTTCATCCTCAGGCAAAATGAAAATGACTGGACTTTAATACACAGGGTCAAAAAAAACGCTAAAAGCAATCGTGGGTTGAAGTAAATACAACTTGAATTTGGGCCATGGATTTTGGAGTCTTGTTGACACATAAATGTAACTTATCCCAGTTTGTGCCAGGACTTCATGGATCACTCCATTATTTTGTACCAGATCAGATTATCATGGTTATAAATAGAGTATCAATGAGGCAGTGTATGTCATAAAACTGCAGGAGAAGTTTCCTGCAATTTTACATTCATTCTCCACGTCCAGTACATTCTTGGAAAATCAACCCTATTTGTGCCAGTAACTGTGGCTAAAACTGGTTAACTTGTGGATGGGCTCAAACAGGAGGGTTTGAGGTGAATGGGAAGCAGTTGAGCTGATGGCATCCACGTTTATTGGTCACTGTTTTTTTTTGTTTCCTACTGCTTTTACAACCATCCCAGATAACTCAATTCGTAAATTCACTACGCAATACAATACCATATAGACCAGGGAGCTTCCGGGCTTGATCCCTGAGATAACATTGGGTGGATTTTCCTCTTTGCTGCACTTGGAAATTATTGTTGCCCAGGTTTAGTGAAGAGGAAAACAGAACAAAGACCAATTTTTCCAGGTATTACACCACCAACCCCCCACCCCCCACACCCACCCCCCCCCCCCCCCCCACCACCACCTCGACTTTTATGTCCTGTGAAGATTCCCTGGGATGACTGTGATGCGCAGCCTGAAAGATGAAGGAGGCAGATTGGTGTTTCTAACATGGGCCCGTCCCATCACACCTTCACACCCCAGTTCCACGACAATTGGAAGTTCTCAGGGTCCTCATGCTACCACAAGAACAGCTGCTCAGACCTGCAACTACATTCTAATGTTGTGCACTGGTGACTTCACTTTTAAGAAACATTACCTTTATGAGATCAGGCCACTGATGCAACTGATGACATCATCAGACATATATAAAGGAGCAGACACCATTTTGAGTCATTCAATCAGCACTTGGCTTTACAGAGAACAGACACACAGCAGTGATTAAAGACCTGTACCTGAAATCATGCAATATAAATAAGTAAGACTATCAATACTGTTTGTGTTGAATCTGAAGACAAAGCCTGCAGTTGTCATTTAAAGACATAAGAACACAGCACAACACTACACAGTCCAATTTGCCTCCCTGATTTTCAGCACAAGGTCCAGCCAGAGGGTGACGGGTAATGCAGCAACAGGTACAACCCTTGCTTAGGACAGGAAAATCACATGATTCCAACAACTGAAATGAATTACTGGAAGAAAATCAGGTGGATTCTTTCACAAGCATGTATTCCAACCTGCCCAAAATTCACTGAACATGCACTGGATCGCTTGGGCGCAGACTCACCCTGCCCCCCACCCCTCCCCCAACCCCACTTGATTTCTATCTAGTGCTCTGTCTGGAATGTGTACATGTGTGGACATCAGGAGAAGGCACCATCAGTCTCAGATGTGTGATGCACCCATGCTTGATTAGCATGCCAATACTCACAATGCCAACACTTCACCCATGAAGAATAACCTTTGGGACTTGGAGCCAGAGTCTTCAGGAAAAGGGAAATAAATGTAAATAAACTAATTGTATTAGCCAAGAGAAAAAGTGCAAATATAAAGAGTCACTTTTATCCAATGAATGAGACAGCTTCATACAATTGTATAAGCCATCGGTTCTCCGAGGAGCAGCATTATTCATTTTATACCTGATGTATCCAAAGGTGAGATGTTTGTTTCAGTCGCTGAACGTGACAATGTTTTGGCTTCACCAAATTGCTGGTTTGCCCTTCTATTAGCTTGCCTTTGATCAAAAAGGAACCTAATAAAGGCAAGGAATTAATTAGGATAAAAGGACAGATAGGATATCCCAGCATGAACCTGTTAGAAAAATATACACGGGTAATTGAACTTCACACGCCAAAGTTGTCCTGAGGTGGAAAAACATTGACTAAAGCAGCAAATCAGCACTCCAAATCTTCCACCTTTAGCCTTTGAGTGGCAGTTTAGAATTTGTAGGTGGTAAAGTATGACAGGTCTGGACTGGGAGAGGCAAGCAGGTGAGGAGGTCAAACAGTGCTGTCAGGGACAAGAGGAAATCATTTATTTTAGGATTATATTAACCTATGATTCATTGCTGTGACACGCTCTGGGGATATTTGCTCATAACAATTGCTAATTACAGTGCCTCAGGATATTGATGTAAAACTTCGCCATTTTTGTTAGCTTTCTACTTATAAAAAGCCAAATTTTATCCTTACTTATTTAAACTACTTTTTATCATCAACAACCATAAAATGTAAAAGGAGACACTTTGCTGAATAATTTGTGTGGCTTCTGTACAAATCTGTCTTGTGGTGCATTTAAAAATCTGGTGGTAATTTGTAGAGAGCCTCGGAGCAAACACAATAGCAGGAAACTTATGAGTTGGGGGTGGAGTTGCATTCAGGCTGTGAGACCACAGGAAGCCGTAAAGGATTGAGGAGATTCAGCCGCATTAGACTTGCATGCATAACTCTTGCCCAAAATTCTGCAATCTTTCACCACATAGTTCATTGCGCCTGGTTATGTATGACTCTGGATGCAAATAGGGAGCAAATACAAGGCCCACAGTTTAGTGTTGGTGTGAAGCCAAAATTGCTTTCCATTGATGCTAAACTTGCAGTGTAATTGCACCCTTAGTGAACTTTATATTCAGTGGTATCTCTGTGCTCATTGAACATTTTGAATACTGGCTGCTGTTCTTAGCTTTCAAAATATTAAATTTCTCTTAAGGGCTTCTCTTTATCATCTTTTAGTTAAATATATGTGCAAACTGGTTAAAAGCTCTGACAGGAAATCTTCGGCAAAGCTCAGTTGGCAAAAGTGCAGTGGAGCAGGCTTTGTTGACCGTGCTCCAGACTCTGCCAGAGGATCTGAGGTCAGAGCACGGTCACACATTTAGATTTGTGGGTGCATCGCTCCCATACTTGATGGGAAACGCAGGGCAGGCAAACACTTTTGGTGAACAGCCAGTGCTGCTAGTACTCGAAACTCTAACATCTGACCAATTGTCTCTCTTTAAGGTGACCAAAGGCCCAGTCCCCTCTGATCTTCAAACATCACATTAGGATGAGGGGCGGGGAGGGGATGGTTGATGGGTGATGGAACTTCTGCCCATTCCAGGACCTACAACAGAATTGAGCAGGAACATGAAGTTCTCAGGCCCGACTACAGTTCCCACTTCAGTCAGACCTCCTGGGTCTGGCCTGCAACCTATGACTGCCTTTGGGCTGAGGAAATTCTCCCTCCCTCCATCATCAGGCCCACATTCAGCTGATAGAAAGTGACTGGGGCCGGGTGATATCTTAACTGGAAACTAGAAGTTACACAGTTTAAGTAGAAGACCCATGAGATTAAGCAACTGACAATTATTGCCCTTCGAGATTAGTGGTATTTACTGTCAGAATGCAATGAATTGTATAGGTGTGAGTAGAAGTGGGGAAGGGTTAAAAGTATAGGTCTCCAAAAACTCTTCACCAACAAAGCAAACATGAGCTCATGGATTCTAAAGTTAAAGTTGTTATGAAGGTTTGAACCTGCACTACAGAAATGTAAATTAAGCAGATTAACTATTACTAGGCCTTCAAGATGAAGGTATAGGGCCCCAAATTGTGTGCCAGAGCACAGAGTGGGCCGATCACCAGGCCAGAGCCAGAACTTGACAAGGAAGCTGGTTTTACCAGGATACCACCCTGAGGAAATTGACATTGTCAATGAGGCATATCTGGCAGACTTGCCAGGCTACTGCAGGAATTCTACAGGATCAAGGATTCAACAGACCACTCACCAGCTGAGAGATGACATGATCTTCCTCAAGATCGTTATAAGGCTTCAGGATTTACCCAAGTTAAGGCATATATCCTGAAGGGAATCCTCTGCCTCAATTAAAGCAAAAAACAATTTGGCTCCTTTGGCTACCTTGGCTCCGAGTCCCCCAACGGAGCATTGTGGGTCACTTCAGCACCTACCCATGAATAAGGTCAGGCTCAACTGAAACAACCTCACAGGGTGCTGTGAATGTAATCAGCCCCAGGATTTGGGACACAGCTTGCAGCCTTCAACAGAGGGCGGAAGTTCCACTCTTGTGCACTCACAGCAGTAGGACAGTCCATTGGCTTCTCAGTCCCATAGGACCTACTCAACAATAGACTGACCTGAACTTTGTTACAATCTCATTCCAGGGTTGTCAGATTTTGGCCTCAGAAGAGGTTTAAGGAAACAAATAGAAATGCATGAACTGCAGGAGGATGAAGCAGGGTCTTAGTATGTCCAAGAAGAGGAAAAAAGAGAGCCAATATGAGTTAGGAGGAGAATGCCAGCATGTGCATGGGGAGGGGTACAGGAAAGTATTGCCATGTGCCGGGGATGGGGGCAGGAGAGCGCCAGCTTACACTAGGTATTATAGGTGGATGGGAGGGGAGGGTGGTGGCGGTGTAAGAATTGCGCCAACATGAATTGGTTGATGGAGGTGGGGTTGGGATATGGACAGGTGAAGAGTTCCAGCATGAACGTTAATCCATTTGCACATACACTTAGGTAAAAGCATCAGATTGAATGAGGGGGAAGGAAGCAGTGAGGACGTGTGCCCTGGTGAATTGGGGTAAAAGTGATGAAGAGGTATTGTGACAATTGTAACAAAGCACTTTAACCATCAGATTTAGCGACAGAGAGTAACACCACATTTCCACAATAACAACAACCTCTCCAGAACAAACGTAGAGAAATCCTTCCACTGCACGATTATTGGAACTGTGGGTGTATCTGCAGCTTAAGTAATGACAGGCCCATACCCCTCTCCACTTTCTGTGTAACTACCCGCATTATGCCTATATTCAGGACTGTTTTTGAGTTGTCACCTATTGATCAGATTTTGTTAGCTTTCTAGGTTGGTATGTGTGATCGTTGTCTCCGTTGCTAAGAATTGTTAAGAAAATTCTTCCTATTTATCGGCTTTCTTGAAAAGATAGAATGATGTCAAATAATCATAAATCTTTGTCGGATTGAATCCCACTTTTACAGGGGGTGTGTGAGCTTGATTTATGTTAGATGGAGACAATCTGCCTTGTACTTAAAAAACTTGACATCTTCCTAAATACATTTATTACCTGTACTCTAAAACTCTACAAGTATGTCAAAAGGTTCAGCCCTTCAGGTCCAAGGTCTGCTGTTGCATAAGCAATACAAAACCTAGAGCCAGAAAGGAGAGAAGCCAAGTAGAAATGTGTAAATTCAATGCTAAAAAACTGATTTTTATTGCACATAAACTATTTACCAGTGTCACCCAAACTGTAGCCAAGTTGATTAATTTAAAAGAGCTTCCTTCGTAGGCCTTGAAGCTAATAAATGTACTTGAATTTTAAAGCAGGCAGTACCAGATGGGCACACTGCAAGATCCCCGCTACCAAGAAGGAGTTTGCTCCTGCCAGCCACAGATATTGTGGTGGTGCTACAGCTGGACCGCAGCAGCACCCAAAGAAGCAGGAGCATACAGCTCTGGAGTGGAGGAAAATGTTTAATGTCAATCCTCGGACAGGGGCGAACCAACAAAGATAATAGTATGTGGCCTAATAGGAAGGAGCAATGTCCACTATGAGGCCATCTCATCTCAAAGGGGAAGCATTAAAGAGCTTTCTGCCACTGCTCTGGGGATAACCACCACCCTCTTCTGGCAGTCCCTGGGGGCAGTGTTGCCAAAGGCAGAAGGCAAGACAATGAGGGGACTTGCCAGGTCACACCTCTCCACCATCATATACATGCAGCAGGTGCAGAAGGAGAGACTGGTGGCCGTTCTCGTTTGGGCGCGTGGCAGGAAACCCAAGGGCGAAGCTATGAGGTGGCAGTAGGCCTCAGTAGCCCAGTTTCTTGCTGTTTTCAGCACTATCCCACCTGGTTTTGGGGCAGGATAGTGGACGGCAATCCAGGTCTTCATCTCTTTGAGGAGTAGATTGGGGCGTCATTCAAAATGAGTTCCTGGGATGCCGAGTTATTGCTTTGCTAATCACTGTAGGTCACTTTGATTAGGCCAATCCATACTTTCCAAGTCTGATTAAATGGCAATATCACATTTGTACATGCACTATGCACAGGAATTCAGGTCTTCTCGTGCAATCCGTCAAGTTTTAATTCATGAAGATATTTTGCATACTTACACATAAGTGTTAAAGATGCAAGTTTTCTTTATTGCCCTTTTTCAACAGTATTTTTGAAAATACTTGCCCCTGAAATTTGAGCCAGTTCTTTTAAAAAAAAACATCTAATGCAAATGCTGTGCACTAGCATTCGCAATGAAAGTAAAATGAAATAGTGAAGATCTGTGTTCCCTTCCTGCAAAGATTTTAAAAATAATGGCTGAATGTTGTTAAAACTTGCACAGAAGCAACAAGAACAGCAAAAAAATTAAGAACTTCATCGCCTCTTTCAGAAATGTCCCAAACCATTTCACATACCATAGATTACTATGCTGTTGCTATGTCGACAACTTGGCAGCCATTTTGAACACAGCAGGTAACACAAACAAGAACGAGATAAATAACCAATGTATTTCTTTGGTGCTCAGGGAAGAATGTTGGCCTTGACACCAGGAGAACTCACTATTCTTCTTGTGTAGTGCCATGAGATCAGTAGCATTCATCTGAACCACCAGAATAAGCAAAGTGATGTTTCACCCAAAGGACTCCACCTCTGACAATACAGAACTCCCTCAGAACTACACAGCAATTTAAACCAACTGGCTCAGAGGCGAAGGTCCTATCAAACGAGTCAAACTGACAAGTGATCTCTGAGTGGTTCAAATTTCCAAAAATTTAACTCTGGAATATTACAGCCAAAACAGCAGCAAAATAGCTTTGACATTATCCAACTTGTTGGGAAGATTACAGGAAATTTGTAATGCCATTGAAGTAAATCATTCCATTAATAAAATTGCATTAGAGTGTCATTTGTATGCAAATATTCCAAAAAGTTATTATTCCTGTCATCTGACATTTTGAGCGATATTCTTGTTTTCTCTCTCTTCTCTGTTTGAGATAATGTGGGATAGAGCCAACAATCCCAGTTCCGGATATGGGTAACCACAGGCCTTTGTTGAGCTGCTTTACAAGGCATGCCACAGTAGAACTAGAGAAGTATGTCTTACAGTCCTGATTAGTAAGCCCCACAATAAAAAGGGAAAGGGAAACAAAACATCGAAATGTTAAAGTGATGAGTTCAGCTACGAAAAAGAACACCAAATCAGTTCAAATGATCTCATTTCCTAAACTTGCCATCGTGCTCATATCATTCCCTTGAAAACAGGATGAAGGGATGCAAGGTTCTCTTGAATTCTTTTTCGTTTTAAAATTTATTATGCAGATTAAGAAAAGTGATGATTTTCTTAAAGTCACAGCATCCCTTTTCCTGTGATCTGGATGCTAGTTTTTTTTTTCGGTCCAAATCATGAATGTGAGCTCATTAGCTGTTCCTGTTGCAAAAATGTCTTGGAGCTAAAGAGAGTAATACAATCTTTTGACAGGTTTAGAACCCTCCTTATAAGTATGTCCATTCATTTTTTTACTTCATGAAGCGTTTGTAGCGTGGGCAAGTTCCAAATGTCTAAAGGTACTGTTTACACTAGATGTGTATTGGTGTGTATTGCCAGTAAAAAGAAGGGTTTAAACTAAAGTTTCCCTCAATTGCATTAATTTTAAAGAATTTTGGAAGTTAAAACATTGAATCCTTGGAAACTTCTTCATCCCAAAGCTAACATTTGTGCCATGGCTGGGATGGTAGCAGCATCAGGTGCCCTGCAGTCTACCCTTGGAGGGAGCTGGTAAGAGGGCAGCACTATAGTGCCAAGTAGTAGGTGGAAGACTAGGGAAAATAGTGTGGGTGTGAAGAATAATGCTATGGGTATCAGAGGATGGTGCTGTTTTCTCTATAAGGCTTCTATTTTTATACAAGGTAGCATGGAGTAGACAATATGATCATAGAGAGGACAGGGATTCCTACTCTGTGGCAGGGAAACAATTGTTACTGGCTCAGAAGAGGCCGAGGAAAATGGCTTCAGATGTCATTGTGCTTGCTTCTTCTCTTCTGCCTCCAATAAGCCATATTGCAAGAAGGAAGGAGAATGGCGTAATGCTGAATGCGGCCTCCATCTCAACTGTAAAGCACGCACAGCATTCTGCAACGATACTACCACAGCAAGATCATTTTTTATTCATCAAGTCACATATAATAAAGACCTATCTTAACAATACCAACCTGTTCCTTAAGCCTGGTGGCATCCTAAACAGCAGCTGAAGAATTAATAGTGACAGGGTATCATGGGAAAAGTTTGCTATGAACTGCACCTGATGCTATTAGAAGAAGTTGGTGACTGGCATTCATTTCAATGCAATTTCCATTGCTGAACTCTCTTCAGGCACAGTGAGGTGCAGACAGCAGGAAAGTCATTGAGAACACTCAAGCGCAGTACTATTTAGGAGCAGAATGGAAGCAAGGGGTTAGTGTTAATTGTTCCCTTGTGCTGCACTCATTTTTTTGACCTCTATTTGGCAGCAGGGCAGAGAAAAATCAGAATTAATAGATCTAAAGCTTCAACTTAACAGTCGCTTAAACAAAATAATGGGTGAGAAGTTCAGGCTGGAATGCATGGATTCCATGTTGAATGTGAATAGCACTGCAGAAATTTTGATTATTGATTTTAAAGGTTTTCAAATGTTATTTCTGTAGCATTTTGTTAAAGGATTAAATATCATTTCACACAAAAATATATTTCAGGATCATAACTTCTGAAAATGTTTTACACAAACTTATTATAGGGTCAAAGGAGAGAGATATTTATGACATTTAAAGATGCTGAAACAAGAATCCTAAAATCTTAACCCTGGAGTGATAGGGATTTCCAAATAAGTCAAGCGTACAATCGCAGATCATGCATTTCATGTGGGTGGTAGTACTACCCTGTGGCTGTCATTGCACCCAAGGCCTACTACTTGACTCAGCCTGGAAAGCCCTGATTAGCTACGGCTTTTTCAAATACTATTAGTGGTAAGACTCATCATGAGCTCAGTCACTAATCCATGTTTTTGCTCTATATATGGGACATTCTGCATGACTGTGACTGTTGAAAGTTCACATCAAGCAAAAGCTGATTAAAGCATGATCTCTCCCAGGAACTATGTGGCAGTGTGTGTGTCTAAAGCACCTCAAACTCTTTAAAGTTTCCACTTTTCTCCTCCCAAGCTGAAGTGAATGCATAGAAGATGTGGTTTAAAAAAAACTCTAATTGGCATATAGCAGTCTCAGAAATGATAGACCTCCAGCTACACAAATGAAATGATACGGGCATTCTGATAAAGTATATATTAGAGGTGGGAACAAGATCAAATGTTGTGTCTTAATTCACAACATTCTTAGAATAAATGAAACAAGATTCATTCTTCTTCTGATCATAAAATGAACTAACTTCTCCCACAAACCTATAACCCACCTGGGAGGAAACTACAGGGCTGTAATTCATGACCAGGTTTCAGCTAACATTTTATGACCGCCAAGAATTATTTGAACCTCCAACACCTCCAACATTGTTGTTTTTTTTATATAAATTATAAAATTCTAGTTTTTTTTTAATATGACTTCCTTGTGCTGAAGGCAATTTCAGGATCATGATACCTCGATGCACAAGGGAAGGTTGTTTGCAGCACTGGACCTATGGAAATATGGCATTATGTGGCAGGCCCCTCATTGTTACATGATTTGATTTACTGTTGTTTGTTAGTGTGCAGAATGCTGCTCGCCATAAGCTGTGCTCCTAGCCTAGATGACCCTCAAATCTTAAACAACACATAAAGAAAATTCTCCAGATTGCAATTCTCCAATCTGATTCCTCTCTGCCAAACAGATGATGTCATCCCATCGCTGACAACTGGCAAAAGTTAGATAGCGGACATGAGGCAGGATGTGCTTTTCTATGGTTCAGATTCAGTGCAGGTGCAATGCCAATACTGAGTCAACACACTCGGATTTAAATAAAGAACGTTCCTGTGGTGTCATGAGGTATGTACCCGAATTTTCCACCCCCCATGGGAGTGGGCTGGAGGCAGCGTTGGAGTGTATAAACATAGAACATAGAACATTACAGCGCAGTACAGGCCCTTCAGCCCTCGATGTTGCGCCGACCATCTGACCTACACTATTCCATTTTCATCCATATGTCTATCCAATGACCACTTAAATGCCCTTAAAGTTGGCGAGTCTACTACTGTTGCAGGCAGGGCGTTCCATGCCCCTACTACTCTCTGTGTAAAGAAACTACCTCTGACATCTGTCCTATATCTATCACCCCTCAACTTAAAGCTATGTCCCCTCGTGTTTGCCATCACCATCCGAGGAAAAAGGCTATCACTATCCACCCTGTCCAACCCTCTGATTATCTTATATGTCTCTATTAAGTCACCTCTTCTCCTCTCTAACGAAAACAACCTCAAGTCCCTCAGCCTTTCCTCGTAAGACCTTCCCTCCATACCAGGCAACATCCTAGTAAAGCTCCTCTGCACCTCTGTCTGTGAGGCAGGGGGGGTGCCATTCCCATTGTCTTCCTGCCCCAGCCGCAATTTTATGAGCAGCGGGAGAGGTGACAAACGGCCCGCCCGCCTGAGGCCAATTGAGGTCCTTGAGTGGCCAATTAATTGCCACTTAAGGGCCTTCTCCCACCACTGCTAGTATATTACCAGCGGCAGGTAGGCACGTTGTCACCTGTTGAGGCCGCACATCAATACCAGGCAGCATCCTTGCGGGCTTGAGGGGGGCCCTCCTGATCAGGCACCCTGTGTCCCATGAAGGCACCACCCCCCCCGAGCAGCTCCTGCTGCCCCTGCTAGTGCACCCTCCCACTGCCCTCCAGATTGACCCCCACCCCCCTCACCAGGACCCAGCTGATTGTCCCCAGCAAGGGCCAAAACCCTGTTGTATGATTGCCTTTAAGAGTGATGTTCCTTTAACATCTTAGTATGTTAATGAGCCAACTACCAGGATGCAGTCATGTGACTAGAAGATCATAGTCACTCTGCAACTGTCACACCAAGAGTAAGGTTCTGTAAATAATTATCTCTGTACTGTATATAACATTTAGTTGTAAATAAATTAACATTTAAAGGGGCGGCACAGTGGCGCAGTGGTTAGCACTGCAGCCTCACAGCTCCAGCGACCCGGGTTCAATTCTGGGTACTGCCTGTGTGGAGTTTGCAAGTTCTCCCTGTGTCTGCGTGGGTTTCCTCCGGGTGCTCCGGTTTCCTCCCACAAGCCAAATGACTTGCAGGTTGGTAGGTAAATTGGCCATTATAAATTGCCCCTAGTATAGGTAGGTGGTAGGGAAATATAGGAACAGGTGGGGATGTGGTAGGAATATGGGATTAGTATAAATGGGTGGTTGATGGTCGGCACAGACCCGGTGGGCCGAAGGGCCTGTTTCAGTGCTGTATCTCTCTAAACAAATCTGTTTGAGACCTTCAAGTGGTTTTAATGGGTTTTCTTACTGTGTCTTTGTGAATGGAAGCTCTTATTCACATTTGAGTAGTTTAGTGGGTTTTTTAAACTATGGCTGCATGGATGAAGGCGCTGCAGGAATCTGGGTTTTGGCGCCAACCTCGATCAGCTCAAGAAAGGAGTCAGGTCTTCCCCCTTTTTTTTTTTACACAGAGCTTTTGAAAAAGAAAGATCTTTTGAAGGACTTCAAGACTTTTTTTTTTAAAAGTAGTATCCCTCGCCCATCGGCACAATGACTCACCCGATTTACTTGCAGCCTGTCGTTCTGTGCTAGTCTTCTACAGCTTGAGATAAGTTCTTTTTTCACTGAGCCAGTATTTTTCTTGAACTTCCTCTCTACTGGCTGTAGGAAAGGTCGTTTTCAGAGCTGTTTTAACCGTGGTCTTCAACCTCCGACTTTGTCTTCTCACCACCGCTGCCATATATAATGAGTTCTTTATGTTGTCTGATGCAATATAAATGAGATGCGTGGAGTCCAGTTGGTTGAAGATCTCAAGCAGATTTATTTACAGCTAACCTATTATGTACAGTACAGAGCTAACTATTTACAGAACCTTACTCTGGGCGTTACAGATGCAGAGTGACTCTGGCTCCAAGTCACATGACTGCATCCTGGTACTTAGTTCATTAGCATACTAAGATCTTAAAGGGACATCACTCTTAAAGGCAATCATACAACAAGTACTGCAATTTGGAGCACATCACTTGATTGTGTCTGGTGCAGATCTTTTCTCAGACTTCTACTGTACAAATCAGACCGCTCATCCAAAGGTAGATTTGGTCACTGACCAGCATTTCCACTGCCGCTGAGACTTTATACTGTAGTACTCTGGCAACAACTTGAACTGTATGCATTTTGCGTCACAGAATATACTGCTTCATCGAATTATGCGGCCTTACTAATATTTTTCACAACTGATGACCTTATAGGACAAAAGCAGGGTAAAACCATGAGGCTACTAATTATGATAAATGGTGTCCCTATCAGCTCCCTTTATGTGTTTTATCACATAAATGCTGATACATAATAAATACTCCACAATCATAAATCAGTTTAAGGTAGTTGTATGTATACTTGGAAGGAATTTTAAACAGCAGCCTATGGCCTCCTGGTACAGGGCTTGGTCTTTGTTGACTTATAACTAAACAATGAGCCAAAATATATAGCCTCACAAATGCCACTAAAATAACACATGCCAACACCCAAAGCTTGTAGCATGGATATCAGAGGCCAGACATTTACGTTTTACTAAAATTTGAGAATTACTGAAATTACAAAAAGTGCACTTACAACAATGGTTTGCAATTCTAGAAACAGATTTTGCACATATATTTGTCCCAACAGGCTGGTCCTTTCAACAGGAGATATCTATACTCAGTTACAATCGCCACATCTGAGGCCACGCCCAGTGCTTCAAATTAAAAAGAGTTATAACCTTTAGTGGCAGTCACATATGTGATTAGTTTCATCAAATCTCAAATGGGTTGGTATGCAGAAGGAAAAAAGTCAAAGCAGTTTGCCTGCAAGCCAACACACCTCATGCTGGGAGAATACAAAACCAAATTATTAACAATGATAACTCAGTACTAGACTAGAGACAAGAGCAAGTACCCCTTATTAACAATTGTGGACAGGGATTAAAAATATAGTTCAAGATCTGAAAGGGACAAAGGACATACTTGCCAAAGTAATAAAAGCTGACCACGAGCTTCAAAAATAGCTGACAGTTCCAAAACTTCCCTGAATATAGATAGGCCTTATGACGCAAAAGACAAGGAGTTCAACAGAAAGTGCGGTGGGATGTGGGCTTCCTATAACTTAAGCTGCAGGTATGCTCAACATTTAAGTGCTGTAGCCTAAAGTACACAAAAGTACAGGTTGCAGCAGTGGTGAATGTAGAAATTCTTGACAGTGGTTGCAAGTGCTTAATAGACTTATTAATAGATTTATTTTCTAGCATTCACTGAGGGCATGTCGTATCTACCCTCAGAACATTCTGTTTTTGACTCTATTTGGTGCATTCTCTGAAAAGAAAAATTGGAGTCCACTGTAATTCTGCCTTTTAAACCAAAAATAATCTCTCTTGGAAGGGTTGGAGATATTTTAAATATGAAATAAAGTCAGTTTGAGAGACTTCAACACAATTTTACAAGGTGCATTTCCTATTTTTGTAATCTAGCCCCTAATGCCTAATGTTTATTTGTGAACTGAAACCCTTCACAACACACATCTAAAATACTCCCAACCAGCTGTACATTCTACATTCATAAGGCAAAACTGGTTCAATACCACAACAGTCCCTGCCCCAGATCCAATGGCAGCCCAGGTGTGGGATTATTTTTATTTTTAAGTAACTTTAGGAGGGATAGAGTTGAGTCAATAATAATGAAATAAAACCGCAGAAGGAAATCTGTTGAAGGGTCACACCCAAATATTAACCTGTTTTTCCTCTTTTACATGCTGATCCTGTCATGCATTTTCTGCTTTTAGAGTCTTAAAACACACAAGGTTCAATTTAGTGATTTTATTCATTATCATTGATATTATCAGTGCCAGTGAAACAAAATGGATTTTTCTTGTGAAATGGTAACAGGCTGACACATGGGTGAAATGCTGAAGTCAGCTGGCTATTGACCTGCATGTTACAGGCTCTCAGGAAGTTCTGACTATGTTGATCCACACAGGAATAGTGGCAACAGACACTAGAAAGTAAGGCTGACACATCACTTCTTCGCAGACCAATTTGAATGAGCCATAATAGAGTTTCCTAAATCTCTGTGCATTCTCGACTGAAAACAAGGAAGAGGAGGACCAAAGGATCAGAAAGACAGTCAGAGAGAAAATGGTGGGACATTATGATTTCCACTTACAGCTTAGACAAACCATTCTTTCTTCATTAAGAGTTTTCTGTTCATATAGTCTGCTAAAGAACTTTAACCTTTGAATTAAAGTATTGTCTTTTCAGCTCTAGAACTGGTCTAAATCCAACATGAATTACAGGGATAAAGTTCCCTTTCCATGCTGGCTATGATCAATCTCTCCCTTTATTGTAATAAGGGTCAGTCAACAAAGGTTTAGGGTTAAAATACATTGAAAGGGCAGCAGAAAGGGGCTTCACCTGCGCTATTTCTGACCTGAAAGCACTTGATATTGACACTGGATACAAAGAGTAGAAAATGTTCCCTTCTCCAGTGCTATCAACCATTATTTTAATAAGCACATCAATTGATGAACAAAAACATAATGATGAAATAAAATGGCATCACATGTTTAGGTGCTGTGTGAATAAATTTAATCAGAGTTATGCTGACTAGACAAGGTAAAGAAAGGTTTGGTAGGAAATGTCGAGCTGTTATTGTATACATCTATCAACAATAAATATATGCCAACTGGCTGCTTTCCCAAGACATTATCCATGGGTAGTTGAAGGCAAGTTTGTGATGCTTAGCTCCTAACTTCTCCTAACCCTTTAAAGCCCTTGGTCAAATATTCTCGCAGGAACTGATAAATGTACGCACATACTGAGATTGATTATAGGTTAATTATTGTTGAGATTGGTAATTATTTAGTTCTCCCTGGGGAGAAGGCAGGTTATCTCAAGATTGGGGAAGAAACAGCAGGAATTGACTGGATTCTTTCTCTTTTGGCGTATATTTTTGAAAAGAAAATTCAGTTGTGTAATGTTAGCATTTTATATAAAGTATAGCATCTGAAGTATGATGGTCATGCCTCAAAATATTTATATAAAGAGAGATACATGAGGTCAGTGGTGAGAAACATGATACATGAGGTGAGAAGGGTGACATGCTCTTCTGTTAAGAACTGCAAATGGAGACCCTTAAAATAAACTGATTCTTCCTCAATTAGAGGATGTGGAAGGCTCTTTGGACATTTTTAGAAGCTTCAATTTAATGTTCTCATCTCTTTTCTGCATAACTCAGATGTATGTGGCACCTCAAGAGATCGATAGATGCAATATTATCTTGCTCACATCACAAAACTCAAAAATTTGTTTGGGTAAGAGGGAAGAGACTGTTGGAGCAATGGGTCAGAACAATGTTCTTTCACAGCTGGAAGCTAACTGCAAGTAGATCCCAGATGCGTGGAATGAAAATTTCATTTCTCTGACAGTTGCAGGGTTTCTAAATGAAATAGCTTTGGGCAGTTTCAACCTAGTTTCTGTGGGACATAAATTCACAACACAAAACTGCTCACATGCTAGCATTAATTGACAGTTTTTCAGCAGGATGGCTGGAGTGAGAGGTGAAAATATCACATTGTTGAGTGGAAATGATCTTCTGAGGTATTGCTGTTTGTGCTGATGTTACGCTGTCTGCCAGGTAAGAATACCAACAAGATATTCTTCCATGAGGAAACATTTCTTAACTATAATTATGTGAAATTTTCTTTGCAGCAACTTTAATAATGAGAGCATTCGTGGGAACAGGACATGTTCTCACTCAGAATCAGACTGAAACAAGCACAGATTTGGGCATGTCCTTTTCCTGGTATCCTGGCAGCCTCTACACTCCTTTAATTTTGATAATTGGTTGCTGAAGTCTCGCAATCCTAATGTGCACGAATAGATTGCAGATGCAAACCTATAATTTGCCATTAAGTGTATAATGGAAACTTTTAAAGCTTCAAACTGTCTAAGGATGCAGTTATAATGAACATACTGATATCAGACTGCTATATGTTTGAGTGTACGACAGTCAAATAAACAAGTTATACAACCATTCAGCTGCTTTGCATATTTTTGTGAATGCTTTAATTGGCAAGGTGGGAGATGAGAGTGCCCTTAAGTGTTTTGCACCCAAAGACAGTACTCCCAGATAAGGTAACACAAGGTTAACTACAGGTCCTGCATCCCCGAATTACCTCAAACACTCCACCTCGCTTCCAGAAGACTCATCCGACTGCACAAGATTGAGTGTGCAATGTTTAAACTTCCATCCAGCTTTAGGGGATTTATGTTGGTTCACTTCATATTAAACCTCACCTCCATTTTATCAGGATGAGAACAAGGCTTTTCTCAATAAAGAAATTTCAAAATAAACGGGTTAATTCACCTGACAGAGGAATTTCATATGTTGGTCTGCGTGCTACTGTAGTGCTGAAGACCTCTGCTCCAGAACTAGACACACCTCTAGCCAAGCAGTTCCAGTGCAACTACAACACTGGCATCTACCCAACATAGTGGAAAATTGCCCAAGTATGTCTTATAGGACAAATCCAATCAGGCCAATTACTGCCCCATCAGCCTACTGTCAAACATTAGCAAAGCAAATGGAAGGGGGCATCAACAGTGCTATCAAGTGACACTCAACAATAATCCGCTCACCGATGCTCAGTTTAGGTTTTGCCAGGACCACTTAGCTCCAGACCTCAACACAGCTTTGATCCAAACATGGACAAAAGAGATGAATTCAAGAAGTGAGATGACTGCCTTTGACATCAAGGCAGCATTTGACTGAGAATGGCATCAAGCAGCCCTAGTAAAAATTAACTTAATGGGAATTTGGGGGAATACTTTCCACTAGTTGGAGTAATACCTAGCACAAAGGAAAATGGTTGTTGTTGTTGGAGGCCAATCATCTCAGCCCCAGGACATCACTGCAGGAGTTTCACAGGGTAGTGCTATAGGCCCAGCCAGCTTCAGCTGCCTCATCAATTACCTTCCTTCCAACATAAGGTCATAAATGGGGATGTTCACTGATGATTGCACAGTATTCAGTACCATTCACAACTCCTCAGAAACTGAAGCAGTCCATGCCCGCACACAGGAAGGCCTGGACAACATTCAGGTTTGGGTTGATAAGTGGCAAGTAATATACATACCATTCAAGTGACAGATAATGACCATCTTGAATGAGAGAGAATCTAACCATCACCCTTGACATTCAGCGGCATTACCATCACCGAATCCTCCATCATCAATATCCTGGGGGTCACCATTGACCAGAAACTGAACTGGACCAGCCACATAAATACTGCAGCTACAAGAGCAGGTCAGAGGCTGGGAATTCTGTGGCAAGTAACCCATCTCCTGACTCCCCAATGCCTGTCCACCATCTACAAGGCGCAAGTCAGGAATGTGATGGAATACTGCTTGGATGAGTGCAGCTCCAGCAACACTCAAGCAGCTTGATACCATTCAAGACAAAGCAACCCACTTGATTGGCACCCCATCCACCACCTTAAACATTCACTCTCTCCACCACTGGCGCAATGTGGCAGCCATGTATATCATTTACAAGATGCACTGCAGCAACTCGCTAAGACTTCTTTGACAGCACCTCACAAACCCAAGACCTCTCCCACCCAGGAGGATAAGGGCAGCTGGTGTATGGTAACACCACCACCTGCAAGTTCCCCTTCAAGTCACACACTATCCTGACTTCGAAATATACAGCCGTTCCATCACCATCACTGTGTGAAAATCCTGTCATCTCCCTCCCTAAAAGCACTGTGGGTGTACCTTCACACAGGGACTGCAGTGGATTAAGGCCATGGCTCACCACCACCTTCTCAAGGACAATTAATTAAAGATAAATAATAAATGCCAGCCTTGCCAGTGATGCAAACAATATCATGAATGAATAAAGAGAAAAAAAACAGAGTGCAACTTCAACCTTTGTTTATTCTAATGGTGTTTTCTTGACCATTATTATTTTTATGTTCCTCGTTTCCTGCCATTACTCTGATTCTCTTACCACAATACTGAAACAACTGTTATCAAAGTCACAAATGACATCCTATGTGACTGTGAAAATTAAACTCTCTCTCTCTCCTTGTCCTTCTTGCCTGCAGATTTTGGCACAGTTGACCATACCATCCTCCTCCAATGCCTCGCCATCGTCGTCCAGCTGGGTGGAACCACACTTGCTTGGTTCCATTCTTATCTTTCCAGTCATAGCTAGAGAATCATCTGCAATGGCTTCTCGTCCCACTCCCACACTAATATTTCTATTTCTCACCGACATGCTGCAATATTATCTCAAATTATAGCTTCAGTTTCCATGCATACGCCGATGACACCCAGTTCTACCTCACCACCACTCTCAACCCCTCCAAATTGTCAGACTGCTTGTCCGACATCCAGTACTGGATGAACAGAGATTTCCTTCAACTAAATGTTGGGAAGACCAAAGCTATTGACTTCAGTCCTCGCCACATACTCAGCTCCCTGACCATTGGCTCCATCCCTCTCACAGGCAACTGTCTGAGGCTGAACCAGATATTGGTGTCATATTTGGCCCAGAGATGAGCTTCCGACCACATATCCTCCCTATCACTAAGACCACCTGTTTCCACCTCTAACATTGCCCGACTCCACCCCAGCTGAAACCCTCATCCATGCCTTTGTTACCTCTAGACTTCCAAAGCTCTCCTGTTCTACCCTCCATAAACTTGAGGCCATCCAAAACTCTGCTGCCTGTGTCCTAACTCACATCAAGTCCTGTTCACCCATTACCCCTGTGCTCGCTGATCTGCATTAATCTTCGGTTAAGCAGTGCCTCGATTTTAAAATTCTCATCCTTGTTTTCAAATCCCTCCACAGCCTCGGCCCTCCCTAAACCACTGCCACTCTTCTTCTATTAAGGCATTCCTTAAAACCTAGCTCTTTGAAGAAACTTTTTTGTCGTCTGCCCCAATATCTCCTTACGTGGCTTAGTTTTTAAACTTCTGTTTGATAATGCCCCTGTCAAGGGCCTTGGGGTGTTTTATCACATGAAAGGCACTATATAGATAGAAGTTGTTGTTTTTTGTTGTTCTTCCTGCTTGTTACTCATTTCTTTCTTTCTGCTGCTTCTCTGGCTCTAGGCCTCTTTCATTTTCTCCACTAACATACTATTTTTCCTAAGCTCCCAACTACCAAAATGCAAGATGGTCAGCAGCCACATGCTGCAATAAAATGGCAATCAGGATTATCCAATAACCATGGAAAAATGTGAAGAATGCTGTGCAGTAATTTCATAGTTCCCATGGGCATAGATTGGGTGATCTTAGGATTCATTTTGCCTCTTCCAGTTCTTTGACATGGAACTCCATGAAAAAGGGGAATCCCTGCTGTGGTAGTACAATGTTTCAGGGAAATGAATGGACTAGTAGCATCCACATTTTGGATGATGATGAGATCATATCTAAAGTCTGACAGCACTGGTCTGAGATATGTCAAAGCACATGATTAAGATTTAAAGGGCAACTTCAATATGGTAAAAATAGTGGCATAGAAAATGAATCCTGCTCAAAACGAGCAGTGCACACTGCACACTCCAAATGAAGTTGGAGGCAGGTCCATATACGTAGGCCTCGTCGGCTTATTACTAACAATCTTCCAGCACCACTCGTGGCCTCAGAGTTAGCTCGCCTGTCCTGGGGGCAGTAAGATCAGCAGGTGTTCAAACTGGCCAGGATTATTAGGAGAGTCTGGCAGGAGAGGCGAGGCAATCAGAGGAGGATGGGGGAAGGGGCGGAGTGGGAGTGTCAAGCGGTGGCCAGCAGCAGTCCATGGATTTAATGTAGAGCTGGGAGGAGCACTCAAGATCCTTCTGGCTTCAACAAACTTAAATTTCTGGTGGTAGTCTCGAGCAGTCTTAAGACCAGTGGTTGTGCAGCCAAGTGCCCAGTTCAGCTGAGTGCATTCGGTGTCTGTGGTGTCTTTATGAAGACAGCAGGAGATGCACATCTAGAATGGATTGAGCATTGTCACCACCCGGCATGCTGGGCCCTTAGATGTCCATTTTACACCTGTAAAATAGACTCAATGCAATCTGATTTCTTGGTCGTTATATCTGGTCTCTATTTCTTTCAAAGATGTTTAGAATCACAAGATTCTACCAAAA